>NW_026062002.1:0-600000 GCF_023897955.1 Schistocerca gregaria | reverse complement strand
GGATGTATTGCAGGGAAAGTTCTCACCTGCACAATTCAGAAAAGCTGGTGTTGGTGGGTGCCCATAGCCATACCCTGAATTTGTTTGTGGGTAATGCCTCCAAAGCAGAAGAAATTGTGTGTGAGGATAAACTTGTCATGGTGACTAGATTGGTGGTTTTGAATCTGTCAATCTTTGGGAAAGGGAGTGTTCAATAACAGGAAGGCTATGGGCATTAGGAACATTAATGTACAGGGAGGTGGCACCAATAGTGACAAGCATGGCACTTTGTGGTAAAGAGTCAGGAATTGTGGAGAGTCAGTGAAGGAAATTGTTCAAATGCCTCTGAGCACTACAGGACTTAACTTCTGAGGTCATAAGTCCCCCAGAATTTAGAACTACTTAAACCTAACTAACCTAACGACATCACACATATCCATGCCCGAGGCAAGATTCAGACCTTCAACTATAGCGGTCGCGCGGTTTCAGACTGTAGTGCTTAGAACCACTCGGCCACTCTGGCTGTCTGGAGGAAATGGTTGGTATCTTTTAAATAGGAAGGTATGTTAGGGGTAATAGATTGTAGGGGTTGGTCTATGAGAGCAGCAATTCTCTCAGTAACTGGCCACAATGGGGCGTCTTGGGTGATTAGGTTTATGGACTTTAGGAATCATGTAGAAGGTAGGATTTATTAGTGGAGTGAGAGAGGTGAGCCGAGGCATGGACCCCAGGGAGAGGGTCTGAGGTGGGCATAAGGATTTGAGTAGTGAATGGAGATCTTGCTGGATTACTGGAATGGGGTCGCTGTGGCAAGGTTTGTAGATAGAAGTATCTGACAGCCAGAAGAGTCCTACTGCCAGGTAATCCTTGCAGTTAAAAACAACAGTGGTGGAGCCTTTGTCCACAGGTAGGATTAGAAGGTCAGGATCAGTTCTTATGTGGTGGACTGCAGCCCATTTCTGCAGATGTAAGGTTAGAATGCATGTTGAGGGATTTGGGGAAAGATAGTGAGGCAACTGTTTATGCCATGCTCTGGCAGTTTCCGGTGATTAAGGGTGTCAGTGTGGTACTGGTGTGCAAGACTCACACTCCCTCTTGGCTATCGAACTTACTTGGAGTTGCTTCTCCGATCTTCTTTTCAGGATAGCCAGCTGTGATGTCCTGCACAACTTCTTCTCCCAAGATAAGATGCTACTTTGGAGGAAACGTTTTATACTTTTAAAATAACTCCGTACACTCGAGAATATTTTGAACTCAATCTCACTGTATTTTTATCACACATAACACTTTTCATACAACTAAAACATTTTTCCCCTCATGAACCATGGACCTTGCCGTTGATGGGGAGGCTTGCGTGCCTCAGCGATACAGATGGCCGTACCGTAGGTGCAACCACAACGAGGGGTATCTGTTGAGAGGCCAGACAAACATGTGGTTCCTGAAGAGGGGCAGCAGCTTTTTCAGTAGTTGCAGGGGCAACAGTCTGGATGATTGACTGATCTGGCCTTGCAACATTAACCAAAACGGCCTTGTTGTGCTGGTACTGGGAAAGGCTGAATGCAAGGGGAAATTACAGCCGTAATTTCTCCTGAGGACATGCAGCTTTACTGTATGATTAAATGATAATGGCGTCCTCTTGGGTAAAATATTCTGGAGGTAAAATAGCCCGCCATTTGTATCTCCAGGCGGGGACTACTCAGGAGGACGTCATTATTAGGAGAAAGAAAACGGATCGGAGCATGGAATGTTAGATCCCTCAATCGGGCAGGTAGGTTAGAAAATTTAAAAAGGGAAATGGATAGGTTAAAGTTAGATATAGTGGGAATTAGTGAAGTTCTGTGCAGGAGGAACAAGATTTTTGGTCAGGTGAATATAGGGCTATAAATACAAAATCAAATAGCGGTAATGCAGGAGTAGGTTTAATAATGAATAAAAAAATAGGAGTGCGGGTAAGCTACTACAACCAGCATAGTGAACGCATTATTGTGGCCAAGATAGACACAAAGCCCATGCCTACTAGAGTAGTATAATTTATATGCCAACTAGCTTTGCAGATGATGAAGAAATTGATGAAATGTATGATGAGATAAAAGAAATTATTCAGGTAGTGAAGGGAGACGAAAATGTAATAGTCATTGGTGACTGGAATTCGTCGGTAGGAAAAGGGAGAGAAGGAAACATAGTGGGTGAATATGGATTGGGGCTAAGAAATGAAAGAGGAAGCTGTCTGGTAGAATTTTGCACAGAGCATAACTTAATCATAGCTAACACTTGGTTGAAGAATCATAAAAGAAGGTTGTATACATGGAAGAATCCTGGAGATACTAAAAGGTATCAGATAGATTATTTAATGGTAAGACAGAGATTAAGGAATCAAGTTTTTAATTGTAGTAGATTTCCAGGGGCAGATGTGGACACTGGCCATAAACTATTGGTTATGACCTGTAGATTAAAACTGAAGAAACTGCAAGAAGGTGGGAATTTAAGGACATGGGATCTGGATAAGCTGAAAGAACCATAGGTTGTACCGAGTTTGAAGGAGAGCATAAGGGAACAATTGGCAGGAATGGGGGAAAGAAACACAGCAAAAGAAGAATGGGTAGCTCTGAGGGATGTAGTATTGAAGGCAGCAGAGGATAAAGTAAGTAAAATGACGAGAGCTGCTGGAAATCCTTGGGTAACAGAAGAAATATTGAATTTAATTGATAAAAATGCAGTAAATGACGGAGGCAAAAAGGAATACAAAAGGTCTCAAAAATGAGATTGACAGGAAGTGAAAATGGCTAAGCAGGGATGGCTAGAGGGCAAATGTAAGGATGTAGAGGCTTATCTCGCTAGGGGTAAGATAGATATTGCCTACAGGAAAATTAAAGAGACCTTTGGAGAAAAGAGAACCACTTGTATGAAGATCAAGAGCTCAGATGGAAACCCAGTTTTAAGCAAAGAAGGAAAGGCAGAAAGATGGAAGGAGTATATAGAGGGTCTATACAACGGCGATATACTTGAGGACAATATTATGGAAATGGAAGAGGATGTAGATGAAGATGAAATGGGAGATAAGATACTGCTTGAAGAATTTGACAGAGCACTGAAAGACCTGAGTCGAAACAAGGCCCCAGGAGTAGACAACATTCCATTAGAACTACTGACAGCCTTGGTAGAGCCAGTCATGACAAAACTCTACCAGCTGGTGAGCAAGATGTATGAGACAGGCGTAATAACCTCAGACTAAATAAAGAATACAATAATTCCAATCCCAAAGAAAGCAGGTGCTGACAGATGTGAAAATTACCTAACTATCAGTTTAATAAGTCACAGCTGCAAAATACTAACGCGCATTCTTTACAGACGAATGGAAAAACTGGTAAATGCGGACTTCAGGGAGGATCAGTTTGGATTCCGTAGAAATGTTGGAACACGTGAGGCAGTACTGACCTTATGACTTATCTTAGAAGAAAGATTAAGAAAAGGCAAACCTACGTTTCTAGCATTTGTAGACTTGGAGAAAGCTTTTGACAATGTTGACTGGAATACTCTCTTTCAAATTCTGAAGGTGGCAGGGATAAAATACAGAGAGCGAGAGGCTATTTACAATTTGTACAGAAACTAGATGGCAGTCATAAGAGTCGAGGGGCATGAAAGGGAAGCAGTGGTTGGGAAAGGAGTGAGACAGGGTTGTAGCCTCTCCCCGATGTTATTTAATCTGTATATTGAGCAAGCAGTAAAGGAAACAAAAGAAAAATTCGGAGTAGGTATTAAAATTCATGGAGAAGAAGTAAAAACTTTGAGGTTCGCCGATGACATTGTAATTCTGTCAGAGACAGCAAAGGACCTGGAAGAGCAGTTGAACGGAATGGACAGTGTCTTGAAAGGAGGATATAAGATGAACATCAACAAAAGCAAAACGAGGATAATGGAATGTAGTCAAATTAAATCGGGTGATGCTGAGGGAATTAGATTAGGAAATGAGACGCTTAAAGTAGTAAAGGAGTTTTGCTATTTAGGAAGTAAAATAACAGATGATGTTCGAAGTAGAGCGGATATAAAATGTAGACTGGCAATGGCAAGGTAACCATTTCTGAAGAAGAGAAATTTGTTAACATTGAGTATAGATTTATGTATCAGGAAATCGTTTCTGAAAGTATGGAGTGTAGTCATGTATGGAAGTGAAACATGTATGATAAATAGTTTGGACAAGAATAGAATAGAATCTTTCGAAATGTGGTGCTACAGAAGAATGCTAAAAATAAGGTGGATAGATTACGTACCTAATGAGGAGGTATTGAATAGAATTGGGGAAAAGAGCAATTTGTAGCACAACTTGACTAGAAGAAGGGATCCGTTGGTAGGACATGTTTTGAGGCATCAAGGGATCACAAATTTAGCATTGGAGGACAGCGTGGAGGGTAAAAATCGTAGAGGGAGACCAAGAGGTGAATACACTAAGCAGATTCAGAAGGATGTAGGTTTCAGTAGGATCTGGGAGATGAAGAAGCTTGCACAGGACAGAGTAGCATGGAGAGCTGCAGCAAACCAATCTCAGGACTGAAGACCACAACAACAACAACAACAAAACATTTTTCGCAAGCTCGGAACCTTCTGGTCCGTCAGAAACTATCACATTCATTTTTCCATAAATACAGTCTACAAATCTCACAAAATTTAACAAGACAACCGTCTGGACCTTACAAAAGTAAGAGAAAGAATGAATAAGTAATTGTTCCTTCTTCTCTTTCAACAACATTCAAATATTCACAAATAATGTTTGACATCGCACTGAGACGGCGCGTTTGTTCCTTGAGCTGGACGTGTAACTCCTTACAAATGGAAGGCCTCAGACATGGCCAACCGATTCGGCTCAAATTTGGCAGGTCGCTTGTGTACAACTTAAAACGGAGGAATCTAAGATATTTTAGGTCAACACCACCGCGTTATTGAAAAAATCACCCCTAAAAGTTATGAAGAGCAATCGACTCAAAATTGGCGGGATCGATAGATAACTGTAAATAGAGCATTTTTCATCATCAGCTATGGTATCCGAAAACGCATACTATTCCAGAAATCGAGGAAAGAAAGTTTTACAACTGTCGCTTCTGTTCCAACTTTTTAAACGGTTTTTGCCGACAGCACTGAAAGCGCAACAGCCAAGGTAATTGGCTGGGAATCTGAGAACCCGGGTTCGAATCGCGAGGAAACCCAGTGGATGTTATTATTTTCCTTTGTACTTTTCCATATCTCAATTGATAGGAATAGGAGGGTTAATAAGGTAAGTAAATCTATAAGGAACGATAAAAATAAGGTAGGTAAATAAATTTCTGAAACTTCTTGGGGTAGTAAACATCTAAAATGTTACTCCAGGTCACTTTAGAATGGCTCTTCCAGTCACTGTTACGTGTCCTCATTTTTCGTCGAACAACTAGATGGGTGGTACTTGTCACATAAAAATTTGAAACAAATATACTCACGGCACCAAGAACATCTAATGAATGCAATCTTTCGAAAGCTACACTGTTCCTTCCCAAGAGTAGGCGGAAAACAAACTTGGTTTACATTTAAAAATGTCTTTTTCGGGAATTAATTTTGATGCGTACCACGCATACGATATCATTGCGTGAAAAATCGATGCTGAAAGTTGGATATGAATTATGTTGTAAATAGTTATTGTATCCGTGCGGTTGTCCAATTCCCGCTGGGTTTCCAGAAGCACACTGCAATCCTGAAGCCTGGAAATAAAGTTTTTAACCTGGCGATAGAAATCAACATCACACGGCTGGTACACAGGTGTACAGTTGGGCGGTATTACTTTTACCGTGCACGTCGGCTGACCCTCGCCATTTATAATCATTGTGTCATATAATATAGCATTACTTTGTCCACTCCAGGAATCCACTACTAGAAAAAACTTGGTATAGGGAACGTATGGTTTTAAAACATTCTCAAGAAATGTTCTGTAAATCGCATTCGTCAGTTTGGAGAAGGTAATGTAAACATTTTTCAACGAGTCGGTTAAACGGTTGACCTCTTCTATAACCTGAGGACCAAATGTAACATTCGTTTCTTGTAAACATAGGAAAACCTTACGTAACCGTTTTCCAGAGGCTGTAGTGGCATGTTGCGCCGTGTACGAATGTGTTAGTAGGTTTTTACTGCCAACTGCGACAAGGATTCGTTTTTCTCCCTTATGCGATAACGTGCGTCGAATGTTCACCCAATACTCGCATCCTGTATGACTGGTGTTGATCACGTAATCACTATTAAAACCGGTCATAAGTGACGCCGTTTGCCTGTTGAAAAGAGCTCCCACTTTCTGTATATCTTCTATATTTTGTACCTCCTTATGAGAGACGTATTTAGTGACTCACCGTTGACGAATTTTATACCCCGATCTGAAATTTTTTGCCCAAGATAATGATGCAGCAGACGTAGAATCCTTGTTGGCCGTATATTGAAGCGCTGCACCTGCAGCCCACTCCTGAAGTATTGTCGCTGTTACATTCTCGTTACGTCAACAAGATTCGACAAATCGGTCGTAAGTCCACATATTTATCGCCTGGTATTTGTCGTATCTTGTCCCTCCTTTAACGATATCACTTTCCCACAATTTCAAGTCCTTCTTCTGCTCCAGGGCTGTTGTTGCTCCATTCTTTTGCAGTGTTTGTAAGTTCAAATTTGGATGATTCCTGGCTAGCGCTACCGCCTTAACTTTTACTTCAAGGGGTATAGAGCTGTAGTTAAGTCGTTTAGTAACCGGTTCGTGATACTCATCGGGAACGGATGAAGCACATATTCCCAGAGAAGTGGAGATTTCTGAAGTGTTATGACAATTTAGGGATTCAGTAGTCGGGATATCTTCCACTGAATCACCTTCTGCTTCGTCTTCATGGTATACTACCTCAGTATCAAGAAAAGTCATTTCGTTCGTCACCACCAAAAATCTCTCGACCATAGCCGTTCTTATCAAACTGGAACGCCGAGAAACAGACCTGGCTGCTTCCGGTAGTGCGTTGATAATGCATCTGTATTTTGCAAACCAAAACACAGTGACGGTAACTTCCCGCTTGCCATCGTCTGTGACAGGCTCCCAACTATATATTACAACGCTAGTCGAAGGGTGTACATCCTCCGTTACTCAGATTATGCACCTGAAAGATATGACAACAAATAATAACTAGTTACTACGGCATAAACAGACGAGCTAATTTCTACAAACTACATACAACACTCGTCATATGTTACTTACAGAATAACACTGTATTCATTCACGAAACTTATTTCATTCGGCACATTAATGATGGAAAAATCACTACTGTATCCGCCAGGATCACGGCAGCCTAATGACGGAAAACAACTCTTTCCGATTTACGTCTATAAGGCTCGTGCTGGACACCTTCTCTCTTCCAGATTCACAACTATGATATGACGAAGAGGCAACCGGGACAACATAACTCTCCCCGCGTGCATTCTGCCCCGTGCCTCGCTGTAAACAAGCGTCGCGCGGTTGGCTGTCTGTGATCCCTCGTGAGGAATTCGAAGCACTCTTACAAGGGGAGGCCGCCAATTGTGAAATTCAGATTCAATTCATACTGCGCATAATAAAAGCTCATAGCCAGAGGTGCTGTGTGGGAAAGCACCAAGAAGTACTTCTCAGCCGCTATCGAGAAAATCGACAGTTAAAAGAAACCGGCGTGAAATACTCACTACGATTGATAGTTTTCTACAGCGTTGTGGCGCAGCGGTAAGCTCTCGGGTTCGGGTTCGTAATTCCGAAGTTCGCCGGTTCGAATCTCGCGCCATGCAACCATTTTTTTTTAGTATTTGTTTTTTGTAATTCAAATGTTTGTACATACACACAATATATATATAATTCCCAGCAATCAGTTGCAACAATTATGCATATAATAAGTTGTTGAAAGTCGTTTGTCGTGGAAAAACTGGCAACTTCAAACATCATTATGTTTTCCGCAAACAAAGTTGTATTTCATTAATGTTATTAATTGTGTTCATAATGTTAACCAAGTATAGTTAACGGAAGACGTAGAAACGATATTCCGAAACGAATACGTATAGCGTAAATCAAACGTTCGAATTAGAATACAAACCCCACGTACACAAATTTGCTGTGGCAGGTATGAAATATAAACTCCGTTACTCGCTCGTTACACTCGAAGGACAGATGTTGAATGGGCCGAAACGAGCCGCCGCATAAGAGCGTAGTTGCCTGCTAACTTCGAAAGAAGGTAGGTGCGGTCCCTAGCGCAACTTATAACATCGTCGAAAATCAGTGCGGACGTGAGAGCTTTGGTACACCCTGTTAAACAAACGGAAAAATTGAGGCGGTACAATTGGACAGCGATCCGCCTTCACCAACATGTGTAAGCAATTCATATATGAATTACAAAACACTAATAATAAAAAATGTTGCATGGCGCGAGATTTTTTTTTTTTTATTTTTCCGCCTCTCCCGACACGCTTCATATACCCTGCACTGCTTATGCTGCTAATTAGTTGGTTAGGCGTTCCATTGATTTTTTTATTTTGTTTATTTTTTTTATTTCATTTTTGTTCATTGTATCTGCTCGGGGCAGACATCGCAAGACACCCGTTTCAGTTAGTCGTTGATCTATTAACTCAGTTTTTTTATTACAGACGGCAGCTAACACACTGACCGAACGCGCTAAGCTACCGTGCCGGCTGTTCGATCCGGCCACCTTCGGATTACGAACCCGAGCGTTTACCGCTGATCCACGACGCTGTAGAAAACTATCAATCGTAGAGAGTATTTCACCGCAACGGTTTCTTTTAACTGTCGATTTTCTCGACAACGGCTGAGAAGTGCATCTTGGTGCTTTGCCACATTACACCTCTGGCCATGAGCTTTTATTATGCGCAGTAGGGATCGAATCTGAATTTCACAATTGGCGGCCTCCCCTTGTTAGTCGTAGTTGTGGTCATGTGACAAGCCTTAAAAGTTTAATACTTTACTAACCAACGGCGTTGGGGTCATTAGTTTGCCTACTTTATTATTATCATTCTTTATTAATTTACTTACCTTATTAACCATACTATCCCTATCAATTGAGATATGGAAAAATACAAACGAAAATAATAACATCCGCTAGGGTTCTCCGATTCCCAGCCAGTTAGTTACCTTAGCTGTTCCGCTATCGCCGCTGTCGGCGAAAAGCGTTTACCATGTGGGTACAGGAGCGACAATTGTAAAAGTTTCTTTCCTCAATTTTTGGAAAAGTTTGCGTTTGCGGACCCCATACCTGATGATGAAAAATGCTCTATTTACAATTATCTATCGATCGCTCTAATTCTGAGTCCGTTGCTCGTCAAAAACTTTAGGGTTGATTTTCTCAAAATCGCGGGGGTGTTGACCCAAAAGATCTTGGAGTATTTCATTTTAGGTTCTACACAAGCAACCTGCCAAATTTGAGCTGAATCGGTTGGCCGTGTCTGAGGCCTTCCCCTTGTTAGCCAGGATCGGCGACTACCTGCACGCGCCTATCATCCGTCCCATACATGTCCGTCCTGCACACACATAATTGTGGTGCAGTAGATACATTCTACTATACCACACTCGTCTCTAAAATAACCCGTGTTCAAGACGGTGGAAATACGAGGGTCTCTAGAATTTACCCCGAAATTCTCGAGACACTACAATGCCTTTCAGAATGCTGGAAGTTAGCAAAGTATAATTATTAAATTGTCATTACTTCAACACCCCCATCAATTTAATACTTTCCTTAATTACCCGTAAAATTCACTATCCCCAGCTTTTGACATATTTTACCAAAAGCAACTAGGACTGGACATTTCAGTAAACTGCCATTTGTTCCTCGGAGCTAATGTATTGAACATTTAGATGGCCTCGCCCTGTATAAAGAACAACAGCCGTTCTATCACATTTCGTTGTCTCTGATGAACCCTCACCATCGAGGACAACATACTGCGTACTATTTTTCAAGAAGTTTTCGAGCCATTCACATATCTGTGAACTTATACGATA
Source organism: Schistocerca gregaria (assembly GCF_023897955.1). NCBI lineage: Eukaryota > Metazoa > Arthropoda > Insecta > Orthoptera > Acrididae > Schistocerca > Schistocerca gregaria. The sequence goes on along the minus strand of NW_026062002.1, from coordinate 590,009 downwards.
TACTCGTAGTTTCTTTAACAATCTGCAATGGGGCACGATGTCAAATTCTTTCCGGAAATCTAGAAATATGGAATCTGCCTGTTGCCCTTCGTACATAGTTCTCAGTATGTCACGTGAGGAAAGGGCAAGCTGAGTTTCGCACTTACGATGCTTCCTAAAGCCATGTTGATTCGTCGACGTATGTTGCTTAGCCTCACGTAAGTCTATTATAATCGAACTGAGAATGTGTACAGGGAGTCTGCAGCAATCAGAAGTTTGGGATATTGGTCTCTAATTTTACGGGTCCGTTTCTTTACCTCTCTATATACTGGAGTCATCTGCGCTTTTTTTCCAGTCGCTTGGAACTTCGCGCTGGGCGAGGGATCTACGACAAATGCAGGTAAGGGACCAATGACGTATAACACTCCTTGTAAAATCCAAAACCTATAACAATATTAATATACAGAAGAAAACGCTGCGATCTTATGCACCATCCTAATAGCTTGCGATCTCAGAATTTGCGGCGTGAGGCACCGTCACACGTCGCGAGGGCCAGAGAAGACCACCCTCCCTTGGAAAAAGCACTTGCATTAACGTGCCTGTATACTAGACTTGCAGTCATTACGACACTCGCTTTCTAAGTGGCGCACACATTCCGCCAGTATCACGGTTATCGCCTGCTCGTTAGACAGCCAGCTATACACGCCAGCTCCTATCTAGCTCAGCTCCACCTGTCTGTCAAAACAGTGCGCAAATAGCCGCGCCAGTCTCTCGTACTCTGCGCGAGAAAATTCAACATTTCTTCTTTTAAAATATGTAAAATTAAATCAATACGTTTTTCAGTTTACTGCAAATATTACTTTTTGAAGCACTGTAATCATTTTCTTTCTTTAACTACAAATAGTGGGGATAATATGAAAAATGTTCTCAAACATAATTTTGAGTGTCGAGTGTAGAGTATATACGAAATTTGGAAGGCTTCCTAACACCAAACGCTGACTGGAAGTATCTTGTATGATGAGGGGCCCTGTAGTCTGCAGGTTGACAGAAACTGTTCCGTCAGTGGAGGCGCGCCTATTTGGTAAAACATCCACACCACGTCTCCGTGCGACTTATCGCCAGCCACGGGTGGGTCTTGCACCTGTCCTGGAGAGTGGTGGCGTGTTTCAGCCCGAATTAATGGAGCGCTCTGTTAGTTCAGAGACAGGTCTCCGTGCCGGCGCTGACGCACGGCGTGGTAGGAGGTCCGCAAAACCTCAGGCGTGGTGGGGATGTTTTGGACTTTGCGAGGGAAATAAGGAATCAACTTTTACATTAGTATGGCCAGTGTAGCGGGCTGTGTGTAGCCTTCTTATCTTGAGAATCTGCAACTCTATTGGAATTTTCGTAAGAATCTTTACATACTTCTGCAGAACTGATATTTTTCATGTTCATTAGTGAATGACGGCGCTGCTGTTATTACGCAGTTTAATCTTAGTGATTCAGCTCATATAATGTGAGTTACTTTTTCGTTGTTTAATGAAGCTGTTTAATTAAACAGTAATAAAGTACCCAATATCAATCTGGAAATATCCACCAGGCTGTGGCTAAGCCATGTCTCTACAAAATCCTTTCTTCCAGGAGAGCCAGTTCTGCAACGCTCGCAGAAGAGCTTCGGTGAATTTAGGAAGGTACAATTGAAGCTGTGAGGACGGGTCGTGAGTCGTGCTTGGGTAGCTCAGACGGCAGAGAACGCCCTGAGGCAAATATCCCGAGTTCGAGTCTCGGTCCGGCACACAGTTTTAATCTGCCAGGAAGCGCCAGTAATAAAGTAAACTTTCATTACATCAGATTGTTGCTGCTTACAAGTGTTACTCCACAGTGATGGCCCATACGAAGGAATGAACACCGCAGCTGCAACAAATCCCAGCCACCAGGTTATGCGATGAAAGCTGCCTCGTTGTGGAATTGTGGTTCTGGCTCGGAACCTGGGTCATTTTCTTGCAGGTATCGCCAGTTTTTCTCATCCAGATCGTTGCCCGAGTCAGAATGTGTGGCATGAGAACACCCATGCGTAGCGGTCTAGATATGAGATGCACACAGACGTATATCTCATTAAGGATATTATGAATGCAGTTACCATGTTAGTTTGGTCGCGGTACGTGGTAGTGGCTGAGTGAAGTAGGCAAAATCCGCGAAATATGGAGCAATAAATACTCTTCGGTAATACTAAATAATATGCACTGAAGCGCCAAACAGACTGGTATAGGCATGCGTATTCAAATACAGGCTGAATACGGCGCTGCGGTCGGCAACGGTAATATAAGAGAACAGGTGACACGCTCAGTTGTTAGATCCATTACTACTGCTACAATGACAGGTTATCAAGATTTAAGTGAGTTTGAACGTGATGTTATAGTAGGCGCACGAGCTATGGGACACAGCATCTCCAAAGTAGCGACGAAGTGAGGATGTATGTGTAGTGAACCGTGAATATCAGGAATCCGGTAAAATATCAAGTCTCCCACATCGCTGCGTCCGAATCATTTAACGAAACATCATCGATATGGGCTTTCGGAGCTGAAAGCCCACTCGTGTATCCTTGATAACTGCACGACACAAAGCTTTACGCCTGCACTAGGCCCTTCAACACCGATATTGGACTATTGGTGACTGGAAATATGTTGCATGGTCGGACGACTCTCGTCCAAAAGAACGGACACAATTGCTGACCTGAGGCCGTCTAGAACGAAATTACGATTGTATTAATACCTTGAGCTGCTGACGGGCGTTGACGTATAGCAACGGGGACTGGTGAAAATGTGTGCCCGACCGGGATAGAGCGTCCTTCATGTAAGCAGGAGATCCCGGGTTCGAGTCCCGGTCGGGGCACACATTTTCACCTGTGCTCGTTTATATATATCAAAGCCCATCAGCAGCTGAAGGTGTTAATGTAATTCTAACCTCAGACATTAGTCGAGCCATGCCACGTCGAGTTGCGGTACTTCCGTGTACTCACGGGGGCTTTACAAGATGTTAGGGAGGTGTCCCAGTTTCTTTGGCTCTTCAGTGTATATGACTTAGGAGCATTGCCATATATGTAAAAGTTTTTTGATTGTATCACTTATGATGCAATTTAGTGGTGATAGAGTCTTCAACGTGTTTCATCAGTACTGTGGTGGCCTGAGGTGAGTGATTGTGGTTGGCAGATACCTCAGTGTACTGTGGGATGTAGAACACTTAGTTCTCTCAGAAAAGGCTATATTCTCTATTACCTTTGAACTTTACCGCATTACTTAATATACTCGCTTATACAATCCTCTCCCTGTTGCATCCATACTGGCATTAACGTTGCGTTACGCGACATATTTAACAGCAGTAATACTCTCTTAAAATAATACTATTTAAATGAAGCTCGAAATGCGAGGAAGCTGCCTTATGTCATTAGGCATGTACTTTTCATTGCATATATGTAATATATTGTTTTCATAATATTTTCTTACAGACTATATTTGCAGTTACTGACGGAAACGCGCAAAATCGTGAAAAGCATTATACATATGAAGAAAAAGCGAAATGCTTATGCGAGATCACTGTAGAGAATCGTTCGGTTACTCATTTGTTTGTTACGAGTGGTTTTACCTCGTAGTATATCTGGATTTTTTTTCTTTGTGACTCTGTTGATTGTCGGCAAACTGCAATTAACGAAAACGCACTGGAACATTAAAAACTGATATATTTATTAAAGTTTGAATAATGAAACTGGGCAAGCATCGTATGGCGTCTGTCAAATGAAACAATAAACGCATTTTCATATGTACGGTAAAGTTCGTAAATCACAGAGTATGTAGCTCTTCCTAAGAGTATTTGTTGCTCAGTATTTCGCGAATTTCTGTTCGCCACACTTATCCACTGTCACGCACCAAGACAGAAGTCCCTTACTATCTTACTAACAGCGTGAGACCAAGCGATAGCTACGAACATAACAAGGAGTCGGTGGCAGTCCGTCATGCAGGAAAGTGTGTAAGTAAAAGAAAGAAAAGAAAATTAAAAGGAAACATTCCTACGGCCTACCCAAACCATTGTTTCTTGTTTCCCAATCGCGGTAGATGGCGCTGTAATCGACGAATATCCACTGTGCCTGTTTTTGCATTTAAGACACAAAGTATTTACGATGTAAATGAAAACCTTTCTGTTCAAAAGGTACATACTGATCTTCAGACATTGCTTGAGTGTGTTGTAAATGTGTACGGGGCAAATAAAAGACATTTCTAGCAAATAAGCTACTTGTATGGTAACGTAGTTTTCTGTTTCCTACGGGGTGGCTGTGATTGTATCACTTATGATGCAATTTAGTGGTGATAGAGTCTTCAACGTGTTTCATCAGTACTGTGGTGGCCAGAGGTGAGTGATTGTGGTTGGCAGATACCTCAGTGTACTGTGGGATGTAGAACACTTAGTTCTCTCAGAAACCACGTGAATGCATCGCCGGGCGTTGTGGCCGAGCGGTTCTAGGCGCTTCAATCTGGAACCGCGCGATCGCTACTGTCGCAGGTTCCAATCCTGAGTTCTGAGTTGTAGGGCACTGATGACCTCAGATGTTAAGTCCCATAGTGCTCAGAGCCATTTGAACCATTTGAAGCTGAATGCTTCACTTCGGTCGCCTCCCTTGACCGATTTAGATGTGCGTTTCCGCCCAACCGCTGTAAATCTCACGCTGGCCGCTACGCGGAACACAAACCACTACCACTCTAATAAGTTAAAATGCCCACAAGGTGATAATGACAGGCTCACCTGTCATGGATACTCAACGAAATCAAGCATTCCAATGGTGAGCGGCATGGGTGCTCAGCGATAGTAAGCATCCCGATGGAAACAAAATAATATTACCTCAAAAACTTGTTACTGGATCACGTTAAACGTCGATTCTGAGCAGGCCCTGGAACCGGTAACCACGTTACACTCTACAGTCCAATTTGGAAGAGTCAAGTAGGTATCCCACTGCTGTCCAGGGCGCCTCCAGACGCACTTTCGCTCAGTTCGATGCCGGACTCAAGAATGAAGACAGCTCTACCCCAGCCAATGAGATTCCAGGCCGAAGGCGTTTGTGGAAACCTCATGGACAGTGGTGGTATACCACCATACGACCCGACAACCAGGAGTCATGCTCCGGGGTGCCATAACTTTTCACAGTAAGGCCTCTTTGGTTGTCAGCCGCGACACCCTTACAGCACAGCAGTCCAAGACATTGCACGTGCTGTTTTTTTTTTTTTTTTTTTTTTTTTTTTTTTTTTTTTTTTGTTCTTCATGAGAAGCCATTCTGGTCTGACACTTCAGAAAGACAATGCCTGTCAGCACACGGCGAGAGTTTCTACTGCTTGTCTTCGTCCTTGCCAAACCATACCTCGGCCGGCAAGATCGCCTGGTCTCTCTCCAACTGAGAACGTTCGGAGCATTATGGGCAGCACCTCATCTGCATGGATACTCTGCAAATTACATTTAAGTGCCTGGCAGAGGGATCATAGAACCACCTTCACAATCCTCTATTATTCGAAACTCATAAACCTCGCGGAAACAACGAACACCCTTATCTTTTCGTACGAGCTCTGCTTTCCCTTATCATGGTGATCGTTTCTCCCTGTGTAGTCAGTGTCAACAATATATTTTCGCATTCGGAGGGGAAGGTTGGTGAATTTCATGACAAGATTCCGTCGGAACGAAAAACGGCTTTCTTTTAATGATGTCCAGCCCAAATCCTGTATCATTTCTGTGGCACTCTCTCCCATATTTCGCGATAATACAATACGTGCTGCCCTTCTTTGAACTTTTTCGATGTACTCAGTCAGTCGTATCTGGTAAGGAACCCACACCACGCAGCAGTATTCTAAAAGAGGACGGACAAACGTAGTGTAGTCAGTCTCGTTAGTAGATCTGTTACATTTTCTATGTGTCCTACCAATAAAACGGAGTCTTTGGTTAGCCGTCCCCACAACATTTTCTTTGTGTTCCTTCCAATTTTTGGTTGTTCGTAATTGTAATTCCTAGGCATTTAGTTGAATCTACGGCCTTCATATTTGACTGATTTATCGTGTAACCGAAGTTTAACTGATTCCTTTTAGCACTCAAATGGATGACCTCACGCTTTTCGTTATTTAGGGTCAATTGACAATTTTCGCAGTATACATATTTTCTAAATCGTGTTGTAATTTGTTTTGCTGTTCTCACGACTTTACTAGTCGATAAACGACAGCGTCATCTGCAAACAATCTATGACAGCTACTCAGATTGTCTTCCAAATCGTTTATAAATATAAGGAACAGAAAAGGGCCTATAACACTACCTTTGGAACGCCAGAAGTCACTTCTGTTTTACTCAATGGCTTTCCGTCGATTGCTACGAACTGTGACTTCTCTGACAGCGAATCACAAATCCAGTCACAAAACTGAGACGATGTTCCAAAGCACGCAATTTCACTAAAAGCCGCTCATGTGGTACAGTGTCAAAAGCCTTCTGGATATCCAGAAATACGGAATCGATTTGAAATCACTTGTCAATAGCAGTCAACACTTCACATGTTACATAAGAACGATCTTCACTAAATCCATGTTCACTGTGTGTCAATAGGTCGTTTTCTTCGAGGTAATTCATAATGTTATCCTACTACCTTTCTTGAATATTGGTGTGACCTGTGCAACTTTCCAGTCTTTGGGTATGGATCTTTCGTCGAGATTTCGCCGATCTAACGCGTCAGTTCGACAGAATTTTGGCACGATATACCTCAGGAGAACATCCAATAACTGTACTTAATAATGCCGAATCGAATAAATACCTGAATAAGCACCAGATGTGGATCAACGCGTTACTTACTTGCTCGATTTCTGAAGCACTTTGTGTTGGATAAATCATCCACATTGTTCTGTACATGTACTACACATCGACGGATTTTCGTCTCATTCGCATTATTCTTTCATGGCCTATAGTTTTTATGTGTGTTATAACGTATATCCATACTCCCAGAATGACTAGGAAGATGCGTTATAAATATGGTGAAAATAATGTTTAATTATTTGCAGTATCCTTAATATGGGAAAACCAATAATAATTAGTCTACAACAGATTGCTGTTCAAAAAGGACTGTCATCTGTTTTTTGCAAAGCATTTGCTGAAGAGAACGCTTCTGCTCATATAATGTGTTTACCTTTAATCAGTTTCAACAGATGGTTCAAATTGCTCTGAGCCCTATAGGACTTAACATCTGAAGTCATCAGTCCCCTAGACCTGGAACTACATAAGCCTAACTAACCTGAGGACATCACACACATCCATGCCCGAGGCAGGATTCGGACCTGCGACAGTAGCAGCAGCCCATTCCCGGACTGAAGCGCCTAGAACCATTCGGCCATTGCGTCCGGCAAATTCCAATAGATCATCGAAAATTGAGAACAGCTGAAATCTCTCAAATTGAATGAAGCTCCATGGCTCGACCGATCCCTTAACACGGTGCATTGTATTTGCAGCTGCGTTAGCAGTTCTGTTAACTATAATCCATCGCCCATCGCACGAACAAAAGCCCTGCCCTGTAGTTGGAAGAAATCACAGATCGTACCCGGTATCCTTGATATCGATTTGTTATAGAATCTTCGAATATATTCTAAATTTAAAAAATAACGAGGTATCTCTGACAGAATGACCTCCCCATGGCAACCTGTATGATTTCCGAAAACAATGATCACGTGAAACCCAACTCGCTATTTTATCAGATGACTGCTAAAAGTAATGGACGAAGGCAGATAAATGCAGTATTTTTCGATTTTCGAAAAGTATTTGATTCAGTACCACGGCTATACTATTATCAAAAGTAAGGCACTATGAGGTATCAATGAAAATTTGCGTCAGTTGAGGATATTTGATAAGGAGAATGTAGCTTGTAATCTTGGATGAAGAGTCATCATTAAATATCAAAGTAACTTAGATTGTGCCCCAGGGAAGTGTCTTGGAAGCCTTGCTGTTGATATTGTGCAGGGATATGCTAAAGTCCGTATTATTTCAAAAGTCAATATTTCACGGAATAATGCAGGTAGAGAGAGCCGCACGCGGTAGCCGATTTGTCTTGGGCGCCTTGCCACGGTTCGCACGGCTCCCCTCGGAGGTTCGAGTCCTTCCTCGGGCCACGGGTGTGTGTTTTGTCCGTAATGTAAGTCAGTTTAAGTTAGGGACCGATGGTCTCAGCTGTTTGGTCCCATAGGAGCTTACCACAAATTTCCCAAATTTAGGTTTTTACTGAAACTAAAGAAAGTGCAAATGACAAATAATACTGAGTTAATAACGAGCATCAAAACCGTTATAGGGATTAGTGAACACAGGGTTGTCGTAGTGAGACTGTATATTGTAATCCCGAAATCCTCGAAAAACAAACAAAAAGTATACCTATTCAAAAATGCTGATAAAAATTCACTTGACGCCTTCCTGAGAGACTCATTCCAAATTAATAATATAAGTGTAGACCAGAAGTCGTTTGCATTCAAAAAATAGTATCGGCAGCAATTGAGAGATTTATACGAAATAAACTAAGAAACGGCGGAGCTGATCCTCCGTGGTACACAAAACGGGTTAGAACACTGTTGCAGAAACAACGAAACAAACATGCCAAATTTAAACAGACGCAAAATCCCTAAGATTGCGCTAAATTCCGGGCTTCTCTAAAGGATAGCCAGAGTTCAATGCGAGATGCCTATAACAGTTTCCACGACGAAACTTTGTCTCGAAACCTGGCAAACAAATCCAAGATATTCTGGTCGTATATGAAGTATGCTAGTGGCAATTTACAATCAATGCCTCCTACATCTACATCTACGTCTACATGACTACTCTGCAATTCACATATAAGTGCTTGGCAGAGGGTTCATCGAACCACAATCATACTATCTCTCTACTATTCCACTCCCGAACAGCGAGCGGGAAAAATTAACACCTAAACCTTTCTGTTCGAGCTCTGATTTCTCTTATTTTATTTTGATGATCATTCCTACCTATGTAGGTTGGGCTCAGCAAAATATTTTCGCATTCGGAAGAGAAAGTTGGTGACTGGCACAACTTGACCAGAAGAAGGAATCGGTTGGTAGGACATGTTCTGAGGCATCAAGAGATCGCCAATTTAGTATTGGAGGCCAGTGTGGAGGGTAAGAATCGTAGAGGGAGGCCAAGAGATGAATACACCAAGCAGACTCAGAAGGATCTAGGTTGCAGTAGGTACTGGGAGATGAAGAATCTTGCACATGATAGAGTAGCAGGGAGAGGTGCATCAAACCAGTCTCAGGACGGAAGACCACAACAACAACCACAACAACAACAGTGTAATGGACGAAATGCGATGATTCCGAGTTCGTAATAACCTTACCAACAAAGATATGCCTATGAGGGAGGAGCTTACTGCAACATCTCTCAGAAATACTTCACATAGGGTAATGGAGGAAACGCGATGATTCTGGCTTTGTAGTAACCATACCAACAAAGAGAAGCAAATGAGTGAAAAGCTTTCTTCAGCTTCTCTCAGAAATACTGCATATAGGGTAAAGGGTGAAGTGCGATGTTTCTGGCTTCATAGTAACCATACCAACAAAGACATGCAAAGGAGGGAGGAACTTTCTGTAGCTTCTCTCAGAAATATTTCACATAGGGTAATGCATGAAACGTGATGATTCTGTCTGTGTAGTAATCATACCAACAATTAGACGCAAATGAGGGAGGAGCCTTCTGTGGATCCTCTCATAAATACTTCACATCAGGTAAATGCTGAAATGTCATGATTGGGTCTGTGTACTAATCATACCAACAAACAAATACAAGTGAGGGAGGAGCTTTCTGCAACATCTCTCAGAAATACTTCAAATAGGGTAATAGAAGAAATGCGATTATTCTGGCTTTGTACTAACCATACCAACAAAGAGACGCAAGTGAGGGAGGAGCTTTCTGTGGCTTCTCCCATAAAAACTTCACATCAAGTAATGGATGAAATGAAATGATTGTGTCTGTGTACTAATCATAGCAACAAACAGATGCAAGTGTGGGAGGAGCTTTCTGCAGCTTCTCTCTGAAACACATCCATAGGGTAATGGATGTAATGATAATATTCTGGCTTTGTACTAACCATACCAACAAAGAGACGCAAGTGAGGGAGCAGCTTTCAGCAGCTTCCCTCAGAAATCCTTCACATCAGGTGATGGATTAAATATAATGATTGTCACCGTCTACTAATCATACCAACAAACAGATGGAAGTGAGGGAGTAGCTTTCTGTAGCTTCTATCTGAAATACACCACATAGGGTAAAAAATGAAATCCGATGATTTTGGCTTTGTAATAACCATACCAACAAAGTAATTAAAATCAGGGAGAGGCTTTCAGTGGCTTCTATAATAAATACCTCTCATCAGTTAATGGATGAAGTGTAATTATCTTTTCTGTGTAACAATCAAACCAAAAAAGAGATGCAAGTTAGGGAGGATCTTCCAACAACTTCTCTCAGAAATACATCACATAGGGTAATAGATGAAATGCGATGATTCTGGGCTTCTAGTATCCATACCAACAAACAAACACAATTGCAGGTGGAGCTTTCTGTAGCATCCCACAGAAATATTTCACGTCAGGTAAGGGATGAAATGTAACCATAGTGTCTGTATTGTAATCTTACCAAAAAACAGATGCAAGTGAGGGAGAAGCGTTCTGCAGCTTGTCTCAGAAATACTTCACATAAGGTAGTAGATGAAATCCGATGTTTCTGGCTTTGTAGTAACCATACCAACAAACAAAATCCTAATGAGGGGGGAGCTTTCTGTAGCTTCCCTCAGAAATTCTTCACATTAGGTAGTGAATGAAGTGTAATGATTGTCTCCTTGTACCAATCATAACAATAAACAGATGCAAGTGAGGGATGAGCTTTCTACAGCTTCTCTCTGAAATACATCAAATAGGGTAATAGATGAAATGCAATGATTCTGGCTTAGTAGTAATCTTACCAACAAATGCACACCATAGAGGGAGGAGCTTTCTGTAGCTTCCCTCAGAAATACTCCATATCAGGTAATGGACATAATGTAATGATTGTGTCTTTGTACTAATCATACCAACATACAGAGCAAGTGAGGGAGGAGCTATCTGCTGCTCCTCTATGAAATACCTCACTTAGGGTAATAGATAAAATGCAATGATTCTGGCTTTGAAGTAACCATACCAACTAACAAATGCAAATTAGGGAGCAGCTTTCTGTAGCATCCCTCAGAAATACTTCACATCATCTAGTAAATGAAATTTAATGTTTGTGTATGTGTACTAATAATACCAACAAACAGATGCAAGTGAGGGAAGAGCTTTCCACAACTTCTCTATGAAATATATCACATAGAGTAATAAATGAAATGCGTTGATTCTGGTTTTGTAGTAACCATAAAAACAAACAAACGCAAAAGACACTTGAGCCTCCTATAGCTTCTCTCAGGAATACTTCACATAGGGTAATAGATGAAATGCGATGATTCTGGCTTTGTAGTAATAATACCAACCAACAAACGCAAATGATTGAGGAGCTTGCTGTAGCCCCCCTCAGAAATACTTCACATCAGGTAATGGATGAAATGAAGTGATTGTGTCTGTGTACTAATCATAACAAGAGACAGATGTAGGTGAGGGATGAGCTTTCTGCAGCTTCCCTCAGAAATATTTCACATCAGTTAATGGATGAAATGCAATGATTGTGTCTGTGTACTAATCATACCATAAACAGAAGCAAATGAAGGATGAGCTTTCTGCAGCTTTTCTCTGAAATACATCACATAGGGTAATAGATGAAATGCGATGATTCTGGCTTTGTAGTAACCATACCAACCAACAAACGCAACTGAGGGAGGATTTTATTGTAGCCTCACTCAGAAATGCTTCCCATCAGGTAATGGATGAAATGTCATGATAGTGTCTGTGTACTGATCAGAACAACAAACAAATGCAATGAGCGAAGAGCTTTCTGCAGCTTCCCTCAGAAATACTTCACATCAGGTAATGGGCGAAATGTGATGATTGTGTCTGTGTATCAATCATTCCAACAAACAGATGCAAGTGAGGGAAGAGCTTTCTGCAGCTTCTTTCTGAAATACATCACATTAGGTAATAGACGAAGTGCGATGATTCTGGCATTGTAGTAACCATACCTACAAACAAACGCAAAGGAGTGAGAAGCTTTCTGTAGCTTCCCTGAGAAATACTTCACATCAGGTAATGGACGAAATGTGATGATTGTGTCTGTGTATTAATCATTCCAACAAACAGATGCAAGTGAGGGAAGAGCTTTCTGCAGCTTTTATTTGAAATACATCACATAGGGTAATAGATGAAATGCAATGATTCTGGTTTTGAGTTAAACATACCAACAAACAAACGCAAATGGGAGTGGAGCTTTCTGTAGCTTCCCTCAGAAATATTTCACATCAGGTAATGGATGAAATGTTATGATTGTGTCTGTATACTAATCATAACAACAAACAGGTGCAAGTGGGGAATGAGGATTCTGCAGCTTCTCTCTCAAATACATCACATAGTGTAATGGAGGAAATGCTTTGAATCTGGGTTTGTAGTAACCATAATACAAACAAACGCAAATGAGGGGGGAGCTTTCTGTAGCTTCCCTCAGAATTACTGCACATCAAGTAATAAATGAAATGTAATTATTTTGGCTGTGTACTAATAATTCCAACAAACAGATGCAAATGAGGGATGAGCTTTCTGCAGATTTTCTCTGAAATACATCACATGGGGTAATAGATGAATTGCAATGATTCTGGCTTTGTAGTAACCATACCAACCAACAAACGCAACTGAGGGAGGATTTTATTGTAGCCTCACTCAGAAATGCTTCCCATCAGGTAATGGATGAAATGTCATGATAGTGTCTGTGTACTGATCAGAACAACAAACAAATGCAATGAGCGAAGAGCTTTCTGCAGCTTCCCTCAGAAATACTTCACATCAGGTAATGGGCGAAATGTGATGATTGTGTCTGTGTATCAATCATTCCAACAAACAGATGCAAGTGAGGGAAGAGCTTTCTGCAGCTTCTTTCTGAAATACATCACATTAGGTAATAGACGAAGTGCGATGATTCTGGCATTGTAGTAACCATACCTACAAACAAACGCAAAGGAGTGAGAAGCTTTCTGTAGCTTCCCTGAGAAATACTTCACATCAGGTAATGGACGAAATGTGATGATTGTGTCTGTGTATGAATCATTCCAACAAACAGATGCAAGTGAGGGAAGAGCTTTCTGCAGCTTTTATTTGAAATACATCACATAGGGTAATAGATGAAATGCAATGATTCTGGTTTTGAGTTAAACATACCAACAAACAAACGCAAATGGGAGTGGAGCTTTCTGTAGCTTCCCTCAGAAATATTTCACATCAGGTAATGGATGAAATGTTATGATTGTGTCTGTATACTAATCATAACAACAAACAGGTGCAAGTGAGGAATGAGGATTCTGCAGCTTCTCTCTCAAATACATCACATAGTGTAATGGAGGAAATGCTTTGAATCTGGGTTTGTAGTAACCATAATACAAACAAACGCAAATGAGGGGGGAGCTTTCTGTAGCTTCCCTCAGAATTGCTGCACATCAAGTAATAAATGAAATGTAATTATTTTGGCTGTGTACTAATCATTCCAACAAACAGATGCAAATGAGGGATGAGCTTTCTGCAGATTTTCTCTGAAATACATCACATGGGGTAATAGATGAATTGCAATGATTCTGGCTTTGTAGTAACCATACCAACCAACAAACGCAACTGAGGGAGGATTTTATTGTAGCCTCACTCAGAAATGCTTCCCATCAGGTAATGGATGAAATGTCATGATAGTGTCTGTGTACTGATCAGAACAACAAACAAATGCAATGAGCGAAGAGCTTTCTGCAGCTTCCCTCAGAAATACTTCACATCAGGTAATGGGCGAAATGTGATGATTGTGTCTGTGTATCAATCATTCCAACAAACAGATGCAAGTGAGGGAAGAGCTTTCTGCAGCTTCTTTCTGAAATACATCACATTAGGTAATAGACGATGTGCGATGATTCTGGCATTGTAGTAACCATACCTACAAACAAACGCAAAGGAGTGAGAAGCTTTCTGTAGCTTCCCTGAGAAATACTTCACATCAGGTAATGGACGAAATGTGATGATTGTGTCTGTGTATTAATCATTCCAACAAACAGATGCAAGTGAGGGAGGAGCTTTCTCCAGCTTCCTTCTGAAAGACATCACATTAGGTAATAGATGAAATGCGATGATTCTGCCATTGTAGTAACCATACCTACAAACAAATGCAAAGGAGTGAGGAGCTTTCTGTAGCTTCCCTGAGAAATACTTCAATCAGGTAATGGACGAAATGTGATGATTGTGTCTGTGTATTAATGATTCCAACAAACAGATGCAAGTGAGGGAGGAGCTTTCTGCAGGTTCTCTCTGAAGTACATTACATAGGGTAATGGATGAAATGCAATGATTCTGACTTCGTAATAACCATTCCAACAAACAAACGCAAATGAGGGAGGAGCTTTCTGTAGTTTCCCTCAGAAATACTTCACATCAAGTAATGGACGAAATGTAATGATTGTGTCTTAGTACAAATCATATCAACATACAGAGCAAGTGAGGGAGGAGCTTTCTGCTGCTCCTCTCTGAAATACCTCACATAGGGTAATAGATAAAATGCAATGATTCTGGCATTGTAGTAGCCATAGCAATAAACACATGCAAATGACGGGGAGTTTTCTGTAGCTATACTCAGAAATACTTCACATAGGGTAATAGATGAAATGCGATGATTCTGGCTTCGTAGTAACCATACCAACAAACAAATGCAAATTAGGGAGGAGCTTTCTGTAGCATCCCTCAGAAATACTTCACATCATGTAATAAATGAAATGTAATGTTTGTGTCTGTGAACTAATCATACAACAAACAGATGCAAGTGAAGTAGGAGCTTTCTGCCACTTCTCTCTGAAATACATCACATTGGGTAATAAATGAAATGGGATGATTCTGGCTTTGTAGTAACCTTACCAACAAACAAATGCAAATTACGGAGCTGCTTTCAAACGATATTTGAGAAATACTTCACATCATCTAGTACATGAAATTTAATGTTTGTGTATGTGTACTAATAATACCATCAAACACATGCAAGTGAGGGAAGAGCTTTCTGCAACTTCTCCCTGAAGTACACCACAAAGAGTAATAAATGAAATTCAATGATTCTGGTTTTGTAGTAAGGATACCAATGAACAGATGCAAGTGAGGCAGGAGCTTTCTGCAGCTTTTCTCTGAAATACATCACATAGGGTAATGGATGAAATGCAATGATTCTGGCTTTGTAGTAACCGTACCAACTAACAAACGCAAATGAGGTAGGAGCTTTCTATAGCTTCCTTCAGAAATATTTTACATCAGGTAATGGATGAAATGTAATGATTGTGTCGGTGTACTAATCATACCAACAAACAGATGCAAATGACTGAGGAGCTTTCTGGTGCTTCAATGTGAAATACATCACATAGGGTAAAAAATGAAATCAGATGATTCTGGCTTTGTAATAACCAGCCCAACAAACTAACGCAAATGAGGGAGGAGCATTTTGTGTCTATTCTCAGAAATACTTCTTATAGTGTAATAGATGAAAGGCAACGATTCTGGCTTTGTAATAACCATATCAACAAACTAACGCAAATGAGGTAGGAGTTTTCTGTAGCTATTCTCAGAAATACATCACATGGGATGATAGATGAAATACGATGATTCTGGCTTTGTAGTAACCATACCAACAAACTAAACGCAAATGACACTTGAGCTTTCTGTAGCTTATTTAGAAATACTTCTAATAGGGTAATAAATGAAATGCAATGATTCTGGCTTTGTAGAAACCATACCAACAAGCAAACACATATGATGGAGGAGCTTTCTGTAGCTATCCTCAGAAATACTTCACATATGGTAATAGATGAAATGCGATGATTCTGGCTTTGTAGTAACCATACCAACAAACTAAATGCAAATGACACTTAAGCTTTCTGTAGCATTTTTTAGAAATACTTCACATATGGTAATAGACGAAATGCGATGTTTCTGGTTTTGTAGTAACCTTACCAAAAAAAAATGCAAATGAGGGAGGAGCTTTCTGTAGCCCCCCTCGGAAATACTTCACATCAGGTAATGGATGAAATGCAGTGATTGTGTCTGTGTACTATTCATAACGAAAAACATGTGTAAGTGAGATAAGAGCTTTCTGCAGCTTCCCTCAGAAATATTCCACATCCGGTAATGGATGAAAAGAAATGATGGTGTCTGTGTACTAATCATACAATAAACAGATGCAAGTGAGGGAAGAGCTTTCTCCCGCGTATCTCTGAAATACCTCACATAGGGTAATGGATGAAATGCAATGATTCTGGCTTTGTAGTAACCATACCAACCAACAAACTCAAATGAGTGAGGAGCTTTCTATAGCTTCCTTCAGAAATATTTCACATCAGGTAATGGACGAAATGTGATGATTGTGTCTGTGTATTAATGATTCCAACAAACAGATGCAAGTGTGGGAGGAGCTTTCTGCAGGTTCTCCTTGAGGTACATTACATAAGGTAATGGATGAAATGCAATGATTCTGGCTTCGTAGTAACCATTCCAACAAACAAACGCAAATGAGGGAGGAGCTTTCTGTAGCTTCCCTCAGAAATACTTCACATCAGGTAATGGACGAAATGTAATGATTGTGTCTGTGTACTAATGGTACCAACAGTCAGATGGAAGTGAGGGGGGAGATTTCTGCAGTCTCTCTCTGAAATACATCACATGGGCTTATAGATAAAATGCGATAATTCTGGCTTTGTAGTAACCATACCAGCAAACATACGCATCTGAGGGAGGATCTTTCTGTAGTTTCCCTCAGAAATACTTCACATCAGATAATGGATGAAATGTAATGATTGTGTCTGTGTATTAATCATTCCAAAAAACAGATGCAAGTGTGGGAGGAGCTTTCTGCAGCTTCTTTCTGAAATACATCACATTAGGTAATAGATGAAATGCGATGATTCTGGTTTTGTAGTAACCATTCCAACAAACAAACGCAAATGAGGGAGGAGCTTTCTGTAGCTTCCCTCAGAAATACTTCACATCAGGTAATGGATGAAAGGTAATGATTGTGTCTTAGTACTAATCATATCAACATACAGAGCAAGTGAGGGAGGAGCTTTGTGCTGCTCCTCTCTGAAATACCTCACATAGGTTAATAGATAAAATGCAATGATTCTGGCTTTGTAGTAACCATACGAACAAACTAAACGCAAATGACACTTCAGCTTTCTGTATTCTTTCTTTAGAAATACTTCACATAGGGTAATAAATGAAATGCAATGATTCTGGCTTTGCAGTAACCATACCAACAAGCAAACACATAAGATGGAGGAGCTTTCTGTAGCTATTCTCAGACATACTTCACATATGGTAATAGATGAAATGCGATGATTCTGGCTTTGTAGTAACCATACCAACAAACTAAATGCAAATGACACTTAAGCTTTCTGTAGCATTTTTTAGAAATACTTCAAATAGGGTAATAGACGAAATGCGTAGATTCTGGATTTGTAGGAACCATACCAACAAACAAACACATTTCTCTCAGAAATACTTCACATCAGGTAATGGATGAAATGTTATGGTTGTGTCTGTGTACTGATAACAACAACAAACAGATGCAAGTGAGCGAAGAGCTTTATGCAGCTTCCCGCAGAAATACTTCACATCAGGTAATGGATGTAATGTAATGAGTGTGTGTGTGTATTAATCATTATAACAAACAGATGCAAGTCAGGGAGGAGCTTTCTGCAGATCCTTTCTGAAATACATCACATAAAGTAGTAGATGAATTGCGATGATTCTGGCTTTGTAATAACCATACCAACAAACTAAAGCAAATGGGGGAGGAGCTTTCTGTAGCTATTCTCAGAAATTCATCAGATGAGGTAATAGATGCAATGCGATAATTTTGGCTTTGTAGTAACCATACCAACAAATGAAACCCAAATGAGGGTTGTGCTTTCTGTAGCCTCCCTCTGAAATATTTCACATCAGGTAATGGATGAAATATAATGATTGTGTCTGTGTACTAATCATAACAAAAAAATGAGCAAGTGAGGCACGAGCTTTCTGCAGCTTCTCTCTGAGATACATCACATAGGATAATGGATGAAATGCAATGATTCTGGCTTTGTAATATCCATTCTAACAAACAAACGCAAATGAGGGAGGAGCCTTCTGTAGATTTTTTTAGAAATATTTCACATAGGTTAATAGATGAAATGTGATGATTCTGGCTTGGTAGTAAATAAACCAACAAACAAACACAACTGAGAGAGGTGCTTACTGTAGCTCAACTCAGAAATACTTCACAACAGGTAATGGATGCAATGTAATGATTGTGTCTGTGTACTAATGATAACAACAAACAGATGCAAGTGTGGGAAGAGCTTTCTCCTGCTTCCCTCAGAAATACTTTACACCCGGTAATGGATGAAATGTAATGATTGTGTCTGTGTACTAATCATACCATAAACAGATGCAAATGAGGGATGAACTTTCTGCAGCTATTCTCTGAAATATATCGCACAGGGTAATAGATGAAATGCGATGATTCTGGCTTTGTAGTAACCATACCAATGAACTAAACGGAAATAAGGGTGTTGCTTTCTGTACTATTCTCAGAAATACTTCACATAGGGTAATAGATGAAACAAATGATTCTGGCCTTATAGTAACCTTTCCAACAAACAAATGCAAATGAGGGATGTGCTTTCTGTGGCTTCCCTCAGAAATACTTCACATCAGGTAATGGACAAAATGTAATGATTGTGTCTTTGTACTAATCATACCAACATACAGAGCAAGTGTGGGAGGAGCTTTCTGCTGCTCCTCTATGAAATACTTCACATAGGGTAATAGATGAAATGCGATGATTCTGGCTTTGTAAAAACCATAGCAACAAACAAATGCAAATTAGGGAGGAGCTTTCTGTAGCATCCCTCAGAAGTACTTCACATCATGTAATAAATGAAATGTAATGTTAGTGTATGTGTACTAATAATACCAACGAACAGATGCAAGTGAGGGAAGAGCTTTCCACAACTTCTCTCTGAAATATATCACATAGAGTAATCAATGAAATGCGATGATTCTGGTTTTGTAGTAAGAATACCAACAAACAGATGCAAGTGAGGGAGTAGCTTTCTGCAGCTTCTCTCTGAAATACATCACATAGGTTAATAGATGAAATGCGATTATTCTGGTTTTGTAGTAACCATAAAAACAAACAAACGCAAATGACACTTGAGCCTTCTGTAGCTTTTGTCAGGAATACTTCACATAGAGTAATAGATGAAATGCGATGTTTCTCGCTTTGTAGTTATAAAACCAACAAACAAACGCAAGTGATTGAGAAGCTTGCTGTAGCCCCCCTCAGAAATACTTCACGTCAGGTAATGGATGAAATGAAATGATTGTGTCTGTGTACTAATCATAACAAGAGACAGATGTAGGTGATGGATGAGCTTTCTGCAGCTTTCCTCATAAATACTTCACATCCGGTAATGGATGAAAAATAATGATTATGTCTGTGTACTAATCATACCATAAACAGATGCAAGTGAGGGAAGAGCTCTCTGCAGCTTCCCTCAGAAGTAGTTCACATCAGGTAATGGATGATATGTAATGAGTGTGTGTGTGTATTAATCATTATAACAAAACAGATGCAAGTGAGGGTGGAGCTTTCTGCAGCTCCATGCTGAAATACATCACATAAAGTAATAGATGAATTGCGATGATTCTGGCTTTGTAATAACCATGGCAAAAAACTAAAGCAAATGAGGGAGTAGCTTTCTGCAGCTATTCTCAGAAATACATCTCATGGGGTAATAGATGAAATGTGATGATTCTGGCTTTGTAGTAACCATACCAACAAACAAATGCAAATGACACTTGAGCCTCCTGTAGCTTTATTTAGAAATATTTCACATAGGGTAATAGATGAAATGCGATGACACTATATTTGTAGTAACCATATCAACAAACTAACGCAACTGAGAGAGGAGCTTTCTGTAGGTCCCCTGAGAAATATTTTACATCAGGTAATGGATGAAATGTAATGATTGTGTCTGTGTACTAATCTAAACAACAAACAGATGCAAGTGTGGGAAGAGCTTTCTGCAGCTTCCCTGAGAAATACTTCACATCAGCTAATGGATGAAATGCAATGATTTTGTCTGTGTAGTAATCGTACCATAAACAGAAGCAAATGAGGGGTGAGCTTTCAGCAGCTTTTCTCTGAAATACAAAACATAGGGTAATAGAGGAAATGCAATGATACTGGCTTTGTAGTAACCATACAAAACCAACATACGCAAATGAGGGAGGATTTTATTGTAGCTTCACTCACAAATACTTCACATCAGGTAATGGACGAAATGTGATGATTGTGTCTGTGTATTAATCAGTCCAACAAACAGATGCAAGTGAAGGAGGAGCTTTCTGCAGCTTCTTTCTGAAATACATCACATTAGGTAATAGACGAAATGCGATGATTCTGGCATTGTAGTAACCATACCTTCAAACAATCGCATAAGGTGTGAGGAGCTTTCTGTAGCTTCCCTGAGAAATACTTCACATCAAGTAATGGACCAAATGTGATGATTGTGTGTGTGTTTTAATCATTCCAACAAACAGATGCAAGCGAGCTAAGAGCTTTCTTAAGCTTTAATTTGAAATACGTCACATAGGGTAATAGATGAAATGCAATGATTCTGGTTTTGAGTTAAACATACCAACAAACATACGCAAATGGGGGAGGAGCTTTCTGTAGCTTCCCTCAGAAATATTTTACATCACGTAATGGATGAAATGTTATGATTGTGTCTGTATACTAATCATAACAACAAACAGCTGCAAGTGAGGGATGAGGATTCTGCAGCTCCTCTCTAAAATACATCACATAGGGTAATGGACGAAATGCTTTGAATCTGGGTTTGTAGTAACCATAAAACTAACAAACACAAATGATGGGGAGCTTTCTGTAGCTTCCCTCATAATTACTTCACATCATGTAATAAATGAAATGTAATGATTTTGGCTGTGTACTAATCATTCCAACAAACAGATGCAAATGAGGGGTGTGTTATCTGCAGCTTTTCTCTGAAATACATCACATGGGGTAATAGATGAAATGCAATGATTCTGGCTTTGTAGTAACCATACCAAAAACAAACGCAAATGAATGAGTAGCTTTCTGTAGCTATTCTCAGAAATACTTCACATAGGGTAATAGATGAAATGCGATAATTCTTTCTTTATAGTAAACATTTAAATAAACAAACGCAAATGAGGGAGGATCTTTCTGTAGCTTCCATCAGAAATACTTCCTATCAGGCAATGGATGAAATGTAATGATTGTGTCTGTGTACTAATTTTACCAACAATCAGATGGTAGTGAGGGTTGAGATTCCTGCAGTCTCTCTCTGAAAACATCACATGGGGTAATAGATGAAAAGCGATATTTCTGGGTTTGTAGTAACCATACGAGCCAACAAACTCATCTGAGGGAGGATCTTTCTGTAGTTTCCCTCAGAAATACTTCACATCAGGTAATGGATGAAATGTAATGATTTTGTCTTAGTGCTAATCATACCAAAATACAGAGCAAGTGAGGGAGGATCTTTCTGCTGCTCCTCTCTGGAATACCTCAGATAGGGTAATATGTAAAATGCGATGATTCTGGCTTTGTAGTAGCCTAGCAACAAACAAATGCAAATGACGGAGGAGCTCTCTGTAGCTATACTCAGAAATACTTCACATAGGGTAATAGATGAAATGCGATGATTCTGGCTTCGTAGTAACCATACCAACAAACAAATGCAAATTAGGGAGGAGCTTTCTGTAGCATCCCTCAGAAATACTTCACTTCATGTAATAAATGAAATGTGATGTTTGTGTCTGCGTACTAATCATACAACAAAATGATGCAAGTGAAGGAGGAGCTTTCTGCAACTTCTCTCTGAAATACATCACATTGGGTAATAAATGAAATGGGATGATTCTGGCTTTGTAGTAACTATACCAACAAACAAATGCAAATTAGGGAGCTGCTTTCAGAGCATACCTGAGAAATACTTCACATCATCTAGTAAATGAAATTTAATGTTTGTGTATTCTCAGAAATACTTCACATAGGGTAATAGATGAAATGCAATGATTCTGGCTTCGTAGTAACCATGTTGTTGTTGTTGTCTTCAGTCCTGAGACTGGTTTGATGCAGCTCTCCATGCTACTCTATCCTGTGCAAGCTGCTTCATCTTCCAGTACCTACTGCAACCTACATCCTTCTGAATCTGCTTAGTGTACTCATCTCTCGGTCTCCCTCTACGATTTTTACCCTCCTCGCTGCCCTCCAATGCTAAATTTTTGATCCCTTGATGCCTCAAAACATGTCCTACCAACCGATCCCTTCTTCTAGTCAAGTTGTGCCACAAACTTCTCTTCTCCCCAATCCTATTCAATACCTCCTCATTAGTTACGTGATCTATCCACCTTATCTTCAGTATTCTTCTGTAGCACCACATTTCGAAAGCTTCTATTCTCTTCTTGTCCAAACTAGTTATCGTCCATATTTCACTTCCATACATGGCTACACTCCAAACAAATACTTTCAGAAACGACTTCCTGATACATAAATCTATATTCGATGTTAACAAATTTCTCTTCTTCAGAAACGCTTTCCTTGCCATTGCCAGTCTACATTTTATATCCTCTCTACTTCGACCATCATCAGTTATTTTACTTCCTAAATAGCAAAACTCCTTTACTACTTTAAGTGTCTCATTTCCTAATCTAATTCCCTTAGCATCACCCGATTTAATTTGACTACATTCCATTATCCTCGTTTTGCTTTTGTTAATGTTCATCTTATATCCTCCTTTCAAGACACTGTTCATTCCGTTCAACTGCTCTTCCAAGTCCTTTGCCGCCTCTGACAGAATTACAATGTCATCGGCGAACCTCAAAGTTTTTACTTCGTCTCCATGAATTTTAATACCTACTCCGAATTTTTCTTTTGTTTCCTTTACTGCTTGCTCAATATACAGATTGAATAACATCGGGGATAGGCTACAACCCTGTCTCACTCCTTTCCCAAACACTGCTTCCCTTTCATGCCCCTCGACTCTTATTACTGCCATCTGGTTTCTGTACAAATTATAAATAGCCTTTCGCTCCCTGTATTTTACCCCTGCCACCTTTAGAATTTGAAAAAGAGTATTCCAGTCAACATTGTCAAAAGCTTTCTCTAAGTCTACAAATGCTAGAAACGTAGGTATGCCTTTTCTTAATCTTTCTTCTAAGATAAGTCGTAAGGTCAGTATTGCCTCACGTGTTCCAACATTTCGACGGAATCCAAACTGATCCTCCCCGAGGTCTGCATCTACCAGTTTTTCCATTCGTCTGTAAAGAATTCGCGTTAGTATTTTGCAGCCGTGGCTTATTAAACTGATAGTTCGGTAATTTTCACATCTGTCAGCACCTGCTTTCTTTGGGATTGGAATTATTATATTCTTCTTGAAGTCTGAGGGTATTTCGCCTGTCTCATACATCTTGCTCACCAGCTGGTAGAGTTTTGTCATGACTGGCTCTCCCAAGGCCGTCAGTAGTTCTAATGTAGTAACCATACCAAAAAACAATTGCAAATTAGGGAGGAGCTTTCTGTAGCATCCCTCAGAAATACTTCACATCATGTAATGAATGAAATATAATGTTTGTGTCTGTGTACTAATCATACAACAAAATGATGCAAGTGAAGGAGGAGCTTACTGCAACTTCTCTCTAAAATATATCACATCAAGTAATAAATGAAATGCGGTGATTCTGGTTTTGTAGTAAGAATACCATAAACAGATGCAAGTGAGGGAGGAGCTTTCTGCAGCTTCTCTCTGAAATACATCACATTGGGTAATGGATAAAATGCAATGATTCTGGCTTTGTAGTAACAATACCAACAAACAAACGCAAATGACGCTTGAGCTTTCTGTAGCTCTTTTCAGAAATATTTCACACATGGCAAAAGATGAAATGCGATGATTCTGGCTTTGTGGTAACCATACCAACAACAAAACGCAAATGAGGGAAGAGCTCTCGCTAGCCCCCCTCAGAAATACTTAACATCAGGTGATGGATGAAATGCACTGATTGTGTATGTGTACTAATCATACCATAAACAGATGCAAGTGAGGGAAAAGCTTTCTGCAGGTTTTTTTTTCTGAAATACAAAACATAGTGTAATAAATGAATTGCGAAGATTCTAGATTTGTAATAACCATACGAAGAAACAAATGCAAATGAGGGATGAGTTTTCTATAGCTATTCTCTGAAATATTTGACATAGGGTAATAGATGAAATGTGATGATTCTATCTTTGTAGTGATCATACAAACAAAGAAATGAAAATTAGGGAGAAGCTTTCAGTAGCAGCCTTCAGTAATATTTCACATCATGTAATAAATGAAATGTAATGATTGTGTCTGTGTACTAATCATACTATAAATAGATGCAAGTGAGGGAAAAGCTTTCTGCAGCTTTTATTTGAGATACATCACATAGGGTAATAGATGAAACGCAATGATTCTGTTTTTGAGTTAAACATACCAACAAACAAACGCAAATGGGGGAGGAGCTTTCTGTATCTTCCCTCAGAAAAATTTTACATCAGGTAATGGATGAAATGTTATGATTGTGTCTGTATACTAATCATAACAACAAACAGCTGCAAGTGAGGGATGAGGATTCTGCAGCTCCTCTCTAAAATACATCACATTTGGTAATGGACGAAATGCTTTGAATCTGGGTTTGTAGTAACCATAAAACAAACAAACACAAATGAGGGGGGAGCTTTCTGTAGCTACCCTCATAATTACTTCACATCATGTAATAAATGAAATGTAATGATTTTGGCTGTGTACTAATCATTCCAACAAACAGTTGCAAATGAGGGGTGAGTTATCTGCAACTTCTCTCTGAAATACATCACATGGGGTAATAGATGAAATGCAATGATTCTGGCTTTGTAGTAACCATTCCAAAAACAAATGCAAATGAATGAGTAGCTTTCTGTAGCTATTCTCAGAAATACTTCACATAGGGTAATAGATGAAATGCGATAATTCTTTCTTTATAGTAACCATTTCAATAAACAAATGCAAATGAGGGAAGATCTTTCTGTAGCTTCCGTCAAAATACTTCACATCAGGTAATGGACGAAATGTGATGATTGTGTCTGTGTATTAATCATTCCAACAAACAGATGCAAGTGAGGGAAGAGCTTTCTGCAGCTTCTTTCTGAAATACATCACATTAGGTAATAGATGAAATGCGATGATTCTGGCATTGCAGTAACCATACCAACAAAGAAACGCAAATGAGGGTTGTGCTTCCTGTAGCTTCCCTCAGAAATATTTCACACCAGGTAATGGATGAAATGTAATGATTGTGTCTGTGTACTGACCAGAACAACAAAAACAAATGCTATGAGCGAAGAGCTTTCTGCAGCTTCCCTCAGAAATACTTCACATCAGGTAATGGACAAAATGTGATGATTGTGTCTGTGTATTAATCATTCCAACAAACAGATGCAAGTGAGGGAGGACCTTTCTGCAGCTTCTTTCTGAAATACATCACTTTAGGTAATACATGAAATGCGATGATTCTGGCATTGTAGTAACCATACCTACAAACAATCGCAAAGGAGTGAGGAGCTTTCTGTAGCTTCCCTGAGAAATACTTCACATCAGGTAATGGTCGAAATGTGATGTTTGTGTCTGTGTATTAATCATTCCAACAAACAGATGCAAGTGAGGGAGGAGCTTTTTGCATGGTCTCTCTGAATTACATTACATAGGGTAATGGATGAAATGCAATGATTCTGGCTTCGTAGTAACCATTCCAACAAACAAACGCAAATGAGGGAGGAGCTTTCTGTAGCTTCCCTCAGAAATACTTCACATCAGGTAATGGATGAAATGTAATGATTGTGTCTCAGTACTAATCATACCAACATACAGAGCAAGTGAGGGAGGAGCTTTCTGCTGCTCCTCTCTGGAATACCTCACATAGGGTAATAGTAAAATGCGATGATTCTGGCTTTGTAGTAGCCTAACAACAAACAAATGCAAATGACGGAGGAGCTCTCTGTAGCTATACTCAGAAATACTTCACATAGGGTAATAGATGAAATGCGATGATTCTGGCTTCGTAGTAACCATACCAACAAACAAATGCAAATTAGGGAGGAGCTTTCTGTAGCATCCCTCAGAAATACTTCACTTCATGTAATAAATGAAATGTAATGTTTGTGTCTGTGTACTAATCATACAACAAAATGATGCAAGTGAAGGAGGAGCTTTCTGCAACTTCTCTCTGAAATACATCACAATGGGTAATAAATGAAATGGGATGATTCTGGCTTTGTAGTAACTATACCAACAAACAAATGCAAATTAGGGAGCTGCTTTCAGAGCATACCTGAGAAATACTTCACATCATCTAGTAAATGAAATTTAATGTTTGTGTATTCTCAGAAATACTTCACATAGGGTAATAGATGAAATGCAATGATTCTGGCTTCGTAGTAACCATACCAACAAACAATTGCAAATTAGGGAGGAGCTTTCTGTAGCATCCCTCAGAAATACTTCACACCATGTAATGAATGAAATGTAATGTTTGTGTCTGTGTACTAATCATACAACAAAATGATGCAAGTGAAGGAGGAGCTTACTGCAACTACTCTCTAAAATACATCACATAGAGTAATAAATGAAATGCGATGATTCTGGTTTTGTAGTAAGAATACCATAAACAGATGCAAGTGAGGGAGGAGCTTTCTGCAGCTCCTCTCTGAAATACATCACATTGGGTAATGGATGAAATGCAATGATTCTGGCTTTGTAGTAACAATACCAACAAACAAACGCAAATGACGCTTGAGCTTTCTGTAGCTCTTTTTAGAAATACTTCACACATGGCAAAAGATGAAATGCGATGATTCTGGCTTTGTGGTAACGATACCAACAACAAAACGCAAATGGGGGAAGAGCCCTTGCTAGCCCCCCTCAGAAATACTTAACATCAGGTGATGGATGAAATGCAGTGATTGTGTATGTGTACTAATCATACCTTAAACAGATGCAAGTGAGGGAAAAGCTTTCTGCAGGTTTTTTTTTTCTGAAATACATCGCATAGGGTAATAAATGAATTGCGAAGATTCTAGATTTGTAATAACCATACGAAGAAACAAATGCAAATGAGGGATGAACTTTCTATAGCTATTCTCAGAAATATTTGACATAGGGTAATAGATGAAATGTGATGATTCTAACTTTGTAGTGATCATACAAACAAAGAAATGAAAATTAGGGAGAAGCTTTCAGTAGCAGCCTTCAGTAATATTTCACATCATGTAATAAATGAAATGTAATGATTGTGTCTGTGTACTAATCATACCAACAAACAAACACAAATGAGGGAGGTGCTTTCTGTAGTAATCATTCCAACGAACTGTTGCAAGTGAGAAAGGAGCTTTCAGGAGCTTTCCTCTGAAATACATGACATAGGGTAATAGATGAGAAATACGATGATTCTGGCTTTGTAGTAACCCCACCAACAAACAAACGCAAATGACGGAGGAGCTTTTTTAGCTTCTCCCACAAATACTTCACATCCGGTAATGGATGAAATGTAATGATTGTGTCTGTGTACTAATATTGCCATAAACAGATGCAAGTGAGGAAAGAGCATACTGCAGCTTCTCTCTGATAGACATCACATGGGGTAATGGACGAAATGCGATGATTCTGGCTTTGTAGTAATCATACCAAAAAACAAACGCAAATGAGGGAGGTGCTTTCTGTAGCTTCCCTCAGATATATTTCACATCAAGTAATGGATGAAGTGTAATGATTGTGTCTGTGTACTAATCACAACAACAAACAGTTGTAAGTGAGGGACGAGCTTTCTGCAGCTTCTCTCTGAGATACACCACATAGGATAATGGATGAAACACAATGTTTCTGGCTTCACAGTAACCATACCAACAAACAAACGCAAATGAGGGAGGAGCTTTCTGTACCTTCCCACAGAAATACTTCACATCAGGTAATGGATGAAATGTAATGATTGTGCCTGTGTACTAATCATACCAACATACAGAGCAAGTGAGGGAGGAAATTTCTGCTGCTCCTCTCTGAAATACCTCAGATAGGGTAATAGATGAAATGCGATGATGCTGGCTTTGTAGTAACCATAGCAACAAACAAATACAAATGAGGGAGGAGCTTTCTGTACCTTCCCCCAGAAATACTTCACATCCGGTAATGGATGAAATGTAATGATTGTGTCTGTGTACTAATATTGCCATAAACGGATGCAAGTGAGGAAAGAGCATACTGCAGCTTCTCTCTGATATACATCACATGGGGTAATGGACGAAATGCGATGATTCTGGCTTTGTAGTAATCATACAAAAAAAACAAACGCAAATGAGGGAGGTGCTTTCTGTAGCTTCCCTCAGATATATTTCACATCAAGTAATGGATGAAGTGTAATGATTGTGTCTGTGTACTAATCACAACAACAAACAGTTGCAAGTGAGGGATGAGCTTTCTGCAGCTTCTCTCTGAGATACACCACATAGGATAATGGATGAAACACAATGTTTCTGGCTTCACAATAACCATACCAACAAACAAACGCAAATGAGGGAGGAGCTTTCTGTACCTTCCCTCAGAAATACTTCACATCAGGTAATGGATGAAATGTAATGATTGTGCCTGGGTACTAATCATACCAACATACAGAGCAAGTGAGGGAGGAAATTTCTGCTGCTCCTCTCTGAAATACCTCAGATACGGTAATAGATGAAATGCGATGATTCTGGCTTTGTAGTAACCATAGCAACAAACAAATGCAATTGAGGGAGGAGCTTTCTGTAGCTATTCTCAGAAATACTTCACATAGGTTAATAAATGAAGTGCGATGATTCTGGCTTTGTAGTAACCATACCAACAAACAAATGCAAATTAGTGAGGAGCTTTCTGTAGCATCCCTCAGAAATAATTCACATCGTGTAATAAATGAAATGTATTGTTTGTATCTGTGTACTAATCATACAACAAACAGATGCAAGTGAAGGAGGAGCGTTCTGCAAGTTCTCTCTGAAGTACATCACATTTGGTAATAAATGAAATGGTATAATTCTGGCTTTGTAGTAACCATACCAACAAACAAATGCAAATAAGGGAGCTGCTTCCAGAGCATCCCTGAGAAATACTTCACATCATCTAGTAAATGAAATTTAATGTTTGTGTATGTGTACTAATAATAGCAACAAACAGATGCAAGTGAGGGAAGAGCTTTCTGCTACTCCTCCCTGAAATACATCACATAGAGTAATAAATGAAATACAATGATTCTGATTTTGTAGTAAGAATACCAACAAACAGATGCAAGTGAGGGAGGAGCTTTCTGCTGCTCCTCGCTGAAATACACCACATATCGCAATGGTTGAAATGCAATGATTCTGGCTTTGTAGTAACCATAGCAACAAACAAACACATACAATGCAGGAGCTTTCTCTAGCTATTCTCAGAAATAAATCACATAGGGTAATAGATGAAATGCGTTGATTCTGGCATCGTAGTAAGCCCACCAACCAAAAAACGCAAATCATGGAGGAGCTTTCCATAGCTTCCCTTTGAAATATTTCACATCAGGCAATGGGTGAAATGTACTGATTGTGTCTGTGTACTAATCATTCCAACAAACAGAGGCAAGTGATTAAGGAGCTTTCATTGGCTGAAATACATCACATAGGGTAATGGATGATATGCAATGATTCTGGCTTTGTAGTAACCATACCAACAAACAAACGCAAGTGACGCTTGAGCCTTCTGTAGCTTTTCTCAGAAATACATCACAAAGGGTAACAGATGAAATGCGATGATCCTGGATTTGTAGTAATAATACCAACAAACAAACACAACTGAGGTAGGAGCTTCCTGTAGCCCCCCTCAGAAATACTTCACATCAGGTAATGGATGAAATGCAGTGATTGTGTCTGTGTACTGAAAATAACAACAAACAGATGTAAGTGAGGGAAGAGCTTTCTGCAGCTTCCCTCAGAAATATTTCACATCCGGTAATGGATTAAATGTAGTGTTTGTGTTTGTGTACTAATCATACCATAAACAGATGCAAGTGAGGGAAGAGCTTTCTGCAGCTTTTCCATGAAATACATTACATAGGGTAATTGATGAAATGCAATGATTCTGGTTTTGTGGTAACCATACCAACAAACAAATGCAAATGTGGGAGGAGCTTTCTGTAGCTCTCCTCAGAAATACTTCACATAGGGTAATAGATGAAATGCGATGATTCTGGCTTTGTAGTAACCCTACCAACAAACAAAGTCCATAAAAGAAATGTAATGATTTTGTCTCTGTACTAATCATACCAACAATGGGATTCAATTGAGGGATTAGCTTTCTGCAGCTTCCCTCAGAAATAAATCACATCAGGTAATGGATGAAATGTAATGATTGTGTCTGTGTACTAATCATACCAACAATCAGATGAAAGTGACGGAGGAGCTTTCTGCACCTTCTCTCAGAAATACTTCACGTAGGGTAGTGTACTAATCATACCAACGATCAGATGAAAGTGAGGGAGGAGCATTCTGCACCTTCTCTCTGAAATACATCACATAGGGTTATAGATGAAATGCGATGATTCTGGCTTTGTAGTAACCATACCAAAAAACAAACGCAAATGAGGGACTACCTTTCTGTAGCTTTTCTCAGAAATATTTCACATAGGGTGATAGATGAAATGCCATGATTCTGGGTTTGTAGGAACCATACCAACAAACAAACGAAATGAGGGAGGAGCTTTATGTAGCTTCCCTCAGAAATATGTCACATCAGGTAATGGATGAAATGTAATGATTGTAGTAACCATACATAGGGTAATGAATGAAATGCAATGATTTTTGCTTTGTAGTAACCATTCCAACAAACAAACTCCATAAAAGAAATGTTATGTTTGTGTCTGTGTACTAATCATACCAACAAAGTGATGCCATTGAGGGAGGAGCTTTCTGCAGGTTTCCTCAGAAATACTTCACTTCAGGTAATGGATGAAATGTATTGATTGTGTCTGTGTACTAATTATACCACATAGTGTATGCTGCCTTGGTGTGTGCCTCGCCCTTGCCTTCGGCTGTAATTGGCACAGTGCCCGAAGGACTCAGTCCCTCCGGAGGTCTTGCGCCACCACTTTTATTCCATCTTACCCACGTATCACGGCTCTGGCATTGTCTACACTGTCGGTTCGATGGTTGCTGGTCGTGTTGGTTATGCCCTAACTCTAGGGGACCATTGTGAACATCTTTCATTTCCGGCTGGCTGCAGCTTTTACACTGCTGACGTGGTCACCATCTTTCGAGCTCTAGAGTATCTCCGCTCCTGCTCAGGTGAGTCCTTCATTATCTGTGGCTATTACCTGAGCGGTTTACCAGCTCTCGACAAGTGTTTCCCTCATTCTCGTCTGGTGATGGCTATCCAGTTGTCCCTGCATAATCTTGCCCGTTGCGGCGGATCTGTTGTCTTTGTTTGGAACCCAGGCTATGTTGGGATAGCTTGCAATGAAACTGTTGACTGCCTGGCGAAAGAGGCCACCAGTAAAGCATCTCTGGAGATTAGCCTCCCGGAGATTGATTTGCGGGCACTATTATGCCAAAAAGTTTTAGATTTATGGGACAGTGATTGGCGCAACCTGCCCATGCCAAACAAACTCCGTCATAACAAGGAGACGATGACTGTGTGCTGGTCATCCATGCGTGCCACCGCAGGGACTCAGTCATCCTTTGTCATCTCCGCATTGGCCACACCTGACTGATGCATAGTTATTTCCTGTGTCGTGAGGATCCACCTCTTTGTCGTTGTGGGGCTTCCTTGACAGTGGTCCATATTCTGTTGGAGTGCGCCCTTTTAAGTGTGCTCAGGCAGACTTTTGCGATGGCTGAAATGCTCTCTGCGCTTTTAACTTATGACTGTTCCATAGCGGACTTAGTTTTGCATTTTATTCGGGCAGGGGGATTTTATCGCTTAATGTAAATGTGTGTGTTTTTGTGTGTGTTTTTGTGTTGATTCTGGCCTATGGGCTACGATTTTAGTCTGCTTTTTTTAATGTGTTTCTCGGTGGTTGGCTTTTCCTTTTCTGTTTCTATGGTCGGCAACCCACCGTCACTCTCCGTGTGATTTTAGTTCGTCTTGTCTGGTCTTTGTCTCAGTTTCTCTCGTTCTGTGTCATCTGTCCTCTCGTTTGTTGATTGTTCTTATTCTCTGTGGGTGTTTTTAGTATTAGAAAAAGGGACCAATGACCGTAGCAGTCTGGTCTCTTTAACCCCCAAAAACCAACC
The DNA here is from genome assembly GCF_023897955.1 of Schistocerca gregaria. Taxonomy (NCBI): domain Eukaryota; kingdom Metazoa; phylum Arthropoda; class Insecta; order Orthoptera; family Acrididae; genus Schistocerca; species Schistocerca gregaria. The sequence goes on along the minus strand of NW_026062002.1, from coordinate 557,444 downwards.
AATCCTAAGATGTCTACCTCAGTCGGAGATGAAATGTCAGAAATAATTTTATTCATCGACTGTGCCGTCCTCCCACAAGCCAGTCCAGAAGTTTTGACTAATGTGAACAGTCGCTGTGAAAGCCTATGTTGTGTAAATGTGTGCTTGTCTCCTGAAGTGTACCTTGTGAAAGGAGGAGTAGGAGGTGATTTAATGCGCATGGTGTGAGTAGCTTCGCAGTATTTTCTATCCTTCACGTATCATGTGTTTTCATTCTTGATAAAACACTGAATATTAGTCATCGACAAAGTTTTTTGCTGTAGCTCGTGTATTTAGAGGAAACAGCACTAATCTGGCATACATGTTTCCTTGGGATTGAACTAGAATGTAGTGAATTTCAGCCACAGTCTCCAACTGTTGTCACTATTTAACTTAAATTATTATCGGACCTGTCTGAGGAAATGCGTGTCAAGTAATGTACTTCAAAAGGCCTTTCTGCTGTGCTCTAATTCCTCATGTTCATATACAGGATTGAAGCAGTTGAGAGTTGAGAAGCGTTGTGGGTTTGGCAAAGAATAAGATCTTTAGTCGACGTGAAAACACAGACAATGCTATTGTGGTAAACTGCTGTATTAAAAATTCTGTAACTTTACAAAAGGTCTAAAAGAGTCAGTAGAATCAGGTGTGACTGGTAAACCATTCTTTTTCAGGTGGTATACATTTTGTTATTTTTCATTTATAAATGTATATCTATCTGCTCCAGGAGATACATTTTCCTGCCACTGGAATGAATATGCAGGTTTTTCTGCATATCATTAACAATGTGTTTGTTGTAGAACATGTCTTCCACAGTGGCCGACATTGAAAAATGATTTGAGTGAAAGCCATTTCCTTCTGTAAATGAGTGTCCTATGTCTGTGTGGTAAGGCAGGGCAACCTGGCCATTGTATTTTATATTCTGTACCATTGCAAGTTGAAATCAAACTTCACACACACACACACACACACACACACACACACACACACACACACTAACTACGTAGATCTTCTTTAGTTACATCTGAGCTTCCAGTGAACATAATTCATATTTATGCATTATATTTAGCACATGGGGAACATGTGCAAACTCAGTTGATGAGAAATAAAGGATATAATGTAAGTAACTAATTCATTTTTCACCTAATTAAATCTCTCCTCATTTTCATTCAGGAAGCCTTAATCTATGTCACAGTGAAAGCCACGTGCAGACAGTGGCCAATAGCTGCTCTCTCCGGTTTCGTAATAGGGACCCGCTCTGCCCTAGTCCAGCCAGTCTGGTACTCGCTCTGGGTTTTGTTTCTATCTCGGTGGTAGTGCATTCTGGTCGTTGCTCGTTGTTGACAATAGCCTGGCTCTGGTTCTGAGTGGATTTACGTTTGGTGTTTGGTTTCCACAAGCCTCTGTTGTTTATCTCTTCCTCCTTGTGTCGCCTATAGTCGGTAGCGGTTGGTTGTTGTCAGGTGTCGTTGGTCTGTCGTCCGACTTGTCCTGTGTTTACCTTGTGGTGCGTGCTCCACCGCTGGTGTCTTCCCTGCCTGGCGGCTCCGATCTGCAACCCCAGCCATTCCTGCTGATGGTTGTGGTTACCACAATTTACTTCGCTCCTACCACATTGTCGTCAGTAATTGCAGTAGTCATTTTCAACATCTTCTCAACCATCTTTGAAACATTTGTACCACTTGTAAAGTCTTGTACTCGTAGTAGAGTCGCCAAAAGCCACACTCGATGTTTCCAATGCGATACTGCACTTTGTTCCATTTTTAAACAAAATTTAATGGAGAATCTTTGATCCATCTTTTTTGAAAGTAAAAATTCTCTGAGCACTCAAAAACAAAGACCTCCTTTTCCACTGTCAACAATGAACTAAATACTGAAAATAGATGTAAATATATGTACGGTACATCAGGAACACGTGTAATAATAAGAAAAGAACAAAAATGTATACAGCCGACAGAATTAAATTCCTGTAACTTTTTGATCACACCTCATATGCAGTGTCTGGAAAAAGGAAATAAAGCACCCATAACAGTGTAACTTTGTACAAGTACAAACTATTAGCGGGCATGTACACAATTACAGCAGCGGTTCTCAGCGAAAGTAGAAAGGCCACTAGTGTTGATGGTGGAGGGTATACAAGAGGTGTGAGCACCATCGGGTAGACTACTGATGAGAGGTGTCACATTGTGTTCAGTGTTGAATCACGGTTCTGCACTATCCCCGATGACCACTGTCAGCACGTGTGGCGGCAGCTTGGGGGACATTCCATTCTTCCAGTGATTTGGAAAGGCACAGTATGGCCAGCAAATGGTTATGAATGTAGGTTGCAGTTGATAGTGATTGAGGGAACTGTGACGGAACAACAATCTTTCAGATGTCGATAATCATCGTGTTACATCTTGTATGACAGTATCATGATGTTATTTCCAACACAACAGTGCTCATCCACATAGTGGCATGTGTATGTATCAATTGTATGCATGGTATTAGCTGCTCCCATAGTCAGCAAAATCCTTAGATATGTTCCCTGCAGAGCATATGTGGCACGAGCTTGGACATAAACTCTGCCCCAATGTCAGTATCCAGAATATTGTGGACCATTACAACAGTTTGAGGCCAGCTTGCCCGAGGAAGGAATCTAGTGGCCTTATGACACCCTTCCAACCAAACAAGTGTATGCAAGAAGGGCAATTGGGTGCATGTCATATTGATAAGTGAGATCATACTGCCAAGTTCTTTGTAAATCTGACTCAATTTTGTAATCACTAAAGTAACATCACATACCGTCTGAACCCATGGCATTTCTTTTATTTCTGCAAATTTCAATTTCTTAGCCGGGCAGTGTTTATGAACATCTTGGGCTGAAAGAAAATCAGCCTGATATAGAGACGTAAAACTATTAGAGACGTAATTAAATGTAAAAGTTTCACAAAAACACATTTAAAGTGAAAAGCCTGAAAAAACACCAAGTTGTGTGTCCAGAAAATCTGTATCACAATGGGTTAACAGTGAGCAGCAACTGCAACCAAATGGGAAAAATATCTTCTTCCGGCCCAGGATGTTGTAGCAGATTTTCTGCAACTTCACATTCCTAATGCTTCTGTATATTTTTTCCTGTTTCTACAAAGTCCACTCCTGGCAACTATAATTTAAAATGATCCAAGTCACTGTCCTTCTTCTTTGTATACTAAGGTGTCTGTCTGTAAATAATTTACTCTTATTTCTGAAGGCTTGAGCATTCCAATTCTTCTCTTAATATCCACTAGCTTTTGCCCTCAACTATGTTGGCACGGATCTTGAACCTGCATGAATTTTGAGAAGCCCTGAAACTTATTATCCATGGGAAAAATTGATATAAAGAACTGAAAGTGAAGTTGTCAAAACGATCCAATGGTAAAGAATTGATATGTTTGTAAGCACAGATACAGATATTTGAAGTATGAAATAGCAAAACGCCTGGATAGGGGAACAAGCTGGTGGCGTATTTAATGAAAATACAAAAAATTAAAGAATCTGTAGTTACAAATAAGTCAGTTCTTTACTGTTGCACCCTTTTGACAGTGTCACCTTCAGTCTTTTATATCTGTTTTTCTTGCTAATAAGCTTCAGGATATTTATGAACGTTCATGTCAATGAAGTCGTTTGCTTAATAAGCTTATCAGTGACAATAGTTACAGTAATTTGTGAATGAATTCAAGAATGTCTGTGGGTAATGGAATTAAACTGTTAACATTAGTAATAATTTGGAAAGTTTCATCATCATAACACTATTTACTACTTTTTACTGATTTTTCTCATTTCTGGTCCTGGTTTGTTTCGTTTAGTTTTATAAAACTTCCACTGTCCCAATGTTTTTTTCTTCCAGTATAATGAAATGATGCTTATATGAAACTGATTTGATCCACATAAAGCACTTGCAGTCCCTTGCAGGCCTGCATACAATAACAAGTATTTAATATTGCATTTTTTGTAATCAGTTCAGCATGCATCTCTGTATACATAACCTGTCAGTAGCTGCCCACAGAGTTATTTTCAATTTTCCTGTAATTTAATAACATAAAACATGATAAATAGATGTAAAAACTTTTTATAATATGGAAAAATGCCTGTACACCATTATTATTTGCAGTATGTAGATAGTCACAGGATATGTGATGCATTCCCTTATGGATCTGAGTTACTGGGTACACATTTGTTTCCATACTATTCGGGCCCACATAGTTAAATGTACAGTTCAGTTTATCATGTTTTATAGATAATTTCACTTCAAAATTTCTCTGAGGGTTGAAATGCTTTTATAAATATGTAATGTTGAATCATTGGCTGTTGTCAGCTTAGCATATAATTTTAATGGTCTATTATCCATTCTGGATCTTTCTGAACTCATCAGCTGTGAACAAATGTTGATTAAGAATGCAACCAACCATGAGTACTTCTAAAAGTATTTATTTAAATGCCATTACCAGTCTCAAGCTATTATGTCTGTCTACAGGTTTTTATTTTATTTACTTACTTTTTTTTAAGTAATTGCAACAATGTGCTAATATACGTGTATTTGATAAAATATAAAATGAAATACTTACATACCCTCGATTTGTTTTGTCGGTATCATTTAGGCTTTCTTTGGTCCTTAAGCATTTTCAGCATGACACACGAAGAATTAAGAATTATAGACAATGCACTTATTCTAAACAATCCACTGTGTTGTGCATACACTTCACAGTATTTTTCATCAGTTGCAGCCTTTGACAAGTACTTCACATGTAATGATTTTGCTTACAGTGAAAAGTCTATCCACTGACCAACGATATCACTCATTTCTCAACAAGGAAACGTCTCATCTACTGTATGTTAAGTAAAGAATGTGTGGACGATACAAATCTAAATAACAGAAAAATGCTTTGTCCAGAAAAGTGCACTTCTTACAAGTGAGGAACTCTAATTGTAGCATGTCATAGGAGAAATTAACAAGAAGATTTATCAGGCTACTCTCGAGAAGCAATGGCATGTGTTTTGATTTTGGTCCCTGACAATATTCTTCAATGGATGTTAAGTTGGGCAGCTAGTGGAATAAGGATACCCTTGTTCAGAGTCCTAACACAGACCAATCATGTTTAATTTGTGTGAAAAGTGCAATGAACATTTTCAGGATTGTTTGTTAGCCAGCTGTAGTTGCTCATTTAGAATTTGCTGAGATGAATTGAAGGTGTGAATGCATATTTCTAGTTATTTTAAGATACCCATTTTCCTCCATAAGTTAGTTGTATATTTTGTTTGTAGATTATCTTTAGTGTTTGAAATGCTGTATCTATATTGAGCCATGTGAGTGGCAGTTGCAGATGTAGTTAAATGTTTTCAGTCTAAAAGCATCCTTGTACTTATTATATCTTGAAGTTGCTGCCAGTCAGGCCAAGATAAAATCTGATGCAATTGTCACAATCAGTACTGTGTACTCCTCAGTTTTAGAGACCCAGCCCAATGGTTTTGGTTTTATGTACTATGTTATGTTGCCGCATTTAGTGTGCATCTATGGGCTTAAAGTCGAAATTGTGCAGAAAATATTAGTAAGTTACTTTATTCAACCATAGAATATTTATGAAATATTACATATGTCATGTTAATTGAAAGAGGAAACAGTTTTTTAATTAACTAATCCATACATACAGCAATAACATCTTTTACAGTTGTAGATGATGATGATCTGCTGTTAATTTTGAAGTGTTTTGTACAATTTTTTATACACATTGCCAAACAAGTTTACAATTTATGTAAAAAAAAAATACAGTTTGTGTCGCATAACTACACACTGGGTGAGCGAATATTTGTAGTTTGGGCACTGCCTTTCAGCTGTTTTAAGTACCTTGACAATACTTTTAGCATCCCCTTGTATTCTTTGTGTTGTCTCTTTAGCCCATTTGAAAAAGCAGAGTCATCAGCTCACCACAAAGTTAAGATGACAAAATTGGATGAAGGATGGAAATTATCCATCACAGACACTGGGTGCAGAATTTCACATTATTTCTAGTTAAATAATAATAATTTTTTCAATGCCTGCTTGATGTTACATAAATAATCATGGACTTTTTAGTATTAACTATTTGAGAGGTATGCTTCATTTTTTTTAATATTAGGGTTTTAATGCATTCAAAAAAATTATGGTGCAGTTTTATTCCATTGTAGAAAATACTGGCTGTTGTTTTGTTTATCTTGAAACATGTGTCGGACAAAACTGATATTTACTCAGATCATGTGAATACAGCTGTTTGTGAGATAACTGCTTTGTTCTGTATAAGCCAAAAATATTGTTATTCAGTCTGATATTATGTAATTGCCCAAACTATGAGGTTTGTGGTGGGATTATTTGGGACAGAGATGCTACATATAAGTATGTTGTGCAAACAATAATGTAAAATGAATGACTTACAGAGGATGATGTGAAGTTTGCACTATGTGCATATTTAGACTGCTCAGCTATAACTGAAGTTGTATTTACCAAATGTTGAAAATTGATCTTCTACCTTAAACTTATAATTACCTTTGATGTTTACATTCTGTATGTAGCAAACATCACTATAGAAATCTGCCATTGCGCTGCTTGTAAATGTTGTAACTGCTTGATAGTAATTTGTCATGTTGACATAATGATTATTCCTTAATCTAGAATGTTTCTAGTTACGTAAGTACTTTTATTCATGTTATATAGTAACCTGTTTATACATTATGTATGTAAATGTTTATTGTTCGCTAGGAAACTTAAGTTTGAGTCAACACAATTCCAAACAGACAGTTATAATTTATGATAATAATTAAAATATTTTATGCTCAATTATCTTAAAATATACAAAATTAAATGTAAACTTAGTAACATTCAGATTAATGCTTAAAGACATTCTTTCCTTTCTTACTGTACACTGATTTCTGCATGCATTTTTAAGTGTAAAGATGCCTTGCTGGTACCTGATACTTAATGCTGTAAATGTTAGCTGTGTTAGCTTCAGTTTTGCTTGGTTACTTTATATTTGTATGCATCATATGGGAGAAGTCAAAACAATACTACTTTTGTGTAAAACAAATGAGCTCTGTATTCGCATGTTAACAATACTATCAGAGCTAATGACATTCTGTGATAATCAGAAACGTCATTTCTATGATGTTTCTGGATGTAACAGCATAACTAGTGCTACGATGGGGCTGATTTGACGATGGGACTAGTGCTACAATGGGACTGGCGTGGAGATGAAAACATTCTTGAGTGGATGACCATCTCTGGGGTGCAAGAATTTCTCTTGATAGGTGTGCAGCCACCAGGATTACGATCTGTTCCTAGCTGTACTGGACATTCCATATTTCTTAGACTCCTGGATCAATCTGTACTGCTATCACACTGTCTACCACACCCTGTTCTTTGTACCTCCCTTTGCAGGTGCAGTGGGTAACATGACACTTGTGAAGAGGCTTCAGTTTCCTTTCCAAGAGAAAATTGGTCCTACACAGACCCATCCTCACTCCACCCATGAACAACAGTTCTCAAATTTTATATGGATATGAATCTGTATGTGCATCAAAGCCCTTCTTATGCAACACAAGACATGGGTAGCCGACATACGTTTGCGGCACTGTGAACTGTAACTTGACAGCTTACCACTACCTTATCCAAGACTGCCTCTAAAGTAGTGGCAATAAAGGCTGTGCATATGTGGCATGTACTTCTTTTTGAGAACATCCATCAGGGGTTTCAGAGTATTTAATTCTACAGCATCGAATGTGTCACGAAGTGCTCTTTGACCCAGTTAAGTTATAACATTACATAAATAACACACAGCACAGTGAACAGTATTAATGGCGATGATAACGACATTGATGACATGAACAACACTTATAATAGTCTATTCACTGGACAGTAAATTTGTAATTATTTATTTATTCTCTTAGATGAGTTGATTGTTAATCAGTGCAATGATGACTGCATTACCACCTGAAGCAAGACTGCTTAATACAAATTTCTGCTTTATTCAATAAATTTTTCGTGTGCACATATGTTGCTGCAACAATAAAGTAAAATTAAATGATATGATTGAATTGTTCATTTGATGGAATTCTGTATTCATTTGGATGTTAAATACACCAGTGTATCATTTCTTTAATGCCTCATCTGAATCCTTGTCACTATTGCCATTTTTATCTCGAATTTATGTATAGCATTGCCTAACACTTGTTTGTAATTTAGTTTTCAAAGCTATAATTGTAAAAAAAAGAAAGTTGTTTGTGTTTAATATGTTATTTAAGTTTAGTATGATGTTTCACTGTTAGTATGTTCTGAACATTAAAGAATATTACTAACTATCCTGAAATACATTATTAAAGTTATCCCCTACTGTCACTCACAGTCTTTTGTAAGTCATTGTAATATGTTGATGCTGATTTACACTTTTATGGCCACTTACCATTATTTTGTTACTGATCTCTTATAAAAGCAGATTCTTGATTTATATACATCATCTATTTTTATATCTTTATTGCCAGCTGCGGAAAGTGGATGTTAACAATGTTGTTGAATTATAGTGTAAGCGGCTATGCCTTCATCCAGAAAGAAATAAAAATATGTTTGACATGTATAGGTATTTTAATTCATCTCCCTCAGGATATCTCACATATAACTTATTTCATCTCTGGCAGTGTTTATTAATTTGATGTGGTAGTCAGGAAGCAACCTCAAGATGTAAAACAAACTCTTGCAACGTTTTTGTCCATAAAATTTGGAATTGGGAAGAAAGATAATGGTGGCAAGTGCTGTTATCAAATATACAACACTGAAATGGTTGTATCTGAGTGGTTATACACTACATTAGAACAGAATTTTCCAATAATCAAAATTTCTTTTGTGACAGCATAATGGGATAATTTTCTCCTATTCCCACATGAGGGTGCACAGATAGCTTGAGCATTTGGTAGCTTCTTCCATACTCAGTTAAGAGAGTTAGCTCTGCCAGTAACACTGTGACAGTTTTTTACATACAGAGGATGACAGTGTGCGGTTCAACAGGCAGGTCCTGTCAATAACAGAGAAGCTGTTGAAAGATTGATATCTCCCTAAAACCTTAAGGGGCAAGTAAATCTGAAAAACATATCTAAAAATTTCATAATCTTGTTCTGATTGTGTAGAAACAATTGTTACTCCTAAGTAACACTCGGACGCAATAAATAAGCCCTGTTGTGGTAAATAAATTTACACTCATATTTAGGGTACGTTAATTATCACATTCGTTTAGGGAGTGACTCGTTATCATGTTAAGGCACCATTTTCAAAATTTTAAGTGGTATGTAAAATCTTGTGGCTTTTGCAAACTGAAAAAGAAGAACTTGCAGTTTATTCCATGCCATCGACAGGAAAACTGTGAAGGCCTAATTATGTAAACAGAAAGGTATACTAGGGTTTAACCTCCCATTCTTAATGATGCTTTCACCGTGCCCTCCCAGAAAGTGGGTGGTCACAAGTGCATGGCATACTGTCTCATCTGTTCCAAAACACAAATATTAGGGTATGAGATTGATAACCATTTACCATTCATTGTTCCACAGTGAGAAATATTTATTGGATTTTTCAGATTGGTGCAACAGGTAAATCAAATATACTGGTGCCCGTTGCAATTTATTGCTTCAAAATACCTATAGAAACAACTGTGGGAGCTCTCACACAGAATCTTTGGTTTGTCATCTCTCTGTACTTATGTCTGGTTTAGGCAGCACACGATCCACATCTCCATTCAACAACCTGTAGTAGTATTCATAGAAATCCGTAGGAAACCCACCATTCCATAGTAACACTCTTGTCTCTCATTTGCTGTGAATAGATCTTTAAATTTGCTGCTGCACTTTGTAATTTCTTGATGCAGTGGACCTGCTGTGCAGTTCCAATACTTCTGGCCATGTAATTTTATTTCTGTTAGCAGATGATTGAGGTCCTTAAGAAAGCACATATCTACTCAGACTCATGATAAAGTAATGTAACCACTCTTAACAAACTCCTCTAATGAGACGAGTGTTCAACGGAAACAATGGTATTGTCAGGAATGCCCCTAGGGAAGTGTTTTCTGTAAACATAATGATTTGGCAAGCAGGGTGGGGAATAATGTGCGGTTGTTTGCAGATGATGCTGTGATACAAGATGATTTAGACAACATTTATGGTGTGTGTGTGTGTGTGTGTGTGTGTGTGTGTGTGTGTGTGTGTGTGTGTGTGTGAGTGAGTGAGAGAGAGAGAGAGAGAGAGAGAGAGAGAGAGAGAGAGAGAGAGAGAGAGAGAGAGAGAAGAGAGAGAGAGAGAGAGAGAGAGAGAGAGAGAGACAGAGAGAGAGAGAGAAGGATGTGTTAACGGTATTTTCAAATGACATGTAAGTTGTACATAGATGCTTTGGGAACTCGTATGGGAATCCCTGGAGAGAAAGCAATATTCTTTTTGAGGAACACTGTATAGAGAAATTTAGAGAACTGGCATCTAAAGCCGAATGCAGAATGATTCTACTGCCAGCAGCATACATTTTGCATATGAATTATAAAGATAAGCTATAAGATACTGGGGCTTACACAGACGCATATAGATATTCATTTCTACCTCACTCTTTATGCGAGTGGAAGAGGAAAGGGAATGACTAGCAGTGGTACAGGGTACATGCACACTACAGCTGCTGGTGGAATATGTATGTAGGTGTGGCCAGGCTCATAACAGGAGCTCTCATTCAATCTTTCTGTGACAGAAAAGTTTCTGGATCATGGTCGCCAGTGTCCATTTTCTCCTCGAGTTCAAAGACACTGCCAAGCCATGACTTCAACCCACAGGTGGACCTCCACAGCAGGGTGGAAGCACAAACACTGCTGTGCCTTGCTGATCTTAATTAGTTAACTCCACTTTTCACAAATCTATACATACACGACAAAGGGCACACACGGTTGGTTGGCCCACACTTACTGATTACTAAAAATATGTTTTTAACAATTACGAATGTCGTTCCTCGGCGTGAGAGATAATACATGCATTTCAAGTTCTTGTTAAGTTTGATCACACTTATAACATTTCCAGTTAAGTGTAATAGTATGTAATTAATTCGTAAGGACATAGTTTATAACCATGTTTTGGTGGAAATAGTTTAACTGTTCTTTACCATAGGGAGTCACATGCTGATTCTGGGCTCTCTACTGCACTACGTTACTTCAAATCTGATTTGTGACAAATATTAAATGGTGTCTCTGTACAGGTTGACTTGTCATTTTCCAGCTAAGTCTCTTTACTTTTGACTATTTTGGAGACTATGTCATTATTGTGACACAACATCACATTGCAGCTTAAAATATTTGTAGCACCAACATTTACAACTCAATTTTAGGACAGACACTGTGTACATATATTATTTTTGAGATGATATTGTCCCTTCTTTTATACCTCCATACAAAAATAATATAGGTAATTTCCTCTATGTATCCACCTGACCCCAGGTAACACCATCCCTCCTATGGGTCCGTCTATGTCCCCCTCACTTCCATACATAAAATGGGGTTCACTGAACTTAAAAATTGAAACTATATCTCTTTCTGTGTCAAAAGTGTCTACATAGCATATTTAAGTTTTACTTGATACATGGGTTTCCTACTACTTTCCATTCTGTCACTCTTACTGTGCCTTTCACAGAGTCATACCTTCCATCTATGTTATATTAACATTTAATAATGTGCTTTCTCTGATACAAACTTAAGATTAACTACAGACTGTTCATTAAGACCTCATTTGCTGTTACACATGGAAATGTTGTTATCCAGTTTGTTCTTATCAATAGAGTTGTGCACCACTCATTTTGAAATCATGAAGTAGTACTGAGAATACAGAAGTTTCCTTTAATTTGTTACTTTTCCTCTCAACTACTTTGTCATATACTAGGTATATATGTGATACAGCAGCTTTTCACTTTCCACTGAGAACACAACTATCTTTTTGTTAATCCCAATTGAAAAAAAACATTAAATTATCAAACTCAAAACCTTTATTTATTGTGTGTCAAACACTTTATGCCCAATTATGTAACATATGTATAACTATCAGCTTTTTCATACACTTTGACACGTATAAGGTTCACACACAAGTTAATAGCATTTTCGTTTTGCATGTTGCATTCCACCACTGTGCAAATTTTGCATGAAACAGAAAGGTTACAAAATGAGGTGTATGAGTACTGCATGTCCGAAGTGAAAATCGCAAAAATCAGTTGGTGGCCATATCTATCTCTATTTGCTCACCATCAAGTGGCTCATGAAATACTGAACATTACAATTGTTGCAGGGTTAGGGGTCAAACCCGGGACTCCACATGGCAGACCTGAAGCTGGGACCCACCACACCGTATTTCGTCAGGAGGCTGAGCAAGTTCAAGAATTTTGAGAGACAGTGCAGAGTGATAAAGCAGTATTCAGTAACATTGCTTTATTCAGCTAATTTACAGTATTTGATGGTGAAGCGTAGTGTCAGCGTGCTGCCCGCCCGATGTCCTGCAAGTCCAGCCGGCTCAGCAGACTCCTGGTATGCCGATGCCACTGCTGTTGTTATCAAGGCTGCCTGCCAACGGAACTTGGCCGCCGCTCTCCCGGTCACCACCCAGCGATGCATAGCGCCTTGTGACTTTCTCTGCCCCATTAGGCCTGCTCTGTCTGACCAAGGGATGAAGGTGGATGTACTGGTGACCCGTGGCCCTCAGGCCACCGCTGCTCCCAACTAGTGACCTGACTCAAACCCACGCGCACCTGGATTCTGTGCTGAAATTTTCCGCTAATGGTGCTTGCCGGATGGCAACACCCACTGCCATCTCTGGCGCTGTCGTAGCGCTGCTCTGCTACCCTTAGGGTACGCCTCGCCCGGACCCAGTATGCCAGGTGGGAAGCAAACTTGGCAACTACACTAGAGTGGAACTGAGTCCCTCCTGGACCTGCTGCAGACCTCTCTCACTGCCGTTTATCAGGCAGACTATGCTATTTCCAAGTGGAAGGATGCCATTCCACCCTCCCCTGGCGTTGTGTCCCCCGATGCAGAATATAGCCCGAGCAACAACATAGAAACAAAGTACAAATTTATACAGAATGCTTATAATTTTGCTGCCAGACTGGCCACTATAAGCATAGAGCAGCACAGGTCTGTCCCGACGTTCCACTGACCTGGCAGACACTGTCAAGCTAAACTTGCCCGTCTATTTATATTGGTTTCTCCCTTGCTTCTGACATAGTGTCAGAGAGAGACAGGAACAATTGTAGGGATAAATTCCTACAGGTGAGCCATTTACAAATATCCTCTCCTGGCTCTGGCCTAGTGCCCCACCTCATATATCCACTAACTAAGAGCAACGCTGCAATTTCCTACCTTGTTGTTGCTCCACTCAAAACAAATCGTGCATGCAATACCGCTGTCGCAGCTCTGCGCCGGCAGGTGCCATGTTTACCTTGCCTGGCCTGCTGGCTGTCGTCCGTTATGGCACTCTGCCAGCGGCCCCAGATTTTATCCCCCAACAGCGCCTTCATTGAATTTCGAAAAAATTTCCCTTTCCCTTGACTAGATTGACACTAGTGCAGCACTATCCTGGAGATGAACAATTGTGTCTGTATTCTAACATAAGGAAAAGAAAGGATTGGTTGGGGCCAAACAAAGGAGCAACATCCCATAGAAAAATCTGCATGCTTTCACAAAAGATAATGTTATGCATCTAGTGGAACGACGATGGTGGGGTGTATTATGAATTGCTTCCGCAAGATGTAACGGTCATTGCTGACATTTTCTGTCAGCAGAAAAGATGTCTTGCTTATACAGTCTAAGAACAGCAACCAGGAAGTCCAAGTGAAGCAATACTGATCCATGAAAGAGCCTGCCTGCATTCCGTACAGTATTTTTTTGTCAGTCTAGCAAAAGTTGGGTTGGGAAGTCATGTCACACCCACCTTATTCACCTGATCTTGTGCCTCAGATTTGAGCCTTTTCCACTCTCTATCAAATAACTTTCATGGAACTTCCCTTTCAGATTAAAAAAGTGTTCTGAACATGACTCAATGAATTCTTCACCAGAAAACCATGCCATTTCTATTTCGCAGAATCGAAAATTTCCCCAATGTTTGCTGTCCTTCGTAAGCACTGAAGGATGATATATTATTGTACGCTGAAGTCTCTGTTATGTTTATTAAAACTGTAGAAAAAGTATACAAACTAATGCACCAGCTACATACCTGTGTTGGGGCCTAGCGCAATGGTTATCATATAAACATGATGTAGAAGGTTGTTGGATCAAAAAACGACAAATGAAACTTTTTTTCAATTTATAAATCCGATCAAAAGAATTTGATTATTATTTTTATTCAATTAATTCGTTTACATGTAATTTTTGATATTATTGTTTGTTTTATTTACCCTTATTTTTCTTTCTGTCATTCTTTTTTCTCCTGGAATCTGCCTGTGTCACCTATAATGTGGAAATAATTGTTAATGTGTGTGTGTCCGTCTCGAGTTGCTTCGTAGAGGTTAGCTTTAACCACCATAAACAAAGCAAGTGCGATTTTTAAATCTGCACAGATTGTTGATTGCTATTCTCTTTGATGTATTTCACATCATGGGGTTGTGGTTAGCTTAGGACACAAATTTGAATTCAGGGCTTTGTCTGCCATGGTTGTCATTTCTCACTTAGAATCAGCTGTCCATAGACCATCTCACATTTCCAACGTATCTGGAAGTGGCTGCCTCCGACATTACTCTGCATTAATTATTGCATAGTAATGAAGTAAAACAAATTAATATTTCCACTTTGACAGTTCTCTGCAATTTATTGCATAATTTGGTAAACCATACTGTTTTTTCTGACATGCTCTGGTGGTTTCCGGTGATTAAGGGTGTCAGTGTGGTACTGGTGTGCAAGACTCACACTCCCTCTTGGCTATCAAACTTACTTGGAGTTGCTTCGCCGATCATCTTTTCAGGATAGCCAGCTGTGATGTCCTGCACGTCTTCTTCTCTGAATATAGGATGCTACATGGAGGAAATTTTTTATACTTTAAAATATTCTTGAGTGTACGGAGTTATTTTAAAACTCAATCTCACTGTATTTTCATCACACACAACAGTTTCTGACAGACCGGAAGGTTACAAGCTTACAAAAAATGTTTTAGTTGTATGAAAACTATCACATTCATTTTTCCATAAATACAGTCTACAAATCTCACAAAGTTTAACAAGACAACTCTCTAGACCTTACTTATTGATTCTTTCTCTTACATTGGTAATTGTCCCTTCTCTTCTTTCAACAACATTCAAATGTTCACACAGTAATGTTTCATGTCGCATGGAGTACGGCGCGTTTATTCCTTGAGCTGGATGTGTAACTATAGGCGCCTACCTGCCCACGCCGATCATCCGTCCCATACACGTCCGTCCTGCACACACACATAACTGTGGTGCAGTAGACACAGTTCTACTCATCTCTAAAATAACGCGTGTTCAAGACGGTGGAAATACGAGGGTCTCTAGAATTTACTCCAAAATTCCTTAGGCATTACAATGCCTTCCAGAATGCTGGAAGTTAGAAAAGTATAATTATTAAATTGTCATTACTTCAACACCCCCCCCCCCCAATCAATTTAATAATTTCCTAAATTGCTCATAAAATTCACTATCCCCAGCTTTTAACACAGTCCATTGAAACGTGCACTCTTAGCTACTTTTGGTAAAATATGGGCCATTTGTTCCTCGGAGCTAATGTATTGAACATTCAGATGGCCTTTGTTGTATAGCTCTTGTGTAGAACGGATTTCACATCCAAATGCTTCAGTCATCTATGTTCCCACTTCCGTAATTGACAGATTCTTCAAGAAGATGCTTAAGCCATGGGGTGTCTGTCATAGCTGTCGCCGAAGCTGGATATTCTGCTTCTATTTCCTAGTGAAACTCATCTGTCTCCTTGTCACCAGAAACAGTATTTTCAAACAAAAAACTATAAGAAAGTGAAGAAGACAGAAGATCTACAACATAACATAGTCAGAATCAACATAGCAGTAATAGCATTTAAAATTTCCTTTTTGTAACACAGGCCAACATCAAGTGTTCCTTTAATATATCAAGGAATTCATTTCAAAAATTTCTACTCTAATTCTGTTGGTTAATTTTTCTGTCTACTAAAATAGTTAAGTGATGCACTTCGTCTGGTCATAGCTGTCATTATATACATTGAAAAACACAGTAATTGTCCATCTGGTTTAAATTCATCCATTTGACCACACACATCTCCACTGGATTTGACTTCCATCGATGTTCTCAGTGCTTACAGTCTTCCATGTTGAATCTTTTCAATAAGTATTCAAGATGAACATAGTGACAAAGAAACATTTTGCCACTGTTGCTCTGCATATTTATTCTGAGGAATGATTTTGGTTCTCCAAGTTCTCACATTCGACATTTTAACTAGTTCTTAATGTAGGTGACTTTTTTTTTTTACTATTACATCCAGCTGGAATATTATCTACTTATGGAAGCAAATTGAGTATAATGATCATCAATGATTTCAACATAGAGACATCTGCCAATTTTGGGTGTTCGAAACATGATTTCCTTCTAAAACTGTCAAAAGTTTTTTTTTAGTTTGCATACAAGACTTTTCTTAATCTTTACACCAGGTCTCAATGCAGGAATCAATTTTGTACATCTGTTTGTTCCATAAATGAATTATGTTCCTTCACCACACTAAGGAGCATTCTTAGTGTTGTGAATTGAGCAAGTGGAGTATAGTCATATCTCTTTCAATATTTCCAGACGTGTCTATTTTTACTTTGAACATCCTCTTACTGTCAGTGATACTTTTATTTGCTGTAAGTGGTGCATAAGTCAAAGTTCCATTAGATGACTGAGAGCCCAGTTTTTCCATTATTGCTTTTTTTCCATTCTTCTTCTACTTCTTCTTCATGATGCCTAACCTGAACGTCTTCAGACTTCTGAGGTAAGTTTTCCCACGAATGTTTTTGCATTCAAGGGAAACACTGGATAATCCTTGAAAAACATAATTTTCTTGTTATTCTATTGCTTTTCCGCAAAGTTTCTGCTGGCTTCCACTTCTTCTGACATTGTGGGCCTTGAGTTCCCTTCAACAGTTTGCACAAAATCAAGGACTTCAAAACAGAAATAACTTTGAGGAAACTGAAGAATGTTCTGAATTACATTGTTCACTTGAATGGTCTTCTTCAAGATCCAATCATAATTGCTTTCATCTTCAAATAGAAACTTATCTTTTTCAAATATTACATCTCTCCCAAATACAACTTTGTGTTGCTTGGCGCACTATATACTGTGGCTAATTAGACAGTTTCATTTTAATGGGCTAGTTCCTTTTCAATACTTTCCTCGGAATGTGCCACTATGCAACACACCCAAAGTCATATTTGTTAAATTTGGCTTTCTTCCATCCGATAGCATTTCTAGAATTTCTGCATCTAAAACTGAAGTATAACTACGGTTAATGATAAAAGTATCTGCCAGTAACTTTTGACTAAAATTGCTTTCAAACTTCGCGTCCAAGAATTGTGCAATGAGACTTCTCAATGACAGGATGATTTAGTCGCTCTGCCACTCCATTTCGTAAATGACTTTGCAAATATACTCATGACCGTTGTCACTTTTAAATCTCCTGATTTTCAGCAAATACATACTTTGGAAATACGAAGCAAGAATTGTTACCAATATTGTATCGACCACTGTGCCATACAGTTCAGTGAGCTGACACATGGGTATTATATACTGTAGGACTGAAAGTTTCGGAGTGTTTTTCTCGTGAGTGGCTAGCCATCTGGCCGTATGGCTGGGGCATTGTAACTCTATGGGGTAGTGCTGCCAACACATGCCATCCCACTCTTAACTTCATTTCCCAACCCTCGCACTCCCCTTGTTAGTGTGTGTATATACACAATTGAATCATTTCTGTGAGCAGCAGCTATAGCTATCACCCTTTTGAATTGAACCTGCTGAATTTTTAAAAACAAGCATCATCCAGCCAATAATAGTTTATGCACTTACAATTAATTATTTATTGAACCTGACACTAGAAGAGCACCTTTTAGTTTTAATTTGAAATTCTAGTCCACAAACTATGCTTTCAACATAAATTTCTCCAAACTTTATTCTTATTTGATTCACCAGTTTGTTCACATCCATCAAAGAACAGATTAATTAACTAAATATCCTGTTACCCTCAAATCTAGAAACCAATCCACTTTGCCACCTGGAAAACTTCCAGTAACAGCTGAGAAAGAAAAATTATTTTCATTTCTGTTTATTTTTTGGAGAGATTTAGCTAAATTTGCAGAACTATACCTCTATGCTTTTGTGGCAATCTAACATTGTATTTTTCCTCAATAATGGCATTGTTTCCCACGTCTGTAACACATATATTGGGTTGTTACATAAGTTTGTTGCATTTTTCTGTACGTTTGATAAACACAACAGATACACATACACACCCTACTCATCCATAATATATTCTCCTTCACTATTTACAACAGTCTATCAATGCTGAAATAACTTTTTGATTCCATGACTGTAGACATCGAGTGGTTTTGAGGTGAAGAACTCGTCTAGCCATGGTAGGAGCACCTTTTGCATCCGGCAAAGCTTAGCTTGAAGTTTGTTCGATAGGGAGCAGGAAAAACTGAGGGTGCAAGATCAGTTGAATAAGGTGAGTGCAGAATGACCTCCCAATCCAATTCTAGTATAAAGTTTTTGGTCAGTCTCACAGAATGGGCGCGGGCGTTATCGTGGAGTAGCATCACTTTTCGCAGTCTGCCTGGTCGTTGTCCTCGAATTGCGTCCATAAGATGTCTCAGTTACTGACAATAAATATCATCAGTGATGGTTACATCTCAGAGAAGCAATCTGTACTACACCACACCATCACTGTTCAACTAGATGCATAATATTATGGATGCATGCAGGCTTTTATATGGGGAGTTGCTGCTTTGTTTGGGGGCAACCATTCTTTTCTTTTCCTTATGATCTTAGGATAAAGACACCATTTCTTGTCACCTATAAGGCTATAACGATACAAGTTAGGAATGGTCAACGTTGCTTTCAAGCAAACTGATCACTAACAATGAGAAAAGCACATACATCCACCTGCTGATTTATGTGTTTTCGGCTTAGAGCATGTGGTACCTTTTTGCAACCTTCTCCATTGCATGCAAATGTCGCACAATGGTAGAATGATCACAGTTAATAACATTTGCCAGTTCTCGAGTTTACTGACATTGATTATTGTGGGTTAATGTGTTTAAACAATCTTTATGAAACTTTGACTGTCTTCCTGAATGTGCTGAATCACTAATGTCAAAATGATCCTTCTTAAAACAAGAAAACTGCATTCTTGCCATGATCTGTCTCATGGAATTATCCCCCTCCCACATGTGGCGTGAATGTTTCTGACTGCCTCCGTAGCTGTCATTCCTATTGAACTGTAATAGAAGAATACATAAGAAATGTATAGATTTCTCCACTAGGCACTCCATTTTCTAGTGTCCGAACCTCCACTCATTATCTCTATATAACAAAATGACAATATGTGAACCCATATAGCAACAGTGAATTACAAAGTAAAAAATGACAACTCCTAGCATCCACAATATCAACTAAAATCTTATTTTTAGACAAAGCTTTAACTGCATCATACATAGCTTGAGACTTGGTTGTCTCTGAATACATCCTTTTACCTTGCTGTCAGATGCTGTCGACGATGGCAATTCATTTACTGTCCAGTTGTTACCTTTAGATTTACTAAGTTTTGCTTCTTTGTCTAGTAATCTACCCTTTAAGAAATTCGGTTCCAATTCCTCACTTGAGAAGGTATTCAGAGCAGTAACAACTACTTCGGATTCTGGTGGAATTGTTTGTAAGAAACCGCATACTATATCAGTTCCTCCAATATTATCATCCGATCCTTCAAATTACCCATTAACTTACGAAACTCCAAAAAATTAATTTCAAGAGTTATTGTCATTTGCATTAATCTTTAAAGGTCGTTCTTAATAAAAGCCATAACCTTTCAGCTCAAATGTTTGAATTAATGTATTTCTTATTTTTGGTGTAGGCCTACTCCAAGCAACTTTGTGAAATTCTTTGGATTACTTGAGACTTACACTTCTTATCGGTTTTGCCAATCTCTCCCAGAAGAGTTTTCTTCCATGCACACTATTCAGCTGTCTCAGCCATGTCCATGTATCTCTTTCACACAAAACTCACTTCCAGCTCATATAGAAGTATTTCAGTCCTAAATTTTCAGTTGCTAAAGTTCTTCCCATTAAACAACAGTACCTTGTATTCCTCTTCTTCTTGAGCCATGACTCTAAATTAGGTACTGGATTAATTTTTTCCACCTTTATTTGTTGTACTGCAACACCTGGCACCTGGGTCCATGACCAGTTGCTAAGAAAATAACAGTTATTTAGGATAAGTAATTTCAACTCGTTACTTCACACAATTTACAATTACAACCATGGGACAACAATGAAGACAAAATATAAACAGAGCGAAGAAACACAGAAAAAACACATAAAAAGGCAAAGAGAAAATAACTCAAAGGATTATTATTACATTATCGTCATTTCAACACACTTTGTATTAGATAGGAAACTCCATGTCCAAACAATGAACAATGGCACCATTTAACCAAGATACAGAACAGCCTGCCACCACAAGTAAAAAACATAGCCTTGACTTTAGAAATCTGAAGTCATTAACTGATCATTGCTCTGAATTGTGTGAATTTTTGGTCCATATGTGTACAGTGAAATATGAAACAAGCTGCAAGTGCATGAACGATTTTTATAAAATTAATAATCACTGTGAATGAGACTTTTATACAATGTGTAGCTATCTCCATACTGTGGTCTTTGTCCATGTTTGTACTGTATTGTAACACTCTTTTGGTCTCCTTCAACTATTATTTATGCTACTTGTCAACTCAGATTATACAACCTGGGTCCAGCAAAAATTGTCATTTTAACAGCCCTGGACATCTGCTGCCGTTTAGCTTACGGAATCTTCTTCTTGATACAGTTATGAAGTGTAGTGGTATGACCGAGAGGGAATTTGTTCTCGCTTGATATGGCTAATAACTATATGACATTGTTTGTCGTCTATCTTGATATATACACTCCTGGAAATTGAAATAAGAACACCATGAATTCATTGTCCCAGGAAGGGGAAACTTTATTGACTCATTCCTGGGGTCAGATACATCACATGATCACACTGACAGAAAAACAGGCACATAGACACAGGCAACAGAGCATGCACAATGTCGGCACTAGTACAGTGTATATCCACCTTTCACATCAATGCAGGCTGCTATTCTCCCATGGAGACAATCGTAGAGATGCTGGATGTAGTCCTGTGGAACGGCTTGCCATGCCATTTCCATCTGGCACCTCAGTTGGACCAGCGTTCGTGCTGGACGTGCAACCGCGTGAGACGACGCTTCATCCAGTCCCAAACATGCTCAATGGGGGACAGATCCGGAGATCTTGCTGGCCAGGGTAGTTGACTTACACCTTCTAGAGTACATTGGGTGGCACGGGATACATGCGGACGTGCTTTGTCCTGTTGGAACAGCAAGTTCCCTTGCCGGTCTATGAATGGTAGAACGATGGGTTCGCTGACGGTTTGGATGTACCGTGCACTATTCAGTGTCCCCTCGACGATCACCAGAGGTGTACAGCCAGTGTAAGAGATCGCTCCCCACACCATGATGCCGGGTGTTGGCCCTGTGTGCCTCGGTCGTATGCAGTCCTGATTGTGGCGCTCACCTGCACGGCGCCAAACACGCATACGACCATCATTGACACCAAGGCAAAAGCGACTCTCATCGCTGAAGACGACACGTCTCCATTCGTCCCACCATTCACGCCTGTCGCGACACCACTGGAGGCACGATGGACGATGTTGGGGCGTGTCCGGAGCAAGTATGGTTGGTCTGACACATCGGTGTCAATGTGTTCTTTTTTCCATTTCCAGGAGTGTATATAAGGCTGTAAAAATGAATTTTACTGCAGATGTTTTCCCCAGTATTCAGTAAATCAGTATCTCCTGGCGTAATGGTGTACATTAGAGGTGACAAGAAAATAACGTAACTGATAGAAATAACTGGTTATTGAGAAGTAGCAGTTACTGTGATAAGGGCTCATCTGATACTAGCAGTTACTTAAATAACAGTGCTTTGCGCCACCTGTTTACAGAAGATCATACTATGCTTTCACGTCAATTAATCTGAGATCTGGCTATGATAGAGAGGGATATGTCAACTGGAAGAGGTTCTACATGTCATGGAAATAACAGAGACTATGCGCCATCTATTAATACAACTATGTGTTATTTTGTGCGCTCTCACTACTTTCAGCACAAAAACTAAATAAAGTTAATGTCAGAGTGGTTGCTGATAGGAGCAAACTTAAAGGCATTGTACATGTACTAGAGTTCCCTTGCGTCATTAGTTTGGGCAGTTAGTACAAATAAAGCAATTGGAGTGACAATGGAAATAACTGTCAGAGGTTGCTATTTTTCTCTAGCTGTTATTATTCTCTTTAAGTTTCATTCTCTGACACTTAACACGCTACCACTACAGGTAACCCAGTGACATTTCCGGAGAGAATAGTTACTGGAGTGAGCAAAATATTTTTGTACCGCTATGGAAATAACTATCTAGAACCCCCAGTGTCCAGCAGTTGACAACTAATGGGATTCTATTCTTTCCATTTCTTGTAATTCCTGAAACAGTTGACCTTCTATCTGGCCTTCGGTTATGTTAAAGGGTATTGTTAATGGTTTTTAGGGCTTTACACATATTGAAATATTTGAGCATTGTAGGTGGTCTAAAAATGGAAAATAGTGGAGTACCTTCTCAAAGAATACCATATCCCCAATGCCTAGCTGGACCATTATGATGAAAAAACGCTGCTGCTGTATGTAATTAGTGTATCTGATCAACTTGAGTACAAAAAAACTTGTGTAATTTCATAAAACTTGTCTTTGTGGCTTTACTAAGAAAAATGAGCTTTCTCAATTTGTACATATACACTGCAAATGGACTTTTTTTATTTAATTAATTATTGGCTACTGATTTTGAATCATTTTCCACATAGTATTGAGCACATCAGTTTTATACAGGGAAATTGTACAATGGAATATTTACACTTCACACACAAGTATGGAAAATTAACCATTTGATCGCAGCATAGATGGAATGAATACAGGTATGCTTACAACAATAGTCAGATCAGGTACTTTGTCAGGAGCATTCAAATAAAAATATAGATTTACTTATATTAGGGTCTACTTGTACTTGGGCATTCTACATGAAATTTTTTGAATAATATATGCTCTTTCTGTTTTGAAAGAGGCCAAGGGAGTTCATTTTGGCCCTTTGGCAATTTATTTTAAGTGCTCATCTATCTCGTTCATGAATTAGTATAATATATATTCAAATAATGGAAAATCCTGGATAGAATTAACAATATTACGAGAAAGAAAGCTGCTACTCACTATCTAGTGGAGATGCTGTGTCGCTGATACACACAACAACGACTCTCACAATTCACACACACACACACACACACACACACACACACACACACACACACACACACACACACACACACACACACACACACAGCAACATTGCATGATGGGAGTGGCAACTGGGTGGGGGTATGGAGGATACTGGGGCAGGGAGGGAGGGGGGAAGTGATTTAGAGTAAAGTGCTGCAGGTTAGACCACGGGCAGGGGAGAGGTGGGGAGGGTGGCAGAAGTAGCAGAAACGGAGGGAAATAAAAAGACTGGGTGTGGTGGTGGAATAATGGCTGCATAGTGCTGGAACGGGTGCAGGGAATGTGTGGGATGGATGAGAACAGTGACTAATGAAGGTTGAGACCAGGAGGGTTATGGGAATATCGGATGTATTGCAGGGAAAGTTCCCACCTGCACAATTCAGAAAAGCTGGTGTTGGTGGGAAGGATCTATATAGCACACACTGTGAAGCAGTCATTGATATATCATGTTTGGCAGCATGTTCAGCAACAGGGTGGTCCACTTGTTTCTTGGTTGCAGTTTGTTGGTGACCATTTGTGTGGACAGACAGCTTGTTGGTTCTCATTCCTACATAGAATGCAGCACAGTGGTAGCAACTTAGCTTGTAAAGCACATGACTAGTTTCACAGGTAGGCCTGCCTTTGATGGGATTAGTGGTGATGGTGCCTGACCTGGAGTAGGTGGTGGCAGGAGAATGTATGGATGTAGGTGTGTTACAGAGGTATGAACCATGAGGTAAGGGATTGGGAGCAGGGGTTGTGTAAGGATGGGTACATTATGTAGGTTCGGTGGATGACAGAATACCATGTGAGGCATGGGAAGGATAGTGGTCTGGATACATCTCATTTCAGGCCACGACAAGAGGTAATCAAAACCCTGGCATAGAGTGTAATTCAGTTTCTCCAGTCCTGGGTGATGCTGAGTTATGAGGGGCATGGTTGTCTGTGGTCAGACAGTGGGATTTTGGGAGGTGATGGGAGACTGAATAGATAAGGCATGCAAGATTTGTTATTATACAAGGTTGGGAGGATAATTATGGTCAGTGAAGGCTTCAGTGAGGTAGTTAGATTGGGGCTGCTCATCACTGCAGATGCGGTGACCAAGTGGGGATAGGCTATACGGAAGGGACTTCTTGGTATGGAATGGATGGCAATTGTTGAAGTGGAGGTATTGCTGGTGGTTAGTAGGTTTGATATGGACGGAGGTACTGATGTAACCACATTTGAGGTGGAGGTCAACATCTAGGAAGGTAGATTGTTGGGTTGGGTAGGACCTTGTGAAGCAAATGGGGGAGAAGTAGTTGAAGTTCTGGAGGAATGTGGATTGGGTATCCTTATCCTCACTCCAGATAGCAAAGATGTAATCACTGAATCTGAACCAGGAGTGGGGTTTAGGATTCTCTGTTTTTAGGAAGGGTTCGTTTATATGGCCCATGAATAGGTTGGCATTAGATGGTGCTATGAGGGTGCCCATAGCCATACCCTGGATTTGTTTGTGGGTAATGCCTTCAAAGCAGAAGAAATTGTGTGTGAGGATAAACTTGTCATGGTGAATAGGTTGTTGGTTTGGAATCTGTCAATCTTTGGGAAAGGGAGTGTTCAATAGCAGGAAGGCTATGGGCATTAGGAACATTAGTGTACAGCGAGGTGGCACCAATAGTGAGAAGCATGGCACTTTGTGGTAAAGAGTCAGGAACTGTGGAGAGTCAGTGAAGGAAATTGTTCAAATGCCTCTGAGCACTACGGGACTTAACTTCTGAGGTCATAAGTCCCCCAGAATTTAGAACTACTTAAACCTAACTAACCTAAGGACATCACACATATCCATGCCCGATGCAAGATTCGGACCTTCAACCATAGCGGTCGCGCGGTTTCAGACTGTAGTGCTTAGAACCGCTCGGCCACTCTGGGTGGCTGGAGGAAATCGTTGGTGCCTTTTAAATAGGAAGGTATGTTAGGGGTAATAGATTGTAGGGGTTGGTCTATGAGAGCAGCAATTCTCTCAGTAACCGGCCACAATGGGGCGTCTTGGGTGATTAGGTTTATGGACTTTAGGAATCATGTAGAAGGTAGGATTTATTAGTGGAGTGAGAGAGTTGAGCAGAGGCATGGACTCCAGGGAGAGGCTCTGAGGTGGGCATAAGGATTTGAGTAGTGACTGGAGATCTTGCTGGATTACTGGAATGGGGTCGCTGTGGCAAGGTTTGTAGATAGAACGGAGGGGTATCTGTTGAGAGGCCAGACAAACATGTGGTTCCTGAAGAGGGGCAGCAGCCTTTTCAGTAGTTGCAGGGGCAACAGTCTGGATGATTGATTGATCTGGCCTTGCAACATTAACCAAAACGGCCTTGTTGTGCTGGTACTGGGAAAGGCTGAAAGCAAGGGGAAACTACAGCCGTAATTTTTCCTGAGGACATGCAGCTTTACTGTATGATTAAATGATAATGGCGTCCTCTTGGGTAAAATATTCTGGAGGTAAAATAGTCCGCCATTTGTATCTCCAGGCGGGGACTACTCAGGAGGACGTCATTATTAGGAGAAAGAAAACTGGCGTTCTACGGATCGGAGCGTGGAATGTTAGATCCTTTAATCGGGAAGGTAGGTTAAAAAATTTAAAAAGGGAAATGGATAGGTTAAAGTTAGATATAGTGGGAATTAGTGAAGTTCTGTGCAGGAGGAACAAGATTTTTGGTCAGGTGAATATAGGGCTATAAATACAAAATCAAATAGCGGTAATGCAGGAGTAGGTTTAATAATGAATAAAAAAATAGGAGTGCGGGTAAGCTACTACAACCAGCATAGTGAACGCATTATTGTGGCCAAGATAGACAGAAAGCCCATGCCTACTAGAGTAGTATAATTTATATGCCAACTAGCTTTGCAGATGATGAAGAAATTGATGAAATGTATGATGAGATAAAAGAAATTACTCAGGTAGTGAAGGGAGACGAAAATGTAATAGTCATTGGTGACTGGAATTCGTCAGTAGGAAAAGGGAGAGAAGGAAACATAGTGGGTGAATATGGATTGGGGCTAAGAAATGAAAGAGGAAGCCGTCTGGTAGAATTTTGCACAGAGCATAACTTAATCATAGCTAACACTTGGTTGAAGAATCATAAAAGAAGGTTGTATACATGGAAGAATCCTGGAGATACTAAAAGGTATCAGATAGATTATTTAATGGTAAGACAGAGATTAAGGAATCAAGTTTTTAATTGTAGTGGATTTCCAGGGGCAGATGTGGACACTGGCCATAATCTATTGGTTATGACCTGTAGATTAATACTGAAGAAACTGCAAAAAGGTGGGAATTTAAGGACATGGGATCTGGATAAGCTGAAAGAACCAGAGGTTGTACCGAGTTTGAAGGAGAGCATAAGGGAACAATTGGCAGGAATGGGGGAAAGAAACACAGCAGAAGAAGAATGGGTAGCTCTATCAGTTTAATGTGATGTAGGTGATATTATTATATATATATAATATTATCGAAATCGAAGAGGATGTAGGTGAAGATGAAATAGGAGATATGATACTGCGTGTAGAGATTGACAGAGCACTGAAAGACCTGAGTCGAAACAAGGCCCCGGGAGTAGACAAGATTCCATTAGAACTACTGACAGCCTTGGGAGAGTCAGTTCTGACAAAATTCTACCATTTGGTATGAGACAGGTGAAATACCCTCATACTTCAAGAAGAATATAATAATTCCAATCACAAAGAAAGCAGGCGTGGACAGATGTGAAAATTACCTATCAGTTTAATAAGTCACAGCTGTAAAATACTAAAGTGCATTCTTTACAGACGAATGGAAAAACTTATAGAAGCCGACCTCGGGGAAGATCACCTTGGATTCCATAGTAATGTTGGAACACGTGAGGCAATACCTACCCTAAGACGTATCTTAGAAGAAAGATTAAGGAAAGGCAAATCTACGATTCTAGCATTTGTAGACTTAGAGAAAGCTTTTGACAATGTTGGTTGTAATACTATCTTTCAATTTCTGAAGGTGGCAGGGGTAAAATACAGGGAGCGAAAGGCTATTTACAATCTGTACAGAAAGCAGATGGCAGTTATAAGAGTCGGGGGGTATGAAAGGCATGCAGTGGTTGGGAAGGGAGTGAGACAAGGTTGTAGCCTGTCCCCGTTGTTATTCAATCTGTATATTGAGCAAGCAATGAAGGAAACAAAAGAAAAGTTCGGAGTAGGTATTAAAATCCATGGAGAAGAAATAAAAACTCTGACAGAATTACAATGTCATCGGCGAACGTCAGAGACAGCAAAGGACTTGGAATAGCAGTTGAACAAAATGGACAGTGTCTTGAAAGGAGGGTATAAGATGAACATCAACAAAAGCAAAACGAGGCTGATGCTGAGGGATTTTTGTTTAGGAAATGAGACACTTAAAGTTGTAAAGGAGTTTTGCTATTTGGGGAGCAAAATAACTGATGATGGCCGAAGTAGAGAGGATATAAAATATAGGATGGCAATGGCAAGGAAAGCGTTTGTGAAAAAGAAAATTTTGTTAACATCGAGTATAGATTTAAATGTCAGGAAGTGGTTTCTGAAAATATTTGTATTGGAGTGTAGCCATGTATGGAAGTGAAACATGGACGATAAATAGCTTAGACAAGAAGAGAATAGAAGCTTTCGAAATGTCGTTCTACAGAAGAGTGCTGAAGATTAGATGGGTAGATCACATACTTAATGAGGAGGTATTGAATAGAATTGGGGAGAAGAGGAGCTTGTGGCACAACTTGACTAGAAGAAGGGATCGGTTGGTAGGACATGTTCTGAGACACCGAGGGATCACCAATTTAGTATCGGAGGGCAGCTTTGAGGGTAAAAAACGGCGAGGGAGACCAAGAGATGAATACACTAAGCAGATTCAGAAGGATGTAGGTTGCAGTAGGTACCGGCAGATGATGAAGCTTGCACAGGATAGAGTAGCATGGAGAGCTGCATCAGACCAGTCTCAGGACTGAAGACCAAAACAACAACCAATATTGTCTAGATTCTCCAGTAATAATAAACATGCAAGGTGTACGATTGCTCCTATCACACCTCCTTTTATACTCTAAAAATCCACAGTGATGGCACATGATCACCCCAATCAAACTATTTTGTGAGCTGGATGTCCATTGTACTAATGCACCAATACCCCCAAGGAGGATGAAGCATTTTATGTGTTAAACTGTACCCAATTATAAGGGGGATATTTCCAGAGTCGGTGTCCAATGTTATGAGATTAGGGCTGCAAGTGTAATATTTAATTCTAATTACAGCGATAAATAAATTTTGCTGGTTTCCTAGGACGACGCGGTTTCGAATGTGAGGCGTGTGCCAGAGGAGGCATGTGGCCAGAACAAATGGGCTTTTCTGGCAATCGGTGGTTACAACGAGAAGTTCCAGTAGGCCAGCTAGTCGGTTATTGCACACAGCTACAGGAGTAAGTCCCAGCCACAGTGCCCTTTCGATAGCTAAACAGCAAACTAATACACAGTGTGCATTGGGCTGTCTCTGTGATCGCATGTGTTGCATGTATTCCCCTTGGAAAACTGAGTCATTCAATATCGATAACTGCCAAGTGTTGGCAATGAACGTGTTGATAACATCCTAATTCCTACCACTCCAATCACTTCCAGACGCCCTCCACGTCAGGGTGGTGCACTCTGGCGGACACACGCGTCCACCAAACTGGCTACGGCCGTCCGACCTCTGAGCGTTGGCGCTGGTTGCTCATGAGGAGATTGGCGAGTGACGTGTGGACACTGGGCATGTGCATTCAGGATGTATTTCAGCGATATCCAACATCTGGCCATGACAACTACTGCTACGGCCTGGATTGTGGTATTTTCTGTGTCTTTGTCCTATCCCCTAACACACCCTTTCTCCTCCTCCTCCTCCTCCTCCTCCTCCTCCTCCTCCTTCCGAATGTAGTGGAGAGAACCAATTTAGGAATTCTATAAAGGTTTAAAAATCCAATCGCAATATCCAATCCCCGTTTAATCAATTTATTGTTGTTGCTTTATTGCGAGCACACATACCAGTCCGAAATCTCCACAGATTTTCTATGGACACAGCATGCAGCTGAGCTGAAATTTGAAATTTTCAGCTACCTCCAGCTTAATGGACTTTCTATAAATGACTTAACTGTATCAGTATACACCAATAGGAGGCAACGGGAATAAATAACAGTAGGGTTCGGAAATTGGGAAGCTGTAGGATCGAATCCCGTCAAATATTATAATCCTAGTAATCCACCAATAGAAAGCAACGGAAAACTGTCCCACACGAAGGGCATCGATTTAATTAATTAGACAATCAATCTGATGGAGATATTACCTCACTCTAAGAAATGCACAGGTGGGGTTTACTAGGTAAATGCTGCTTTGTGTGTGATTCGATCCGACCATGGCCAATGGTGAATGCAGTCCTAGCAGGGTTACACTACAGGACATGACCGGTTGTGAGGAGGGGGGGGTGGAGGGAGAGATAGGGTGATAGGGGAAAGAGAGAGAGCGCATGTGCTTGAACAGGAATTTCTCAGCAATCAAATAATAAAGGACAGCCACCATCAGAAGCTCTTTTGTTTGGGGATTACTGCAACGTCTGCTCT
Organism: Schistocerca gregaria; assembly: GCF_023897955.1. Lineage (NCBI taxonomy): Eukaryota > Metazoa > Arthropoda > Insecta > Orthoptera > Acrididae > Schistocerca > Schistocerca gregaria. The sequence continues at coordinate 527,187 of NW_026062002.1, read as the reverse complement.
CATAGTGGCCAGTCACGGACCTGAGCAGGGGTAGCGTGGCCTCCACATATAGTAATACGTGGAATGACAAGCCCAGTGAAGTGTTTGGGAGTGTGGGCTAAAAAAAAAAATTTCGAAGTTGTTTAATATACCAAGTATCTTCTCACCCTCAAAGAATTTGTAGGGAATGGAATTTTGTGTATTTAAATATTTAAAGTAAATAAATGAACTATATGATATACACTGCCTTGTATCCCTTTAATTGTTTAAATAAAGAATCTTTCACACATTGTCTTGTGTATGAGAAACTTTTTAACTCTTTATTTGGCAAATGGTGAAAATAAAAAGAAATTAAGTGCTTATATCTATTTATTATACTTAAAGAAATACAATTCAGTCAGTCTTAGAAATTTTTGACAAAAATTATGAAAATTATGAAACGTTGCTTACAAGCAACATTGCCAGCAGTAGATCACACTTATACATATTATAGGAAAAAGGAGTTTGCCGATAACCTGAAGCAAAATGTTTGCCGTACGTGAATAATTTAATTTATAAACACATTTATGCATTCCTGCTGTGTAATAGAACTGTTTCATTTTCCCTTCTTGTTCTTCTTGCAATGGAATTTTTGGAAACAGTTCCTCTTTGGATCGAAGTACAATACTAGATTGCAATTGGAACACATGACTGTAGAATATTCAGACGGACAATAACGACAACGACCTTTGGGACCGTATACGGGCCAATGCTCCATATTATCAAATCGGGCATCTTGTGTAACAGTCGGAGCTGTTGCCTTCCTCCTCTTCTTTTATGGTGGTGGTTTGTCTGTTGAAGGTCTTCCTACTTTACTTTTACCTGAAAATATCAAACCATTGGCAGTATCTGCCCTAAATGACTTTGATGAGGTCTTTTTGTCCAGAGATTCTCTTCGAAAAATGCAGGCAAGCATTTAAAACACTCAGATCTAGAATAAATCTAAACCATCTCATGTACCATCGCCTAGTTTTCATTGGTACTCTGTAGAGCTCTATCAGCATACCAGCAAGATCAACTCCTCCCATGTGCTTGTTGTACTGACGTACATTACTGGGACAGGGCACATCAATTCTTTTTTGATTGCTGTCCCATCGTTTTCCTTTTGAGAGTGGTTGGACACCAAAAAACGAGCTTGCAAGTGTCACGATTTTATAGCCTGCCCACCTTACTAAAATGAGGTCGGAGTGACTGTCCTTCCTGTAGTCATAGCTGACTCGTCATTCAGTAACCGCTTCTCGTCATGTAGAGGACAGTTCTTTATTCAGTTCTTCCTTATGGTGCCCATGGACTCAATGTTTTGATGTTTTTTAAGTATGTTTTAAGTTCAAGGCTGCAAAATAAATTGTCAAAATAAAAGTATTCCAATTCCATTATTTTCACGTCATCAGCAAGATCAGTTATCATCCCCTTGCCAGTATAGGGAAGAAAATCATAGACAACTCTAGACACACCAGCACGAACAAAAATCTTAAAACGCCACTTGTGTGGCTTATTTGAATATATTGGCGCAAATTACCTGCTCTTGTACCTTTATATGCAACCATCTTCTCATCTGTAGAAAATGCCAACTCTTGTTTCTGCTCACGGCAGTTCTATACAATTGACTCAAGAACAGGTCTTATTTTCAAAAGTCTTTCAGAACAGTTCACAGCATTCTCATTGCTCGTAAAATGCATGTATCGGCGGAGTTTCTGAATGCGCTTCAAACTGAAAATGCTGGTGAATTTTTCACAGTTCATTGACTGAGACCAATAGTCAGTCTACTAAGACATAGAAACAAGACCCATGTATATCAGAACACCGAAAAATTGTTCTATTTAATTTATATTGCTGTTTACTGACGTGTAGTTCGTTGGTCAGAGTTTAAGTTCGTTTCATGCACAATTTTGTCAATTAGTTCTGAATCAAAGAATCTTCTGAAATAACCCAGTGGTGTATTGCCTTCATCAGAAAACACAGGAGAGAGACTTTCTGCCCTAGCAGTTGTATCTTCCTTCACCCACATGTAAGTGACTGCTTTTGTAATTTACTTTTTCACTTGACTGCCACTTGCACTAGAAGGATTCACTGCAGAAGGTCCTTGCACATGTTCAGCTTCTGAGATTTCACTTCCTAAATCAGAATCAGTGTCTGGTATAACTTGGTTATGGAACTGAGATTGACGCTCTGGAATCACTACAGCCTGCCAAAGCTTCGAGTTCAGTGTCATCAGATTCACTTAGATCAGACAAAGCCGGGTTTTCTAGTGGAACTACTATTCCTCTCGCTTTTTCGATTCCATAAAATATTCTGGGATCCATTGCTAAAAAGCCCCTAAAAATAAAAATATCTTCTCTGTCACACCGTAAACATGTGTAATATACTAATGGCACATGTCCCAACTATAGGCAATGTTGCTCACAGGCAACATAAAAGTTTTATACTACTTACGTATTTCCAAACAAAGATTGAAATATTTCTGCTGTAAACTTACCTCTGGGTATATCTTGCCAGTAATCTTAGCAGTTTTTCTTCAATCTATTTAAATCCACTCTTTTAGAACCAAAATAAGACACCTCTGTTGCTCACACGAGGAGATCTCTGTAACACCACTGCACAAACTGCTATCTCGTGTGGAAAACCTTAAGCTATTACAAAAACTGGCGTTGGCAGTGTGTAAAGGAATGTTGCCTGGAGGCAGTAATGCCAGTAAAATGCACTGGGAAGAGTTTGTTGTCCCATAAGGCCAAGGTAAATGTGATGTTGCTTGAAAGCAACACTGCCAAATAAAGGGTTAAACAATATTCCATACACTGCAATCAATTTTCCACCTGCTAGCCAATCAATTGGGTCTTTTTCTAGACAAATTCCTGGAGGGGGAGGGGAGGGGAGGGGAGGGGAACTGCTGGGGGTGTCCCAAATAGGGAGAGGTTAATTAATTGGTCGATTTAATTAATTAGTCAAATGGGTCCATATCATAAGTGTGCTTGCATTGCGAGACAATTTCCAGAGGGGTGGTGGAAAAGGAGGAGAAGTGGGGAGAAGGAGAGGGAAGGGAGGAGTGTGGAGGGTTTCTTGGAATGACGGATTATCCTCAGATGGTCATAATCCACTTAGCAAAATAGTAAGTTAAGGACTTGTCAATCAAAAGAGACCAATAGGTTTTCCACTGAATGTATGCTTGCTCCTGATGTAGGCAACCTGCGCTAACAAAATGTGCTGATCCTTTCCTTACCCAACTACTCCTGTTCACAGATAAATGTGAGTTCACTGGGGAGGGACTGTGTTCTGAATTCGCTAAACAGCCATGTCTGGCAGCCAAAAACCCTCATGCTAAGCACATTCCGAGGCTTCGGTGCCTGTTGGATATTTGTTTGTTGGCAGGCATTCCAGACTGTCGTGTAACTGGGCCGTACCTCCTTCCACTCTAACTGGTCTTGCATATCTTATGTTTCTACAAAAGATATTGGGGCCGTTCTTGAAAGTTGTGCCACTGATTGCCCATCAGGAAATGTGGTTTAAGCATGATGATGCACCAACTCGCTTGTATCGTGCAGTTCGCAGACATCTGAACAAACGATATGGTGACAGATGGACAGGGCGAGGAGTCTTAACACAAACAAATGTGCTTAAGTGATAAACAGGTGTTCCGTTATGTTTCATTTCGAATTGTTTTGTATTGCCTTATGCGTAATTTAATCCCTCAAACAGAAGTGGATGAGTTAAAAATCGAAGTTGAAACCATTGTAGAACTGAAACGGTACATTCCTGGGCATGGGTTTGTACTCAAAATATTCTTTCCTGTCTCCCTTCTACAAGTCCTAGAAGTTTGTCCGAACACCTGGCATTCAGATTTTTTGTTCGACTATCGATCGTTTATATGCTTGGACAGCGTTTTGTGTCTGTTCTTAGTTTTGACAATTATTAGCGAAAAGTGTTTTACCGTGGAACACACTTCAGACTTTCACACTTTAAAAGACCTTTACTCCATTTTGTTATTCTATTTTGAAATGACAGCATTCACTTTAGGAGTGGTGCACTTTCTTTCTGAAATTACAATTACTCCGGAAAAGTAAGATTTTTGACAAATGAGAGACTGTTCCAAGATACAACATGGTCATGTTCCTATGTACAAATATCAGTTCAAATCGCTGCAATCGAGAAAAAATTTTGTCAGTAGTCTATTTCTCTATGAGAAATGTCTTACGTTATTACTCTACTACACAAGAATAATCAGCAAGCGAAATCAATCGTTTTATCAAAAACCAGTTAGAAGTTAACAACGATCTGAAATAGAAGCTGTTGCAGCTATCACAAATTTCCCTTTTCGAGACAGGTAACTTCGTTAATACATTACATAAACTTACTTCTTTTGCAAATCTCATATACTCCATGGTGCAAGGTCTTCCGTTTGAAGGTACGAGATGGTTTGTGACTCACGAACTATAACTTATTCATCCACACGTTATGTAACTAGTCAAAATTTAACAATATTTTATTCACCACAAAATTCTTTAACCATAGAACAGACAGTATCCTCCAAATATCTTTAATATATTACACAACACTAAATATGTATAACTCGTTATATTTGCAAACCCTGCAGAAAACAAAACCTCAGGCCCCACAACAGCAGCAGTCGAAAATGCCAGGAACTACTTACCGCGTCCTCTAGTACGCGTTGCTTCATATAGTTCTAAAATCGGTGACTAACTGAAACACCGACCAAGAAAGAAGATGTGCTTGTAGGTACACTATCCTATGCCCCCCCCCCCCCCCCTTATTCTCATATTGTCATAGCCGGAGCAGCAGAAACCGATATTGCTTACATACAGTTGTAGTCAGTTTCGTATTATAGGATCCCAATCACATTTCTTTGGAATAGTAAATAGCGTTTTCAGGAGCTCTTAATTTTAGTCTCTGAAAGTACCGGTTCACATGCGATTAACTTTAATCTTCAGCATATACTCGACAAATGAAGATCAAGTACTTTCAACTAAATTCAGTCCTTCATACAATAAAGGAGCCGCCACAGTGGTATGGAATCAGCTCCCGTGGTCTCACTTCACCCCAATAGACCCCGTCAGACCTTTTTCGTTTTCGATTATAGTGCTTTGCGAAACTCCGGGCCAGAGTAACTTTCACATGTTGTGTCACTGTCAAGCAAAATAGAAATAATTGTTGCTGCATGGTACAGATGGTAACAAAGAAACATGCAATGATACGAACATAACTGACGTTTTTGTTCAAAGACAGTAGTCACATTGCAAAAGGCAGAACGTGTTCTCCATAAAGCATCTGATCACCAAACACAGCTATGCGTGCTCTGTAACCAGCTCCCAAGCTGGGCACGAGGTTGGTAAGGAAATGTGGTAGAGCGTTCCATTCCTCAACAAGTTTGACTGAGAACTCTGGATGGTAGGTGGAACATGTAGGCGAGCTGCGGTATGCATCCCCAATGCATAACGACGTGGCCCACGGGGTTTAAGTTTGCCGAACATCCACTCATTCAAAGACCTCCTACACCAGTGCTTTCGATGCGATCACGCATTGTCGTCCTTAAAAGTACAGTGACGGTCGCATACAGCCTTAAAAGATACGCATGGGAAACGAATGCAGTGTCACAATGCCGCTGACCTGCGAGTGTACCATGATCAATTTGCCCAACCAACGGTATGCCTCTCCAAAACATAACATGTGAGCATCGGAACGATTATATGGAGAATTCTCATCGTATCCTCATATGGCCAGAAGTGGGAGCACGTAATGCACCCAGGAACGTCGCCGAATTTCAAGATCACTTACTGCCCTCCAGTTTTTGAGAAGCAAGACGACCCGCAAATAATAACTATAACCTCTTCTATTCGTAAGCTGTTCATCGCAAGGAGACGGTATTTTCGTTGTGCACAGCGGCCAAAATGAACGATCAGTTACTTAACACAATTCGCTCGTCTTGTATGATTATAGAGATCGTTTATTTATTGGCGAGAGATAGTAATTTCGATTTTCCCTTGGTTTGTATTGTTTCAAGATACAGAGATCACAGCTTCCGCAGCAAAAGGAGCAAAAAAGGTCATGCGGACATATGGCCGGAAATGCGTTCCCAGTGAGGTAGGCCATTTTGATGGCGAAGGTAAGAGATCATTATCAGAGAAGGTATCAATGACACTTGAGAGCGCACCAGACGAATGGGAATGTTCTGCCTCTATCAGTGTTCCAGCTGCACACTCTAGGGGGCGCAATGTTATCCACGAGGGCGGTGCACTCGCACTTTGTTATCAGGGGCTACGGCCGTGCACCGCAAAGTTATGTGCAGACTATGAACGTAACTATACAGACGATTTTGGTAGGCTTTACGTTAGTCAAATATTCGAATCAGTTACATTTTTTGAAAATTTGAAGCAAGCCATGTTAATAAGCCAGTATCTTTCACTACTACCTCATTTATCGCTTTCGCCGGCCGTTGTGGCCGATCGTTTCTAGGCGCTTCAGTCCGGAACCGCGCTGCTGCTACGGTCGCAGGTTCGAATCCTGTCTCGGGCATGGATGTGTGTGCTGACCTTAGAACTACTTAAACCTAACTACCCTAGGTCTATGGGACTGATGACCTCAGATGTTAAGTCCCATAGTACTCAGAGCCATTTGAACCATTTATCACTATCTCTGTTGGTGTCTCGTTGTTTACATTGACAATAATTCATTAAGATCATAAGAAAGAACTAATTCATTGACCGGAGACTGTTGAATGACGGAAGTCTGTCACCTGTCATAATGTTTTTATTGTACACTAGCTGACAGCCGGCACTGCCGGTCGGGGTGTTCACTTTGCCAGTTTTCCACAACGAGGAACCTTGCACGCACACCTGCCAGTAGGCTCGGCGTGGGATGATGCGCTTGGCACAGCTACTTGGAGTATCTGCACGCCTCTGTGGCGAGGCCTACAACCGTTTGCGCCTCATAGTTGAAAGCTGCCAAAAGCGCTGCCTGGAGTCACTTCACTCGACTGCACGAGTGGCTCGGCAGTAAAGAGTCCTACAACGATGCATTCATGTAGGCGCATTCAGCGGCGTATGTCGATACCGTCAGCAAAATATGTTGCTAACAGAGTGAGCAGCAAGGATAAATATAAACATTAGGCACACTCCGGCAGTTCTTCACACATCTTGGTGTTCATGACGTCGGATCTCCCGAATCATGTGTGGCATCATGATATAGTTTTGTATGTGCCTTTCGCTGCGAATGTCTGCGAAATTTGTTACGAATAGAGTTAGTAGTACAGAAGCAAATTTCAACATCAGGCATGGTGCGGCTGATTTTCATGCATCTCATCGTTTATGATGCCGCACCTCCTGAATTATGATTGTTACCTGTCAGTAAGTGGTATGTGCACAAACTTTGGTCCATATCAGTCCAGTGGTCTAGGGGGAGATGTGCCACATATGTACATACATCAATTTTTTGTAATATGTGTGGGTTCTTTCCACGTAAACAGTGCAGTTACAATCGTCTACTGTGTGTATCTGAATAACCCAATTCCTTCTGTCCTTCACTTGAGACAGTTCCACACCACCAGTCAGAGACGTTAATCACACCTACCGTTATCTAAGATTAACACAGCTATTTCATGGAGACTACGAAAATATTCAGATTTCGTAAGTCCCCCAAATAAAAAATAAGAGTAGTCATAACAGTTATGAGAGAACTAGTTCTGTATTTGTTTTTCGCATTTACCACTACATATTTCCCGTGTGTCTTTCCTAAAATAAGCTCGTATAGCATATAGAAATAGTACTGTGTTTACGACACAATAAATTCTTTTAAAGCTGAGGGCCTCATGAGCTAAATGAAGAAGAGAGTTTCAACTACAGGGTGAGGCATAATAAAGAGCGATTTTTGAAAAGCTGTTAAATAAAGACACTTTTTCTATTTCATAATCTTAAAATATACGAAAAATTATTTTCTGTAACAGTAAAACGTCAGTTACTTTTTCACCGAGCGAGGTGGCGCAGTGGTTAGCACACTGGACTCGCATTCGGGAGGACGACGGTTCAATCCCGTCTCCGGCCGTCCAGATTTAGGTTTTCCGTGATTTCCCTAAATCGCTTCAGGCAAATGTCGGGATGGTTCCTTTGAAGGGCACGGCCGATTTCCTTCTCCATCCTTCCCTCACCCGAGCTGGCGCTCCGTCTCTAATGACCTCGTTGTCGACGGGACGTTAAACACTAATGTCCTCCTCCTCCTCCTCAGTTACTTTTTCAAGATAACTGTCTTATTATGGCGTCCGCTTAGAAGCACGCATTCCTCCAGCCAGACCTTGTACTGGCTCATCACACTTCCTGTCGCATCCACTCTTTCAGGGCTTCAGTTGTTCGAGGTGGGTTATCTTGCTAAACTTTCCGCTTCAGATAACCCCAAAGAAAAAGTCACAAACATGTGTCGTCCAGTGAACGAGAGGGCCATGCAATGTACCCATTTCGGGAGGCCATATCTTTGGAAACAAACGACTGACTATATTCATGCTTACTAGCGTATCTCTGCGAAGTCACTGTTACAACTTAAAAATAGTTTGGCCTTATGATCCCTAATTGAAGACATTACGAACCACACAGTAACTTTTGCCCAGTGCAGTGGTTGCTGATGCAGTTCTCTAGTATTAACGTCACTGCAAGATCGAAAGTTCTGCTTGTTCACATAACTGGAGAGACGGAAGTGAGCTTCATCCCTCATCCACAAACGGTTTACAATGTCCTGGTCCCGAATAATCATGACCAAAACTTTTAATCAGAAGCGGCTGCGGATCACATAATCTATTCCCTTAAGGACCTGTACCGTTTAGATTTTGTAGGGGTGAAAGTGCAAATCCTGGGGTTAAATCCTTCCTACCGTTCTCTTTGAAATCCCAAGTTTAGCGCGCGTTTTTGCAACTTCACAGGTTCAAATGGGACCGCGCAAACTGCGACGCGACGCGACTGGGACGCGACACGCGCCTGCGCCAGGTCGCGCGGCTTTGTGGTAGCGGCGCAGTTTCTCGCGCCGCGCGTCACGCGGGTACTGACGGATGTGTGAGGCGGGGAGCGGGAGGGCAGTTCTGCCATATACTCACTTCGGCATGGCGCATACGGGCAGTGGAAGTATTGTCCATCCGAAGAGTACGGCCTGTAATGTAAACTGAAGTTTTCTATCACTGAGCAGTGTTCTTTTTTTCGCTGTTTAAGCGCTCCGTCCATTTTCGTTAGCACGTAATAGTTTTCATTTACATACATATGTACAGTTCTTTTGTTTTGTTTATTCTTTGTCAAAAAACCCAATGCACAGTTCAATAACCGGTGAGCCATTAGCCACTGAAAGTATATCGTCTGCCTCCACAATTTTTTCATAACGTAAGAAGGGACAGACGATTTACCGTGAGGGTAGTGAATAAGGAAGTAAGGAATATTATAAAATCGTGTCATCTAGAAGCAAGACAGGAAAGTAAAACAAGGTTACCTACTTGCTGCCTCTTATGCTGAAGTATCTCTGCGATCCATTACAAAAAGTCGGGAAGGCATAATTTCCACAGGTATGACCCCTTTGCGCTCCTGGTAAAAAGCGTCCGAGATAGTAAAACTTAAGTACTTCATATCATCATGTGGATATGGGTCTAATAAGAGACGTTATACTTCGTACATGTGGACGTGACATTTCCATTGCAAGCCCGAAATAGTCGAGAAGCCCTCGTAAATAACGATGTTTTAATCGGCTCGTCGTGACGAGGAAAAGTATTTCAGTGGTTGCATACACGCTATCAGCATTAATAAACTAATTACACAACAGGCTACACAAAGGAATTAGTGGTCGGTACTATTATAAAAGTAGGAATATCCTGAAAGAGTGTGGTGATATGTAGAAATGTAATGGTGACAATGTTTTCGGAACGATGTGAACTCTTCCTCTCACAAAGCATACTTTCTGGCTTCCGCATTCCTGTCGCGCGATTTATTCCCAGCTGCTGACGATACACTGGCCATTGTGTTGTGCCACGTATCAGTTGTTTACTTTTCTCAGTAACAACTATTTTATTCGCGAACCACGGACTGTCAGTTTGGCAAGGCGTTGGTGAGGAACCGCCATCAGTAGTGTGCGTGGTATCCCGCCTGAAGACCACGCTCTTCATTACTTTGCTATTGCTCAGATGAAGGAAAGGAATAAAACTCTTTGGTAAGTTTCCATTTCAGTCGCTCGGTGTTAAAAATAAAATGGGTTGTGAGATTCAACAAAAATTCCAACAGAATTAGCGATTTATTTTCGTGTGAGTTGTTAACCTCGTCTCATTCGAAGATGCAATACCATTTGCGAGTAACGGCCACACTTCTCTTGTTGAAGGGTTTGAGAGCACTTCTTTTGCCAAAACACAATATGATTTGCATAAACTCATTTTTGCAGCAGTTATTGTGACACACTGTTTTAGAAATCTGTCTCATTAAACAAGTAACTGGCGACCAGAGAGCCGAATATCTTATCAAAAAACTCATTGTGACGGTTTGTGGCAACATAAGAGAAGAAATTTCATGTTTACTTTCATATTAGGACACTCTTGTCTCACTAGCTGTCGATAACTCTAAAAAAATTAGACAGTGGAATGAAAAAAAATAAATAAATAGGGAAGTGTAACTACTGATATACCGTGATAGATAAGAAAGCTCAGTGTGTTTACGACGTGGCAAAGTATGGTTCAAATGGCTCTGAACACTATGGGACTTACAATCTGAGGTCATCAGTCCCATAGAACTTAGAACTACTTAAACCTAACTAACCTAGGGGCATGACACACATCCATGCCCGAGGCAGGATTCGAACCTGCGATCGTAGCGGTCGCGCGGTTCCAGACTGAAGCGCCTAGAACCACTTGGCCACACCGGCCGGCGTGGCAAAGTACTCTCTTCCTTGTATCATTATTAACCAAAATCTTGTTTCCATGTCTCGAGCGGTTTAGGAAATACCAGTGATGAAGGAATATTTCATTCCCGTGGCGTAAGATTGGGAGTGAATGCTCTACATGGGATCCATTTTCTCGAAATCGAAGACAGATGGAGACCTCCTCCTAAGTCTAAACAAAAATTTAATATGTTAGCTGAATTTCATACTCATAAACATATGGTGTAATACGCACCAAACGCTAAATCATAGCGCCCCCTATTTTTCATTGCAAACTTTTTGAGTTTTGCGTAGTGACTTACTAAAATGTGTAGATCCCAGTAAGCATGACAATTAGCGAGATGATGGGCACTTGGCCAAGACGTTCACACATAAAGCTACAAGTACGGAAAAAAATCAAATATTTTCAGTGAATAGTTTCTGTAAATTATTAGAGAAAGATAAGAAGGTGCGCGCGCTTCGGTTCTGTCATTGCAGAGCGTCGCCAGTCGGCGCGTGCTAAGTACGGTGTACGTGTCGCAATATGCACTGCAGCCGCGCGACTCGTGCGGCACGTGCGTGTCGCGCTGTAGTGTCGTGTCAAGGCACACGTGCTATACGCGTTTCATTTGGCGTACACGTTCGATGTTTTTCAGGCGAGTGCACAGTTTTTGGTTTCCCCGTTGGCGCCGTCTCCTCAATGTTCCCCAGCCACTTTTTAATCGCCCAGGCAGGTGCACCGGCCGATTTCGATTAACGCTGAAGTGGTTGCGGATTGCACGACGTGCTAGCTGGTACGAACTACCGTTTTGATAAAATGCTTTGACAGTGTACGCTCCATTATGACTAAATGCTATTTCGCGTCAAACGTAACTGAAGCTTTCCCCTCCACCTCTATCCGACGCAACTTGATTTACTCGCTTTTTAAAATCGCTAAATATTATATCTCACTGTGCATAAAACTATAAAAAGGTAGCACGTGCAAGAATGTAATGAATCATGAAGAAATCCCAAGAAAGATCATCGAAATGCCAGCAAGATTATTACCGAAGTAGACGCCTTGTGATTAACCGAAGAACCTTAACTTGGAAGCCACGGTCACATTATTTGCTACTGGTGGATGTCTGCTCATGTCCGAGAAAAGTGAACTAATAATACAAATTAAGCCCATAATACTGAAGTAGCCAGATCAGTTATTCATGTTTTCCGAGTGAGCTACGTGGTGTGCTTACAATTTAAAGCCACAGTGGCCACAAGACGGCAGCCTTTTCTGATGAACGGAGTGCTCCAGTATTCATCTACAGACAAGAAAACGAAGTAAACGCGCTCTCATACGGCTTGTATTTGACTTTCTCTGCAGGAAAGCCACAACAACGACAAGACTAAAAAAATACTTGCATTAAGGTCTATGCCCATTCTGTTTGAATGTTTTTTGTTTTGTCATATTTTGCCTGATAAAGAGGTGATAGCTCGAAACGCGTTGCAATATTAAATAATTTAAGTAAGTGAACTGGTAGGAATTTCTGAAAAACCTGTTTGTAAAGTCCTGTGATAATATTCTTTTGTACTCGCTTTCGAAAGATGTATTCGAATCCAGGCGGATTGCTTCGGTTTACGCTTTCGACGACACCACCTCAGAATGGGTTTTTGATGTCGCCGTAGAGAACGTCACAACTACTTCTCACCTCAGTTGTGTACAAAACGGTGGGACCCCGAGTGAGTAAACAAAAGAGTTACTATAACGGATTCAGTTTTTAGACTACAATAACGCACCGATAACTGATTACCGCCCGAATGCACGGTTATTGGTTGCGGGACTGAATTAACGCAAAAGATAACTGCAGGAACGAATCGCCTTACGTAACAGGTTAAAGAGTGACTGATACGGCGCACTCGGAGTGTCTCTTAAAAACAGTGTAAATTACCAGTCTGTGTGAGAGGATCTCTTGAAAAATACTCACCCAGTAAGCAACTACGTCGTTCCACTATACGAAAGGTATCGACTGGCTTTATTACCTAATTCTGCCTCAAGTAAAACGTGTGAAAATGTAATTTTATTTACGTTTCGTACTCCTAACACAAAGTACCTCTTAGAAAGCCACCGAATGATTTTATAAAATAAGGGCAACAAAATATATTAGGAAAATACTTTAATCGGTCTTAATGATCAACTCCATTAGTCACGATACACTTCTGGCTACATTTATAAAGCTGGAACTGTTCTTCGGACAGATTCAAGCATTACCGCCACACTACTTCGGATGTCTGTTCGGATACCAACCACACAGCTACACCCAACTACCGTAAAGGCTACCTAAACCGTTCTGGGTTGAACTATTAGTACTACGTTTTTTTGAGGATCAACCTCAATAGCCACGAGGCTAACGATGTAGCTTGTATTCTTTTGGGAAACGATTTCGATAAGGGAGAAACCACGAATAGATCTTACATCAAACCTCCTCCAACCTTTCTGGTGCGATAGAAACGCTTGCATATAATTTTATATGCAGGGAACAAAACCAGATCTACACGTAGGGTGGAAAAAAGTTAGCATAAATCAAGAGAACCACCCACAACGTTAATAAATATTGAAGGCATCTTATGTTCGTCACTCTTCTTTCAACCTGTAGTGCAAAGTGTCGAATATTTCGAGAGGTGGGGCTGTCCACCAAAACAAGAAAAAAAATCCATTACACGTTGTAACATTACAGGACATATTGGGACATATTGAAGTATTCGATACTGTAGACTTTTAGGGGATGTCGATACAGATATGCAAAATGTAAAGGGAAACTTTGGTGATGTTTAAATATTGTACTGTGTCAATATTAGGACTTTTGCACAGAAAGAACAAAAATAGAATTAATGTAAATATATATTAGTGTTAGTAATCTATTTTCATTCAATTTTGTAATTATATTTCATTTTGTAAAAGAAAGACACACTGTTTGCTGTAGCTCTGATTAATTGTATAAATTATCAGTTTTGAGCTAAATTATTTCGTATAATATGGACAAGATACTTTTAAAAACTCTCCAGCTAACGAGAAAGTCTGTAAATGAACGTTTAATGCACACTTCTGGAACTTTCAATGGAGAAATTCTATATTATGATCGCAAAAATAGGAAAACTTGTGAAAACTGTTTCATAACCTAATTTCGAAAGACGATTTGTATCAAGAACTATTGCTAAAAAGATTTATTTACGTTTTGAAACACGATTTAAATCATTTTACATATAAATAGTTGTTCTAAATCACTCAAGAAATATCCAGAATCAAATGTCAAAATATTTCTGGGAACACCGGTACAAATCTGGTGAAGGTTATCCAGAAGCTGGTAGAAAAATGTTATGAAATCTATTTGTAAATAATGCTTGTAAGAATTTATATGTACTGATCCTCTTACTTACTTTAATCTGTACTAAAATTCTGTAATGTCTAATTTAGTTTTAAGTCGTGAATTGCTATCGTGTTCTAAACAAAACATTGTCAAAGACTCTCATTGTTTGGAAAGATATTAATACACCTAGGAGTTATCAGTTGCCAGTTCGGATATGCAGTGCGGTTAGCTCGGAGAGTCAGTTGTTGAGTCTGTGAAGTCTGTCAGTTCTGTTTGTATATAAACGTCTGTAACGAAGAATTACTTGTTGTCGTCAATATGAACTTAAGACCTTTTGCACGAAGCAGACACCTCCTAATGCAACGTTTTAACTTGGTGTTGAGGAGCTGAAATGTTATAATTTGGTGCAGAAAGTCCTGGGACGTTATAATTTGGTTGAGGAAGCTGGGATGTCATAATTTGGTGGAGGCGCTGGAGCTGGGATATTTTAATTTGGTGGAGGAAGCAGACTATTTGACGACCACCCAGTGATTCTTCTAAATAAAATACGTCTCTTCTGGGATCACAAGAAGTAAATACGTCGATTCTGGGGTCACTAGAAGAGGAGTGAATCAACCGAGTGAAACCATCCTGGAATTGAAGAAATTTCGCAAAACACGGACACCAACGACCGCCGACGGACACTAAGATAAGTAACTGCCTCCTAAAATAATGGAAAAAGACGCAGATTTCAGTACTGACAGCGGTGTAGCGAGTACACCTATTAGGGAAAGTGCTTCTGACAGTGTAGGAATGTTGGAAATGTTAAAACAAATGTTTTCAGAGTTAAACTCGAAGATGGACGATTCTCGTGCCGAATTACGTCAACAAATTGAACAGACACAACAGATGGACAGGTCGATTTCGAAGGCTGTGTGTGATTTAAAATCAGAAATAAACTCAAATACAGAACAGATTGCTCACACTAATCAGGTTCTCGAAGAATGGCGAATTACTTTTGAGTCAAACCAAAAAGAAGTTAGTTGTCGTGTGGACACGGTTGAGTTCAAAATTTCTGTCCTTGAAACTGATTTAAGTAACGAAATTTCAAATAACCAGTCAAAACTTAAAAAAGTTGTTGATTTTGTAAATGAGGAAAATTCTCAATTGAGAAATGAATTTGACCAGACAAAACGATTTTTTGAAAACGAAATTGAATCTTTCAAATCTGATACGGAATCTGATACGGACAAAAAGGTCACAGAAATTTGTAGTAGAGTAGGTAATGTCGAAAAAACTGTAGACGGAAAATTTGTAGAAATACAAGAAACTATGTTTCAAAAAGGTTTTAGTAATAGTTGTAATGGGATATGGGGAAATTTTCCAATTAAAACTTATCCCGGTGACAAGAATATACACCCAAAAGACTTCATGCAATTCTGCAAGGAGCAGTTCACGTCCATAATGACAGATAGTGTTAAGATAAAATTTGTAAAGAAATTACTTGATGGTGAGGCGCTTTCGTGGGCCAATCAGAATTGTTATGTGGAAATGTCCTTTGAAGATTTCGAAAAAATGTTTTCTAACCAAATTTTGGTCTGAAACTGAGCAAGCTCGAATCAAAAGTGAATTCTTGAATGGTCCTAGTTACAGAGAATCTGATGGGTCAATGAAAGCCTATTGTGAGAAACAGTTGCAAAAATTAGTGCATCTGGATAAGCCATTTGATGAGCTAACTCAAATTGATGCACTAAACCGGAGACTTCCGAAAAGAGTACAATGGGGTTTAGTATATGGTCCAGATGAGTCCATACAACAATTCTTGAAATATGTGGACAAACTTGATAGAGCCTTTGAACAAAACAACACATTCAACGACTTTGTAGGTTCAGCACACAGAGGGTGGGAACCGAACCGTGCAAATAATAACAGTAATAGTGAATGAAGAAACTTTAACAACAGGGATAATTATAATAGCAATGACAGAAGAAATTTTGGTAGGAATGATCAGCACTTTAATTCAAACAGAGAATGGGAAAATCGAAACAGGTCCTGGGGTAATGACATGAGAGAAGGTAACCCGAGGCAGGGAAACGACAGACATAGGCCTTTAAACGACTAAATGCTCCACTGGGAGTCTGTCAGTTTGAGGCAAGGAATTTTCAAAATCAGGCTAATTTCACTCGGAACAGACAGCACTATAATCAGAGACCTAACCAGTATAGACAGTATGCTATGATCGATCTGTAGATAGAGGTAATGAAAAAATTAAATTTGACAGGAAATTTTGGAATGTCATCAGAGAAAATACTAGAAACAACTGTAATAGGAACCAGGCTACCGTTGATGAAGTAGGCCTAGAAGATGATATAATTGCAAATTTATATAATCAAGAAGAAGCACCTAATGCTGAAATGAAAGGTAAGAATAACTTTGATAATTTTGGATTGTACAAACGTATGTGTGGTGATGTTTTAGATGTAAGTTGTCATAATGATGTTCGTACTGAAGTTTCTGGAGAGTCTGATATTCATGTGGATGTGGTTGGTGAAGATGGTGTTGTGAGTAATGTTGGTGATACTAGTAGTGTTTGTAGTGTAAGCTCAGGCAATGATGATGATAATGTTGATGTTAAGGCTAATGGTGATTATGTACTAGAAGATTTTGATGGTGAATTGGATGGAATAGTTTATGTTGAGATTAAGGAGGATGTTATAAGCAATAGTGTTGAGAATAGTTGTGCCAGGAACTCTAACTACATTCCACATGAGAATCAGATTGTGCCAGTTCAGCTTAGTAATACATCAGGAGACAGGGGGGTTGATTGTGCTGATGCATCTGTGATTATTTTGAAATCTGTTTGGGACAAATTTAAAGATTACAGTGATGACAATGATGTTAAGATCAAATTAAGGGAAATTTGTGAACCAGTTTCTGCTTTTAAGCCTAATGAAATCATCAAACGGGGTACTAGTCAGGATGTGAGTGAGGTAAATAGTAATCCAGACATTCCAGTAAATTCCAGTAGACCTAGAAGTTTGAAGAAAGTATTGCCTAATAAAGGAAACCTAAATATGGAACAGAGGTATGATGAGATAGCAGAAGATCTTTTGTATGAAGAACAGGAAGAAAGGGAAAACACCACTATGGGTTGTCCATACATAAAAATTAAAGCTGCAGGTTGGGAAGGGTATTGTTTGATTGACACATGGAGTCCAATTAGTGCCATTTCAAGCAAATTAAGAGATATAATTAACCATGATCCTGACTTTGTTGAATTACCTGTTGTTGGAATAAAAATTAGAGGCATTACTGGCAAACTGAGCAAAATTGTTAATAGACAGATGTTGTTGTCCTTCAGTATAAATGATGTACAGTTTACCCAAGGATGTCCTGTAATAAGTGACCTAAATGAGAATGTACTGTTGGGTATGGACTGGATATTAAAAGCTAATGCAGCATTTGATTGGGAAAAGAGTTTGTTTACCTTTATTGATCCTAAGACGAGAGTATGTTCCAGTACTGACATGTCGGTTCAAAACTGTGCTGATAAGGGAATTGAAATTAGGGACGTTACATTTTCTAAAGACAGTGGTTATTGTGTAGATGAAATTACTGAGGATTATGATGATGGAGAATATGGGGATATAGTTCAAGAAAAATTACGGGAATCAGATAATTTGAACCAAGAACAGAAGGTAGAGTTAGAAAGATTATTGTGGAATTACTGTGATGTTTTTGATGATAGACCTGGCAGAGAAAAGAATTACCAATGTAAACTCAGGTTAAAACCACATGAGCCATTCTTTATAAAACCTTATAGTGTACCCATTGCAAAGAGAAAAGATGTAGAAAAGTAACTTCAAAAGATGGAAGAGTGGGGCATCATTGAGAGAAGTAAGAGCCAATACAATAATCCTTTGGTAGTGGTTGCAAAACGTGATGGCAGTGTCAGGCTTGTACTAGATTCAAGACACCTAAATAAGTATGTGGAAAGAGAGACCGATCATCTCGAGAATATAGACGAACTACTTCATAAATTTGAAAGAATGAAATATATGACCAGTTTAGATCTCACACCAGGATTTCACCAAGTAGAATTAGAAAATGATTCCAAAAAGTATACTGCCTTTTTGTATGGGGGAAGATGTTACCAGTATTGTGTGGTACCATTTGGGCTGAATGTCTCAGTAGCCGAATTCATTAGAGCACTTGACTTTGTTTTGGGAAAAGATCTTTTATCAAAATTAACTGTGTATGTAGATGACATTATGATCACTGGAGAAACTTGGGAAGAACATGTTAATACTTTGAGGGAGGTTTGCAATAGATTAAGGAAAGGGGGAATGTCACTTAAATTATCTAAATGTAAGTTTGGTATGAAAAAATTGAAGTTTCTGGGGCACAGTATTTCTGAGGATGGTATTTTGCCAGATCCTGAAAAACTCAAGGCAATTGCAAAATTCCCAATTCCAAAAACCAAGAAACAACTCAAGTCAATTTTCGGGATGTGCGGTTAGTACAGAAAGTTCATTAGTACCCAAGCTCTAATTGCTCCAAGTCTTAACAGATTGCTGAAGAAAACGCAATGTGGGTTTGGGATCAGGAATGTGAAGCTGCTTTTGAAGAAATAAAAACACAGTTATGTAACAGTAAAATTTTGTACCATCCTGATTTAAGTTTACCTTTTTGCATTATGGCAGATAGTAGTGATTATGGCCTAGGTGCTCACCTTTTCCAAGAAGTAAATATAAATGGGAAAATAGAACACAGGCCTATTGCTTTTGCTAGTCAAACCTTGAAAAAACATGAGAGGCAATACACTGTTACTGAGAAAGAGCTTTTGGCCATTTACTGGGCATTTTCTAAATTCAGAAATTGTTTATTGGGAAACCAGGTAGTTGTCTACACACACCATAAGGCATTAATTTATATTCAAGAATGTAGGTTGCATCATGGAAGGATTACCAGGTGGGCACTCTTGTTACAACAAATTAATTACTCAATAAAATATCTTAGAGGACCCGATAATGTAGTTGCTGATGCTTTATCTAGACTACCTGTGGGGGGTGACTTTGAAGATGACAGTGGGGAATGTGAAAAAGAATTCAAAATTATGTATTTAAGAGGGGTGGACAATGAACAAGAAATCAGAGACATTTGTAATGACATCCGACGGAATCAGAACCACGATGAGAACTGTAAACTGGTCAAAAGTTATTTAGGGAAATAGGGACATGAAAAAGTGGGAGATTATTACAAAATCTACAAAGGGATTCTATTCAAGAGAAACAGTGTAGATAGCGATGTATGGAAATTATGTTGGTCTGAACAGTACATCAATGTACTCATCAAGTACATTCATGAAAGTTTTGGTCATTGTGGGATTCAAAAGTGTATCCAGAAAATCCAAGAAAATGTGTACTTTAACAACATAGCCAGGAGGGTTAGAAAAATTTTAACGGGTTGTGACAGGTGCCAAAGAGTAAAAGTATCCAACCAAACTTGTCGAGGATTGATGCAAAACATCTTACCGAAAGAACAACACGAGTTTGACGCTGTCAAATTATATGGACCATTACCGAAGACCAGAGGAGGCTATTGCAACATTTTTGTTATGGTTGATGTTTTTTTCAAAATTCATTAAGTCATACCCTCTTCGCAAGGCAAACAGTAAGAGCATTATTTCAAAAATCAGAGGAGACTATTTTGGCAGGGTTGGAAAACCTCAGAAAATATTATCAGACAATGGGACTCAATTTACTTCTGGAGTATGGAAAGCTTTTGTTGAAGATGAAAATATAAGTCACATTCTTATTTCAGCTTATCATCTGTCAGGAAACCCTTCGGAGAGATACATGAGGGAAATTGGGCGATTCTTTAGAACCTACTGCAATACTGATCATGCTAGTTGGATTGACTATGTTGAGAAATTCGAAGATGTTGTGAACAGCCTACAGCATTAGTGTTTTCGCCGTATGAAATACAGTATAATAGCAAACCACCACATCCAATTAGTGATTTCATTGATTTTCCAGTCTGCAAACCATTAAGTACTCAAGAGAGAGAGAGGAAATAGTGAGAAAGACCATGAAATCTCAAGGTGATAAGAGGAAATGTAGACGTGACAAAAGATTGGAGCCTACTCAATTTAAAATTGAAGACTTGGTCCTTGTTAAAACACAAGAGAAGTCTAAAGCCATCAGTGGTGAATTAAAAAAGTTTTTTGACATATACATTGGACCTTTCAAGATTCAGGACAATCCTCATCCAAATGCTTACCATCTAGTCTACCCAAATTCTTGGAGACTGTTTGACCTACAAAACGTGACCGAACTGAAATTGTATAAAAAAATGTAAAAAAGTGTTTTAGATAATAGATGTTTATAGACTTTTATATGTAATCTTACCAGGATATTTTTGTATACTTTGTTATGTTGTATTTATCTGATTCCTCAGGGGAGCATACATTCTTTGTGTGCTAAGTGTTTGGCGAGCACTAGGTCCCCTAGCTATGCAATTGTCATATTTCATGTTAGTATTCTGGCATTGCATCTTACACTTATTCTGTGATCCTGTATAATCAATTTTCTCCACCTGTCAGTCTATCCTCTCTTAGCTTTAAGAAATTATTTAGAGTAAATTTTCTTGAGTAATTAGACTTTAGAGAATTCAAATTTCTGTGTCCTTAAAAACCGGTGCACCGACTATTAAATGCTTTTGCTAATGTTTAACTGGGTTTGACCACTGTGTGCTGTATATTCATAGCGGACTGTGCTATTGCAGCCTGTGATTGCATGCAGTGTATATGGAAACCATACGGACTGTGAAGATGAGACTGAAATACAGTGTGCGGCATTGAGGTATACCGACCTTTAAGGAAGAAGATCACTGACCTTCAAGAAAGAAGATCACCGGTCTTCAAGAAAGAAGACACCAAAGATATGTGTAAAACTTTTCTGTTTTGTAATGTAAGGACATCAACCCTTCCGTGTTTCACGTGGAAGTGCTGATGGGGGGGTTGTGTAACATTACAGGACATATTGGGACATATTGAAGTATTCGATACTGTAGACTTTTAGGGGATGTCGATACAGATATGCAATATGTAAAGGGAAACCTTGGTGATGTTTAAATATTGTACTGTGTCAATATTAGGACATTTTGCACAGAAAGAACAAAAATAGAATTAATGTAAATATATATTAGTGTTAGTAACCTATTTTCATTCAATTTTGTAATTATATTTCATTTTGTAAAAGAAAGACTCACTGTTTGCTGTAGCTCTGATTAATTGTATAAATTATCAGTTTTGAGCTAAATTATTTCGTATAATATGGACAAGATACATTTAAAAACTCACCAGCTAAAGAGAAATTCTATATTATGATCGCAAAAATACGAAAACTTGTGAAAACTGTTTCATAACCTGATTTCGAAAGACGATTTGTATCAAGAAATATTGCTAAAAAGATTTATTTACGTTTTGAAACACGATTTAAATCATTTTACATATAAATAGTTGTTCTAAATCACTCAAGAAATATCCAGAATCAAATGTCAAGATATTTCTGGAAACACCGGTACAAATCTGGTGAAGGTTATCCAGAAGCTGGTAGAAAAATGTTATAAAATCTATTTGGAAATTATGCTTGTAAGAATTTATATGTACTGATCCTTTTACTTACTTTAATCTGTACTAAAATTCTGTAATGTCTAATTTAGTTTTAAGTCGTGAATTGCTATCGTATTGTAAACAAAACATTGTCAAAGACTCTCATTGTTTGGAAAGATATTAATACACCTAGGAGTTGTCAGTTGCCAGTTCGGATATGCAGTGCGGTTAGCTCGGAGAGTCAGTTGTTGAGTCTGTGAAGTCTGTCAGTTCTGTTTGTATATAAACGTCTGTAACGAAGAATTACTTGTTGTCGTCAGTATGAACTCAAGACCTTTTGCACGAAGCAGACACCTCCTAATGCAACGTTTTAACTTGGTGTTGAGGAGCTGAAATGTTATAATTTGGTGCAGAAAGTCCTGGGACGTTATAATTTGGTTGAGGAAGCTGGGATGTTATAACGTGGATCGGGAAATGCATACTTTCTGTGATCTGTACACTTGTCCATACGAGCCGTCCATCCTGATATCCGTTAATGACATTTCTCATATGAGGTGCTCAACGTGACGTTCCTCCAATGGAAATGTATCGCTCTGATCCTCAGCTTAAGAGATCACGCACTCTCCGAAATACGCTTGCTCGTAGTTGCGTCGAAGACGCGATACTGTAGTGTCTGGGTATCATTGACCGGCGTGGCGTCGGCTGAAATGTTACAAGCAATCTGGGTTGCTCCATCCATTGATAAACTAACACCACCCACTCCTTATGACGGAGAAATGCTGGAAGACGATTCTCATCACTTTATTAAACTCTCATTAATATACTTGATTTTCACTATTGTGCCTGATAAAAATTCCAGAGGTTGTGTGTCTTAACTTACATCACTTCAGCTGAGAGAATTCGTGGGAACCTCGGAGTTCGTTTCCCCAAGAGTTGTAGAACGTCAGAGGCACACAACAATGGGAATAAGGGAGGGACAGCCTGCTCACAGCTCAGAGCATTGAGTCCCCGGTTATAAGTCCGGCAGGGCAGCTACATTGGGGCCCGCAGGGGTCACGCGCCGTTTGGAGGAGGGTGGGATCTTTGGTGTTGCGTGCGCTACTGGCGGCTAGCAGGTCTGAGTCTCAAGACCCGGCGTTAATTCCTTAGCTTTCTGGGATTGTGACTCGCGACGTCGCGCCAAAGGTACCCAGTGCTGCCGCTAGGTGTCACACTCAGCGAGTCGGCACCAGAGACGGAGAGAGAGAGACAGAGAGAGAGAGAGAGAGAGAGAGAGAGAGAGAGAGAGAGGGAGGCCAACGCCGCGACTGTGCGGCAACCGGGTTTCTCTCCAAAAATGTAGCGGAACATACGAATGGATGACAGCCAAGCGCAAACTCTATTGTTGTACCTCTGACACTGAGGCAAGAACGTAAGATCAAATTGCGGAAAATGAGGTAGTAAACGAGTTTTGAAGTATTGTACGCTTACTGAATCTATAATGCACCTCCCTAGCGCTATTTACGCTAACAGTGTATACAGTTCTGTACAGACAAAGTAAAAATGTACATACATCAAAAAAGTTTCGCATCACCTCGGCTCCAAGAGCTCCGGAACCTGTACACAAAATTGGAATTGAGATCAACATGAATATCCTTTGCACCCTTTTTATTGCTAATGTAAGTCAGGCATTGCATCTTGTACCACCATACAGGGACACCTTCGGAGGTGGTGGTCAACATTGCTGTACACACCTCTCCCTCTAATAGCCAGTAGCACGTCCTATTGCATTGATTCGTGCCTGTATTCGTAGTGGCATTTTAGCCATAAGTTCATCAAGGCACTGTTGGTCGAGATTGTCCCACTTCTCAACGGCGATTGGGCGTAGATCCCTGAGAGGGTTGGTGCGTCACGTCTTCCATAAACAGCCCTTTTCAATCTATCCCAGACATGTTCTATAGCGTTCATGTCAGGAGAAGATGCTGGCCACCCTAGTCGAGCGATGTCGTTATCCTGAAGGAAGTCATTCAAAGGATGTGCACGATGGGGGCGCGAACTGTCGTCCATGAAGACGAATGCCTCACCAATATGCTGCCGACATGGTTGTACTATCGGTCGGAAGGTGGTATTCACGTATCGTACAGCCGTTACGGCGCCTTCCATGACCACCAGCGGCGTACGTCCGCCCTCCATAATGCCATCCCAAAAGAGAAGGGAACCTCCACCTTGCTGCACTCGCTGGACAGTGTATCTTGAGGCGTTCATCCTGACCGGGTTGCCTCCAAACACGTCTCCGACGATTGTCTGGTTGAAGGCATATGCGACACTCATCGGTGGATAGAACGTGATGCCAATCCTCAGCGGTCCATTCTGCGTGTTGTTGGGCCCACCTGTACCGAGCTGCAAAATGTCGTGGTTGCAAAGATCGACTTCGCCATGGACGTCGGAAGTGAAGTTGCGCATCATGCAGCCTGTAGCGCAAAGTTTGAGTCGTAACAAGACGTCCTGTGGCTGCACGAAAAGCATTATTCAACATGGTGGCGTTGCTGTCAGAGTTCCTCCGAGCCATAATCCGTAGGATACGGTCATCCACTGCAGTAGTAGTCCTTGGACGGTCTGAACGAGGCATGTCATCGACATTTCCTCTCTCTGTGTGTATCTCCTCCATACCCGAACAACATAGCTTTGGTTCACTCCGAGACGCCTGACCCCTCCCTTGTTGAGAGACCTTGTTGGCACAAAGTAACAGTGCGGACGCGATAGAATACGGTATTGACCGTCTAGGCATGGTTGAATTACAGATAAGACGAGCCGTGTACCTCCTTACTCGTGGAATGACTGGAACTGATCTGCTGTGGGATTTCCAGCTATTTTGGTGGAACGAATTATGTTTGCAGAAACAAAATAATATAGTTACATAAAACTCTCAGAGTTCATGTGATTAAAGTGAAAGAGCAAATAAATATCGTGATAAGCATCCTTCACAGAAATAGATTATAGTACTTAAAAATTCAAAAGGATAGACTGTATCTGCAGAACGATCTGCTGGTCAACTGCAAATGTGTATTGATTGCCCTTTTTGTATATACTCTAGTCACTGTGAATGTCGAGTAATTCTTTTTTCTCCATTACATGGAGAAACGAACATATAAAGCGCACCAGTATTACTGATGGAACCTTCTGGCAGATTATTCTAGTTCTGAGAGGACGTCTCATCGCAGCGCACTCTCTGCTGCAGAGTGATATTCTTTCTGGGAGTTTTATTAGTATAGACAAGTCATTTCACATGTCTGAATCAAATTTTAATTTATTTGATTTGACTCAAATAAAATCGTATTTTCATTAGAATATTATAATTCAGTATTTCCAGTTGACAAAAAAATACAATATTAATACAATTAAAGAAACTGCTGAAAATGAGGTTCTAACCTCGAGACTGTTTCAATATGAAACTCAAATACTTACGAATAGATTTGTATTTAAGTGAGCCGGAAAAATATCTCCCTTTTTTAGAATTAACAATTTTGAGTTTTACAAAATTGTCACGTTGTTTTAGTAAACTGATGTCTGGGCACAGATTTTCGAATTACATAAATGTACGTAAAGGAAATCGAACGGCCAGTCCACAAGCTCCTCTAGCCACATAACAACGTATATATACGCTCACAAGTGTAAAATCTATACCAGCTGCTGTCTGAGCAGGGTGAAAGCACATACAGAGCGCATAACAAATCCGGCAATAACTCACGCATTACAGTCATTTTCACGCCTTGAAGAAGAAAGTTTTTCCGAGTCTGACATCCAGTGGCACACATAGTGACGTCACGAGTCACGACACCAGGAAGCTCAGAATTTGACGCTGAGTGTCTTACCCGGTAACATCTGGAGAGAACTGACCAGTTCTTGACGAGGAGCGGCCTGCTGCTGTGTGAACCTGACCTGGTGGGGTTCCAGCGGCGTTTGCTTGGCTTGTTGGAAATTCTGAGTTGTTTATACAAGGCTCTGATTCGTCTGCTGTCATTGGACAGAAGTACATAACGTTTTAAATGACATGCTTGTTGCCATGACGGCCCAAACTGAGGAGTTGAATGTGGATGATCGAACACTCTTGGGTCGATCGTCGTAGAGGAGACTTCTCGTGCTCGATCGCTGAGGGGGGGCGAACATTCTGGTGTTCTGCACTAGGAAGTCGTCCCGACAACTTAGCTCGGTCCACAAGTTCCATGGGGGCGCAGATCTCGTGTTGACGCACACATCTTAGTGTTGCAGGCCCTTTGCTGTTCCTTATCCGTATAAACGATTTGTGAGACAATCTGAGCAGTCGCTTAGGTTGTTTGCTGATGACGCTGTCGGTTATCGACTAATAAAGTCATCAGAAGATCAAAACACATTGCAAAGAAATAGATAAATGGCTCTGAGCACTATTGGACTTAACATCTGTGGTCATCAGTCCCCTAGAACTTAGAACTACTTAAACCTAACTATCTTAGGGACATCACACATATCCATGCCCGAGGCAGGATTCGAACCTGAGATCGTAGCGGTCACGTGGTTCCAGACTGTAGCGCCTAGAACTGCTCGGCCACACCGGCCGGCAAACAAATTGCAACGACCATAAGTAACGAAAAGTGTGAGGTCATCCACATGAGTGCTAAAAGTAATCCGTTCAACTCCCGTCACACGATAAATCAGTCAAATCTAAAGGCCATACGTTCAACTAAATACCTAGTAATTACAATTATGAACAACTTAAATTGTAAGGAACACACAGAAAATCATGTGGGGAAGGCTAACCCAACACTGCGTTTTTAGCAGGTACATCGAAAAAGTGCAAAGATGGTAGCATGTTTTGCATCAACGCGAAATAGGGGGGAGAGTGTCACTGAAATGATGGAGGATTTGTGATGGAGATTATTAAAACAAAGGCATTTTTCGTTGCGGAGCAATCTTCTCACGAAATTCCAGTCACCAGCTTTCTCCTCTGAATGCGAAAATATTTTGTTGACGCCGATCTAGATAGGAAGAAACGATCACTATGATAAAATAAGGGAAGTCAGAGCTCGTACAGCCGGTCTCTGTGGCCAACCGGTTCTAGGCGCTTCGGTCTGGAACGGCGCTTCTGCTACGGTCGCAGGTTCGAATCCTGCCGCGGGCATGGATGTGTGTGTGGTTAGGTTCGTTAATGTTTAAGTAATTCTAAGTCCAGAGGAATGATGACCTCAGATGTTAAGTCCCATAGAGCTTAGAGCCATTTGAACCATTTGAAGAGCTCGTACGAAAAAGATGTAGGTGTTTGTTATTTCCGCGCGCTATACGACATTTGGAGAATAGAGAATTTTGAAGGTGGTTCGAAGAACCCTCTGCAAGGCACTTCAACGTAATTAGCAGAGTATCGATGTAGATGTGGATGTAGATCGAGATGGCTAGTAATTGGTGAGCACATTGTAGCGGCACCAATTTGTCTGGGAGATTACCATTTTGTAGTTGTACACCACCGCAGTACCGTAAGATTACGGATACGAAGAGAGGTTCTTTTCATTTTAGTCCCGATAAGGAATCACTACATAGTAAAATTCAGATTCGTAGGGTTTATTCACATTGTAATGACACATTCCGACGCCGAGACATACAACACCTTAAAGGCTGCGCCAAAGATCAAATTGAGAGGGATGTAGGATATAATCTCTGTAATGTTCAAATTGGATTCCCTTTTGTTTCATACTCCAAGAAGGAGCTGAGAGACACTTTCGATTGTTGCCTTGTGGAGGACGGACGTAATTTCGGACTGTGCGGAAAGGCAGCCATGTTGTTAGTAATCATGATTTGTGCGACGAGCAGAGCAAGTCTTATTGTCTTGTGAATAAATAATTTTCGTAACACTTCGATACTTCTCACTATTTTTTAAAGTGACGTAGCATTGTATTTCCTTGGTTTCCACCGTCTACGTGAAGTGAACCGATGCCGACTTAGGAAGGTACACACGGTCAACAAAGAGAAGAACATCGAGGGCGACTAAAGAATTAATATTGTGGCAGAAGGACTAATTCTACGTCTAAGGTGAGAACTCTGATTAAATCAACAGTGACGTAGAATTCAAAAATGTAATTAATCGGAATGGTAAATTATATTACAGGCATATTTCACGCAGCACTGAATTTGTCCGCATTCAAGCTGGTTAATACAGCCCGTAAAAAAACAAACGCCTTTCAAAAATTCTGAAGTTACAATTCCATGTCCACAATTTTTCCTGTTTACAAAAAACCAAGAAATTTAATTTTTTTTATTTATTTCGCCTCAACATCGTGGAGGGAATGTGCAGCATGAACACATTATCCTTCCCTGGACATTATGCTTTTGCTGATTGTCAGTATTAGTCTAACATGATAGACAGTTAGTCTATTGGTTTTCTTGTGTATGAAGAAGACTTTTTGCAATAAATCACCAGTTCATTTTTTACTTGAATTTCATTTAAAGAATTTAGTGTTCCTTTCATTCGATTTGCATTATTAATTGTTTTTAAAATACAGTTATTAAGTAATTTTATACAAATTGTTCACCCTAGGACCTCATGTAAGGGCCAAATATCAAGTAGCATATTTCCATTGTATTATGTATATCAAAACTGTATCTAAAGGGATTTGTCAGAGTCTAAATAGTCTCCGACTCTGGTAACGATTTCTAATTTCACATACATGTGGTACTGCAAGACTAACGCCTTGAACTGTTCCCATAACCAAAACTACAGAGCACTGAAGTCGAGGGAACAGGGGACCAAGGTGTGCCCCCTCCGCCCCAACCATTCCAAAAGACATGAAGCGTCAGCATCCGATATTCACACACATTGCAGATGAAATGTGACATAATGCATAAACCACATCGGTAGTCTTTACTGATGTGGTACCTCCTCAGACAAGGTAAGCAAAATGTTAACAAGAAGTTGACGATAATGAGCTCCATTAAATGTTTGGAGTAGGATATATGGCCCTAGTAACTTATCACCAAGAATGTCTATCCATTAGTTGACGGAGAAATGAGGTTGATGTACTCTTTGTACACCAGCATACGGGTTTTCATAAGCCCACACGTGCTGAGTATGGAAGTTCACAGCACGACCCTTTGTGAACCGCAAAGGATCAGAGAAATAAATTCTTCGTCGAAAACAGTGGACCTGCAGCACGCTTCTGTATGGGCCAATGACACAACTATGATAGGCTATCGTGGTCCTCTGGCATTAGTGCCTCGATGTTTTGAAGGTGTTACGGATACAGCAATAGCTCAAGCAGTACCAGCCGAACAACAGGATGACTTATGCCTTCTGTTGGTGTCAATCGCCAAATCCCCACACTGCTGTTGCACGTTTTTCGTCCAGCAAATCTGGTATGTCCTCCTGCATCTTAGGTGTGTGAACTGACTCATGCCATCCACTACTCGTCTTTTGGAAGCTAGAAAATCCGTGTCCTTAAGAAGCAGAAAACTTTGGGTCAACAACTTATCGAATGGTACTCTGCAACGTGGGTATTTTTCTGCGTAGTGGGAACGTGCTTACGGGCTATTTCCAATTGCTAACCCATAGCAGATAATTATATCCGTCATGTCACTTTAGGAGTAGTACGCTTCCATTGTTAACAAGCAGAAGAGAAATGGAAAATTTACCAACCCATTCGTGCACAGTGCATTACAAATATCACAGTGACAGTAAACATTGCGATATGACTTACAGGGACTAGATGTTTGTCTGTGAACACATGTAATATAGAATAACGTGATGCAATTCTGAAATGTACTTAAATGCCATACTCCGAATAAATAAATGCGATACATACCCATAGTTGCAGGCAATTTACTACAAAATAACACACACTAACAACGCTAAAACTATAGTACATGCAACACAACTGCCTGTAGATTACCCAGTGCTCAGACTTGTGTACACTGGAGTACGTCAATACGGAAAGACACGTACAGTAGTGAACGCTATTGACGGATCATGGGTTGGGGTTCGGTTGTTTGGGGAAGGAGAGCTGACAGTGAGGTCATCGGTCTCATCGGATTAGGGAAGAACGGGGAAGAAAGTCGGCCGTGCCCTTTCAAAGGAACCATCCCGGCATTTGCCTGGAACGATTTAGGGAAACCACGGAAAACCTAAATCAGGATGGACGGACGCGGGATTGAACCGTCGTCCTCCCGAATGCGAGTCCAGTGTGCAAGCCACTGCGTCACCTCGCTCGGTTCACGGATCATGGGGGCAGCACCTGTGGCCATACGTCACTTGTTTATTTAATATCTACCTTGCGTGTCAGGCGGACATATTCACACCCGAACGTCTTCAGCCACTATGGACAAGTGTAGAGATCTCACAAAGTATGCATTTCCAGACCCACGTTCAAGGTATTTTTTTTCTTGTTCTTGTGGTTGGTATCACCTATCAAAATATTTGCCACTATTTCTCCAATATCCTGTGTAGGTATTCCACCCAAGAGTCTTCAGTCGCATTTGCTCTGGTGTTCCGACAGATATTTTCGATTTCGTGTTTGGAATTTGTAGGTGGAGTCAGTCGAAATTAATACTGTTCATTACGCCTGTCATGATGTGCCACTGTCGCCGCAAAGCGTCGGTTTGTTCCCCGTTAAAAAAAAATAATTTATTTTCAAAGCGGAATTTCACGTACCCATTCGGATGGACGGGCCACAAACTAGTCTACAACGTCATTCGCTTCATCCATTTGTATTAACAGGAGCGGGAAAACTCTAAGAATAACCGATACTCTAACAGCGACAACAAGGCCCTGGCCCAAATTGATAGCTACCGCCACTCTCCGTTTTCCAGTTTTCCTGCTAATACGTATCGCTAAAACGAATACCAAGCTGGACTAATCTCGGGCCGCTCTAACGAATGAAAATGTAAAATTCCGCTTCAAACAGCATTTCGCGTGTAACGGAAACAAACCGAAGCTTTCCGTCGACGTGATGACCAGTACACGTTTGGACTGACTGCATCTACACATTTAAAATATCTACTGAAAAACCAGAAGAAATGTGCCTGAAGACTTTTAAGAGAGACATCCGGTACATTTATACACTGAAGTAGCAAAAGTCACGGAGCACGTCGTTTCATCGTGTCGGACCTCGTTTCACCCAGTACAGAGCATCATCTCCGTGTGGCGTGTACTCAAAAAGTCGATAGAAGTCCCTTGCAGAAATATTGCACGCTGCCTCTGTAGCCACACATAGTTACGAAACACTGCCTCACCTGTAATAGAACACAGGCAGATGCAGCTCAAGTGCGTTCTGGGTACTGATACTCTAATAGAGGTGGTGATATCTGGCATAAAAGCTGAAACCTTACTGCCTGCAGCCTCCTGTAACAAATCGTCCCGTGTGCTGGATTTTTCCACGTGTAGAACATTCGCACTTACCTTGCTCAGAGATCCGTCCTGTTCCGCACCATTCTGTCGCGAGAGTTCCCGCCACTCATTGTCGTTAAGTGGATTATGTTGTGGATCAGCGGGTTCGATTTTCTCCAACTGTGGTGGTCCCGCCAAGGCATTCCTATACTGCTCACGGTCCCCTCATGAGCAGTCTCTGCTTTCGTGGTGTAACGTTCTCTGGCAGCATGCATCCAAAGTGAAAGTTAAAAGAACATTTCGATGTATAATGTTCATTGCAACAAATAATTTATATGTGTTTCTGTTAATTGTATTTCAAAAGGACATTTAAAAGATAATTATGAATTTTGCTATTATAAATGATTATTCAAAGACTGTTAAATACTATCTGTGGCGGAGGATGTGAAAACCGCTACAGAAGAAAGGATATGTTATCAGAAACGACAAAGACTGTACAAAAATTAGGTAAGATATAAATTGGCAATATATTGTAGTAGAATCGCTTGCCTTCTGCACAGACTGAATGGGAGAGGAACCCGTAACGTTGCATTAGGCTCTTACGTAGTCTTCATTTGTCATAAGTCGATGATCGACGCCATTTGTAGCTGGGATTGTAAACGGTGTGTAAAGATTTTAATTGTTTCTGTTAAAATATATTTATCTAGTAAAATCTGTTTGTCACAATTACTGCAAAGTTCGCACCGGACATTACCCATTTTATTTTAGAATTTCCAGCATTTTATTGTATATCGCTGGCAGTACGGAGCTGCACCGTGAGCGAGCATTCTGGAACAGCGGCAGATTAAAATATACCATCGCAATAACGACCACATCCTAAAAAGGGTACAGGTAGAGGTGAACGAAAATAAAAACGTGTTTCTTTTCACAGCATTCCATAGGCAGAATACAAAGAGATAGTAGATTTTATCTTGTGCATTCACAGGTGGATACAAGCTGCAGCTCTTTTAAATTTTCATTCAAAAAGTGATAAATTCTGAACATAACGTGAAGTGTATTTAAAAGTGGATAATTCTTCAGGAGAGCTTAGAAATATAAAAAAGAATTCATAAAGTAAAGATAGTCTTACGCTTCAAAGCTAGTCGGGCTATATCCAGTAAACAAAAATCCAGTGCAACGTGAAAATCTTTGCTAAGTTCGATGAAAAATTATATTTTCATTCTTGTACAAACAGCTGCAGTCCTTGAATAAAAATATAACTTGAACATTATTTTGGGAACAATTAAAGAAATTCGTTTTTATTAATCTGCAATAGAATATTTCATATGTAAAGTAATAATCATAGATGAAAAATTTATTGCAACCTTTGAAACCTCCCTTTAGAAAAATTTATGAATGATTGTGCTGATAATCTCCTTTACGTTATTTGATTTTCAAACAGCTGAGCAAAACTCAACGTACTCAGACATTTCTCTTTACTTACTCTGATCATCACTAAACGGACTCACAATATTTTAGCGCAACGCAATCTGACTTATATAATCCCCACAAAAGAATGGCCCCGACTAACAATAACCTATACCTTTCACGAATCACTAACCTCATAAAAATCTTCCTTACTCGAACTACTGCAATATAGCGAGCGCCAGTACTGCCAGCTACATAAAAGATTCTAACTATTGAAGGCACTAACTAGAAATCCAGTCCTACAAATTTACTCTGATGGACACACGTCCAAATCATCCGCTCTCAAAACTCTTGTCATCTCTCTCCCCACATCCAACACTGCTGGCGGCTCACCTCCAACTGCGCTACGCTAAGGGCTGTTCACATCCAACTGCCCAACACTACAATAGAGAATATTTCAACAATGCCAACCAGCCACAGACTGCACACAGCACAATCAGTGATTTTCATACAGAGTGCTATGTGGCGTTACCAACATAAAAACCTAAACAGCCTACTTACACCTTTCATTTCTCATGTCCATCCATGTATATGTTAAGTTTAATCTCAACGGTTTCCCAATCAAATTAAACGCAGAAAACAAAGTTTAAAACCAAACGGTCAGCTCCCGAATAATTAAATAGACAGAAAGGCCTTAAAGTGGTTTCTGATCCCACTGCTTCCAGGGTTTTGTGATTGCGTTCGCGTGTCTCTTCATTCCTGTACTGATTTGCCCTATCTTTTTCTATTCCCCAGTTGTTCCCAAATCACCGCCACCCGTTATTGCTATCACCACTCAGCTGATTCCAGCCCCGTAATCGAACTCACTACGACCGCCCGTTGTTGTCGCTACTACATCTACATTTATACTGCGCAAGCCACCCAACGGTGTGAGGCGGAGGGCACTTTACGTGCCACTCTCATTACCTCCCTTTTCTGTTCCAGTCGCGTATGGTTCGCAGGAAGAACGATTGCCGGAAAGCCTCCGTGCGCGATCGAATCTCTCTAATTTTACATTCGTGATCTCCTCGGGAGGTATAAGCGGGGGGAAGCAATATATTCGATACCTCATCCAGAAACGCACCCTCTCAAAACCTGGACAGCAAGCTACACAGTGATGCACAGCGCCTCTCTTGTAGAGTCTGCCACTTGAGTTTGCTAAACATCTCCGTAACGCTATCACGCTTAATAACCCTGTGACGAAACGCGCCGCTCTTCTTCGGATCTTCTCTATCTCCTCCGTCAACCCAATCTGGTACGGATCCCACACTGATGAGCAATATTCAAATATAGGTCGAACGAGTGTTTTGTAAGCCACCTCCTTTGTTGATGGACTACATTTTCTAAGGACTCTCCCAACGAATCTCAACCTGGTGACCGCCTTACCAAAAATTAATTTTATATGATCATTCCACTTCAAATCGTTCCGCACGCACACTCCCAGATATTTTACAGACAGAAATGCATAAAAATGGTTTTTCATCCCACTGCTTCCAGGGTTCTCGTGACCGCGTACGTGTGCCCCTTCATTCCTGTACTGATTTACCCTACGTTTTTCTATTCCCCAGTTCTTCCCAAAGGAACTAGGGTGGCCGCGTACGGTCAGTCACTCTGGTCTAGGTTTTCGACTGCGCCCGCAACTGGAATCGTGCGTTTGCGCACCGCGTGACTAGATCGTATACTTAGACACATAGTCCCCCAAATCGTACTCGAACTCTTATTGCGCCGCTTTAAATGCTTCCACATCACCCTTTCATTTTGCAAAAAGATGAGGTATCAGTCCCCTATAACTTAGAACTACTTAAACCTAACTAACCAAATGACATCACACTGAAGCGCCTAGAACCTCATGGCCACACCGGCCGGCTGCATTTGGCAGCTGGGATGATGTGACACATGTGGGTTGGCATTATAGTCAGCCAGATACTGATCAGCTCTGCTGCTCCGAACGTATAAAATAAAAATTAATTAGCCTGTACCATGTGTTCGAGCAAACGGGCGGCGCTCGTAAATCCAGAATATTTAAGGAAGAGTATTACGATAGTGTTGTGTGGGCTCGTGCAGCCTCCGACTAGTAGGCTGAAAGGAATGTGTGTGAGTGAATTCCTAAAGTACCAAACTGCTGAGATCATCACTTACAATAACCCCACCTAAGAACAACACACAACCCATGCAAGAGGCAGGACTCGAACCTCCGGCAGGAAGGGCTCTCAATCCGTGACATGGCGCCTCAAACCTCGTGGCTACTCCGCCCGGCGCTGAAAGGAAAGCCTGCCGAAATTCCCTTACTGTCTCACAACGCCGCTATCTGGTCCTCATTGGCATGGCAGGTTCCCCTGCTAAGAAACAACGCACGAATTCAGTTGTGTGTGCTGGGCCACACTGGGGAAAGCACAAATTCGAACAGTTCCGACCAGGCATAGGGTGAATTCAGTTAACCGAGTTCAGGAACAACTCAAACTCACGTAGTGAAAGGAAATGCTTAAAACAGAAGCTTTGCTTTTCTCTCCCGAAGGTCTGTCCTCCGCCGCGAGAACCTCCCGCAACATTGCTTTCCCTGTAATCGCACTTATCCTCGCGTTCCGAGTCCCTCTTTGCACTTTATTCCCTGAGGCTCCAACTCCATCAGCCCCTATACATCTACATTTACATGGATACTCTGCAAATTATATTTAAGTGGCTGGCAGAGGGTTCATCGAACATCGCGTGACCGTTACGGTTGCAGGTTCGAATCCTGCCTCGGGCATGGATGTGTGCGATGTCCTTAGGTTAGTTAGGTTTAAGTAGTTCTAAGTTCTAGGGGACTGATGACCTCAGATGTTGAGTCCCATAGTGCTCAGAGCCATTTGAGCCATTTCGTCGAACAACCTTCACAATTCCCTATTATTCCAATCTCGTATAGAGCGCAGAAGAAACTAACATATATATCTTTCAATGCTAGGTCTGGTTTCCCTTATTTTATTATGCTGGTCGTTTCTTCCTATGTTGGTCTCCGTCAGCAGAATGTTTTAGCATTCGGAGGAGAACGTTGGTGATTGAAATTTCGTAGGAAGCTTCCTCTGCAACGAAAAACGCCTTTGTTTTAATGATGTCCATCCCAAAGCCTCCAACATTTCAGTGACACTCTCTCCCCTATATCGTGATAATACACTTTTTCGATGCACCCCGTCAGTCCTATGTGGTAAGGATCCCACACCGCACAGCAGTATTCTAAAAGATAACGGACAAGCATAGTGTAGGCAGTCTCCTTAGCAAATGTATTACACTTCCTAAGTCTCCTGCCAGTAAAATGCAGTCTTGGGTTAGCCTTCCCCAGAACATACTCTGTGTGTTACTTACAATTTAAGTTGTTCGTAATAATAATTCCTAGGTATTTACGGCCTTTAGATTTTTCTGATTTATCGTGTAACCGAAGTTTAACGGATTACGTTTAGCACTCATGTGGATTACCTCACACTTTCCGTTATTTAGGGTCGATTGCCAATTTTCGCACCATCCAGATACCTTTTCTAAATGGCTTTGCAATATGTTTTGATCTTCTGATGACTTTATTAGCCGATAAACGACAGTGTCATCTGCAAACAATCAAAGACGGATGCTCAGATTGTCTCCCAACTCGTTTATAGAGATGAGGAACAGCAAAGGACCCTAGAGAACGCCAGGAATCACTTCTGTTTTACTCGATGACTTGCACCACCAAACTCTGATAGGAACCTAATTGGTATACACTCTGGGCCAGAAGACTTGCCTTTATTAAGTAATTCATGTTGCTTCACTACTCCAAGGATATCAACTTCGACGTTACTCATGTTGGCACCTGATCTTGTTTCGAATTCTTGAATATTTACTTCGTGTTCCTTTGTGAAGGCATTTCGGATAACTGTGTTTAGTAGCTCTGTTTTGGCAGCACTGTCTTCGATAGTATCTCCATTGCTATTGCGCAGAGAAGGCATTGATTGTGTCTTGCTGCTAGCATACTTCACATACGAACAGAATCTGTCTGAATTTTCTGCCAGGTTTGGAGATAAAGTTTCGTTGTGAAAACTATTATAAGCATGTCGCATTGAAGTCAGCGCTAAATTTCGAGTCTCTTTAAAAGATCGCCAATGTTGGAGATTTTGTTTCCGTTTAAATTTGGCATGTTTGTTTCGTTGTTTCTGCAACAGTGTTTTGACGCGTTTGGCGTACCAATGAGGATGAACTGCGTCGTTTGTTAATTTATTTGGTGTAAATCTCTGAATTGCCGCCGATACTATTTCTTTGCATTCAAGTTTCATCTGGTCTGCAGTGACATTATTAATGTGGAAGGAGTGGAGGAAGGTGTTATGTGAATTTTTATGTGCTTTTTTGAACAGGTATATATTTCGTTTATTTGTGGAGGACTTGGGGATCTGGGTACGTTCAATAATACCAGTATACGTTTTAATCCTCGTTACTAGTTCAGGATTATTCCTTGTTAACAGGTAAAGCGCGGTTTTCACAACCTTTTACTATTCATGAAGTAACTGCTCGAAATAGTTGTCGGAGAAAGCGTTTAGCAAAATTTCGGATGATGTTTTATGCGTACCTCCGGAATTAAACATGTATTTTCACTAACATATCGAGGATAGATTACAGGCACCACGAACTATATTTGTATGAGTCGGGTACGCGTTTGAAATTAAACTCAACTCGTCTTTGAACCTTTCAGCTACTGTATCATCTAAATTGGGAGGTCGGTAAAAGGATCCAGTTATTATTTGATTCCGGTTGCCAAGAATGTCCTCTGTGCATACTAATTCGCAGGAACTGTCTACTTCAGTTTCGGGACAACCTGCTTTGAGGTGAGCCACACGTTTCTTCAAGTCACGAGCTACGTATCGTCTCCTCCGGACCAAACCTGGGTGTTGCTCACAGTAGCCGGCAGTCTGTTGCTTTATCGCCACCGCCTGCGGCCGAACTGGTGCTCGCTGTCTCTGCGACGTTAACTCCCGGCTCTCGGCAGCTCTTAGGAACAGGAACTCGGGCGCAGCAAAAGACAGAGTACGTATCGCGCTGATTCTCTGCTCTGCCTGACCCTTCGTGGCTTCCAAACGCCCGGCAGCCGCTCTCTCAGCTCGGGACAGTAGCTCTACGCGTTCACTTTGGGACAGCCACGAACGTCGCCATAACCTTGCTCTCCTGTTCTTCGAGCACTCTGTTTAGCGGCAACTGCTCGCTTTCAGCTTCACAGACGCTTCTCGACGACCCTCGACGTTTTCGCTAACTCGATCACTATTTCATCCCGTAGCATCTTCTAAAGACATTCGCTTTACTTTCCACGTTCCGTTCGAGCTTAAGATTCGCAGCTTCTAAGTCATCAAATAGCTTTTCATTCACTTTCCTCGGCTCATTAAATTTCTCTTCAGTCCCTTCGTGAGTTCACCAACCGGCACAGAGGTTGTTTGAGCATAGTGGAAAAAAAATTTGCATGCAGTTAATGCAATACTAAATCTAACCATAGTACATAACATCGTTAAATGAACCTGTATAATTAATCAATGGATTGTGAATTTGGCACATTAGTTCTACTCATTCCTCTCTCTGGGTACTTCGTTATCACTGTCTTTTTGTGCAGCATATAAAAATCAGGCTAATATATCAAAGAAAGAAGCCGTTAAGAGCATCGAGTTGAAAGTCTGGCAGCTATTTGGTGCGTTCTGAAGTAGTTAGAGGACACACGATTTGAGTTTTCATGAAACACATTTATTCAAAAATAGCCACAAAGAATTATGGGTGGACATTCTGTAGATATACTTAAGTTGTGCCTGAACACGAAATAAACTAATCTGATCTGGCAAGAAGAAATTACATAGCGCAATTTAACTATGCATACGTGAGGGAAAAGAGAGGAAAGGGAACAGAAACATATGACTTCAGTTATCCAATCAAGCTTCACACGAAAACGACGAAATTCAGAGGAACATTACCTGCATTGCGTGCATGCACTAACATCAAAGGGGTTTACACCGATTGAAACATCTTGTTACAGCAAATACACCACCTGAGAATTCACGCAAGCATCATGGAAAGAAGTCACCTGAGTTGCACATCCATCTGTTTCAAACAGATGTGAGTGAAAATCGCTAAATGTATAAATCAATGAGAGTACACCACTGTAAGAACGAATAGATCATGAATCACACCGAATTCATAATAAAACCATCAAGGCGGAAGGCCCCAATGATTCGAGAAACATATGGCCCCCATTAAACAAAGGCAGCTGCTACACGTTCCCACAAAACACGGAAATGCAGTAACGCAAATATTCACCCATCACTTATCAGTTAAAATAACACGGACCAACTATTGAGATTCAGTAATAGAGCGCAACGCTCACAGAATAAAGACAACTCGAGATCACAGCAGAAAATAGAACATGTGATAAACTACAATACATAAAAAGAAATATCGCACATACACGAAAACACAAGTTCTGTCATATTCACAAAGCTTTAAAGCACATTAACTCAGGCTAACCATATCCCGTAGAGCGCATTGACACCACAATAGTAGAAAGGAACAAAGCAAACTCCGGACACTGACAAAATCATAGACTCAAGCATTGCCTATCAAGAGCAATATAAAGCAAGAAGTAATCGAAACACTTCATTCAGGCCAAGAGCTTTTCCGAACGGCTCCACGCATGAAGACCGCGTTTGAAGCTACGACCTATCTCATCACTGGCAGGAGAGGGCTCACTTAAGAGCACAGCTACATCCACCGAGTTCAGTACGGAACCGCGCGACTGCTACGGTTGCAGGTTCGAATCCTGCCTCGGACATGGATGTGTGTGATGTCCTTAGGTTAGTTAGGTTTAAGTAGTTCTAAGTTCTTGGGGACTGATGACCTCAGATGTTACGTCCCATAGCGCTCAGAGCCATACATCCACCGACAGCCACCGCTCGGCTCGGAGCGCATGGAAAGCCCACACGGGAAACGGACAATACCAACTTGACAACCACGAAGCTGTCGAACAGCACCGATAGACCTCTTTGCCCACGTAAGAGGTACAAAATTGGTTATCCTGTGCTTCTAGCAGACGAAAAGCAGCTCAAGTACCAAACCCAAGACAAACCTGAAAAGACACATAAAAAGACCTGGTCACACAAGGTAGGCTAATGGACGAACTTTATAAATATGGGGCTAGATTACACATGGAATATTAATGGATCACTTAAAGTACTGACATACTGATGCGCAGAACGAGTTGCTTGCACTTAACGTCAGATTATCACTGAAACTTCTCAGTCCTTCTGGGAGGGTTAGTAGAACCAACTGCAGACAAACAGAATCAAACAGGGCAACAGTCTTATAAAGCGACTCTACACAGACATTTCAACATATCATAAACACACTAATTATAATCCTTCATGCAGTGATTTTTGCGTTTTCTCCTGTGGAGTTACGGGGTACTTTTATTGATATGAGCGTCCACTGTCTACATCTATATCTACATGGGTAGACTGCAAATCACACTTAAGTGCCTGGCAGAGGGTTTATCGAACCACCTTCACAATAATTCTCTATTATTCCAATCTCGAACAGCGTGGTGGAATAACTAACACGTATATCTGTCAGTGCGTGTTCTTATTTCCCTTATCTTATTATGATGATCGTTTCTCCCTATGTAGGTCAGCGTTAACAAAATATTTTCACGTTCGGAGAAGAAAGTTAATGACTGAAATTCCGTGAGAAGATTCCGCCGCAACGAAAAACGCCTTCGTTTTGATGACGTCCTCCCCTAACTGTGTATCATGCAGTGACACTCTCTCCCCTATTCTATATTAATACAAAACGAGCAGCGCTTCTTTGAAGTTTCTCGATGTACTCCGTTAATTCCATCTGGTAACAATCCCACACCGCGCAGCAGTACTTCGAAAGGAGACGGACAAGCACAGTGTAGCTAGACTCATCAGTAGATCTGTTACATGTTCTAACTGTTCCGCCAAAAAAACGCAGTCTTTGGTTTGTCTTCCCCGCATCATTTTCTCTCTCTTCTTTCCACTTAAGTAGTTCGTAACTGTAATTTTTAGGTATTAATTTAAAATTACGGCTTTTAGATTTGATTTATCGTGTAGCCGATGTTTAACAG
The DNA here is from genome assembly GCF_023897955.1 of Schistocerca gregaria. Lineage (NCBI taxonomy): Eukaryota > Metazoa > Arthropoda > Insecta > Orthoptera > Acrididae > Schistocerca > Schistocerca gregaria. The sequence goes on along the minus strand of NW_026062002.1, from coordinate 486,478 downwards.
ATTCCTAGTAGCACTCTTGCGGATAACCCCACACTTTTCATAACTTTGCGCTAATTGCCAACTGCCAACTTTCGAACCATACAGATATCTTTACTAAATCGTTTTGCAACCGATTTCGATCTTCTAATGACTTTACTAGACATTACCTACAAACAGTGATCGTAGATGGCAACTACTCATGATCGCAACAGAGTTTCACTGGACACGGGGAGAAGAACATTTTTCCATAACACATCCGTCAGTAGTTCTCTTTGATGAACAGGATGTGCTTCACTTCAGCAACTGCTTCATTTCTGCACTACAATAGGGTGTCTCACGGAGACCTAGGAGCTATAAAGAGCTTGGAAAATCTCTGTCGGCTAGTCTCATAGTCTTTAAACCGGAGATGCTTATTTTGCTGTAATTGGTTTTGTGGAACCGAGAATTCATTGAGATCTTCTCTTGCAATGCTGCGTGGTGATTGCCCTTTAATCGCCTTAATGAGCTCAGGTCTTATTGCCAAAGGTAATTCAAACTGAGTTCGAGGATGTTATAAATGCATAAGATCCAAAGATAATGAGATGTAGATTGTTTACATAGGAAAGTATCACTTTGCTTATGTCACCGAGAAATACTGGCAATGAGTGTTGTGTATAGAGTGACTAACTTATACTTCTCCACAGTACTGCTTGTGAGTCAGGTAGATCTGTGGTACATCTACATCTACATCTACATGACTACTCTGCAATTCACATTTAAGTGCTTGGCAGAGGGTTCATCAAACCACAATCATACTATCTCTCTACTATTCCACTCGCGAACAGCGAGCGGGAAAAACGAACACCTAAACCTTTCTGTTTGAGCTCTGATTTCTCTTATTTTATTTTGATGATCATTCCTACCTATGTAGGTTGGGCTCAACAAAATATTTTCGCATTCGGAAGAGAAAGTTGTTGACTGAATTTCGTAAAAAGGTCTCGCCGCGACGAAAAACGTCTGTGCTGTAATGACTTCCATCCCAACTCGTGTATAATATCTGCCACACACTCTCCCCTATAACGTGATAATACAAAACGAGCTGCCCTTTTTTGCACCCTTTCGATGTCCTCCGTCAATCCCACCTGGTAAGGATCCGACACCGCGCAGCAATATTCTAACAGAGGACGAACGAGTGTAGTGTAAGCTGTCTCTTTAGTGGACTTGTTGCATCTTCTAAGTGTCCTGCCAATGAAACGCAACCTTTGGCTCGCCTTCCCGACAATATTATCTATGTGGTCCTTCCAACTGAAGTTGTTCGTAATTTTAACACCCAGGTACTTAGTTGAATAGACAGCCTTGAGAATTGTACTATTTATCGAGTAATCGAATTCCAACGGATTTCTTTTGGAACTCATGTGGATCATCTCACACTTTTCGTTATTTAGCGTCAACTGCGACCTGACACACCATACAGCAATCTTTTCTAAATCGCTTTGCAACTGATACTGGTCTTCGGATGACCTTACTAGACGGTAAATTACAGCATCATCTGCGAACAGTCTAAGAGGACTGCTCAGATTGTCACCCAGGTCATTTATATAGATCAGGAACAGTAGAGGTCCCAGGACGCTTCCCTGGGGAACACCTGATATCACTTCAGTTTTACTCGATGATTTGCCGTCTATTACTAAGAACTGCGACCTTCCTGACAGGAAATCACGAATCCAGTCGCACAACTGAGACGATACCCCATAGCTCCGCAGCTTGATTAGAAGTCGCTTGTGAGGAACGGTGTCAAAAGCTTTCCGGAAATCTAGAAATACGGAATCAACTTGAGATCCCCTGTCGATAGCGGCCATTACTTCGTGCGAATAAAGAGCTAGCTGCGTTGCACAAGAGCGATGTTTTCTGAAGCCATGCTGATTACGTGTCAATAGATCGTTCCCTTCGAGGTGATTCATAATGTTTGAATACAATATATGCTCCAAAACCCTACTGCAAACCGACGTCAATGATATAGGTCTGTAGTTAAATGGATTACTCCTACTACCCTTCTTGAACACTGGTGCGACCTGCGCAATTTTCCAATCTGTAGGTACAGATCTATCGGTGAGCGAGCGGTTGTATATGAGTGCTAAGTAGGGAGCTATAGTATCAGCGTAATCTGAAAGGAACCTAATCGGTATACAATCTGGACCTGAAGACTTGCCCGTATCAAGCGATTTGAGTAGCTTTGCAACCCCTAAGGTATCTACTTCTAAGAGACTCATGCTAGCAGATGTTCGTGTTTCAAATTCTGGAATACCCCATTCGTCTTCCTTGGTGAAGGAAGATCGGAAAACTGCGTTCAATAACTCCGCTTTAGCGGCACAGTCGTCGATAACAGTACCATCGGCACTGCGCAGCGAAGGTATTGACTGCGTCTTGCGGCTTGTGTACTTAACATACGACCAGAATTTCTTCGGATTTTCTACCAAATTTCGAGACAAAGTTTCGTTGTGGAACCTATTAAAGGCATCTCGCATCGAAGTACGTGCCAAATTTCGAGTGTCTGTAAATATTAGCCCATCTTCGGGATTTCGCGTTCTTCTGAACTTCGCATGCTTTTTCCGTTGCCTCTGCAACAGCGTTCGGACCTTTTTTGTGTACCACGGGGGATCCGTTCCATCTCTTACCAATTTATGAGGTATAAATATCTCAATTGCTGTTGCTACTATATCTTTGAATATGAGCCACATCTCGTCTACATTCGCATAGTCAGTTCGGAAGGAATGGAAATTGTCTGTTAGGAAGGCTTCTAGTGGCACTTTATCCGCTTTTTTAAATAAAATTATTTTGCGTTTGTTTCTGATGGATTTGGAAGAAATGGTATTGAGCCTAGCTACAATGACCTTGTGATCACTAATCCCTGTATCAGTCATGATGTTCTCTATCAGCTCTGGATTGTTTGTGGCTAAGAGGTCAAGTGTGTTTTCGCAACCATTTACAATTCGCGTGGGTTCGTGGACTAACTGCTCGAAATAATTTTCGGAGAAAGCATTTAGGACAATCTCGGCAGACGTTTTCTGCCTACCACCGGTTTTGAACAAGTATTTTTGCCAACATACCAACTATAACCGTATGAGTCGGGTATTTATTTGTTACGAGACTCAAACTTTCTCTCAACTGTTCCGCAACTGTATCATCGGAGTCTGGGGGTCGGTAGAAGGAGCCAGTTATTAACTTAATTCGGCTGTTATGTATAACCTCCACAGACACCAATTCGCACGGAGTATCTACTTCGACTTCACTACAAGATAAACCACTACTGACAGACACAAACAGTCCACCACCAATTCTGCCTGATCTATCTTTCCTGAACACCGTCTGAGACTTCGTAAAAATTTCTGCGGAACTTATTTCAGGCTTTAGCCAGCTTTCTGTACCTATAACGATATCAGCTTCTCTGCTTTATATTAGCGCTTGAAGCTCAGGGACTTTTCCAGCGCAACTACAACAATTTACAACGATAATTCCGACTGTTCCTTGATCCAAGCAAGTCCTGTATTTGCCAAGCACCCTTTGACATTGCAGCCCATCCCGCACTTTCCCGAGGCCATCTAACCTAAAAAACGCCCAGTCCACGCCACACAGCCTCTGCTACCCATGTAGCCGCCAGATGAGTGTAGTGAACTCCTGACCTATTCAGCGGAACCCGAAACCCCACCAACCTATGGCGCAAGTCAAGGAATCTGCAGCCAATACGGTCGCCAAACCATCTGAGCCTCTGATTCAGACCCTCCACCCGGCTCTGCACCAAAGGTCCGCAGTCGTTTCTGTCAACGATGATGCAGATGGTGAGCTCTGCCTTCATCTCGTAAGCAAGACCGGCAGCATTCACCAAATCAGATAGCCGCTGGAATCCAGAGAGAATTTCCTCAGATCCAGAGCGACACACGTCATTAGTGCCGACATGTGCCACCACCTGCAGCTGGCTGCACCCTGTGCTCTTCATGGCATCCGGAAGGACCCTTTCCACATCAGGAATGACTCCTCCCGGAATGCACACGGAGTGCACACTGGATTTCTTCCCCTCCTTAGCCGCCGTATCCCTAAGGGGCCCCGTTACGCGCCTAACATTGGAGCTCCCAACTACCAGTAAGCCCACCCTCTGCGATTGCCTGGACCTTGAAGGCTGACAATGATCCTCTGAAATAGGGCAGGCAGCTGCATCTGGCTCAGCCAGAGACAGTGCCTGAAACCGGTTTGTCAGACACACCGGGGAGGCTTTCTGATCAGCCTCCGGGGACGCCTTTCGCTGCCTGCCAGGCCTTGGAACGACCTCCCAATCAACCACAGGCGAGGGCTCAGCCCCACTGCGGGCAGCAACCGGGGCAACCACAGCGGCAGACCAATAACTTAGGTTATCTGAACATGAGAGAAACTACAGATTAAGAAAGAAAGGTTAAACCTTTGCTAATTATCTGATAACAGAAAACTAATCGCTCAAAGTATGTTGATTGTAAGATTTTACATTCTGTAAAGAATATCAAAAGGATGATCCACCTGGAAATACTTGAAATGAAGAAACATATGACTCAGAATGCCATGTTAGTATTAAATGACAAAACTCAGTTTCCTTGGGTCTCTGAGTGGAGGACCATCCTGCAGGTGATGTGCTGTTCATTAGGTAGGTTTGTTGCAGATACTGCTCACCTCTCCAGAGGCATATTTTGTAGTGCTGTTGTACAAACACAGTAGCTTTGATTGGAAGCATCAAAATATCGCTATGACATCACACAATCTGACGATGTATTTGGTATTTATGTATCACAGTGTAGTATTTGTTATATATAGAATATCTTTGGTTAGAAATTCTTTATTATGTATTAGACGAGACGTCACTATTTCTACCAATTTCTTCATTTCTAACACTATGACGTAACACACACACTAGTAATGGAGTGGTGGCTTAGCAGTGATCCGTAAATCGGAACCACGCTGGACTGTGATTGGCAGATAGAGTCACAATGGCGACGTGACGCCGGGAAAAGTGTGGTGGAAAATACGTAAAATTGTGGAAAATCTGGTAGCAATAAGAAAAAGAAAGAAAAATACATAAAACTGAGGAATACACAAAAAATATGAAAATGGGTGAAAACTACAAAAAAAATATGGAATAATGAGAGTACTTCCTGGATGCGGCATCCGCTGGTGCCTCTAATTATATAATACTGGTATTAACAAATATAACTCAAGTGACATGACTTAATGTAATTCGTTACAAACAAATAGCCATTGGCTGATGCCCCCCCCCCCCCCCCCGTGCTTTACAGCTCTGGAGTAGCCCCTCGCACTCAAGTGTCCCAGTTATAAAAGAGGGGAGGAGGTAATGCTTGATCCTCATTGCTTAGAGGGGAGAGTAAGTGAGCCGGTTGTCGTCACCTTTGTCACATGACAAAGTTGCCTCGATGACTACTCTGGGGACTTTAATCAATTCTCACTGGTTCTCGGGGAATAGGGAGGGGGGGGGGAGTTAACCAAGCATTCCCAAGTTGGTAACCTGACACCTAATGTAAGATATTTGCAGATTCAACACACCTGTCCTGCAGTCCTCCATTGCCTCAATAGACATCTCTGCTGGCCAACGTCCCGTACTGAACAGAAAGACTTGCTATGTGGGTCCCATTAAATAATGTAGACGGCATTAGCACATCTGCATCTTAGCAGGATGACCAACTGAAAATAGAATGTTTGCAGTGGTGCACATGTACATTTAGATTGGAGATCTGCATCTCAAGATTGCACATAGACCGAGTATTGGGGACTGAAGACGCCAAATAAACTGTTTCAGCGCAGTGGCTCCGGGGTAAACTGACCTTATGGCATCTTCCTCAACCGAAACAGTGCATAGCAGCTAGGAGAGAAGGAGCGCAACGTCAAACTGATAAATGGGCTCATACTGTCAAGTTCTTTGTAACTTGACAGTATTATGTAATCACTGAAATAGCGTCACACATGCAGTAACCACTCACAGACACCAAGTGCAGCTCTAGCAGTGGAGGGTGTACGCATAGCGTGTCAGGGGACGCGGTAAACGGTGCAGTCGTTGATAGGAAAAGGAGAAACTGAATTGGCGACCAAAAGGGCACGACAATTGTTTTTCGAGCCAGGGATAGAAAGGGCTAAGTTTAAAAATTGTTCGCTGTCACCGTGGCTGAAGCATGAAGTCAACGGTAAGACGGCGCTAACGAAACCTGGCGCCAGTGGAAGTGTAGTGCAGCGCGCCCCACAGATGACAGGAGTGAATGATGGCTGTGGAGACGTGTACGGCCGAAGAGACGAGCAGCTGTTGAGCAGCTGGCCGCCCATCTTAGCCGAGGGGCTGCCGACTGCGTCTCCTCAGCGGCCGTTCACCACACGTTGTTGTGTCTGAACCTCTACAGCAGGCGCCCGCTTCAGGTCAGCATGCTGACCGCTGTTCGTCGTCGACAGAGGCTGGAATTCGCAGCCCAGTACCGTAATTGGACGTCCACCCAGTGGCAACAGATGGCCTCATCACGTGGTTCCCGTTTTTATGGTCCACTAGACTGACGGCTGCTGGCGTTTATGGCTAGAAACATCTAAAAGAAAACACCCGGCAACAGTCGTCAGAAGAGTCCAGGCCAGAGGCGGGAGCGTTGTGGTATTGGGAACGTTTTCATGGCAAACCCTGAACAGTTTTGTGAACGAAACGGCATTCGTCATCTAACAAGTGCTCCGTTTCACCCGCAGACCAGCGGACAAGCAGATCGCTTCATACGGACTTGCAAACAACAGTGGCCAAGCTTCTCACCACCTACACATTTACTATAATACAGAATAAAATCTGATTAATAGTTTAAATTAAAAACCTCGGAATGGTGTTTTATTGTAAAATTATTAAGATTCTAATTCGGAACAGGCGCTGCAACTCTTTTCCGCCTCCTATCGCTCACACCCACGAGACGGACCATCACTGCCGGAACTTCTGCACGGCCGCAGCCATAGGTCAGTGCTTCACTTGCTACACCCACCACAGCACCCGGTGCCGGTGCCGCGAATGGGCCGCAGGTACCGCTTCGTGCCGCGTAATCTTGTTTTTTTTTTTTTTTGTACTGTTTATGGCAACAGTGAGCGCTGGTGCAAGAGGCGTGGTTCAGGAACGCATTGGCTCTTTACATATATGATTGCGGCTCCGAATGGTTTGCACCGCCGCCATCAGAACCAAATTCGTGCGTGTCATCTCTCCACCATTCTGCTGCTTTCCTTCCCCCATGTTCACTGCCTCACAGGGGCGCACAGCCTTCGCAGATGCCCGCTGGTGCCACCAAGGAACAGATGGACAATACGCCCTCGCCCTGACCGTACCCGCTCGCCGACCCAATGGAGGTGGACATGGCATCTGCATCGCCGTCGCCCTCATCGCCCCAGGACACGCCCTTAGGCCTGAATGTGTGGCCTGGCAGCAGTTTTCTGGAGTGCGTTGCTGTTGCCTCACAAGCCAGAAGGCAGGGTACAGCCAGAAGCACGCCATTCTCCACAGCTACGGCTCCTCGCTCATCTCTACGTCCAGCATCCTGCCTCCCTCCCCATTGTCATTAACTGCCTCACTACACGGCAACGGTGTGCCATTTCGGGGGGGAGGAGGGGGGGGGAGGTAATGTGCTGGCATAAGATCTCGCCAGCACAGCAGGTGACACAGAGGTTGTGAGAAGATTGATTGTAGTCACCGGAGCAAGCGAGCCTATCGGGAGAGAGGCCAAAGACGCACTCGCAAACAATGCGCCGCCAGCGCCCTCTCGACCTCTAGTATTTAGATCGCCGCCGCAGATTTGGGGTGGAGAGGGGGGGTAGTCAGCAGGCGTCCAGTGAGTCAACGAACTGAGTCATCAGTCACAGCCTAATGGGAGTCGAAATCGCAGTTAGCTCAGCCTCTAGCTCACAGTCAGTACCTAGCCATCAGAATAGTGTGCATAGTCCAGGTCTTGTGTGAAGTAAAAGTCGGCCATCTTAAGTAACTTCTTGTTCTTATAAGTAAAGAACCCTGTTAATACACCCATGCACTTTTTGTTATAGAAGAGGATACTGGCCACCAAACAACATGCTCTCCTTGCTTCGCACAATACAAGTCTACAGTGGACAACAAGACGACACAAAATTCCTTGAATGATCTTGTCATTCTGGAAACCACAGTGGATCAACACAAATATGCGTCGATGTCAACCTCTACATGCAGTTTGTTTTTAACACGCGATCTAGTGTTCTACCAGCAGGACAATGTAACGAGTCACACAGCTCACAGTGTACGAGTGGTTTCAAAGAGTGGCTGGATGGGGCTGCTCGTTCCATGCTTGCTCAGCTGAGACAAGTAGCCAGGCTGGCCACGGCCGTAGACTTGGCACGGCTCCACATCCCTGCCGGTACCTTCCAGAACCTCAGCGACTCTCTTCCCACGCGTCTCCCAGCACTCTTAGCCGCAAAGTCATCCGACAGATGGTCACATTAATGTGAGTGCACATTGGAAGTCACAGGCAGCACTGCAGCCCTGCACGCCTTAGAGCTGAAGAGTGGGAAGCAATCAGGGCGCCATTGTTCTCAGACTCTTCGTACCTCCTGTAAACCTCCAGAGGCAAAGAAGTAAGGAAGGCTGCATAGCACTGGCGTAACGGGATATTAAAGTTTGTGTTGGGATAGCAACTTTCTAACGAAATACGACACAATTAAATAAGAAACACCTCGAATATATCGCTCTTGAATATCATAAGAATTCTCTTCATTATTAAGTACCGTACAAAAAATTTATTACCATTAACGTATTCACTGGCATTGAAATGCATAGTGTAAAGGCCTTGTCCATGTATGTGTGTAATGTCCATAGAACTACTTAAACCCAACTAACCCAAGTTCTAAGGGACTGATGACCTCAGATGTTAAGTCCCACAGTGCTCAGAGCCATTTCGTAGAGGCCTGTAAGCGTAAAATCGTTAGTTCCAATTTCGCTATTAGCATCCACTTTTACTTTTATTTAAATACCGAATTTGTGATGATATGGAAACGTTTCTTATCAAGTATCGAATCACATTTTTTAATAAAAATAACGTCCTTTTTAAAATTTATTGGGTACAAAAATGCGAAACATCAGATACAAAATAAACCCTATTTTCATTTCTAGAGATTGAACTACGTTGTTGATGTACAACTTTCTTATTTAATAAACGCATTTCGTCTCTCTATATCAAATTTTTACGCGGTCAGTAATTCGAAATGGAGAGATTTTATTATCATTAAAGACTATGAGAATGTCAGTTAATAACATTTTCATTTGTTAATAAATGTGAAACATAAATACTAAAAATAGACATTGCTACTAGCAAGATTCGAATCACACCTACGCTCCTTTTTACTTTTCCCATTTAGCTCCGTCTTACGCTCACCATAAAAGAATTCCTAAGTTGATGGAGGCTTGTAGCTCGTAACGGTATTTTCCTCACAGGATTCGACCTGATTCCTCTTCCAGAATGCTTAAGTAACCCTCTCAAAACTATAACCTGGTCTTTGTACAAGGTGAGCTGCTTCGTGAAAAGCAGAGAAACAACTTCTTAATACAAAAGAATGGAATAAACTGTGAAGTAACACTCCTCTTCGCAAAATTGTTAAACATCGTCACGCGAAGAAAGGAAGTTATAACAAATTACTCTGGAAGACAACAAGAAAAAGGCTCCTCTTCACAGGAAAAACAAGCAATAACAACTCTTCTTTAAAAAAACAATCAAAATACATGTACAGCGGCCATTAATCTATTTTACTGGGAGAAATTTCTAGAAAATTGCAGGAAAATTATTTCTATTTCTGTTGTAAGTTGGTTATTAAAACTACTGTTGCATATTTAAGTAGTCACTAACGCCCGTTGTGTCTCTCGTTGAAGTGAGTATGTAAGAGACTATGTGAGTCACGTACCACACGCAAATGTTATGTTAGAACTGCCAATCCGATGGTAATATACACTGAAGAGCCAAAGAAACTGGTACACCTGCCTAATATCGTGTAGGTCCCCCACGAACACACAAGTGCCGCAACACGACGTGGCATGGACTCGACTAACGTCTGAAGTAATGCCGTAGAGAATTGACGCTGTGAATCCTGCAGGGCTGTCCATAAATCCATAAGAATACGAGGGGGTGGAGATCTCTTCTGAACAGCACGTAGCAAGGCATCCCAGATATGCTCAATAATTTTCGTGGCTGCGCACCTTGGTGGCCAACGTAAGTGTTTAAATTCAGAAAAGTGTTCCTGGAGCCACTCTGAGGCAATTCTGGACGTGTAGGGTGTCGCACTGTCCTGCTGAAATTGCCCACGTCCGTCGGAAAGCACAATGAAAGTGAACGGATGCAGGTGATCAGACAGGATGCTTAGGAACGTGTCAGAGTAGTATCTAGACGTATCAAGGGTCCCATATCACACCAACTGCATTGAAATTTGCAGAAATTTTCGAAAGGACTGCACTTCTGTCACATTGAACGATTCTCTTCGGTCGTCGTTGGTCCCGTTCTTGCCGAATATTTTTCCGGCCACAGCGATGTCGGGAATTATATGTTTTGCCGGATTTCTGATATTCACGGTACCCTCGTGAAATCCTCGTACGGGAAAATCCCCAATTCTTCGCTACCTCGGAGATGCTGTGTCCCATCGCTCGTGCGTGGACAGTAACATCCCGTTCAAACTCACAATCATGACCTATTGTAGCAGCCTTGACAGGTCTAACGACTGCGCGAAACACTTGTCTTACGTAGGCGTTGCCGACCGCAGCGCCGTATTCTCCCTGTTTACATACCTCTCTGTTTGAATACGCATGCCTATACCAGTTTCTTTGGTGCTTCAGTCTATTTTCTAGCGGTATGGTTGAAGGCGCCGTGTGCGTGACACGGGCCAATCATTTCGCTGCACACTCACTTGCGGAGGAATATATTAAGAAGATAACTATAAGAGTTCTGTGAAGGTTACAGAACTTCCGAGTATATTAAGCAAAGGCGATATTTCAACCTTTTTTGAGAACTGTGTCGTACTATACGTACGCAAGGAAGTACACGTGCGACACTGACCTTGAACTGCGGTAGGTATGAAGGAAGTGGCAGAGGGCAATTCAGCAATTCAGCAAGGCCCTCTCGTCTGCCTCAGAGCAGGTTACAGCAACGGAGCGTATCCGGTATCGGGACATCATTGTCGTTTCTTTCGTGTCAGAAGCGCTACTTGAAATTTCTCTATAGAGCGTAAGAACACGTTTGCAAGAAATTGTTGGTCCACTTTATCAGTTTTGATGCAATTTTTGTGATGGCGTAGTGGCGCTATCGCAAGTCAAAAACGACACACTCAGAAAATGTTCGTTAAAAGAAATCGTTAGTAATGCGAGCAATATCGTTTCTTTTTTGCGAGTTAGTAGTATATCGGTCAAATATAGTAATGGAAATCCTAATCACTTACAGTCTTGACCAGTAACCCTCGCTATACTCGCATTACCAGGGGGGGGGGGGGGGGGGTACTTTGTACCCACCTTTTGAAAATATTGAAATCTACTCGGGTACTTTATTTTCTTAAGTTTTGTAAAAAATGTTTGTTGTCTTTGATGAAATCTTCTTACAGATTTTATGATTGTTTTACATTTTTCGTTTAAGATTAATCCGAAATTTTAAGTTGAAGGGAGGTGGTCATAATGTCTTACCCCCTTGGTAGTAGATGAGACTTCCCACAATGTTTGTCTTACTCCACAAATAACAGCATTATATGACCTTAGAACACATGGAAATTATATTTCTCTGGACTGATAGCAACAATAGTCCCAACAATGATTCATTTCCCTTTGTTTCTTTATTGTTTCCTGTTCAGTGGCACTTAGTTCAGTCTTAATACAACTGTGCTTCAAAACTTGTCGACATTCACTTACTGATGGAGAAATATCACAGATTTTGGAAGAAGCTACGGCTTCTCAAATGGAATCTGATCAAACTGAAGCTGTAGTGAGTGGACCTGAAGAGGATTGTGTTGTGCGCTAGGATGTGGACAGTGATAGAGCACTTACAGAAGCTGATGATGAACTCTGGGTACCTGAAACTGATGACGTCGCAGTTTGCGAGGTTAGTGACAAGGATATTACAAGCACTGGAAAAATTTATACCTCCAAACCACCTCAAATTAGAAGACGAGTAGCAGAAAACACAGTGAAAGAAAGAGAAGGCATAAGAGACGAAGGTAAACTAGGAACAATAACAGACATATTTGAAGAGTTTTTGTCTCTAGAAATTGTCAACATCATAATAAAGCATACCAATCAAGAAGCATTGAGGCAGAAAATACCCAAGACAGACAGACAGACAGACAGACCTGCGTTCATGGCGTATATAGGACTATTTATTATAATGGGGAAGGAAAACGACAGTAAGTCATCATTTACAGATTTATGGTTCTTTACTTAAGGAACGTTTGTTTATACTGCTACAAGTCGTACCAGATTGGAGCAGCTTACTAAAGTAATAAGATTTGATCACAGAGAGTCACGAAGCGATCGCAATAAACGTGATAAGTTTGCTGCAATACAAGAAGTTTTTGATAAAAAGAATGAATTTTGTCCAAAATATTATTCTGTTGGGATGCACACTGTTATTGATAAAAAGTTTCCATTGTTCCGTGGCAGGTGTCCCGTCAAGGTCTTCGTGAAGGAAAAGCATGGTAAATACGGTGTACTTACACGCATGCTCACAGACGCTAAAATCAGATATGTTATCTGCACGGAGCCTTATGCTGGGAAAAGAAATAATGGTACACAGCACTCAAATTCCGCTGCAGCTGTGGTCAAACGCCTGAAAGTTCCTATACATAATTCAGTGAGAAAGGTCACCACATATAGATATTACACTTCAATTGATTTGACCGAAGATCTATAGAGGAATCACAAGCTGACTCTCGTGGGAACATTACAAGCTAATTGGAAACACATACCTCAAGAACTGAGAGACATCTCAAGACGAGAATTACATATTAGTGTTGGAAATATTCCAATCACAATTGTATCCCCCGTAAAAAACCCAAAAGAAATCTGCTATTTCTACCATCTGATCATAAATTTATACTATAATGAGACTAAAGGTGGCGTTGACACTATAGATCAAATGGTGAGGAAATATTCAACTAAGAGGGCTACAAGAAGGTGGGCGCTATCTCTTTTCTGTACTCTTGTGTACATAGCAGTGGTGAATAGGTCTACACTATTTTTGTTGAACTTGCCGGACTGGGATATGAAGAACCTAGTAAGTGACGACTTATTCTTCAAGAACTTGGACTACAGCTCGCGAAACCATACACTGAAGAAAGGGCTAAAAATATTTCTGGACTGCCAAAGCCTGTAGTTTCAAGAATGGAGGGTATTCTCAGAGGAAAATCCAGCAGGACTACGGTGCAAAGGAAGCTCATGGAGGTAAAGGTAGATGTCTTTTGTGTGTTAGTGAAAGCCTTTCAAAAGCAGAAAAGTACAACAAAGTGAACAAAACAATAATAGTCTGCCACAATTGTAAGAGGTACATATGTGCAAAACAGCAAAAAACTGTTGTATGTTCCAAGCCCAAGAAAGTCGTGAATAATTACTCTCACGAAACTATGTTATGTACATAACATATATTTCTATATTACGTCAGGTATTTGTAACTATTTTAATTATAGTAAAGTGCACTTCAATAGTATTATAACGACTTTTACTACTAATTTTTCTCAAGATAATTAGACTTACTTAACTTAAAAGTGAAGTAAGTGAAAGGTTAAAACTGTTTTCAAAAATGCATTTTATAAGACATATTGAGGTACTGGATCCTGATTATGTTCATAACGCAATTTAAAAACAAGTAATGAAACGTTTTTATTTTATAAATTCTTTACGGTGGGTACAAAGTAGCCCCCCGCCCCCCTCTCTTTGGTAATACACGTTACTGAAAATGGCTTGGTATTGAGAGTGTTAAAACTGCACTGGAAGGAGAGTAAATAACTAAATCTTCTCACTGTGTACTTCACACAAATTATATACATGTTTGTATGTATATGTGTATGTATGTATGTTCGTTCCACACCTCTGCCTAAACCACATGACGAATTTCAACCAAACTTGGTGCACGTATCATTTACTGAGTGGAAAGGAGCACTGTGGTGGTAAGGACCACAAGGGTTGGGGGTGGGGGGTGGGAGTGCAAAACCAGCGCAGCCCACGAGCGAGAACACCCACTCTTCAGTCATCCAGCATTTGTAGCTCAGATCACTTACAGACTTGCAATAAACTTGACACATAATTTCAAATCTTTACGAAACTTTTTCTTTCTCATAACACCAAAAAATGATGAAAACAAAAAAAATGTCGCTTACTACAGTGTTGCTGTTCACTTGGCAAGTGACGTTTTAATTAATTGGGTATTTGTTGCTAACGTTTTCGTGGCAAATTTTTTATGCAGACAGTATTCGCCTATAGCTCTGAATGTAGCAGAAAATTACATCGTGTAACGACATTTACACTCCTGGAAATTGAAATAAGAACACCGTGAATTCATTGTCCCAGGAAGGGGAAACTTTATTGACACATTCCTGGGGTCAGATACATCACATGATCACACTGACAGAACCACAGGCACATCGACACAGGCAACAGAGCTTGCACAATGTCGGCACTAGTACAGTGTATATCCACCTTTCGCAGCAATGCAGGCTGCTATTCTCCCATGGAGACGATCGTAGAGATGCTGGATGTAGTCCTGTGGAACGGCTTGCCATGCCATTTCCACCTGGCGCCTCAATTGGACCAGCGTTCGTGCTGGACGTGCAGACCGCGTGAGGCGACGCTTCATCCAGTCCCAAACATGCTCAATGGGGAACAGATCCGGATATCTTGCTGGCCAGGGTAGTTGACTTTCACCTTCTAGAGTACGTTGGGTGGATCGGGATACATGCGGACGTGCATTGTCCTGTTGGAACAGCAAGTTCCCTTGCCGGTCTAGGAATGGCAGAACGATGGGTTCGATGACGGTTTGGATGTACTGTGCAATATTCAGTGTCCCCTCGACGATCACCAGAGGTGTACGGCCAGTGTAGGAGATCGCTCCCCACACCATGATGCCGGGTGTTGGCCCTGTGTGCCTCGGTCGTATGCAGTCCTGATTGTGGCGCTCACCTGCACGGCGCCAAACACGCATACGACCATCATTGGCACCAAGGCAGAAGCGACTCTCATCGCTGAAGACGACACGTCTCCATTCGTCCCTCCATTCACGCCTGTCGTGACACCACTGGAGGCGGGCTGCACGATGTTGGGGCGTGAGCGGAAGACGGCCTAACAGTATGCGGGACCGTAGCCCAGCTTCGTGGAGACGGTTGCGAATGGTCCTCGCCGATACCCCAGGAGCAACAGTGTCCCTAATTTGCTTGGAAGTGGCGGTGCGGTCCCCTATGGCACTGCGTAGGATCCTACGGTCTTGGCGTGCATCCGTGCGTCGCTGCGGTCCGGTCCCAGGTCGACGGGCACGTGCACCTTCCGCCGACCACTGGCAACAACATCGATGTACCGTGGAGACCTCACGCCCCACGTGTTGAGCAATTCGGCGGTACGTCCACCCGGCCTCCCGCATGCCCACTATATGCGCTCGCCCGAAGTCCGTCAACTGCACATACGGTTCACGTCCACGCTGTCGCGGCATGCTACCAGTGTTAAAGACTGCGATGGAGCTCCGTATGCCACGGCAAAATGGATGACACTGACGGCGGCGGTGCACAAATGCTGCGCAGCTAGCGCCATTCGACGGCCAACACCGCGGTTCCTGGTGTGTCCGCTGTGCCGTGCGTGTGATCATTGCTTGTACAGCCCTCTCGCAGTGTCCGGAGCAAGTATGGTGGGTCTGACACACCGGTGTCAATGTGTTCTTTTTTTCATTTCCAGGAGTGTAGTTTAGGCGACAAGACTTCATAAACACTGACTGCGTGGAAAACTACCATATCATGCAAGACGTTTAAATCTATTACTTAGTTGCTACTTATTCTATTCGCAACATTTTTTGCAGACAATATCCACATTTGTCGCTGAATGTACCTACAATATATCATTCTACAGCTCATCTCAGTATTTGACATGTCTCCTGAACCATGAGTGAAAAACGTTCAGATTATGCATGACATTTTAATTTATCACTTATTTGATACCAACTCTAGTCGCAAACATCATCCATATATGCCGCTCAACGTACCTACAAAAATATATAATTTTATAACAAATAGTTCAAGAGATATTACGTCATAAACAGTGAGATGCGCGAGAAACTGTCAGATGATGTGTGACGTTTTAATTTATTACTTCTTTACTGCCAACTGTGTTCACAACGCATTTCGCAGATAGTGGCCACGTATACTGCTGGATGTACCTGGAAAATTATCTTTTTGTACAACACATATTTCAGGATATACGACGTCATAAACATTTAGCTATATGAAAACACAACAGCAGGGTGAAAATTCGCTAGGCATACAGGTGAAATATGTATACAAATATGATCGAAATTTGTCTGAAATTAGGTGACGTGTACGTATACGAGCAAACTAGCGGTAAAATGCTCATCCTAATCCTTGGAACGACTTCAGTCATATTTGGCACACATATTAGTCGCTGTCTAGAATGGAGAGCTAAAAACCACCAGCTTCCTGCTGGGGTGAGCGTGATAGCGTGGAGAGAGACGAGGGGAGGAGGAGGAGGACATGGACAGCAGAAGAGAGGAAATGGACAGAGAGAGGGGAGGGGACGAGATGGCAAGAGACAGGGGAGGTGTGGAGGCCGTGGATAAAGGAGGGACGGGAGAGAAGAGTGGATAAAGAGAGAGAGAGGATGGCTAGAGAAAGGGGGGAAGAAGGTGGACAGAGTGAAGCGGGAGGAAGAGATGGAATAACGGAAGTCTAGAAGAAATAAATACTTGCTCAATGCCTGGTTTCTCTTCTAGTTAGAGTACTTAATTTTTTGTTCATTCAGGCTTCGAAAATTAATAGACAGTGAAGCTACATCAGGCAGTGACAAGCGGCAGCACATCGAGTCGAACTAAGCTCGTGTGACAGACAGGGGTGCCGCGAGGCATTCCACGCTGATACGACTCTGTATCGTACTGAATGGAGGGTGGTGATCCGCCACACAGAATACCAAAATATCACAAGAGTAGCGACTATCTTAAGGTACGGTCGCAGAGACCGACACTAGCGCTCCAAATGGCCTGGCGGTGAACTTTGAATTCGGGGAAATATGACGTGATAATCTGTATTCTTGCTCTGCAAAATGCGAGTACTATATGATAATATTTTTCATTTATATGAGTGGGTCTGGTGCCAAAGTGCATTTATTTTAAAACCCAATAATGCAATTTCTACCGTTTGGCTGTAATCGAGTTGAAATTATGTTCCCGATTAAGACATCTCTACCGCGCGACCGCTACGGTGGCAGGTTCGAATCCTGCCTCGGGCATGGATGTGTGTGATGGCCTTAGGTTGGTTAGGTTTAAGTAGTTTTAGGAGACTGGTGACCTCAGATGTTAAGTCCCATAGTGCTCACAGCCATTCAAACCACTTGAGGACCTCTCTATGTGTATTGCAGTCTTTGAATTGCATTGCAAATACGTTGCTCGTATTCTGTTTAGTTTTTGCTGACATCCGTATTATAGGGTGAACTAAATGCTTCTGTATTTGTTTTTGTTGCATGCTCAAGGACGCTGGTTTTGTCTCACGGTGTTCTGCAGACTCACGTATTTTTGTTACAGCTTAAGAACCTCGATTGTAATCCATTGTTAGTGTACTCTTCGTATCCTTTGTTATTTTTGTTCCCATTTGTTTTTCGTACTCCACCAAAATTTTCATTGACTTCTGCTAAAATGCACTATCTGCACTGCCTGTTAATAACGTGTGAAAACATTTGCTAGTTACTGAGACTACGAAACAGACATCTACACCTACATCGACACTCTTCGAGCCATTGTGAAACGCATGGCATCCAGTGACGAGAAGCAACAGCACTCAATGCAGAATTAGATACAAGTTCCGCAACAGATGTAATAATGTGGAATAGCAATACTGTCGACACCCGCTAAGATGGAGTTCTTCATTAAAAGCGTGAAAGTACAGGACACGTATGTAAACAGATATAAAGTGTTGTGTTGGCAGAAGAGCCAACACCGTGTTACAAGAGGAGGCCGAAATGCACGCGTTTTAGCTCACGCAGGCTGGCGTGAGGAGGAAAGAACTATACTGACGTCAGATCTGGAACATGACAAGGAATTAGAATTCAGAAAGTGGACGTAATTATTTTGATACTTAACTTTAATCCATTAATGATGAACGTCGCTCTTGACGGTACATGATTCACAATATTATCTGTTCAGAATACATTCATATTAACTGAATATGGCGCCTTGCTAGGTCGTAGCAAATGACGTAGCTGAAGGCTATGCTAAACTGTCGCCTCTGCAAATGAGAGCGTATGTAGACAGTGAACCATCGCTAGCAAAGTCGGCTGTACAACTGGGGCGAGTGCTAGGGAGTCTCTAGACTATACCTGCCGTGTGGCGGCGCTCGGTAAGCAATCACTGATAGTGGCGACACGCGGGTCCGACGTATACTACCGGACCGCGGCCGATTTAAAGGCTACCACCTAGCAAGTGTGGTGTCTGGCGGTGACACCACATAAAGTATAATAAAAGCAGCGTTCTTAACAATTGTCTAAATCGCGTAGTTAACACACAGATTCGTAAGTGGTAACAAAAATCATAAATCTCAGAACATCATGTGAAGAAACCAACTTCTGTTTTATATGAACAACAACCAAATATGGAATCATTTACCCGACCCAGTATTACTGATGTCAACAGAGCTCAATCAGAATATGAGCAACATACTTACAACGTAACTCAAAGAGTGCAAAGCACACAATAAGGAATAAGAAGCACAATGATTTGAAACGAGCATCTGTTAAGTTCCGTTCACTACGGAACGAAAACAAACACAGAACCTAACGATCATCCAATAAGAAAGCGACATGATGCATTAATAAACTTGCAGCACTGCAAGTGGCCTGACAGCGAACCGAAGTCGTGTTACGTGTAGCCCCTACACGGGTTTCACCCCCTGTTGTGGCTGTCTCTGCACAGTTCGTAGCCAGTGTTTCTGGTGTCTGTTTAAAGCAACAGTCTGGAACGCTCTGTATCGACGCAAAGAGGATTATATACTGAGCATGGTGGCGCAGTGGTTACCACACTGGACTCTAGTTAGGGAGAACGACGGTTCAAACCCATTCCGCCATCCTGATGTAGGTTTTCGGTGATTTCCCCAAATCGCTTCAGGCAAATGCCGGGATGGTTCCTCTGAAAGGGCATAGCCACCTTCCTTCCCCATCCTTCCATAATGTGAGGGACCGATGGCCTTGCTGTTTGGTGCCCTCCAACAATTCAACCAACCAACAGTGGATTACATGTACCGAAATCCTGGCCAAAATTATTTTTGATAGTTTCAAACCTTTAAAGCACTCCCTTTCACTACTAGGTTAACTGTAGTTGTGAATACCCCTAAACTACTCCACTGCCGTCCATAGAGAGGGACCTGGGATGACTCGGCATGCATTTGTTAGTTTGTCTGCCTGTCTTTCAGTTTGTACCATGCCACTTTCCACAAGTTCTTAACCTTTTGTACTTGAAAATTTCAAAGTAGATTCGTGTGATACCCTTAATTTGCTGTACCGATTTTACTGGTGACGTGATGACAGGACTGCTTCTACTAGGGCACCGAATTGCTCGTCACGTGTGTGATTGTTCCATATGTAGTTAGTTTGCCATACTTTTCTCGCAATTTTTAAATGCGCCTTCAAACTAATTATAGCTATGTACTGTGTTATATATGTGCGTATTGAGAAGTGTATGTTAGTGTGTGTAATCTAGGTTGGTACTGCTACGTTCACTTGTCTAATGTTACCGATCACAGCAGGTGATTGTCCCAGGCCTCTCGCAAAGTTCTTTTCAATTGCACGTTGGTTTATTTTCTTACTTCTCGCAGTTCACAGCCTGATGCGATAGATGGTGCTGAATGCAGCGCTAGATTGCAAGCAAAATCTATCTACGTAGGGGGGCAACATATCTGTATGCTCCACCGTGACGTAATCCAGCAAATCAGATGCCTTCCTATGAGTATGAAAGAGGGAACCTTGCCAGTTCACGACAGTCAGTTTTAGTCCCTGACGACGATGGTGGAGGGTATCATCGAAAGCGTGGAATTTTCTGAAAATTTGACGAGGCAAGTGAACCGAGAACCTTTCATGTACTTGCTACAATAGTTGACCAAACGTCCATTTTTGCCATTTTGGCCATAATTTCGGTAAATATACTCCGGTGTGCGGCACAGGTCAGCACAGCATGGGCAACATGCGATGTTGCTGTAATGTGTTGAAAGATAATGTCACGAAGATCTCGGAGAAGGGTCATAGCCACCGTCCTTAAGGCGCCAGAAATGTGATAGGTACAGTCCAAATTACCATCTGTGTGGACAAGACGCGATCATCTTATTTACCCAGTGGTACCCCATACCAACAAGTCAGATGATGAGCCCATGAGAAGATGACGAAAGCAGTCTGGCAACGTTCGTCCTCCTCAGAGCTTGCATGCATGGATACGTCCAATGTGATGTTGTACACAGGACTGGGACTCGTCTGCAAAGACGACATAGTGCCACTTTGGTATGTCCAGTCTCCTTGTTGGGAGTTCCACTGTCGGCCGCCTCGGTCTCCTGCTGCGTCGATGTGGGCTTCGACAGCAGTTGTCACTGGACGTCGCCGCACTGTCCGTGAGGGCGCTCTTCTGGCCACCAGTGAGCTCGCTGCGTTCCATGACACAGGGAACCTGGGGTGTCTGTGTGGTCCTGCACAGCCAACCAAACAGCACGTCGAGCCTCTCAGGCGCTAGTCACGTAGGGCCATTAACAGCCTACGTGACCCTCGCGAACCGATAGGCACCGTATTCACGTGACAGCGCGAGCAGCGTAACGACAAACTGCAGTCTCGGACTTTGGTACGTGCTGGTAGACGTTTCCCCTTCGTACACAAGGTGTCACACAGTCTTCCCACAAACAAACAACACTCAAATGCGATTTCTGAACGACAAACCCGCTGTAAAATCTTTACTTACATACAGAGCATAGTGGCAGCTGTGGAAAATCACTGGTCCACATCTACCCTATACCTTGCAAGCCGTGTAATATGCTGTGGCAGATGGTGGAATCCGTGCTGGATACAGTGGCCGATGCGCAGGGAACAGTTACTGAGCGATTTCATTTGTTTCTTTAGGCGGGGCCGACCTTGTCTGGCCACTTCCAGCCGGCTGGCGACACACTGCGATGGCAGAAGCGAGCCACACGCCCTGCGTTCTTCCTCAAACGATTTTACAGATACTATTCCGTAAAAAAAAAAAAAAAATCATTTTTCCCTACTTATAGCTTTATATGCCAGCTTCGTGTGACGTGACCATCATTTCGTTAATGGTGACATTTATTATGGTACTTCGATTTAAGTAAGACACTGCATGAAATATGAAAAAGTTTAAAATAGAAAATAGGGGTTGCTAAGATTTTGCGTTTGGTACACATTACATAATATGTTGCCGCGTGTAAAATTCAGCTGAGATAATGAATTTTTCTTTAGACTTTGGTGGAAGTCTCAGTCACCAATGACGGAAAAATTAATCTGATGTAGCGCACTCATCTGCAACCGTCCGAGCCAGCGAAAAAGCCAGAATGAGATATTCTCAACATTCCTCACATCTCAAACGGTTTGAGATATGGAAACAAGATTTTCGCAAATGACAGCACGCAAAGAGAAGAGTGCTTTGCCGTATGGTTAACATGCAAAACTTAATTATTGACCGCATTATACGATGAAACAATGTAATTATTAAGGGGCATCGATAGCTGGTGAAACGAGACATACTGTGGGATATAGTACAACGTAAGTGAAGACATTACAAGCTCATTTTTGAATCGGCGATGTGCTTTTTTATAAACGTTTCCTCCCTATTTTTCCTCAGTTTCTCACTTAAAAAACTTCATAACCACTGTCCATTTTCAATTTCTCGCGGCGTAATGAACAGTCCATTAAATTTTGGGCACGCAGCCGCGCAAATAAAATTTCCTCCACTGATATTTCGGCCGCGTATCGTCCGGCCATCCTCAGAGTGAGTCATAAGACTGACGACAAGATGCCAAGCGCGGCCTTAGATGCTCCACCGCGGCGGTACTGCGCATGCGATTGAGAGATGTTGGTCGGCGGCAAAGAAATACGCTTATACATGCACCGCCTGTGGCGAAGGCGTACAGACATTCGATTCGCTTATCGATGTATGATCGGCGGCGGTGACACCGTGACGACTTCTCGGCAGTTCAATTACCCCAAGAGCCGGATTCCATGCTTTGTCCAAATTAAGACAATTATCTCTGTTTATTAAAAAATTAGCTGCTCTAATCTCTATACCTTGACGGCAGATTCCCAAAAGGAAGACGTGGATGTTAAAATATTCACATCAATGTAATTCATGGAATGACCTGTACCAAGACAATGTTCGGCCACAGCTGACTTGTCTGGCTGTAATAAGCGTTTGTATCTTCGATGCTCTACACATCTCTCATGAACGGTGCGTGTTGTTTGATCTCTGTACGATTTCTCACAATTTCCGCTATAAATCTGATACACACCCGCTTTACGAAGCTGTAAATCGTCCTTCACAGAGTAAAGCTGCAGCAGTCTTCGTTTCGAGGTTGGGGGGGGGGTGAAAGACCACCACAACACAGAATTTCTCAAGAATACACCCACATCGGCAAAAAAGTACTAGATTTGAAAGAATTACTATCTTCTTCCTAGGTTTTACATTGAATGCTCTACAAATTTGTTGCGGAGAAAATCCATTCGATTTAAAAATGCTCTTAAGGTATGTGAGCTCTTGTTGCAAATTGTCTTTATCGGAAATACAGTGTGCCCTATGCACTAAGGTCTTAAGAACACATACGGTCTGTGAAGGGTGATGGCAGCTACTGGCATGAACATTTAGATTTGTATACGTTGGTTTCCGGTATACGGCGTGTCCTAATGTGCCATCAACTTTACGGCGAGCGACAACATCCAAAAATGGGAGGTAGACGTTTTTTCATGTTTCCATAGTAAATTTGATACTAGAATGGATGGAATCTAATGCTCAAGAAATCGATGTAATTCATTCATCCCGTGCGTCGATACCACAAATGTGTCGTCCACGTACCTCCAGAAGACCGTTGGTTTAAAACTTGCTGAGTCCAGTGCCTTGTCCTCGAAGTCTTCCATGAATAAATTAGCTACCAGAGGGTAGAGGGGGCGTCCCATGACAACACCATCGATCTTGTATGAATGCATGGTTTCTCGGCGATATGAATTAATAAAATATTCTCAGGCTTCCAGCGGTTAAAATCGCACGAGCTTCCGACCGAGCTCTCCCCGGTCATTGTCAAGTGGTAAGACTGACTGCTGTGTCGACGTGGCCGCGTCGTTATACAGCCGCACTGCTAGCTGTGACGTCACTGGTGCTCTCTTCCTCGACAAACAGGGTGTTGCAAAAAGGTACGGCAAACTTTCAGGAAACATTCCTCACACAAATAAAGAAAAGATGTTATGTGGACATGTGTCCGGAAACGCTTAACTCCATGTTAGAGCTCATTTTATTACTTCTCTTCAAATCACATTAATCATGGAATGGAAACACACATCAACAGAACGTACCAGCGTGACTTCAAACACTTTGTTACAGGATATGTTCAAAATGTCCTCCGTTAGCGAGGATACATGCATCCACCCTCCGTCGCATGGAATCCCTGATGCGCTGATGCAGCCCTGGAGGA
Organism: Schistocerca gregaria; assembly: GCF_023897955.1. Lineage (NCBI taxonomy): Eukaryota > Metazoa > Arthropoda > Insecta > Orthoptera > Acrididae > Schistocerca > Schistocerca gregaria. The sequence goes on along the minus strand of NW_026062002.1, from coordinate 462,574 downwards.
TGGTGTATTGTATCACAGCCGTCCACAATACGAGCACGAAGAGTCTCTACGTTTGGTACCGGGGTTGCGTAGACAAGAGCTTCCAAATGCCCCCATAAATGAAAGTCAAGAGGGTTGAGGTCAGTAGAGAGTGGGGGTCATGGAATTGGTCCGCCTCTACCAGTCCATCGGTCACCGAATCTGTTGTTGAGAAGCATACGAACCCTTCGACTGAAATGTATAGGAGCTACATCGTGCATGAACCACATGTTGTGTCGTACTTGTAAAGGCACATGTTCTAGCAGCACAGGTAGGGTATCCCGTATGAAATCATATTTACGTGCTCCATTGAGCGTTGGTGGAAGAACATGGGGCCCAATCAAGACATCACCGACAAATAATGCCTGCCCAAACGTTCACAGAAAATCTGTGGTGATGACGTGATTGCACAAATGCGTGCGGATTCTCGTCAGCCCACACATGTTGATTCTGAAAATTTACAATTTGATCACGTTGGAATGAAGCCTCATCCGTAAAGAGAACATCTGCACTAAAATGAGGATTGACACATTGTTGGATGAACCATTCGCAGAAGTGTACCCGTAGAGGCCAATCAGCTGCTGATAGTGCCTGCACACGCTGTATATGGTACGGAATCAACTGGTTCTCCCGCAGCACCCTCAATACACTGACGTGGTCAACGTTACCTTGTACAGCAGCAACTTCTCTGACGCTGACATTAGGGTTATCGTCAACTGCACGAAGAATTGTCTCGTCCATTGCAGGTGTCCTCGTCGTTCTCGGTGTTCACCAGTCGCGAGTCATAGGCTGGAATGTTCCGTGCTCCCTAAGACGCCGATCAATTGCTTCGAACGTCATCCTGTCGGGACACCTTCGTTCTGGAAATCTGTCTCGATACAAACATACCTCGCCACGGTTATTACCCCTTGCTAATCCATACATCAAATGGGCATCTGCCAACTCCGCATTTGTAAACATTGCACTGACTGCAAAACCACGTTCGTGATGAACACTAACCTGTTGATTCTACGTACTAATACGCTTGATGCTAGTACTGTAGAGCAATGAGTCGCATGTCAACACAAACATCGAAGTCAACATTACCTTCCTTCTATTTTGCCAACTGGAGGTGAATAGAGGAAGTAGGGTACATACTGACGTAACTAAAATGAGCTCTAACATGGAAATTGAGCGTTTCCGGACACATCTCCACATAACATCTTTTCTTTATTTGTGTGTGAGGAATATTTCCAGAAATTTGGCCGTCCCTTTTTGTAACACACTGTATATAGTCATGTTTTCATTCCGCGTCCGTCGCGCCCGTTTTAACATCGCGATAGTCGGGTTCCGTCCTTGTTGATGGTGTTTTCAGCGGTTTTTATTTCAATAGCTTCTTTTATGACGCTATCGCAAAATCCCTCCTTCATATCGACATGTTTCGTCGAATAGAATTCGATGTCCACTTTCTAAGGCGTGTTCTTCCACGGCTGAATTTTCTGGATAGCGTAGGTGTAAGCACCTCTCGTGTTCCTTCCCGACGTTGCTCTACCATGCGTACTGTTTGGCTGACGTAGTAACAGCCACACTGACATGGTATCTTGTACACTCGAAGCGTTCTAAGATCTAGATCGTCCTTCACAGGCCTCATGAGCTGACGAACTTTTGCTGGGGACCTGAACACCGATGAAATGTTATATCTCTTCAGGAGCCGGCTAATCTTTCCCGACACTGTACCACAGAAAGGCTAAAACACAAGTTTCTTGTTTGCTTCTTCGGTGGTGTTCTCACCTCTCTTAGTTTGTTTTTTTGCGTGTCGCGCCAGATATAGCCTGTGATACCTGTCCGTGGTTGTAACCGTTTTCCCGGAAGACGTTTCGGAGGTGGCTCAGTTCTAGTGGCAGACTTGCTGCGTCTGGGACGACTTTAGCACAATGAACGAGGGTATTCAGAAGGCCACTTTTTGTGCCGGATGGTGGTGGCTGAGTTACCGATCTCTGTGTGTAGGTTTCCTGCGGGCACTGTGGCTGAGGTGCCCGTTGGTTTTCCGTCGAACGAGTACGTCAAGCAAGGGCAGTGCATCATCTGTCTCGACTTCCATCGTAAACTTGATGTGGCCGAGGAGAGCTCGGTCGAAAGTTCGTTGGATTATAACCACCTGACGCGGCTGGAAGCCCGAGAAAATCTTATTAATTCATATCGCCACGAAACCACGCATTCATACATGGCGTACCTCTACGGGGGGGAAACGTGGCGCCTAGGGAACCTGCTTGGGAAGAAGGCTAACCTGTTAAGCTCTCTAGCCTTCCTGCTACGCTGTCGAGATGAGAACGCGATTCCACGATTTACCTCGGCAGCCAGGTGAATCTACCGTTCAGCCAGCTCTGCCCTGTTGCGGGAAACGATACACTTCACTAGGAGGCAGCTGGATTTAAAAGGTCGCGAACTGCTGGCTATACATCTGCAGTTGACAGAGGTACTCTCACAATTAGATTTTGAGTGGGTCGACGCGGCCACCACAGCAAAAGAAGGCCACAGAGAAACAGAAAGGGTAGTTCGCGCGGATTTCTTAACAACAACACGGTGCAGAACGGAAATCAACAGAAGGAACTGTCATCAATATGACGGAGGAAGAGGTCGATGCGGGTGCCATTTCGGCGCTTAAGAAAGGTATTAACTTCGCACCAGCGCTTCAGAGCATCCCTGTCTGTGATGATATAAGTGGGGTTGAACAAACAATCCGTAAAATGCCTAGTGAGAATGCTGACGAAATTCATCGCGAAACGTGTCGCATCATTTCAAAATCTAAACCACCGAGGTCTAACTTGACTAGGGCTAAACGCAATGGTCTTCACGCACTCCGCAACGACGCACTCATCGTGGTTCTGCCAGTCGACAAGGGCAATGCATCCGTCATTGTAAATAAAGCTGACTACGATGCCAAAATTCAGTTAATGCTTGAAGAGGATATATAGCGTTAACTGCCACGGGACCCGACGTCAAGAATAATGAGGAAGACATCAGAGCTTCTAAAACAGTCAATGCTGGAAGAGGGCGTTATTAAGACTCTCCTCCCTCAGGCGCCGAGACCACCTACGCTTTCTGGACTACCAGAAATCCACAACCGGATTCTCCTCTTCGTCCCATTGTGAACACCATTGGGTCACCCACTTATAGACTGGCAGAACACCTGACCAGCCTCCTTGCACCGCATGTGGGTCGTTGTGTGCATCACATCAAGAACACCGTCGACTTTCTCAACAGAATTAAACAACTGCGTCTTAGTCAAGGAGATATGATGGTTAGTTTTGGTGTGGTCTCCCTGTTTACACGTGTTCCGGTCAAAGACTGTATAGATCTCCTCTCCCAATTATCTGATAGCACAATTGTGGGACTGTTTAAGCACACAGTGACATAGTCGTACTTCCTACATGGCGGCCAGTATTTCGACCAGTTGGACGGCGTGGCTATGGGAAGCCCTCTGGCTCCATCCATAGCCAAACTTTTTATGGCAAAATTTGAAGACTTCGCCTTGGACACGGTTCCAGCTAAACCAAGTTGCTTTTAGCGTTACGTCGATGACACTTTCATCATGTAGCCCCATGGTCGTGAATTTTTGGAACACCTGAACAGCATTCACGGCGACATCAAGTGTAAGATGGAAGTCGAGACAGAGGGTACATTGCCCTTGATTCACGTCCTCATTCGACGGAAAACCAAGGGGCCCCTCAGCCACAGTGTGTACAGAAAACGGAGACACACACACACACACACACACACACACACACACACACACACACACACACACACACACATACACATACACATACACATACACATACACATACACATACACATACACATACACACACACACACACACACACACACACACACACACACACACACACACACACACACACAGATCAGTATCTGCACGCTCTCAGCCACCACCATCCGGCACAAAAACGTGGCGTTCTGAATACCCTCGTCCATCGTGCTAAAGTCGTCCCAGGCGCAGCAAATCTGCCACTAGAACTGAGCCACCTCCGAAACGTCTTCCGGGAAAACGGGTACAGCCACGGACAGGTATCACAGGCTATATCTGGCGCGACACGCAAAAAAACAAACTAAGAGAGAAGAGAACACCACCGAAGAAGCAAACAAGAAACTTGTGTTTTAGCCTTTCTGTGGTACAGTGTCGGGAAAGATTAGCCGACTCCTGACGAGATATAACATTTCATCGGTGTTCAGGCCCCCAGCAAAAATTCGTCAGCTCATAAGGCCTGTGAAGGACTACCTAGGGCTAAGAACGCCTGGAGTGTACAAGATACCATGTCAGTGTGGCTGTTACTACGTCGGCCAAACAGTACGCATGGTAGAGCAACGTCGGGAAGGAACACGAGAGGTGCTTACACCTACGCTATCCAGAAAAATCAGCCGTGGAAGAACACGCCTTAGAAAATGGGCACCGAATTCTATTCGACGAAACATCTGTCGTTATGAAAGCGGAGGGATTTTGCGATAGCGTCATAAAAGAAGCTATTGAAATAAAAAACGCTGAAAACACCATCAACAAGGGCGGATGTTTGCAACTCAGCACAGCCTGGGACCCGGCTATCGCGATGTTAAAACGGGCGCGATGAACGCGGTATGAAAACATGATCATATATGGCGTGGAAGAGAGCACCAGTGACGTCACAGCCAGCAGTGCGGCTGTATAACGACGCGGCCACGACGACACAGCAGTCAGTCTTACCACTTGAGAATGACCGGGGAGAGCTCGGTCGAAAGCCCGTGGGATTTTAACCACCCGACGCGGCTGGAAACCCGCAAATTTTTATTAACTATCAATCTTCTCATAAAATTCACCATTAAACTGGAAATAAGATGATAAAAGCACATGTTCAAATAAGGCCGTAATGTTCGTATCAAGATGTTGGCTGATAAGAGAAAGAGTCCTTTAAAGGTACCGGTGCATAATGACAGCAACGTCAGGCTAAATAATAATGATGTGCTAGTTAGTTTTGACGTGTTAAGTCTGAATAAAATCCATAGAATTACGAATGTGGTGACTCCATTTTCCTACCAATTGTTTTAATTAGGAAGTCAAGTGTTTGGCAGAAAAATACGTCGGTGAACCAATAGCGCTCGTTATAGGTCTCATAGACCTCTACACTCTCATACTTAGACATTTTGTGAACTTTAGGAAGACCATAATATCTCGGTGGTACTTCTTTTGACTTCCTTTGGTAGTGATGAAGCGTTCAGCAAGGCAGCAGTCCATACTGTCACCTTGATAGTAGGATCTTTGTTAATCTTCCGGTATGCACCAGAACTAAGTAGACCACATAGCTCTTCCTTGTAGACTTTCTGAGGCAAAAGGACCGGAGCATTACCCGCACGCGCTGCAGTCGGAAAACTATAAGCGCGATGCCATAGATAGTACAAGGGTACTAATATCGATACGCGCTGCTGCTGCGACTCACGGAGAGAGAGGATAACAGCATAACCGCGAGAGACTAATCACAGAATATCAACCAAAACCAAGATTTAATGGGAAGCATAACACGAGCCAGCCACGGCTCAACCTCCCGCCCTCAAACAAACACGATGCTGGAAGGGGGGGGGGGGGGCTACTTAACCATCAGACTAACTAACTGGATTTAACCTGGCTAAGGTGAACCCAGTACTGGTTACCGGAATGGTTATCCTTAACCAGCAGATTCACCGGGCCTAAAATGCGCAAATTGGTGCTAGGCCCCAGAAAATGAGGAGTAAATTTACTCATATTTCCGACACGCACCTGCCTACTGGGGAAACTACGGACATAGACCTGATCTCCTGGCCTCCCTCTAAAGGTTCGCCGATTACGATTGTAACGCTCACCTTGATTATTATGGACCCTGAGTATATTACGTCTGGCACGGTTCCAGTTTTCATTGATGACTTGAGGAACTAGATCTTGAATTCCCCACAAGTTCTAAAAAGGGGAATTAACAGGATAGGAAAGGATCAAAGAGGCGGGAGTAGCTCCCAAGGCTTCATGATTGGTGGTATTAAAAGCAAAACTAAGCCAAGGAAGACTAGAGTCCCACTTACTAGGCGTTTTCTGAAATCAAAGCGGATTTACGATTTCGGTTAACCCTCTCCGTAAAGCATGCCTGCGGATAATACGACGCAGTCGTGATATGCTTGACACCGTTCTGAAAACAGGACGCCTTGAAAGGAGCCGAAAGGAAGGCCGGCACATTATCGCTAACAATTTTCTTAGGTGGGCCAAAAACAATGAAAACTTTAGTTAAATGAGAAATAGTGGTGGTAGCAGTGACGTTACGGCTCGGAAGGAGCCAAGTGAATCCGGAGAACGCATCAATAATAACTAACACGTATCGATGACCTTTCTTAGTACGAAGAAAAGGTCCTAGATAATCGATATAGAGCTTGTGCGTAGGACAGGACTCGCGCTCAGAGCTCAGCAAACCCTGTTGAAGAGCATTCTTGGGTTTGACTACATTATACAGCCGATATTGCTATACCATCTCTCTGACATTTCGCTCCATGGTGGGCCAAGTCAAATGCTCCTTGACTTTTTTCAGAGTCTTAGGAACTTATAAGTGGCTACCCACCAACGAATCATGAAAGTACCGAAAAACCGGGCGCACCAGAGCTACTGGCAAACTTCTTTAACTGCTTCACATGCCCGACCCTTTTACGCAGAATGCAACTGTTAATAATATACTCATGCGACAGTTCCCCAGCCAAATAGGGTCCTGATCCCGACGCTGAGCGACATCAAACTAAAGAGGAATTTCTCCCAATCCTGCCTCCATCTGTCTCCCGGGTTCCCTCATTAGGTGTAGATTCGGTGAACTACCGGCTGAGGATATCCGAAAGGATATTTTCAGTGTCTCTCACGTGTTTATCTTCAAATTAAATGCGTACCTCTCATCTGGCACTACGGCCAGTTTTACGGCTAAAATACCAGCATTAGATGTGTCATTTTGGACAATAAACCTTTTATTAAAGTATGGTACTCCTAGAAATGGACGATTGGCTACAGCTCCCTTAATATACTCAAACGCGGGCTCCTGGACAGGTCCTTATTCAAAACGCACTCTCTTCCGGCACTGTTCGTTTGAGGTCGCGGCCAACTAAGCAAAATTATGGACAAAACGCCTAAAATAGTTCAACATGCCTATGAACCTAGCAATTCCGCGTATATCAGTAGGCGGAGGCAACGCCCGTATGGTCTTAGTTCGCTCTTGTTCGATGCGAATACTCTGACCTGACACTAGGTGACCTAAGAAGAAGACCTGCTGCGTTTCTAATGTCATCTTACTGGGTTTAACAGTCAGCCCGGCTCCCTGAAACCTCGAAAGAACTTTCTGGATATGATCCAAATGGTCCTGAAACGAACGGCTATAGATGACTAAATCGTCCAAATAATTATAGGCAAACACTAATTTCAAGTCCCTAAGGATATTATCCAGCAAACGAGTTGCCAAACCAAAAGGAACTCTGTCAAACAGATTCCAATCAGTACAAAATGCGGTAACATGTTTACATTCTTCAGCTAATGGAATCTGATAACAGGCTTGGTTCAAACCAAGAACAGTAAACCAATTAGTACCGGCAAACCAGGTAAAAGTTATTCAGATCAGAGGCAGAGGTACATTCGAAGACAACCTTAGTGTTGAAGCACCCGGTAGTTAACCACAGGTCTGAAATAGTGCTCCTGATCCTTGGGAACATGGCATATGGGGGAAGCATAAGTAGATGTAGAAGGCGTAATAACTCCTTGTTGGAGCATTTGTGATATTCTCGCCTTCAGTATCTTCACCTTAGGAGGTGAGAGGCGACGTTGTTGGCTGCCTGACAGGACTATCGTCGGATAGAAGGATATGGTAATTAAGAACATTAGTGACACTCAAGTTATCACTAAGAAGCTCAGGAAAACTCTGTAACAAATCCCGTAATTGAGAAGCGTGATGCGGCGAGAGATGGGTAAGATCTAACTCATTAGCCACATCCTGAACGGCCAATGCATCTGCATTTCGATGCACAATACGTTTAGCGCACTTATAAAACGAAACATAAGGTGGCTTGCGGAGTATGGATGTAGATGTAGAAACTTCTCCACAGGAGCTAACTTAAAGAAAAAGGTGTGCCCAGAATAATCCAAGAATAACCCAGTATTTACTGAAATCACATCCCAAAATTAGATCGACCGGCAGCTCCTTGACCGAGGCTAATGACAAGGGCCAGGAAAAATCCCCCATCGATATACTCCCTCGGACCCAATCATGCAGAGGCAACACCTGGTCATTGGCCACCCGACATTTCTGCACCGGAGAAAGCACCGACCGAAGTTTCGTAAAATGACCAACTTCCAAAAACCACTCGAAGCACAATAATGAAAATGAGCTACCAGAATCGGAAAGAGCACAGATCGGTTCGCCACCTACTCGAGAACAAACGTAAGGCGAGGGCGGTGATGAGGGAGCGACAACACGGGTACGCCAGCGTCTAAAGGCTCGATCACGAGATAGCTGCCCAGTCCGGCGTCATTTATTGGCTCTGAGAGCGCGAGGCTGAATCCAAGAGCGCTCCAAGTGAGCCGTGCTGCCGCACCTGAAACAACACCGGGGTTCCAGTTTTACTGCTTCAGCGAATGCAACACTTCGGAATTTCCCTTGCCAGCGCCGGTGGCCTGCCCCTTAACTTCGTGACATACATCGTATCCAAGCGGCAACGCCCATATCGCTACAACCGCGGCACGGAGTTCTTCCCAAGCTGAAGGCTGATTACGGAAGACATAGTGCTACTTATCCGCAACGCGCATTCCCCTAAGAACAATAGACACCGGCTGTTGTTCAGGCAAATCGATTAACAAAGCCAAGGACGCCGTCTGAACTCTGTCCACATACTGATGTAACTGCTCTTTATCCCGCTGCATCTCCCAAATGTAACGACATTCAAGCTGTTTTCGAACTCCGGTGGTCAATCTCTGCCTAATGACGAGCTCCCTCAATTGCTGTAAGGAGAACACTTCAGTCATGGCTCGGAAGAGGAGGTTCTGCAACTCACTTCTAGCTAACAGGTACGGCAGTGACAAAATTACTTGGTGTGGAACCACGAAAGGGAGAAGCATAAAGTTCAAGACGAACCGACAACCGTAATAATTTTTCGACCTGTTCAAGCCACTCCACGACTAATTCAGTAATATCACGAGAGGATTAGGCAACTTGGCAAACATTGCGTCTAACTTCACCGAGGACGTAACAGTACCATCCCGGGCAGGCTCTCGCCCTCTCCCGAACACAGCAAGTCCCGCTCCTCAATCCTCTTCTCACCAAATCTAAACACGTAACATTAAACTGCAATGCACTAACCAAAGAGCCCAATTCGGCGGCTAATTTTTTATGGTAATCTTCCAAAGCTAACATGCCCAAATCCGCTTTCCGATTTGTTAAATACATTAACTGGGCCTACACCCTATCCAATAAACTGGCACTAGGTTGAGTGCCTTCCAAAACGCAAATAGTGTCCTCAAGGCCCCTAACAGCCTTCAACAAAAATTCAGTGGCCGCTCCTGTCTCACCCAACACCTCCGGCGTGACGTCAACCGGCTGAAAAACGGCAGCACCTAAACGGGCCACTAAATCCGGATTACTGCTCTCAGTAGCTTGGCGCCTTATTTCCAACTCGTAAACAAGATGTTCCTGAGCAGGCCGATCCCCGGACTCTGACTGACCGCCATTACAATACACCTGAAACAATCAACACCCAAAACAATGTGGTGTCACAGAACAGAAATAAAATTGAAACTAACAGTAACTGAAATGGCAAGAACACAAACGTAACCACGCTTTGCTACCAGTGAAATCCCTGGGCTAGCAGGACGGAGCGGATGCGGTTATATTTGTGGAAAGAGGTAAAAATATGTTACTGTCAGTTGCACACCATCATACAAAATTTATTTCTTAAAACACACAATCAGACAAGCAAGAATCAAGACTCTCAAGGTTTTAACGAAAGACCTCCTTTGATTTAATTTAGATCGGCTGAAGACCACATCGAAAATCCAAGGCACAAGGCCTAAGCAAGGTACAGGAGTTCTTCTGGCGGTTTCACTTCTTCAGAATTTTTTATCTTCAATATAAATAGGCTGAAAGCCTTAGCTTTAATGTTATCCCATATAACGCGGCTGAAGGCCTCACGTTAATCAAGAATAGTCTCGCGGCTTAAGGCCGAGACAAAGATTTTCAAAGTTTAATTTAAATTGGCTAAAAACTCGGTTGAAGGCCGCATATCAACAAAACAATTTTACGGATTTTGCCTGGGAAGAAGAGCTTTCAATTTGAAAAGGCTGAAGGCCTGATCTCAAAATACTTCGTGTAAAACTCTGCTGCAGGCCTCATATTAAAAAATAACAATCTTATGACTTAAGGGCAAGACAAGGATTTTGAATTTTTAATTTAATAGAGATTAAAACACACATCATGGAGAAAACAATTTTACGACTTAAGGCCTAAAGGAAGAGATTCTGAATTTCAACTAAAATAGGCTAAAGTCTTTATCCTAAAATGCTTCACATAACTCTCGGCTGAAGGCCACATACGAAACCCAAATAATCTCACGTCTTAAAATTAAAAATTGGAAATTTCTTTGTCTGGGCTTTAACTGAAAAACTCGGCTGAAGGCCACATAAAAACTACAAAATATTTCTTCCGGCTTAAATCCTAGACAAAATTTTCAACTCTTGATTTGAAAAGGCTGAAAACTCGGCTGAAGGCCACATACCTACTTGAAACCAATTTACGGCTTAATGTCTAGGCACAAGGAATTTGCAATTTTAATTTTGAAAGGCTGAAACTCGGCTGAAGGCCACATACCAGTCAAGAAACTTTTTTACGCCTTAAGGCCTAAGAAGAAAAGCCTTGAAATTTCAATAAGCAAAAACTCCGCTGAAGGCCACACACAGTACTTAAGACTAAAAAGGAAATCACTCTGTAAAACACAAGGAGCGGCGCTCAGAAGGTTCCAACCTGGGGAAGTAACTAACGCACTTTTAGGTGAAACAGGCAGCCAGACCGACAACTTCTTAATCAAAAGGCAACCCAACAAAAAGCCAGCCGAGGAACCAACCAACAACATCAGTTCTACTGCACCTGAACAGCAAAACGACAACAAGATGTCAATCGCACAACGTTCCGGATACTGGTGGCCAATCAAGCCAAATGAGAATAAACGCCCAAAACTACCAACACCTTAGCTGTCACACTACACGCTGTGCTGTACAATACCAACACGATGTGGAAAATACACTGCCAGAAACTACGTCAACAACCACTTTAGGTCACTGGAACGTCAACGGCCACAACACAGGAGATACCTCTGGTACACTTAATTTAAGTCATTCCTTCATTAATGAAGTTTAACACCACACAGGAAGACGGCTGCAATTCTAATCGACTTGACGCACACACGTTGTTGCTCGCGTGGATCTCTCAGAAAGTGACAACCAGGATCAAACCAAGAGATGTGATAGCAGTTGAGGCTTGATAGTAGGTTAAGTGAGCACTCAACTTTAGCGTCCAGTTTCGGTGGCTGACGAACTTCGTAACCCTCGCAAGAAGTGCCTCACAACTCCAACCGCACGTGCACGCCGCCAGCGGCTCCGGTCTGACCACGCGCCACAGAGACTTCCTCGTTGCTCTGACCCAACGGACCGACTGTCACACACAGCACACCCGGAAAACATATCCGCCACACCAGACATAGTACAGCAGTACTAGTATCGATACACACTGCTGCGGCTCACGGAGAGAAGACAGCAACGTTATTGCGGTAACCACTGGGCTACAACAAGTGATTTAAAAAAAAAAAAAAAAAAAAAAAAACAAGGCACCCATCCAGCCAGCCACGGCTCACATACGTTGCAAAGAGCAATGGTGCTGACAATTCTTTTCAGTATTCAATACTGCCTTCTCACGTTGCCATCCTGATAAGTCAATGTTGACTTTTATAGAAGAGATATTCATTTTCCAAAAACATCGCAGTTCTTCCACATAAAACATTTTCCTTAATTCTACAACACTTATTCAAAAAATGGCTCTGAGCCCTATGAGACTTAACATCTATGGTCATCAGTCCTCTAGAACTTAGAACTACTTCAACCTAACTAACCTAAGGACAGCATACAACAGCCAGCCATCACGAGGCAGAGAAAGTCCCTGACCCCGCCGGGAATCGAACCCGGGAACCCGGGCGTGGGAAGCGAGAACGTACAACAGTTATTGTTTCTATACAGGCTACACTTTAGTTTCTTTTTTTGGGGTGCTTTTGCCTAGAGCGGAATGCTGTCTGTGTATTTCATTGGTCAAATTTTTCAGTGTAACGAAAATATGATTCTCTATAAATTGTTCGAAGCAAAGAGTAGGATATGACCAAATGAGGAAGCAAATAGACCAGCGTGAGGCCTAGTTTTGCGAAAAACGATTTAACTTCTTTAAATAAATCAGGGTAACTGAGAAAAACTTAAATCTTTCGTTGCTGTCATACTAAAGTCATACGCAGTGTTTAGAATTGTCACGTCGATGTCTCATATCTGCCTAGTGTTAGCGAGATGCTTTAGGAGCTTTAAGTAGAATGCTATGGACCACAGGGTGTACTCAAAAAATGTCTGAAGTAACTAATTGTGTTTTCTTATACATCATAGGTATTGTTTTGCAACACTACTATAAATCTCAGAAATTCTGCTGGTTTGTACATAATGCGGATGTAGTGGAACATAGATGCTCCAGAAAATGGCGCAAAATGTGCAAAATATTGATTTGTGTTATGTCAAAGACATGTGTAAATATTATGTCGATATTTTGTGACCATACTTTGTCCATAATTAGCGTCCTGATACAATCGCTCTAAAACAAAAAATTTAAGTCTGAAATCCTAGGTTCACTTGAAAATATGTATCTATTAGGCTGGTGCAGAAGTTCACAGCTCTTTTTTTTTTTTTTTTTTTTTTTTTGTCAGCTGGTATTCAGGTTGCTATGGGTTTATTTAACGATTGTCAGTTTTTATTGTTAGTTCACTGTTGCTATTTGAGTTTACATGTTGAAATTTTGTGTCTGAAGATAGTGAGTGGAGCTGTCGACGCTACAAAATGGAGTACAAACAGGAGAAATCGGAACATTTCCGACATTTTACACGGTCTGAGTTCATTCGAGGAGCTACAGCAGCGGAGGCACCCAGAAACATTTGCACCGTGTGTGGGGATAATACTATTGGACAGAGAACTCTAAGGAAGTGGTTTTCTCTTGTTAAGGAGGATCGTTTTGACGTTAATGATGTCGCTGTTTGATGGAAGTCGTTCACACTCATGAACCCACAATGATCCACGCGAGTGTACTCGAGAGCTGGTAAATGTGGTAAACTGCAATTATTTCACCACCGTACGAATTTAAGTGCAATGGGAAAGGCTCAAACATCAAGAGTCGGGTGCCGCATGCCCTAAGCCAAAATCACAAAATCAGCAGGTGACCACATGTGCATCATTGCTTGGCTCGTGAACAACACCGGCGATGACTACTCCGTACCGCTATTGGGGTGCAAAATAACTGATGATGGTCGAAGTACAGAGGATATAGAATATACACTGGCAATGGCAAGGAAAGCGTTTCTGAAGAAGAAAAATTTGTTAACATCGAGTATAGATTTCAGTGTGAGGAAGTCGTTTCTGAAAGTATTTGTATGGAGTGTAGTCATGTATGGTTGAAATGGTTCACATGGCTCTGAGCACTATGGGACTTAACATCTATGGTCATCAGTCCCCTAGAACTTAGAACTACTTAAACCGAACTAGCCTAAGGACAGCACACAACACGCAGTCATCACGAGGCAGAGAAAATCCCTGACCCCGCCGGGAATCGTACCCGGGAACCCGGGCGTGGGAAGCGAGAACGCTACCGCACGACAGCCGTGTATGGAAGTGAAACATGACGATAAATAGTTTGGACAAGAAGAGAATAGAAGCTTTCGAAATGTGGTGCTACAGAAGTATGCTAAAGATTAGATGGGTAGATCACATAACTAATGATGAAGTATTGAATAGAATTCGGGAGAAGAGGAATTTGTGGCACAACTTGACAAGAAGAAGGGACCGGTTGGTAGGACATGTCCTGAGGCATCAAGGGATCACAAATTTAGCACTGGAGGACAGCGTGGAGGGTAAAAATCGTAGACGGAGACCAAGAGATTAGACGGAGACCAAGAGATGAATACACTACGCAGATTCAAAAGGATGAAGGTTGCAGTAGGTACTGGGAGATGAAGAAGCTTGCACAGGATAGAGTAGCATGGAGAGTTGCATCAAGCCAGTCTCAGAACTGAAGACAGCAAACAACAACAATGCTAACACAGGGAAACGAAAGGAATGGTTGAGCCCAGCAAAGCAGCAACTCCCCGAACAACGACCTGTAATCATCTACAAAAGATGATGTTATGCATCTGGTGCGCTACGAATTGCTTCCCCGAAGTGTAACCATCACTGCTGACGTTTATTCTCAGCAACCGCGACGTTTTGCAGACGCAATCCAAGAACGACAAGGAGGAAGACCGCGTGAAGTGATGCTACTCCACGATAACGACCACCCGCATTTTGCTAGGCTGAGGGAAGACACTATACGGGAGTTGTGTTGGGGAGTCCTTCCGCAACCACGTTATTCAGCTGATCTGGTGTCCTCATACACAGATACAACCTTGAAGGAACTTCCCTTTCCAATGAAGATGCTCTATGAACATGGCTCGACGAGTTCTTCGCCTCAAAACCACGTGATTTCCACAGTCGCGGAATATAAAACGTACTCCAGCGTTGACAGATTGTTTTAAATAGAGAAGGAGAATGTATTATTGATAAACGTCTGTGTTACGTTAGAACTTATGCACCAGACAAATACCTTTTCTGCATGAGACACGGCAGTCCGCAGAGCTTACCGGTGTGACGGGATGCCGCAGCGTGAGGGGAACGTGCATCCAGCCATGAGGTTGCCCCGCTGAACTGCAGGCGTTCATGAACAGTACTAGGCGTAGGGTAGTATCTGACAACTTCTCGGGCTTCAAACTACCCATTTCAGCGATAGTATTGCTCGTAACGGGAATATTTTTCAATCTCTGAGTTTTGACGTTATAACAACAGCAGCTGCCGAAGAGCACTGAAACACATAAATCAAAATTAGGCAGCTGTAGTAGACGAAATTCCTTCAGAATTCTTGAAACTTTGGGTGAACTTACCTTCGTAGCACCATTCCACTTAGTAAGCGAGATGTATGTATCGAGTAACACATACTCTGACATCAATAAAAAATATAAAACAGCAGTTCGGAAGATGCTGACATCTGTGAAGAATATTACGGCTACGAAGAAGTCTCGGACGAAATATCAGCACAGGTCAGTTACTGGATGCAGCAGTATTCCGAGCACTTTATTCACCGTGGTCGTTTCCTTACGTTTGATTAGCCAGATTGGATTCTACAAGCAGTCAGCTGAATTACTTCTTAGCAGCTTCCCTTACGGTTGGGCAATGCCTTTGCCACACACATAAAAAAGAGACGTATTTCACAAAAAGATTGTCAATGTAAAAGGATTCCTTTCCTGGTTAATGGTTGGTTTACGATATCTCTCAGCATTCGCAACCACTGTATCCTGATGATTAGTAAATCTTCTTGGCCGCAGTATCATCCACGGGCAATTATCGTCCTAACTTACAGGCAAAGCAAGTGGATGTCCTTTCTGTGCATACAAAAGCTTGGTGAATGTTGGGCGGTCACATCATTGTCCGGCGAGTTGCCATACCTACCTGTCACTCTGAGAATGATGGGATTCCCTGAAACATATATACATGAGATAGTCCTTCAGATGTACGCGTGAGACTCCTAGCAGTTGACGTCTAAATGTGGTTTTTTATGTATTTATTTGCAATGGATTTCGGTGTCTCTCCATTTTCTGGCATGTCTACGGTACCACGTGATCAGGCGTGTACCGGGTAATCATCAATATACACATGTCTCATAGAGGGTACAACACCAAAAATGCAGACAAAGTACCGTCTGCAACATCCAAAATTTTCGCCGTTTAATTTTCGTTGATATCTTGCACTATACTCTTGATTCTGATGCTATATGCTGTACTACAGAAACTAAATACATCAATACTTCGAATACGTATTAAATAAAAATTTGACTGTATATAATTGATTGTAATTATAATAGAAATATTATAAATTGCCGGGTAATAGCAAAGGGAACTTTATTGAGATGTATCAATAGCAAAGACGAAATGATAATAGCTGTACCGATGTTTATCTTTGCGCATGGAGAGCCTCTGTCGCGTGGCGTGCAGATGGGAGGCAGAGCAGTTTGTGTCATGAAAGAGTGCGGAAGTGTTTGTTGAACGCTCCGGCCGACCCGGTGTGTACCTATACTCGCGCCAGTGTAGACATCCCTCACTCGTTAACCTGCGATTACTGAGAGCACGGTAGGAGTGGACCGGCGGGGGAAGCTGCAGTTTCAACTGTTGCCTGTCCCGTAAGTATCCGTGGCTCTGGAGACGACTCGGGGTTCCTCTCATCAAGCAGCAGCAGCAACAGCAGCTCCGCATTGTCGTCGGCTACATACTTGTCATCCGCAAAGCTACAATATCGAAGGACTGTTAATTGACAAACATTGTAGTGTAGAGAGGCTTCAACCAGCAACATTTCATTCACAGAGTATGAATAACTTGAATAATAACTTGCAAAAGTTAAAATTTCTAGGACACCTGTGTTGCATTGTCCTCATACATTATTACCATGCAGGGTCCCTTTCCTTTCCATGCAATCGTCGAGTGTCATAAGAATATCAAAACTGATTAAATATTTACTGCTAGTTTCGTGTACTTCATACTGACCAGTTTCAGTCTAAATTTTCTGCCTTAGTAACTACATTGTTGTATTGCTTAACAGAAGCTACTTACAGCAAAGTAAGTTTCGCTGGCAAAACAAATAACTACAGATACAATATAAATCTCCCACATGAACCATGGACCTTGCCGTTGGTAGGGAGGCTTGCGTGCCTCAGCGATACAGATAGCCGTTCCGTTTGTGCAACCACAATGGAGGGGTATCAGTAGAGAGACCAGGCAAATGTGTGGTCCCTGAAGAGATGCAGCAGCCTCTTCAGTAGTTGCAGGGGCAACAGTCTGGATGATTGACTGATCTAACCCTGTAACACTAATCAAAACGGCGTTGCTGTGCTGGTACTGCGAACGGTTGAAAGCAAGGGGAAACTACAGCCGTAATTTTTCCCGAGGGCATACACCTTTACTGTATGCTTAATGATGATGGCGTCCTCTTGGGTAAAATATTCCGGTCCCCCATTTGGATCTCCGGGCGGGGCTACTCAAGGGGATATCGTTATCAGGAGAAGGAAAACTGGCATTCTACGAATCGGAGCGTGGAATGTCAGACCTATTAATCGCGCAGGTAGGTTAGAAAATTGAAGAAGGGAAATTGATAGGTTACAAATAGATATAGTGGGAATTAGAGAAGTTCAGTGGCAGGAGGAACAAGACTTCTGGTCAGGTGAATACAGGGTTATAAATACAAAATCAAATAGGGGTAATGCAGGAGTAGGTTTAATAATGAATAAAAAATAGGAGTTCGGGTAAGCTACTACAAAAAGCATAGTGAACGCATTATTGTGGCCAAGATAGACACGAAGCCCACTCCTACTACAGTAGTACACGTTTATATGCCAACTAGCTCTGCAGATGACGAAGAAATTGAATAATTTCTTTTATTTCATCATAAATTTCTTCAGATGGTGAAGGAAGACGAAAATTAAATAGTCATGGGTGACTGGAATTCGGTAGTAAGAAAAGGGAGAGAAGAAACATAGTAGCTGAATATGGATTGGCCTTCAGTTGCTTCAATTTCTTCATCTGCAGAGCTAATTGGCATATAAACTTATACTACTGTAGTAGACGTGGGCTTCGTGTCTATCTTGGCCACAAAATGCGTTCACTATGTTGTTTGTAGTAGCGCGTAATGGGGCCAGTTAGGGATATGGCGGCTAAGAAGGGGAAGAAATCCAGTGTGCACGCCATGTGCATTTCCGGAGGAGTCATTCCTGATGTGGAAATGGTACTTCCGGATGCCATGAAGAACACAGGGTGCAGACAGCTGCAGGTGGTGGCACATGTCGCCACTAATGACGCGTGTCGCTTTGGATCTGATGACATTCTCTCTGGATTCCAGCGGCTATCTGATTTGGTGAAGGTTGCCGGTCTTGCTTACGAGATGAAGGCAGAGCTCTCCATCTGCAGCATCGTTGACAGAACCGACTGCGGACCTTTGGTGCAGAGCCGGGTGGAGGGTCTGAGGGTCAGAGGCTCAGACGGTTTTGCGACCGTGTTGGCTGCAGATTCCTTGACTTGCGTCAGAGGATGGTGGGGTTTCGGGTTCCGCTGAATAGGTCAGGAGTTCACTACACTAAGCTGGCGGCTACACGGGTAGCGGAGGCTGTGTGGTAATGGACTGGGCAGTTTTTTAGGTTAGAAGGCCTCGGGAAAGTACGGGGAGGGCTGCAATCTCAAAGGGTTCATAGCACATACAGGACGTGCTTGGATCAAGGAACAGTCGGAATTGCAGTTGTAAATTGTTGTAGTTGTGCTGGGAAAGTCCCTGAGCTTCAAGCGCTAATAGAAAGCACAGAAGCTGAAATCGTTATAGGTACAGAAAGCTGGCTAAAGCCTGAAATAAGTTCTGCAGAAACCTTTACAAAGTCTCAGACGGTGTTCAGGAAAGATAGATTAGGCAGAATTGGTGGTTGAGTGTTTGTGTCTGTCAGTAGTGGTTTATCTTGTAGTGAAGCCGAAGTAGGTACTCAGTGCGAATTCGTATGTGTGGTGGTTATACTTAACAACTGAATTGGCTCCTCCTACAGACCCCCAGACTCCGATGATATAGCTGCTGAACAGTTCAGAGAAAATTTGAGTCTCGTAACAAATAAATACCCTCACTCTAACGGTTATAGTTGGTGGGGACTTCAACCTTCCCTCGTTATGTTGGCAAAAATACTTGTTCAAAACCGGTGGTAGGCGAAAACATATTCCGAGATTGTCCTAAATGCTTTCTCCGAAAATTGTTTCGAGCAGTTAGTCCACGAACCCACATGAATTGTAAATGGTTGCGAAAACACACTTGACCTCTTAGTCATGATGCTATTAGCTCTGGACTGTTTGTGGCTGATACAGGGATTAGTGATCACAAGGTCGTTGTAGCTAGGCTCAATGCCATTTCTTCCAAATCCACCAGAAACAAACGCAAAATAAAAGCGGATGAAGTGTCACTAGAAGCCTTCCTAAGAGACAGTCTCCATTCCTTCCGAACTGACTACGCAAATGTAGACGAGATGTGGCTCAAATTCAAAGATATAGTAGCAACAGCAATTGAGAGGTTCATACATCATGAATTGGTAAGAGATGGAACGGATCCCCCATGGTACACAAAACAGGGCCGAACGCTATTGCAGAGGCAACTGAAAAAGCATGCGAAGTTCAGAAGAATGCGAAATGCCGAAGACTGGCTAAAATTTACAGACATGCGAAATTTGGCACGTACTTCGATGCGAGATGCTTTTAATAGGTTACACAACAAAACATTGTCTCGAAATTTGGTAGAAAATCCGAAGAAATTCTGGTCGTATGTAAAGTACACAAGCGGCAAGACGCAGTCAATACTTTCGTCGCGCAGTGCCGATGGTACTGTTACCGACGACTGTGAAGGTAAAGCGAACTTACTGAACCCAGTTTTCCGAAATTACTTTACCAGGGAAGACGAACAGAACATTCCAGAATTTGAAACACTAACAGCTGCTAGCATGAGTTTCTTAGAAGTAGATACCTTCGGGGTTGCGAAGCAACTCTAATCGCTTGATATGGGCAAGTCTTCAGGTCTAGATTATATACCGATTAGGTTCCTTTCAGATTACGTTGGTACAATAGCTCCCTACGTAGCAACCCTTTACAACCACTCGCTCACCGATAGATCTGTACCTACAGATTGGAAAATTGCGCAGGTCGCACCAGTGTTCAAGAAGGGTAGTAGGAGTAATCCATTTAACTACAGACCTATATCATTGACGTCGGTTTTCAGTAGGGTTTTGGAGCATATACTGTATTCAAACATTATGAGTCAACTCGAAGGGAACGATCTATTGATACGTAATCAGTATGGTTTCAGAAAACATCGTTTTTGTGCAACGCAACTAGCTCTTTATTCGTACGAAGCAATGGCCGCTATCGACAAGGGATCTCAAGTTGATTCAGTATTTCTAGATTTCTGGAAAACTTTTGATACCGTTCCTCAAAAGCGCCTTCTAATCAAGCTGCGCGCCTATGGGGTATCGTCTCAGTTGTGTGACTGGATTCGTGATTTCCTGTCAGGAAGGTCGCAGTTCGTAGTAATAGACGGCAAATCATTGAGTGAAACTGAAGTGATATCAGGTGATCCCCAGGGAAGCGCCCTGGGACCTCTGCTGTTCCTGATCTATATAAATGACCTGGGTTCTCTTAGGTCGATCGCAGATGATGCTGTAATTTACCGTCTAGTAAGGTCATCCGAAGACCAGTATCAGTTGCAAAGCAATTTAGAAAAGATTGCTGTATGGTGCGGCAGGTGGCAGTTGGTAAATAACGAAAAGTCTGAGGTGATCCACATGAGTTCCAAAAGAAATCCGCTGGAGTTCGATTACTCGATAAATAGTACAATTCTCAAGGCTGTCAATTCAACTAAGTACCTGGGTGTTAAAATTACGAACAACTTCAGTTGGAAAGAGCACATAGATAATATTGTGGGTAAGGCGATCCAAAGGTTGCGTTTCATTGGCGGGACACTTAGAAGATGCAGCAAGTCCACTGCAGAGACAGCTTACACTACACTCGTTCGTCCTCTGTTAGAATATTGCTGCGCGGTGTGGGATCCTTACCAGGTGGGATTGGCGGAGGACATTGAAAGGGTGCAAAAAATGGCAGCTCCTTTTGTATCATCGCGTAATAGGGGAGAGAGTGTGGCAGATATGATACGCGAGTTGGGGTGGAAGTCATTAAAGCAAAGACGTGTTCCGTCGCGGCGAGATCTATTTACGAAATTTCGGTCACCAACTTTCTCTTCCTAATGCGAAAATATTTTGTTGAGCCAAACCTACATAGGAAGGAATGATCATCAAAATAAATTAAGAGAAATTAGAGCTCGAACAGAAAGATTTAGGTGTTCGTTTTTCCCGCGCGCTGATCGGGAGTGGAATGGTAGAGAGATAGAATGAATGTGGTTCGATGAACCCTCTGCCAAGCACTTAAATGTGAATTGCAGAGTAGTCATGTAGATGTAGATGGGGGTAAGATATGAAAGAGGAAGCAGCCTGGTAGAATTTTGCACAGAGCCCAACTTAATCAAAGCCAACACTTGGTTCAAGAATCGTAAGAGAAGGTTGTATACATAGAAGAATCCTGGTGATACTAGCAGGTATCCGATAGAGATTTAGGAACCAGGTTTTAAGTTGTATCTTACCGTTGTATAGTCTAAGAGATTTCCAGGGGCAGATGTGGACTCTTACCACAATCTATTGGTTATGAACAGTAGATTAAAACTGAAGAAACTGCAAAAAGGTGGAAATTTAAGTACATGGGACCTGGATAAACTGACTAAACCAGAGGTTGTACAGAATTTCAGGGGGAGCATAAGGGAACATTTGAAAGAATGAGGGAAAGGAATACAGTAGATGAAGAGTGGGTAGCTTTGAGGGATGAAATAGTGAATGCAGCAGAGGACAAGTAGGTAAAAAGACAAGTGCTAGCAGAAATCCTTGGGTAACAGAAGAAATATTGAATTTAATTGATGAACGGAGAAAATATAAAAATGCAGAAAATGAAGCAGGCAAAAAGGAATACAGACGTCTCAAAATGAGAACCACAGGAAGTGCTAAATGGCTAAGCAGGGTTGGCTACAGGACAAATGTAAGGATGAGGAGGCTTATCTCACTTGGGGGAAGATAGATACTGCCTACAGGAAAATTAAAGAGACCGTTTGAGAAAAGAGAACCAACTGCATGAATATCAAGAGCTCCGATGGAAACCCAGTTCTAAGCAAAGAAGGGAAAGCAGAAAGGTGGAAGGAGTATATAGAGGGTCTATGCAAGGGCGATGTACTTGAGGACAATTTTATGGAAATGGAAGAGTATGTAGATGAAGATGGAATGGGAGATACGATACTGCGTGAAGAGTTTGAGAGAGCACTGAAAGACCTGAGTCGAAACAGGGCCCCGGGAGTATATAACATTCCATTAGAACTACTGACAGCCTTGGGAAAGCCAGTCGTGACAAAACTCTACCATCTGCAGACGAAATACCACAGACTTCAAGAAGAATATAATAATTTCAATCCCAAAGAAAGCAGGAATTGACAGATGCGAAAATTACCGATCTGTCAGTTTAATAAGTCACGGCTGCCAAACACTAACGCGAAATCTTTACAGACGATTGGAAAAACTAGTAGAAGCCGACGTCAGGGCAGATCAGTTTCGATTCCGTAGAAATATTGGAATACGTGAGGCAATACTAACCCTACGACTTATCTTAGAAAATAGATTAAGTCTACAAATGCTAGAAACGTATGTTTGCCTTTCCTTAGAGTATTCCAGCCAACACTGTCAAAAGTTTTCTCTCTTTCAATTTCTGAAGGTGGCAGGGGTAATATACAGGGAGCGAAAGGCTATTTACAATTTGTACAGAAACCAGATGGCAGTTATAAGAGTCGAGAGGCATGAAAGGGAATCAGTGGTTGGGAAGGGAGTGAGACAGGTTTGTAGCTTCGCCCCGATGTTATTCAATTTGTATATTGAGGAAGCAGTGAAGGAAACAAAAGAAAAATTCGGAGTAGGTAATAAAATCTATTGTAATACTATCAAAGTTTTTATTTCACCTCAATGTCATCGGCAAACCTCACAGACAGCAAAGGACTACGAACAGCAGTTATGCGGAATGGATGGTGTCTTGAAAGGAGGATAAAAGATGATATCAACAAAAGCCAAACGAGGATAATAGAATGTTGTCGAATTAAGTCGGGTGATGCTGAAGGTATTAGATTAGGAAATGTGACACTTAAAGTTGTAAAGGAGTTTTGCTATTTCGGGAGAAAAATAACTGATGTTGGTCGAAGTAGAGAGGATATAAAATGTAGACTGGCAACGGCAAGGAAAGCTTATCTGAAGAAGAGAAATCTGTTAACATTGAGTATAGATGTAGGTGTCAGGAAGTCGTTTCTGAAAGTATTTGTATGGAGTGTAGCCATGTATGGAAGTGTAACATGGGCGATAAATAGTTTAGACAAAAAGAGAATAGAAGCTTTCGAAATGTGGTGCTACAGAAGAATGCTGAAGATTAGATGGGTAGATGACATAACTAATGAGGAGGTACTTAATAGGATTGGGGAGAAGAGAAGTTTGTGGCACAACTTGACTGGAAGAAGGGATCGATTTCTAGAACATGTTCTGAGACATCAAGAGATCACCAGTGTAGTGTTGGAGGGGAGCGTGGAGGGTAAAAATCGTAGAGGGAGACCAATAGATGAATACACCAAGCAGATTCAGAAGAATGTAGGTTGCAGTAGGTACTGGGAGATGAAGAAGCTTGCACAGGATAGAGTAGCATGGAGAGCTGCATCAAACCAGTCTCAGGACTGTAGGCTACAACAATATAAATTAAGAGAGCGCTATTTCATTTACTCTGTATCAACCTTAGAGAGTGACTTCTGCTACCTTGGTATTTATTTGATTGTTGTTATTTTAAAAGTGAAACCGATTTCTCATATGCTTAAAGGTAATTCAGTTCAATCTTTCAATAGTCAAAAATAAATGCTTCCCGTTTTCTAAATTTTGCATTAAGTTACACTGAGGTTACTGAACGTCTTTTTTTGCATAACATTTAACGTTACTTTCAAAATTTAGTGTTTCAGAATGAGTAACTTCAAGTAGTGGGGCAACTGATGACGCGATTGATGTTAGCTGATGACACGATTATCGTTATCCAAGATGGTGGCTTTTGGAGGGAAGATAGCTCAATTGCGCTACCTCTACTAACCTAAAAAAATGGCGGGAAAGAATTGGCTATCTCCACTAACCTAAGTCAACTCTTCCTAGGAAGTAGGCATAAGTCTTTATTTAAACCATTAGAGGTAGTACCACTATCAAGTGTTTTCGCCATGCTCTTGTCAAATGTTCACGAATTTTCCTCTAAGAGCTTACTCCTGCAGCTGATGCAAGTTATTATGATATTGTCACTCAATTCGAATATAATTTTTATAAATTTGTTTAAATAAGTTTAAATTTGATTAGATTTCTTTAAATTTATTATCTACCTACGGCATTAGTGTGTTACCACCACGAGGCTGAGATATAGGTTGTCGGTATGTTACATGAAATCATTCAACTCTACACATAAGACCTTATTAAGCAGTTAGAGCGAAATTAACGTGCATTTTCCAAGAGGATTGTGGTACTGCCTCTAAGAGCTTACTCCCAGAAATCATGGGAGTTAGTGTTGTGTTGCCTCCACTAGAGCCTGCTCATTCAATTCGGATATAATTTGTTTAAATTTATTATCTACCTACAGCATTAGTGTCGTGTTACCGCCATAAGAGGCTAAGATATCAATAGCTCTATTACTTGCGCTGGACATAAGTCCTTATTTAAACAATTAGAACCTCTACAACCATCAAGTGTGTTCGCCACCGTCTTTGAGAATGTTCACGAAATTTGCTCTAACAGTTTATTCTTGCAGCTGATGAGAGTTAGTATGGTGTTTCCTTTAAATTCGAATATAATTTGTTCAAATTTTTATAAATTTATTGCCTATCTACAGCATTATTTTCATGCTACCGCCATAACAGGCTGAGATATGAATAACTGTATTACATGAACTAGACATAAATCTTTATTTAAACGATTATAGCACTACAACCATCCACTCTGTTCACGAAATTTGCTCTAGCACCCGATGGGAGTTAGTATCGTGTTTCCAATTCACTTCGAATATAATCTCTATAATTTTGTATTAATTTCTTTAAATTTGTTTAAATTTATTATCTACCTACAGCATTAGTGTTGTATTACCGCCACAAGAGGCTTAGATATCGATGTTTTAATAGCTGTAGTACATGCACTGTATCTACGTGACAGCGTTGTGTTTCGTCCTCGGATAATAAACATCGTCCGGGTAGAGTAGAATGCGGGAATCGGCATAAGAGGGCGACATACGTAAAAAGAGAGCCAGACTTTGACGCTCAAAACACCATATCTCTTCCACTGGCCCACAACGGAGCCGGTGTTGGTCTGTATTCTAGACGTTGCAGTTCACACATAAGGCGAATCTGCAAGATGGGTCCTATGGAGAGTCCCTCGAATACCAGGTCGAACGTACACCAGGATCGAGCGTCACCGCGTTGACAGAGCACCATACTACGTTCCAGTGCACGGTAGGACACGTCAATTCGACGACATTAAGCGACCGGCGGCGAAGTAGTGTGCGGCAGGTGACTGGCTGTTGGTAAGCGAGAGACGGGGAGGTAGCCGTACTCCAGGTAAAGCCTGCCAAAGCAGGAAAAGGGCACCCGTGTCTGACCTGAGGGTCAAGGGAACACGGTGCCAGGCCATCCGTCAGTAGGCCGGTGAGGCTGGTCGGTCATCGTCGCCAAAGCCTGCGGTGCAAACTAACGAAGAGAAATACTTCTCGATAGTGAACACTGACAAGGCCAAGTCCGCCCCGTTCTTTTGGAAGGGTGACGGAGTAATATCGAACCTTTAATATCATTCCAGCGCTGACAAAGGAACCGAATGCGGCCACGATGCTCCGAGCTATGTGTTTAGGCATCGGTAGTGTTTGCGCTACGTGCGGAATTCGTGATGCCCGATAGACGTTAACATATTCGGTCCGTTGATGTAGGTCCTACACACGAAGACGAAGATCCACAAGCCCAGCACTTGCAAGAGACTCCGATAATTGATGGTGGTCGTGCGTGAGATGTAGTCCGTGAAGTCGATACCGAGACAACGGATTTTATCGCGCAGTGCCACCCTCGCAGGTGTCATCCCATGCCAGTGTTCAAAGCCATTGATTTATGTACATTTACACGGCATCTCGAAGCTTCGAAGTGGCTAACCAATCCAATGCTTTGCGAACATCACGTTCGTCACGAAGAGGTAACATCAGATCATCTGCATACGCAGTGCACCTAAAAAAGGAGCCACCAAGAGACAAACCCGTGAGGCGGTGTCGCAGCCCGCTTAACAAAGGTTCTAATGCTAAGGCGTACAGTATTGTCCATAATAGGGGTACCTGTGTAACACAGCGACGAATTTACAAGGTGTTCGACAGTCTAACGTTGACAAGCGCTTTCCCTGTTGCGCCACGTAGGAGACGAGTAACACCTCGGAGGAAGCGTCGGGGTAATGCTTATTCTGAAGAACAGCAGTTTAGTACGTATGACTGACGCAATCAAATGCTTGACGAATATCGCAGCCAGAGCTCCCGATACGCGACGCACCTTAGCGAGGGCAATCAGCGGCACAGGGCGGAGCGGATATTATGCGTCCCACCTATCGATGACTCATCCATTGATAGGACACGGGATGTCGTACGCAGAATTCGAGCTGCCACTCGACGCGTGAAGTTTTTCGTATCACGGTTCAACCAAGTCAATGGTCGGTAGACTGTAGTACGTGAACCTCCGTGAGGTTTACGGATTGGGATGGTGGTATCTTCCACAAATGCAGCGGGATGTTGCGCCTCTATTGTCATGAGCTCTTGACATATAGTAGTCCAATAGGGCACCAGTAGTCTCTGGAACGTCCTATAAATCTCCAGAGGTAACCCATCCGGTCCTAGTAGCTCATTGAGTGGCCCTTTTCCTATGGCATCCAACATTTCTTCTTCAGTCACCGGTTCTAGCAGTTCCTGTTGGAGTTCCGGAGTAACCGCTGCGTGTGTCAAACCAGCGACAACACTAATGATCTCTTGATCAGATCTCGTCCTCGTGTACAGGTGAGAATAAGGGGTAAAGTATGCATTGCTTATGTCTCTTTGCGTGGCGTGACGGACGCCGTTTTCTGTAGTCGCTTCATAGATCAATGTCCCGTGTATCTGCTCTCATTCCATGGCTATATGGTACATGCCCCCCCCCCCCCCCAATTAACCTTGGAACTTGCCATTCGTGGGGAGCCTTGCGTGCCTCAGCGATACAGATAGCCGTACCGTAGGTGCAACAAGAACGGAGGGGTATCTGTTGAGAGGCCAGACAAACGTGTGTTCCTGAAGAGGGGCAATAGCCTTTTCAGTAGTTGCAGGGGTAACTGTCTGGATGATTGACTGATCTGGCCTTGTAACACTAACCAAAACGGCCTTGCTGTGCTGGTACTGCAAACGGCTGAAAGTAAGGGGAAACTACAGTCGTAATTTTTCCCGAGGGCATGCAGCTTTACTGTATGGTTAAATGATGATGGCGTCCTCTTGGGTAAAATATTCCTGTGGTAAAATAGTCCCCCATTCGGGTCTCCGGGCGGGGACTACTCAAGGAGACGTCGTTATCAGGAGAAAGAAAACTGGCATTCTACGAATCGGAGCGTGGAATGTCAGACCCATTAATCGCGCAGGTAGGTTAGAAAATTTAAAAAAGGGAAATGGATAGGTTAAAGTTAGAGATAGTGGGAATTAGTGAAGTTCGGTGGCAGGAGGAACAAGATTTCCGGTCAGGTGAATACAGGGTTATAAACACAAAATCAAATAGGGATAAAGCAAGAGTACGCTTAATAATGATTAAAAAAAATAGGAGTTCGGGTAAGCTACTACAAACAGCATAGTGAACGCATTATTGTGGCCAAGATAGATTCGAAGCCCACGCCTATTACAGTAGTACAAGTTTATATGCCAACCAGCTCTGCAGATGACGAAGAAATTGATGAAATAAAAGAAATTATTCAGATAGTGAAGAGAGACTAAAATTTAATAGTCATGGGTGACAGGAATTCGACAGTAGGAAAATGGAGAGAAGGTAACGTAGTAGGTGAAGATGGATTGGGGGTAATAAATGAAAGAGGAAACCGCCTGGTAGAATTTTGTACAGAGCACAACTTAATCATAGCTAACACATGGTTCAAGAACCATAAAAGAAGGTTGTATACATGGAAGAGGCCTGGAGATACTGACAGGTTTCAGATAGATTATATAATTATAAGACAGAGATTTAGGAACCAGGTTTTAAATTGTATGACATTTCCAGGGGCAGATGTGGACTGTGACCACAATCTATTAGTTATGAACTGTAGATTAAAACTCAATAAACTGCAAAAAGGTGGGAATTTAAGGAGATGGGATCTGGATAAACTGAAAGAACCAGAGGTTGTAAGGAGTTTCAAGGAGAGCATAAGAGAGCAATTGAGAGGAATAGGGCAAACAAATACAGTAGAAGAAGAATGAGTAGGTTTGAGGGATGAAGTAGTGAAGGCAGCAGTGGATCAAGTAAGTGAAAAGACGAGGGCTAGTAAAAGTCCTTGGGTAACAGAAGATATATTGAATTTAATTGATGAAAGGAGAAAATATAAAAATGCAGTAAATGAAGCGGGCAAAAGGAATATAACCGTCTCAAAAATGAGATCGACAGGAAGTGCAAAATAGCTAAGCAGGGATGGCTATAGGACAAATGTAAGGATGTAGAGGCTTATTACAAAAAACTCGATGGTTTGTCACCTCATGGTTCCATGTCACAGACATCAGCGAAAGTTCTTCACCAAGTGTTATGCACAGATCACATCTGGATCACCAGTGACGACGGAACAGGCTAATATTGTTGCTCACATGCCAGTTGCGCAGTGAACTAGCTTTATTGCTGTACACTTGTACTGTGTTGAGGGACAAGGATAAAGTGATGGCATGGCGATGGAACTTGATGAGGTTTGTTTGCCATAGATACATTGACTCTGCACAAAAGAGTAAACAAGTAATCGGCAAATGAAATCTATTTATAATGTCTACTAGCTGGTGAATGCGGTAAATGATGTTCTCACAGGAGTGCACATTGAGGGCATACAGGCCTCAGTGATATGAGCATGTCGTCCGATCACGTGACCACGGAATAACAATGGACGTAAGTCTGGAGTGAAGCAAACTTTCTTTATGAACCACCAGGCACACTGTACTTATGAACGAAAGCGAAACATGTGGACAGCCCTAAATAAAGCCAAACACATCATTAGCCCACGTTAAGCTCAACCCAAGTAGTCCATGGCTCGTGCACCAGACCCAGAATACGTGTATACTCGGTACTATAGCCCATCTCAAACTGGTTTGTTTTTTACTCCTGTGTGCATCATACCATTGCCATAATTTGGCCTAACAGAATATTTGCTTGTGAGTGGACACCACGTGCCACACGCTTTGCGCTGATTGCCGTCCACATATTTCTGCGGGACAGCTGTCGTGATAGTCACTAGGGGAAAGATAGACACTGCGTACAGGAAAATTAAGGAGACCTTTGGAGAAAAGAGAACCACTTGCATGGATTTCAAGATTTGAGATGGAAACGCAGTTCTAAGCAAAGAAGGGAAACCAGAAAGGTGGAAGGAGTATATAGAGGATCTATACAAGGGCGGTGTTCTTGAGGACAATATCATACAACCGGAGGAAAATGTAGATGAAGTTGATATAGGAGATATGATACTGCATCAAGAGTTTGACAAAGCACTGAAAGACCTAAGTCGAAATAAGTCCCCGGGAGTAGACAACATTCAATTAGAACTACTGACAGCCTTGGGAGAGCCACGCCCAACAAAACTACCATCTGGTGACCAAAATGCATGAGACAGAAAAATTACCCTCAGACTTCAAGAAGAATATAATAATTCCAATCCCAAAGGAAGCAGGTGTTGGCAGATGTCAAAATTACCGAACTATCAGTTTAGTAAGTCATGGCTGCAAAATACTAACGCGAATTCTTTACAGACAAATGGAAAAACTGGTAGAAGCCGACCTCAGGGAAGATCAGTTAGGAAATATTGGAATACGTGAGGCAATACTGACCCTACGACTTATCTTAGAAAATAGATTATGTCTACAAAAGCTAGAAACGTAGGTTTGCCTTTCCTTAGAGTATTCCAGTCAACACTGTCAAAAGTTTTCTCTCTTTGAATTTCTGAAGGTGGCATGGGTAATATACAGGGAGCGAAAGGCTATTTACAATTTGTACAGAAACAAGATGGCATTTATAAGAGTCGAGGGGCATGAAAGGGAATCAGTGGTTGGGAAAGGAGTGAGACAGGTTTGTAGCCTCTCCCCGATGTTATTCAATCTGTATATTGAGCAAGCAGTAAAGGAAACAAAAGAAAAATTTGGAGTAGGTATTAAAATTCATGGAGACGAAGTAAAAACTTTGAGGTTCGCCGATGACATTGTAATTCTGTCAGAGACGGCAAAGGACTTGGAAGAGCAGTTGAATGGAATGGAGAGTGTCTTGAAAGGAGTATATAAGATGAACATCAACAAAAGCAAAATGAGGATAAGGAAATGTACTCGAATTAAGTTGGGTGATGCTGAGGGAATTAGATTAGGAAATGAGACACTTAAAGTAGTAAAGGAGTTTTGCTATTTAGGAAGTAAAATAACTGATGATGGTCGAAGTAGAGAGGATATAAAATGCAGACTGGCAATGGCAAGGAAAGCGTTTCTGAAGAAGAGAAATTTGTTAACATCGAATATAGATTTATGTATCAGGAAGTCGTTTCTGAAAGTATTTGTTTGGAGTGTAGCCATGTATGGAAGTGAAACATGGACGATAACTAGTTTGGACAAGAAGAGAATAGAAGCTTTCGAAATGTGGTGCTACAGAAGAATACTGAAGATAAGGTGAATAGAGCACGTAACTAATGAGGAGGTATTGAATAGGATTGGGGAGAAGAGAAGTTTGTGGCACAACTTGACTAGAAGAAGGGATCCGTTGGTAGGACATGTTTTGAGGCATCGAGGGATCACAAATTTAGCATTGGAGGGCAGCGTGGGGGGTAAAAATCGTAGAGGGAGACCGAGAGATGAGTACACTAAGCAGATTCGGAGGGATGTAGGTTGTAGTATGTACTGGGAGATGAAGCAGCTTGCACAGGATAGAGTAGCATGGAGAGCTGCATCAAGCCAGTCTCAGGACTGAAGACAACAACAAACAACCTTATTATTATCATTCTTTATTAATTTACTTACCTTATTAACCATCCTATCCCTATCAATTGAGATATGGAAAAATACTAACGAAAATAATAACATCCGCTAGGATTCTACGATTCCCAGCCAGTTAGTTACCTTAGCTGTTCCGCTATCGCCGCTGTCGGCGAAAAGCGTTTACCATGTGGGTACAGGAGCGACAATTGTAAAAGTTTCTTTCCTCGATTTTTGGAAAAGTTTGCGTTTGCGGACCCCATACCTGATGATGAAAAATGCTCTATTTACAATTATCTATCGATCGCTCTAATTCTGAGTCCGTTGCTCGTCAAAACCTTTAGGGTTGATTTTCTCAAAATTGCGGGGGTGTTGACCCAAAAGATCTTGGAGTATTTCATTTTAGGTTCTACACAAGCAACCTGCCAAATTTGAGCCGAATCGGTTGGCCGTGTATGAGGCCTTCCCCTTGTTAGCCAGGATCGGCAACTACCTGCCCGCGCCTATCATCCGTCCCATACATGTCCGTCCTGCACACACATAATTGTGGTGCAGTAGATGCATTCTACTTTACCACACTCGTCTCTAAAATAACCCGTGTTCAAGACGGTGGAAATACGAGGGTCTCTAGAATTTACCCCGAAATTCTCGAGACACTACAATGCCTTCCAGAATGCTGGAAGTTAGCAAAGTATAATTATTAAATTGTCGTTACTTCAACACCCCCATCAATTTAATACTTTCCTTAACTACCCGTAAAATTCACTATCCCCAGCTTTTGACATATTTTACCAAAAGCAACTAGGACTGGACATTTCAGTAAACTGCCATTTGTTCCTCGGAGCTAATGTATTGAACATTTAGATGGCCTCGCCCTGTATAAAGACCAACAGACGTTCTATCACATTTCGTTGTCTCTGATGAACCCTCACCTTCGAGGACAACATACTGCGTACTATTATTCAAGAAGTTTTCGAGCCATTCACATTTTTGTGAACTTATTCGAAATGCTCGTAGTTTCTTTAACAATCTGCAATGGGGCACGATGTCAAATTCTTTCCGGAAATCTAGAAATATGGAATCTGCCTGTTGCCCATCATACATAGTTCTCAGTATGTCACGTGAGGAAAGGGCAAGCTGAGTTTCGCACTTACGATGCTTCCTAAAGCCATGTTGATTCGTCGACGTATGTTGCTTAGCCTCAAGTAAGTCTATTATAATCGAACTGAGAATGTGTTCAGGGAGTGTGCTGCAATCAGAAGTTAGGGATATTGGTCTCTAATTTTACGGGTCCGTTTCTTTACCTCTCTATATACTGGAGTCATCTGCGCTTTTTTTCCAGTCGCTTGAAACTTTACGCTGGGCGAGGGATCTACGACAAATGCAGGTAAGGGACCAATGACGTATAACACTCCTTGTAAAATCCAAAACCTATAACAATATTAATATACAGAAGAAAACGCTGCGATCTTATGCACCATCCTAATAGCTTGCGATCTCAGAATTTGCGGCGTGAGGCACCGTCACACGTCGCGAGGGCCAGGGAGACCACTCTCCCTTGGAAAAAAGCACTTGCATTAACGTGCCTGTATACTAGACTTGCAGTCATTACGACACCCGCTTTCTAAGTGGCGCACACATTCCGCCAGTATCAGGGTTATCGCCTGCTAGTTAGACAGCCAGCTATACACGCCAGCTCCTATCTAGCTCCGCTCCACCTGTCCGTCAAAACAGTGCGCATATAGCCGCGCCAGTCTCTTTCACTCTGCGCGAGAAAATTTAACATTTCTTCTTTTAAAATATGTAAAATTAAATCAATACGTTTTTCAGTTTACTGCAAATATTACTTTTTGAAGCACTGTAATCATTTTCTTTCTTTATCTACAAATAGTGGGGATAATATGAAAAATGTTCTCAAACATAATTTTGAATGTCGAGTGTAGAGTATATACGAAATTTGGAAGGCTTCCTAACACCAAACGCTGACTGGAAGTATCTTGTATGATGAGGGGCCCTGTAGTCTGCAGGTTGACAGAAACTGTTCCGTCAGTGGAGGCGCGCCTATTTGGTAAAACATCCACACCACGTCTCCGTGCGACTTATCGCCAGCCACGGGTGGGTCTTGAACCTGTCCTGGAGAGTGGTGGCGTGTTTCAGCCCGAATTAATGGAGTGCTCTGTTAGTTCAGAGACAGGTCTCCGTGCCGGCGCTGACGCACGGCGTGGTAGGAGGTCCGCAAAACCTCAGGCGTGGTGGGGATGTTTTGGACTTTGCGAGGGAAATAAGGAATCAACTTTTACGTTAGTGTGGCCAGTGTAGCGGGCTGTGTGTAGCCTTCTTATCTTGAGAATCTGCAACTCTATTGGAATTTTCGTAAGAATCTTTACATACTTCTGCAGAACTGATATTTTTCATGTTCATTAGTGAATGACGGCGCTGCTGTTATTACGCAGTTTAATCTTAGTGATTCAGCTCATATAATGTGAGTTACTTTCTCGTTGCTTAATGAAGTTGTTTAATTAAACAGTAATAAAGTACCCAATATCAATCTGGAAATATCCACCAGGCTGTGGCTAAGCCATGTCTCTACAAAATCCTTTCTTCCAGGAGAGCCAGTTCTGCAACGCTCGCAGAAGAGCTTCGGTGAAGTTAGGAAGGTAGGAGACGGGGTACTGGCACAATTGAAGCTGTGAGGACTGGTAGTGAGTCGTGCTTGGGTAGCTCAGACGGCAGAGAACGCCGTGAGGCAAATATCCCGAGTTCGAGTCTCGGTCGAGCACACAGTTTTAATCTGCCAGGAAGCGCCAGTAATAAAGTAAACTTTCATTACATCAGAGTGTTGCTGCTTACAAGTGTTACTCCATAGTAATGGCCCATACGAAGGAATGAACACCGCAGCTGCAACAAATCCCAGCCACCAGGTTATTCGATGAAAGCTGCCTCGTTGTGGGATTGTGGTTCTGGCTCGGAACCTGGGTCATTTTCTTGCAGGTATCGCCAGTTTTTCTCATTCAGATCGCTGCCCGAGTCAGAATGTGTGGCATGAGACCAGCCATGCGTAGCGGTCCAGATATGAGATGCACACAGACGTATATCTCATTAATGATATTATGAGTGCAGTTACCATGTTAGTTTGGTCGCGGTACGTGGTAGTGGCTGAATGAAATAGGCAAAGTCCGCGAAATATGGAGCAATAAATACTCTTCGGTAATACTAAATAATATGCACTGAAGCGCCAAACAGACTGGTATAGGCATGCGTATTCAAATACAGGCTGAATACGGCGCTGCGGCTGGCAACGGCAATATAAGAGAACAGGTGTCACGCTCAGTTGTTAGATCGGTTACTACTGCTACAATGACAGGTTATCAAGATTTAAGTGAGTTTGAACGTGATGTTATAGTAGGCGCACGAGCTATGGGACACAGCATCTCCAAAGTAGCGACGAAGTGAGGATGTATGTGTAGTGAACCGTGAGTATCAGGAATCCGGTAAAATATCAAGTCTCCCACATCACTGCGACCGAATCATTTAACGAAACATCATCGATATGGGCTTTCGGAGCTGAAAGCCCACTCGTGTATCCTTGATGACTGCACGACACAAAGCTTTACGCCTGCACTAGGCCCTTCAACACCGATATTGGACTACTGGTGACTGTAAATATGTTGCCTGGTCGGACGAGTCTCGTACGAAAGAACAGACACCATTGCTGACCTGAGGCCGTCTAGAACGAAATTACGATTGTATTAATACCTTGAGCTGCTGACGGGCGTTGACGTATAGCAACGGGGACTGGTGAAAATGTGTGCCCGACCGGGATAGAGCGTCCTTCATGTAAGCAGGAGATCCCGGGTTGGAGTCCCGGTCGGGGCACACATTTTCAGCTGTGCCCGTTAATATATATCAACGCCCATCAGCAGCTGAAGGTATTAATGTAATTCTAACCTCAGACATTAGTCGAGCCATGCCACGTCGAGTTGCGGTACTTCCGTGTACTCACGGGGGCTTTACACGATGTTAGGGAGGTGTCCCAGTTTCTTTGGCTCTTCAGTGTATATGACTTAAGAGCATTGTCATATATGTAAAAATGTTTTGATTGTATCACTTATGATGCAATTTAGTGGTGATAGAGTCTTCAACGTGTTTCATCAGTACTGTGTTGGCCCGAGGTGAGTGATTGTGGTTGGCAGATACCTCATTGTACTGTGGGATGTAGAACACTTAGTTCTCTCAGAAAAGGCTATATTCTCTATTACCTTTGAACTTTACCGCATTACTTAATATACTCGCTTATACAATCCTCTCCCTGTTGCATCTATACTGGCATTAACGTTGCGTTACGCGACATATTTAACAGCAGTAATACTCTCTTAAAATAATGCTATTTAAATGAAGCTCGAAATGCGAGGAAGCTGCCTTATGTCATTAGGCATGTACTTTTCATTGCATATATGTAATATATTGTTTTCATAATACTTTCTTACAGACTATATTTGCAGTTACTGACGGAAATGCGCAAAATCGTGAAAAGGATTATACATATGAAGAATAAGCGAAATGCTTATACGAAATCACTGTAGAGAATCGTTCGGTTACTCATTTGTTTGTTACGAGTGGTTTTACCTCGTAGTATATCTGGATTTTTTTTTCTTTGTGACTCTGTTGATTGTCGGCAAACTGCAATTAACGAAAACGCTCTGGGACATTAAAAACTGATATATTTATTAAAGTTTGAATAACGAAACTGGGCAAGCATCGTATGGCGTCCGTCAAATGAAACAATAAACGCATTTTCATATGTACGGTAAAGTTCGTAAATCACAGAGTATGTAGCTTTTCCTAAGAGTATTTGTTGCTCAGTATTTCGCGAATTTCTGTTCGCCACACTTATCCACTGTCACGCACCAAGACAGAAGTCCCTTACTATCTTACTAACAGCGCGAGACCAAGCGATAGCTACGAACATAACAACGAGTCGGTGGCAGTCCGTCATGCAGGAAAGTATGTAAGTAAAAGAAAGAAAAGAAAAGAAAAAAGAAACATTCCTACGGCCTACGCAGACCATTGTTTCCCAATCGCGGTAGATGGCGCTGTAATCGACAAATATCCACTGTGCCTGTTTTTGCATTTAAGACACAAAGCATTTGATTCTACGTTTCATTTACGATGTAAATGTAAACCTTTCTGTTCAAAAGGTACATACTGATCTTCAGACATTGCTTGAGTGTGTTGTAAATTTGTACGGGTAAATAAAAGACATTTCTAGCAAATAAGCTACTTGTATGGTAACGTAGTTTTCTGTTTCCTACGGGGTTGGCTGTGATAAGTGCCCAAACCACGTGAATGCTTCGCCGGGCGTTGTGGCCGAGCGGTTCTAGGCGCTTCATTCTGGAACCGCGCGATCGCTACTATCGCAGGTTCCAATCCTGAGTTCTGAGTTCTAGGGCACTGATGACCTCAGATGTTAAGCCCCATAGTGCTCAGAGCCATTTGAACCATTTGAAGCTGAATGCTTCACTTCGGTCGCCTCCCTCGAACCCCGCCAACAGGGTGACCGATTTAGATGTGCGTTTCCGCCCAACCGCTGTAAATCTCACGCTGGCCGCTACGCGGAACACAAGCCACAACCACTCTAATAAGTTAAAATGCCCACAAGGTGATAATGACAGGCTCACCTGCCATGGATACTCAACGAAATCAAGCATTCCAATGGTGAGCGGCATGGGTGCTCAGCGATAGTAAGCATCCCGATGGGAACAAAATAGTATTACCTCAAAATCTTGTTACTGGATCACGTTAAACGTCGATTCTAAGCAGACACTGGAACCGGTAACCACGTTACCTTCTACAGTCCAATTTGGAAGAGTCAAGTAGGTATCCCACTGCTGTCCAGGACGCCTCCCGACGCACTTTCGCTCAGTTCGAAGCGGGACTCAAGAATGAAGACAGCTCTACCCCAGCCAATGAGATTCCAGGCCGAAGGCGTTTGTGGAAACCTCATGGACAGTGGTCGTATACCGCCATACGACCCGACAACCAGGAGTCATGCTCCGGGGTGCCATTACTTTTCACAGTAAGGCCTCTTTGGTTGTCAGCCGCGACACCCTTACAGCACTGCAGTGGTACGTCCTAGACATTGCACGTGCTGTTTTTTTTTGTTTTTTTTTTTTTTTTGTTCTTCATGAGTAGCCATTCTGGTCTGACACTTCAGAAAGACAATGCCTGTCAGCACACGGCGAGAGTTTCTACTGCTTGTCTTCGTCCTTGCCAAACCATACCTCGGCCGGCAAGATTGCCTGGTCTCTCTCCAACTGAGAACGTTCGGAGCATTATGGGCAGCACCTCATCTGCATGGATACTCTGTAAATTACATTTAAGTGCCTGGCAGAGGGATCATCGAACCACCTTCACAATCCTCTATTATTCCAAACTCGTAAACCTCGCGAAACAACGAACACCTATATCTTTTCGTACGAGCTCTGATTTACCTTATCGTGGTGATCGTTTCTCCCTATGTAGTCAGTGTCAACAATATATTTTCGCATTCGGAGTAGAAAGTTGGTAAATTTCATGACAAGATTCCGTCGGAACGAAAAACGGCTTTCTTTTAATGATGTCCAGCCCAAATCCTGTATCATTTCTGTGGCACTCTCTCCCATATTTCGCGATAATACAATACGTGCTGCCCTTCTTTGAACTTTTTCGATGTACTCAGTCAGTCGTATCTGGTAAGGAACCCACACCACGCAGCAGTATTCTAAAAGAGGACGGATAAACGTAGTGTAGTCAGCCTCGTTAGTAGATCTGTTACATTTTCTAAGTGTCCTACCAATAAAACGGAGTCTTTGGTTAGCCGTCCCCACAACATTTTCTTTGTGTTCCTTCCAATTTTTGGTTGTTCGTAATTGTAATTCCTAGGCGTTTAGTTGAATCTACGGCCTTCATATTTGACTGATTTATCGTGTAACCGAAGTTTAACGGATTCCTTTCAGCACTCAAATGGATGACCTCACGCTTTTCGTTATTTAGGGTCAATTGCCAATTTTCGCACTATACAGATATATTTTCTAAATCGTGTTATAATTTGTTTTGCTCTTCTCACGACTTTACTAGTCGATAAACGACAGGGTCATCTGCAAACAATCTATGACAGCTACTCAGATTGTCTTCCAAATCGTTTATAAATATAAGGAACAGAAAAGGGCCTATAACACTACCTTTGGAACGCCAGAAGTCACTTCTGTTTTACTCGATGGTTTTCCATCGATTGCTACGAACTGTGACTTCTCTGACAGCAAATCACAAATCCAGTCACAAAACTGAGACGATATTCCAAAGCACGCAATTTCACTAAAAGCCGCTCATGTGGTACAGTGTCAAAAGCCTTCTGTATATCCAGAAATACGGAATCGATCTGAAATCACTTGTCAATAGCAGTCAACACTTCACATGTTACATAAGAACGATCTTCACTAAATCCATGTTCACTGTGTGTCAATAGATCGTTTTCTTCGATGTAATTCATAATGTTATTCTACTACCTTTCTTGAAT
Organism: Schistocerca gregaria; assembly: GCF_023897955.1. Lineage (NCBI taxonomy): Eukaryota > Metazoa > Arthropoda > Insecta > Orthoptera > Acrididae > Schistocerca > Schistocerca gregaria. The sequence continues at coordinate 423,736 of NW_026062002.1, read as the reverse complement.
ATTGGTGTGACCTGTGCAACTTTCCAGTCTTTGGCTACGGACCTTTCGTCGGGATTTCGCCGATCTAACGCGTCAGTTCGATAGAATTTTGGCACGATATACCTCAGGAGAACATCCAACAACTGTACTTAATAATGCCGAATCGAATAAATACCTGAATAAGCACCAGATGTGGATCAACGCGTTACTTACTTGCTCGATTTCTGAAGCTCTTTCTGTTGGATAAATCATCCACATTGTTCTGTACATGTACTACACATTGACGGATTTTCGTCTCATTCGCATTATTCTTTCATGGCCTATAGTTTTTATGTGTGTTATAACGTATATCCATACTCCCAGAATGACTAGGAAGATGCGTTATAAATATGGTGAAAATACTGTTTAATTATTTGCAGTATCCTTAATATGGGAAAACCAATAATAATTAGTCCACAACAGATTGCTGTTCAAAAAGGACTGTCATCTCTTTTTTGCAAAGCATTTGCAGAAGAGAACGCTTCTGCTCATATAGTGTGTTTACCTTTAATCAGTTTCAATAGATGGTTCAAATTGCTCTGAGCCCTATGGGACTTAACATCTGAAGTCATCAGTCCCCTAGACCTGGAACTACTTAAGCCTAACTAACCCAAGGACATCACACACATCCATGCCCGAGGCAGGATTCGAACCTGCGACCGTAGCAGCAGCGCATTCCCGGACTGAAGCGCCTAGAACCGCTCGGCCACAGCGTCCGGCAAATTCCAATAGATCATCGAACATTGAGAACAGCTGAAATCTCTCAAATTGAATGAAGCTCCATGGCTCGGCCGATCCCTTAACACGGTGCATGGTATTTGCGGCTGCGTTAGCAGTTCTGTTAACTATAATCCATCGCCCATCGCACGAACAAAAAGCCCTGCCCAGTAGTTGGAAGAAATCACAGATCGCACCCGTTTACAAGAAGGGCAGTACACGTGATCCTCAAAACTTCCGTCCGGTATCCTTGATATCGATTTGTTATAGAATCTTCGAATATATTCTAAATTAAAAAATAACGAGGTATCTCTGACAGAATGACCTCCCCATGGCAACCTGTATGATTTCCGAAAACAATGATCACGTGAAACCCAACTCGCTATTTTATCAGATGACTGCTAAAAGTAATGGACGAAGGCAGATAAATGCAGTATTTTTCGATTTTCGAAAAGTATTTGATTCAGTACCACTGCTATACTATTGTCAAAAGTAAGGCACTATGAGGAATCAATGAAAATTTGCGTCAGTTGAGGATATTTGATAAGGAGAATGTAGCTTGTAATCTTGGATGAAGAGTCATCATTAAGTATCAAAGTAACTTAGATTGTGCCCCAGGGAAGTGTCTTGGAAGCCTTGCTGTTGATATTGTGCAGGGAAATGCTAAAGTCCGTATTATTTCAAAAGTCAATATTTCACGGAATAATGCAGGTAGTGAGAGCCGCACGCGGTAGCCGAGTTGTCTTGGGCGCCTTGCCCCGGTTCGCACGGCTCCCCTCGGAGGTTCGAGCCCTTCCTCGGGCACGGGTGTGTGTTTTGTCCGTAATGTAAGTCAGTTTAAGTTAGGGACCGATGGTCTCAGCTGTTTGGACCCATAGGAACTTACCACAAATTTCCCAAATTTAGGTTTTTACTGAAACTAAAGAAAGTGCAAATGACAAATAATCCTGAGTTAATAACGAGCATCGAAACCGTTATAGGGATTAGTGAACACAGGGTTGTCGTAGCGAGACTGTATATTGTAATCCCGAAATCCTCGAAAAACAAACAAAAAGTATACCTATTCAAAAATGCTGATAAAAATTCACTTGACGCCTTCCTGAGAGACTCATTCCAAATTAATAATATAAGTGTAGACCAGAAGTCGTTTGCATTCAAAAAATAGTATCGGCAGCAATTGAGAGATTTATACGAAATAAACTAACAAACGGCGGAGCTGATCCTCCGTGGTACACAAAACGGGTTACAACACTGTTGCAGAAACAACTAAACAAACATACCAAATTTAAACAGACGCAAAATCCCTAAGATTGCGCTAAATTCCGGGCTTCTCTAAAGGATAGCCAGAGTTGAATGCGAGATGCCTATAACAGTTTCCACGACGAAACTTTGTCTCGAAACCTGGCAGACAAATCCAAGATATTCTGGTCGTATATGAAGTATGCTAGTGGCAATTTACAATCAATGCCTCCTCTGCGCTATAACACTGGAGATACTATCGAAGACAGAGCTACCGAAGTAGAGTTACTAAACGCAGCCTTCCCAAATGCCTTCACAAAAGAAGAAGTAGTAAATGTTCCAGAATTCGAATCGAGAACAGCTGCCAACGAGAGCAACGTAGAAGTAAATCCTTGGAGTAGTGAAGCAACTCAAATCACTTAATAAAAGCAAGTCTTCTGCCCCAGACTGTATAAAAATTAGGTTCCTTTCCGAGTATGCTGATGCATTAGCTCCATGCTTAACAATCATATACAACCGTCCGCTCAACGTGAGATCCGTACCCCAATACTGGAAGGTTGCACAGGTCACACCAATATACAAGAAAGGTAGTAGGAGTAATCCACTAACTTGCAGGACCATATCGTTAACGTCGATATGCAGCAGGACTTTAGAACATGTATTGTGTTCGAACATTACGAATTACCTCGAAGGAAACGGTCTATTGACACGCAGTCAACATGGGTTTAGTAAAGATCGTTCCTGTGAAACACAACTAGCTCTTGTTGAGTGCTATTGACAAGGGATTTGAGATCGATTCCGTATTTCCGGAAGGCTTTTGACACTGTACCGCACAAGCGGCTCGTAGTGAAAATGCGTGATTATGGAATATCGTCTCAGTTTTGTGACTGGATTGGCCATTTCCTGTCACGGAGGTCACAATTCTTAGTAATTGACGGAACGTCATCGAGTAAAGCAGAAGTGATTTCCGGCGTTCCCCAAGGTAGTGCTATAGGCCCTTTTCTGTTCCTTATCCATATAAACGATTTGGGAGACAATCTGAGCAGCTGTCTTCGGTTGTTTGCAGATGACGCTTCCGTTTATCGACTAATAAAGTCATCAAAAGATCAAATTTAAATTACTCTGAGCACTATGGGACTGAACTGCTGCGGTCACTAGTCCCCTAGAACTTAGAACTACTTAAACCTAACTAACCTAAGGACATCATACACAGGATTCGAACCTGCGACAGTAGCAGTCGCACGGTTCCGGACTGCGCGCCTAGATCAAAAGATCAAAATAAACTGCAAAATGATTTAGAAAAGATATCTGATTGTGCGAAAAGTTGCAGCTGACCCTAAATAACGAAAAGTGTGAGATCATCCACAAGAGTACTAAAAGGAACTCTTTAAACTTCGGTTACACGATAAATAGGTCTAATCGAAAAGCCGTAAATTCAACTATATATCTAGGTATTACAATTACGAACAAGTTAAATTGGACAGAACACATAGAAAATGTTGTGGGAAAGGCTCACCAAAGGCTGCGTTTTATTTTCAGGACACTTAGTAGGTCGGTTATATTTTCTAAGGAGACTGCCTACAGTACACTTGTCCGTCCTCTTTTAGAATACTGCTGCGCGGTATGGGATACCTACCAGATAGGACTGACGGAGTACATCGAAAAAGTTCAAAGAAAGGCAGCACATTTTGTTTTATCGCGAAATATGGGAGAGAGTGTCACCGAAATGATACCGGATGTGGGTTAGGCATCATTTAAGGCGTTTTTCGTAGTGACGGAATCTTCTCACGAAATTCCAATCACCAACTTTCTCCTCCGGGTGCGAAAATGTTTTGTTGACACCGAACTATATAGGGAGGCACGATCACCACCATAAAATAAGGGAAATCAGAGCTCGTACGGAAAGATACAGGTTTTCATTCTTTCCCCGCGCTATACGAAATTGGAATAATAGAGAATTGTGAAGGTGTTTCTATGAACCCTCTGCCAGGCACTTAAATGTAATTTGCAGAGTATCCATGTAGATGTAGATGTAGATGTACACCAACAGATGGCTCTTTATATGATACAAAAGCAATATTTAGCATAGCAATGGAGTTTTGAAGATGTTACTTATAACAAATGCTCAGTATGTCGGCCGTCATTCACCCACAGTGCCTGTAGTCAGGCGACAACGTTGTGAAATGCTTTGTACAACTAACCAGTAGGTATGGTGAAAAACTGCCGTCGAGTGTTGTCTTTTAGCATCGTTAATGCGGTCGGACGATCGCGGGTGACTTGAGACCTCAGCTAAGCCCACAGCCAATAATCACACGTACTGAGGTCTGGGGAGCCGGGAGTGGCTGCTCAGCTCGTGATCCTCACTAAATAATGTGCGCGAGACATCTTGCACACGTGTAGCAGTGCGGAGTGGGGCGCCGTCCTGGATAAAAGTCGTACCTTTCGGAGAGTGTTTATTAGCCAGACATGGGACGATGCGATTTAGTAACATCGACCTACCTCGCACCCGCCACGCTGACAGTTTGCAAAGTTGCCCGTCTGTTGCCCAGTTTTACTGTCTTTTTACATTTCAATAAAAGCCGATGCCATTTCAGGCATTTGTTTCACTTTTTACCACTCGACCGAAATTCTTCTGTGAATTAGGCTACAGGAAAGTTAAGGAGGTATTCGGGAAACAAAGAGAAGCAGCTGTACGAATATAAAGATCTCAGATGGAGAACCAGTCTTCAGCAAAGATGGGAAAGGTGGGAGGTCGAAGGAGTATGTAGAGGGTCTATACAAAGTGTGGGGCAGCGGGTTAACAGTAGTCATTGTAATCACTCACGTTTTGTTGTTGTTGTTTTGGTCTTCAGTCCTGAGACTGGTTTGATGCAGCTCTCCATGCTACTCTATCCTGTGCAAGCTGCTTCATCTCCCAGCACCTACCCCAACCTACATCCTTCTGAATCTGCTTAGTGTAGTCATCTCTTTGTCTCCCTCTACGATTTTTACCCTCCACACTGCCCTCCAGTACTAAATTGGTGATTCCTTGATGCCTCAGAACATGTCCTACCAAACGATTCCTACTTCTAGTCAAGTTGTGCCACAAACTCCTCTTCTCCCCAATTCTATTCAATACATTCTCATTAGATATGTGATCCACCCAACTAATCTTCAGCATCTTTGTATAGCACCACATTGCGAAAGCTTCTATTCTCTTCTTGTCCAAACTATTTATCGTCCATGTACTCCATACAAATACTTCTAAATCTATACTCGGTTTTAACAAATTTCTCTTCTTCAGAAACGCTTTCCTTGCCATTCTCGGTCTACATTTTATATCCTCTCTACTTAGAACTTCATCAGTTATTTTTTTCCCCAAATAGCAAAACTCCTTTACTACATTAAACGTCTCATTTCCTAATCCAATTCCCTCAGCATCACAGGCCTTAATTCGACTACATTCCATTATCCTCGTTTTGCTTTTGTTGATGTTCATCTTATATCCTCCTTTCAAGACACTGTCCATTCCGTTCAACTGCTCTTCCAAGTCCTTTGCTGTCTCTGAGGTTCGTGAATGACATTGTAACTCTGTCAAAGTTTTTATTTCTTCTCCATGAATTTTAATACCTACTCCGAATTTATATTTGGTTTTCTTTACTACTTGCTCAATATACAGATTCAACAGCATCGGGGAGAGGCTACAATCCCGTCTCAATCCCTTTCCAACCACTGCTTCTCGATCGTGCCCCTTGACTCTTATAACTGCCATCTGGTTTCTGTTAAAATTGAAAATAGACTTTCGCTCCCTGTATTTTACCCCTGCCACCTTCAGAATTTGAAAGAGAGTATTCCAGTCAACACTGTCAAAAGCTTTCTCTAAGTCTACAAATGCTAGGAATGTAGGTTTGCCTTTCCTTAATCTTTCTTCTAAGATAAGCCGTAGGGTCAGTATTGCCTCACGTGTTACAGCATTTCTACGGAATCCAAACTGATGTTTCTTGAGTTCGGCTTCTACCAGTTTTTCCATTCTTCTGTTAAGAATTCGTGCTAGTATTTTACAGCCGTGACTTATTAAACTGATAGTTCGGTAATTTTCACATCTGTCAACACTTGCTTCCTTTGGAATTGGAATTATTATATTCTTCTTGAAGTATGAGGGTATTTCGCCTGTCTCATATATCTTACTGACCAGATGGTAGAGTTTTGTCAGGACTGGCTCTCCCAAGGCTGTCAGTAGTTCTAATGGAATGTTGTCCACTCTCGGGTCTTTGTTTCGACTCAGGTCTTTCAGTGCTCTTTCAAACTCTCCCATTTCACCTTCATCTACATCCTCTTTCATTTCCATAACATTGTCTTCAATTACATTGCCCTTGTATAGACCCTCTATATACTCCTTCCACCTTTCTGCTTTCCCTTCTTTGCTTAGAACTGGGTTTCCATCTGAGCTCTTGATATCCATGCAAGTGGTTCTCCTTTCTCCTTTCTTCCTGTAGGCAGTATCTATCTTACCCCTAGTGAGATGAGCCCTCTACATTCTTACATTTGTCGTCTAGCCATCCCTGCTTAGCCATTTTGCACTTCCTGCCGATCTCATTTTTGAGACGTTTCTATTCCTTTTTGCCCGCTTCATTTACTGCATTTTTATATTTTCTCCTTTCATCAATTAAATTCAATATTTCTTCTGTTACCCAAAGATTTCTAGCATCTCTCGTCTTTTTATCTACCTGATCCTCTGCTGCCTTGACTTCTTCATCCCTCAGAGCTACCCATTCTTCTTCTGCTGTATTTCTTTTCCCCCATTCTTGTCAATTGTGCCCCTATGCTCTCCCTAAAACTCTGTACAATCTCTGGTTTAGTCAGTTTATCCACGGTCCCATCTCCTTAAATTCTCCCCTTTTCGCTGTTTCTTCAGTTTTAATCTGCAATTCATAACCAATAGATTGTGGTCAGAGTCCACATCTACCCCTGAAAATGCCTTACAATTTGTCGGCCTGAGTGGCCGAGCGGTTCTAGGTGCTACAGTCTGGAACCGCGCGACCGCTACTGTCGCAGTTTCGAATCCTGGCTCGGGCATGGATGTGTGTGATGTCCTTAGGTTAGTTAGGTTTATTTATTTCCGATTTCTAGGGGACTGATGACCTCAGATTTTAAGTCCCATTGTGCTCAGAGCCATTTGAACCTTATTTTTTGTCATTAAAATTTAAAACCTGGTTCCTAAATCTCTGTCTTACCATTATATAATCTATCTGATACCTTCTAGTATCTCTAAGCTTCTTCCATGTATACAATCTTCTTTCATGATTCTTGAACCAAGTTATATTCCCTCATAGGGGGAAATATTTAAAATATTAGAATTATTAGAATTATTTAGAATTTCTGTAAATATTTCTCGCCGTCGTTTACGAGAGCCTGGAAAATTTTGATGGTGACAATGTAGTTCGGAATATTTAAACAATTGTGGCGCTTTTTTATCCCAATTGTGCAAGGAATTCCATCAACATAACTCACCAAGCGTTATTACACTGTTGAAAATCCTTTTCATCAACCTCATAGCACTGTGCGACCACACCTCCAACCAGTTCGCGAGGCTGGCCATTTCGCCTATTTCTTCATGCGGAGGCTGCACTACTCCCACTCAGGTCCATGACTGGCTACTGGCAGAGCGGAAGTTGCACTAATCCCTAAACAAAAGCTTCAGCTGGTGGCAAAGTTTCGATATTTGATACCTGAGAAATTCCTGTTGAAGCACATGCTCTCTCTCTCTCTCTCTCTCTCTCTCTCTCTCTCTCTCTCTCTCTCTCTCTCTCTCTCTCAAGCAGTCACGTCATGTAGTGTGCCACTGCCAGGACTGTACGCACCGTTGGTCATTGTTGGTTTAAACCACAAACAAAGCAGCATTTACCTGGTAAACCCCAGGTGTGGATGTCTTGGAAATATTCCCGCACTCTATCTGACTGATTGAGTAATTAATTACATCGGTACCCTTTTTGTGGACAGTTTTTCCTTGCTTCCTATTGGTGGATAATAGAACTGGAACATTTGATGGGATGTTATCCTACAACCTCCCAGCCGGCCGGAGTGACCGAGCGTTTCTAGGCGCTTCAGTCTGGAACCGCGCGACTGCTACGGCCGCAGGTTCGAATCCTGCCTCGAGCATGGATGTGTGTGATGTCCTTAGGTTAGTTAGGTTTAAGTAGTTCTAAGTTCTAGGGGACTGATGTCCTGAGCTGTTAAGTCCCATAGTGCTCACAGCCATTTTTACAACCTCCCAGTATGCAAACCCTACTGTTATTTTTTTCACTTGCCTCCTATCGGTTGATACTAGTACAGTTACGTCATTTGGTAGAAAGTCCATTAAGTTGAAGGTAACTGAAAATTTCGAAGTTCAGTTCAGTTGCACGCTATGTCTATAAACAATCTGTGGAGGGTTTGTACTGGTGCTATAATGAGATGGAGATGGAGGAGAACGAGAAGGAAGGGTCTACTGCCTGATATGATAGAGACAACAGCAAATACCACTGAAAGACAGATCACTGTGACGTATTGAGAAGCACTAAACCTGACACACTTAAACCACCTCCTGATCGTCCACACACAGCGCACCTGTCCCCTCGTACACCGCCATTGCCAACGCTCAGAGGCCAGAGAAAACTGTAGCAGCCATGGATGTGCGTGTATACCAGAATGCACCATCCAAGCCATGCGCGGAGTCCAGGGATAATTGAGTTGTAGGACTTCGTATTTCATCAATGCGTTCAGGACCAACACTTGGCAGTGATCAATACTGAATTGCTCAATTGGCCATGGAGAATACATGCAACACACGCGATCGAAAAGACAGCTCAACTCGTACTGAGTATCAGTTCGCTATTCAGCTATCCAGAGGGCATAATCGCCGGGAGTTGTCCTGCAGCTGTGCGCAAAAAACGACTAGTCCGCTGGCCTGAACTTTTCTTTGTCTCTACCACTCGCAAGAGCTTTTAGCCAGCAAACCCATTTGTTCTGGCCACAGTCTACCTCTGCCACGTGCTCCTCATGACGAACTTTGTCGTCCTAGGAAACCAGCGACGTATTTATCACTGTAATTACAATCACATAGTTCGATTGCAGCCCCAACCTGATAACATTAAACAGAGATCGAAGTAACAGAAACACCTCCTCCTGAGGACTGTGGCTCTGGAAATATCAATAACCCTCTTATGACTGGGCACCTCCTTATGGCTATCGATGCCTTGAAACTGCAGTCCCCCATGTCAAACCCATATCTCCCTTATGACTGGACACAGCCGTTTTCTTTGTACATGTTGAAACAATAACCACAGTCACTTCACACCCCCAAAACTAGCTTTATAAGCCTGCCATTCACACCGCCTACTTAGTACAATACTTCGCCAGTAACTGAATGCTGGTGGCTCCAAGCAATATTCAGTGGAAAACCGCGATGGATCGACATGCCTCATTTGTTTACCTTGCATGTGTGTCTTAGGAAGAGAGGCATAATCGTCTTATGAGCTACCAGATATTAAAAACACGATCGCAAAGACCGTGTTATTGTAACCCCGCATAAAAATCGGTCTTCGTTCCACAGACACCCAAGTATCAACAACGATATCCATGCTGAAAAGTATACCTTCCTTATAAATCGAGGTATGCTAGTGCTTCTGAATAAAGTAGTCTTCCGCACAAATACCAAGATATTGAACGTGGATAGTGATTGCGGTTTCTGTATTAACAGACCGAAAGTGTAGGTGCACATTGCTAGCGATGTAAGCCCGTAATAAAATCAACACTATCACCGAATTTAGAAAGTGATGCAGCTAAGAAACATGGTACTAGTCCAATATTTGCAACTGCTTCTTGCAGCTGCTACGTATTTGTCACACTGACAAACAGTATTTGTAGCGTCTTCTATATCGATAGTATGTAGACAGTGTAACAGAGGTTCTGCGATATATCCACGTGGCTATAGGGGAGGTTGATGGTTGATTGAGAATGATCACATACAGTGGATGGTATGTTATATGAGCAATCACTTAAAAATTCATCACTAGATGGACCTCATAAAAATGTATAAAATCCCACGACTTCTCAGGTCTTTAGTGTCAAACTTTCAGCCAGAAATGCTGTCTGGAATTTAGTACCATTCAGCCACATATTTTGGGTGCATCCTATCGCGTTGTCTTAATGATTACAGCGTCCAGTCCCGGTAGCTGAGTGGTCAGCTCGACAGAATGTCAATCCTAAGCGACCGGGTTCGATTCCCGGCTGGACTGGAGATTTTTTCCGCTCAGGGACTGGATGTTGTGTTGTTCTAACCATCATCATTTCATCCCCCATCGACGCGCAACTCGTCGAAGTGGCGTCAAACCGAAAATGTCGTCCTAACCGCCGTCTGCTTCACGTCTGCTGTGCAGCGAGCTACGTTATTTAAGTATTAACTGTATTTTTCTTACTTGTCACTTCTTTTACCGTGTGTTTTTGCTTTTAGGAAGCTTTAATTGTCGACTGCTATTAATAGTGTTCCATAGATTTCGTGTTAGTTTTGAATACAGTCAGAGAGAGTCCCTTTAGTGAGCCATAGTGCCAGTAGTGCTAGTGTTTGTTTTCAATACAGTCCAGAGACGGGTAGTGCTATTTTCATTGTTTTCTACAAGAAGTGGCTAGCAATCACAGTTTAGTCAATAATCAGCCGCCTTTAGTGAATTAGCAGTCTAGTTATTAAGTCTCTTCAGTAAATTAATTCCTTAGGATGGATAGGATGTGTGACTGCTGTGTACGGACGCACGAGGAGCTGGCCACTCTTCGCGAACAGCTGAGCGTGTTGATGGCCGCGGTCATCCGTCTTCAGGCTGCTACCTCGGAGTGTAGCGGCAGTGGGGAGTCTGGAGCGTCGCAAGGTACACCCCAGGTGTTACATGCTTCACCCACTGTCCCTTCTGTCAAGATATCTTCTCGGGTACCGGGCGCGGTTGGGCCACCCTCTCCGCAAGGGGAGTGGCGGGTTCAGTGGCGTTCGCGGCGCACGAGGCGGAGGGTCAATGTGGAGGCTGGCCGTGTGGCATCACCCGCTCTGTCTGTGAGTGGACATGTGGCTGCTCCTTCAGCAAGGTCCGAGCAGGCACACGGGGGGAGGGGTTTATTAGTTATTGGGAGCTCCAACGTTAGGGGGGGTGATGGAGCCCCTTAGGAAAATAGCGGAAAGGTCGGGGAAGAAGGCCAGTGTTCACTCTGTCTGCTTGTCGGGGGGTCTCATCCGAGATGTGAAGGAGGCCCTACCGGCGGCGATAGAGAGCACTGGGTGCACCTGACTGCAAATTGTTGCTCATGTCGGCACGAATGACTCCTGCCGTCTGGGTTGAGAGGTCATCCTCAGTTCGTACAGGCGGTTGGCGGAATTGGTGAAGGCGGAAAGCCTCGCTCGCGGGGTGGAATCTGAGCTAACTATTTGTAGTATCGTTCCCAGAACCGATCGCGGTCCTCTGGTTTGGAGCCGAGTGGAAGGCTTAAACCAGAGGCTCAGACGATTCTGCGGAGAGCTGGGGTGCAAATTTCTTGACCTCCGCTATCGGATGCAGAAATGTAGGGTCCCCCTGAATAGGTCAGGCGTGCACTACAGGCCGGAAGCGGCTACAATGGTAGCGGAGTACGTGTGGAGTGCACATGGGGGTTTTTAGGTTAGAGAATTCCCTCCCTAGGCCCGACAAGACGCCTCCTGAGACGCGGCAAGGTAGGAGTAGGCAAAATGCAACAGGGAATAACAATATTAATGTGCTAATAGTAAACTGCAAGAGCGTCTATAGAAAGGTCCCAGAACTGCTCTCATTAATAAACGGTCACAGCGCCCATATAGTACTAGGGACAGAAAGTTGGCTGAAACCAGACGTAAACAGTAATGAAATCCTAAACTCAGATTGGAATGTATACCGCAGAGACAGGCTGGACAGTGAAGGGGGAGGCGTGTTTATAGCGATAAGAAGTGCAATAATATAGAAGGAAATTGACGGAGATCCGAATTGTAAAATGATTTGGGTGAGGGTCAAGGATAAAGCAGGCTCATACATCGTAATTGGATGTCTCTATAGGACCCCGGGCTCAGCACATGAAGAATAATTTGGAAAACATTTCGAGTACATTTCCCCACCATGTTAGAGTTCTGGGTGGAGATTTTAATTTGCTGGATACAGACTGGGTGACTCAAACGTTCATAACGGGTGGCAGGGACAAAGAATCCAGTGAAATTTTTTTAAGTGCTTTATCTAAAAAACTACCTTGAGCAGTTAAACAGAGAACCGACTCGTGGCGATAACATATTAGACCTTCTGGTGACAAACAGACCCGAACTATTTGAATCAGTTAATGCAGAACAGGGAATCAGCGATCATAAAGCGGTTACTGCATCGATGATTTCAGCCGTACATAGAAATATTAAAAAAGGTAGGAAGATTTTTCTGTTTAGCAAAAGTGACGAAACGCAGATTACAAAGTACCTGATGGCTCAACATAAAAGTTTTGTCTCAAATACAGATAGTGTTGAGAATCAGTGGACAAAGTTCAAAACCATCGTACACTATGCGTTACATGAGTATGTGCCAAGCAAGATCGTAAGCGATGGAAAAGAGCCACTGTGGTACAACAACCGAGTTAGAAAACTGCTGCGGAAGCAAAGGGAACTTCACAGCAAACATAAACATAGCCAAAGCCTTCCAGACAAACAAAAATTACGCGAAGCGAAAGGTAGTGTGAGGAGGGCTATGCGAGAGGCGTTCAATGAATTCGAAAGTAAAGTACTATGTACTGACTTGGCAGAAATCCTAAGAAATGTTGGTCCTATGTCAAAGCGGTAGGTGGATCAAAACAAAATGTCCACTCTGTGATCAAAATGGTACTGAAACAGAGGATGACAGACTAAAGGCCGAAATACTAAATGTCTTCTTCCAAAGCTGTTTCACAGAGGAAGACTGCACTGTACTTCCTTCTCTAGATTGTCGCACAGTTGACAAAATGGTAGATATCGAAATAGACGACAGAGGGATAGAGAAACAATTAAAATTGCTCAAAAGGGGGAAGGCCGCTGGACCTGATGGGATACCAGTTTGATTTTACACAGAGTACGCGAAGGAACTTGCCCCCCTTCTTGCAGCAGTGTACCGTAGGTCTCTAGAAGAGCGAAGCGTTCCAAAGGATTGGAAAAGGGCACAGGTCCTCCCCGTTTTCAAGAAGGGACATCGAACAGATGTGCAGAACTATAGACCTATATCTCTAACGTCGATCAGTTGTAGAATATTGGAACACGTATTATGTTCGAGTACAATGTATTTTCTGGAGACTAGAAATCTACTCTGTGGGAATCAGCATGGGTTTCGAAAAAGACGGTCGTTTGAAACCCAGCTCGCGCTATTCGTCCACGAGACTCAGAGGGCCACAGACACTGGTTCACAGGTAGATGCCCTGTTTCTTGACTTCCGCAAGGCGTTTGACACAGTTCCCCACAGTCGTTTAACGAACAAAGTAAGAGCATACGGACTATCAGACCAATTGTGTGATTGGATTGAGGAGTTTCTAGATAACAGAACGCAACATGTCATTCTCAATGGAGAGAAGTGTTCCGAAGTAAGAGTGATTTCAGGTGTGCCGCAGGGGAGTGTCATAGGACCGTTGCTTTTCACAATAAATGACCTGGTGGATGACATCGGAAGTTCACTGAGGCTTTTTGCAGGTGATACTGTGGTGTATCGAGAGGTTGCAACAATGGAAAATTGTACTGAAATGCAGGAGGATCTGCAGCGAATTGACGCATGGTGCAAGGAATGGCAATTGAATCTCAATGTAGACAAGTGTAATGTGCTGCGAATACATAGAAAGATAGATCCCTTATTTATCTACAAAATAGGTCAGCAACTGGAAGCAGTTAATTGCATAAATTATCTGGGAGTACGCATTAGGTATGATTTAAAATGGAATGATCATATAAAGTTGATCGTCGGTAAAGCAGATGCCAGACTGAGATACGTTGGAAGAATCCCAAGGAAATGCAATCCGAAAACAAAGGAAGTAGGCTGCGGTACGCTTGTTCACCCACTGCTTGAATACTGCTCAGCAGTGTGGGATCCGCACCAGATAGGTTTGATAGAAGAGACAGAGAAGATCCAAAGGAGAGCAGCGCGCTTCGTTACAGGATCATTTAGTAATCGCGAAAGCGTTACGGGATGATAGATAAACTCCAGTGAAAGACTCTGCAGGAGAGACGCTCAGTAGCTCGGTACGGGCTTTTGTTAAAGTTTCGAGAACATACCATCACCGAAGAGTCAAGCAGTATATTGCTCCCTCCTACGTATATCTCGCGAAGAGACCATGAGGATAAAATCAGAGAGATTAGAACCCCCCACAGAAGCATACCGACAATCCTTCTTTCTACGAACAATACAAGACTGGAGTAGAAGGGAGAACCGATAGAGGTACTCAGGGTACCCTCCTCCACACACCGTCAGGTGGCTTGCGGAGTATGAATGTAGATGTAGAAAGACTTGCACCCGGCGAACACTCTACCCGACGGGAGGCCATAGTTACATGAGATTTACATTTTAATGATTACTGCCACTGGTAGATTATATTCACGGCACTCTCCTATCTCAAAACTAGTTACCTCTTTCGATCCTGTCTGCTAAGGACCCTGTACGGCAAAACTCCATCGTGATTTTAATCAGTCCCTCGGCACCTTGTAACTCTCCCTCGGTCTCTGCCACGATCTCACTGCAGCCTTGTCCATGTGGTCATCACAGTTTGAGTCGTAACTGAGCCGAAGTTGGAGAGACAAACACGGAGAGCTGAGTTAATGCAACGGGACGATCTTTTTACAATCTGGTGGAAATGGGAACATTTTGTCGTAGCTCTGCTAACCGTGTGCAATGTGTAAAGCCAGTGCCAAACAAAGCTTTCTCCTGCGACACAAGCTAGTAGGAAAAACAGTACCAGCAGTTACAGTAGTGTTTATGAGGAAAGTTAGGTAGACTCCACATAATATGTCAACTAGAAGATGGACAATGATTTTGCTACAGCTTTGAGGGATGTTTTCAAACTACAAATGGTTCAAATGGCTCTGAGCACTATGCGACTTAACTTCTGAGCTCATCAGTCGCCTAGAACTTAGGTTAGTTAGGTTTAATTAGTTCTAAGGACATCACACACACATCCATGCCCGAGACAGGATTCTAACTTGCGACCGTAGCGGTCTCTCGGCTCCAGACAGTAGCGCCTAGAACCGCACGGCCACTCCGGCCGCCAGCGGCGGACTTAGCGCACAGTATCCCTCAGGGTGCATTTCTATCTGTCATCAAAACATTATCTCTATCTTCGTTATTTTGTACCATCCAATAGAAAGAAACTGTGAGCTATAAAATCTTCACTCTCACTCAATAGAGAATTTGATAAGGTGTTACTGTGTTCCTCTCTTCCGATATGTCAAAAACAAGTACCGTCTGTGTGCTATGTGGAGATCCTACTGAAAATATACAGGTACTGCTCGACTGGAGCAGGTAACCAGTGATCGAAGTCGCTTCAGGACCTGCACTGTAGGACCACCATATCCCACAGACTATCAATTAAAATAGAGTGTCATTGGGCCTTTGTTTGATATGTTGCTTTCCGCTGTAACACATCGAAGTAGTATATGTCTGCAGCTTTGTACACCGCCATACCTTTTTTTTTTTTATCCACCATGACTTCAAGGTCTGTGTCAGGTGTTAAACCGACATAAACACATTTCGATCCATTGGCTCTCACAGAAAGCTGGAGATTGCATGGTGTAAACTATGATGCTGTTCTCACAGCACACAGGATGGTTGAAATAAGAGAGAGGCGGTGTTTCTTACTGACAAAAATGTGAAAAACATCACAACATGTGGAAACTGGAAGAGTTTGCCGCATTGTGGAGCGTTTCCAAACAGCTATACAGAGGTGATGACCTGTACATTTAATCTCACCTTCAATAGTGATGGGGGTAGCAGACGTCTTGGTGTTCCATTATGATTGAAACAGATATCACGTACATAGCTGCAATATAAGGAATCAGTGCTGGTCATCCCTGGAACGTGTTGCTCTCATAAAGACTCTCTCCCTCTCAAACAGGTGGAGTCGGTCAATCATTATGTCGTAATCAACCATGTACCAGTAGATGGAAAAGATGCCACCGATGCACTGTAATAAGCACCACAGTTGATGGTGCTATCAATTTCAGCAATATTATCAGTTTTTCCATAATGTCAACGCGGACCAGTGACATGGTAGCATGTTTCCCAGGTTCTGCATCATCACTAAACTCCCCCCCCCCCCCCCCCTCTACTTTGCGAGTACCATTGCGTATGTAGATAGATGACTGGTGCTTATGTACAAGAATTATCGATGAACAGATGTACTGCACAAAGTAGACCAGACAGCTTTTTCAATTCCATAAAATATTCTGGAATCCATTGCTAAAAAGCCCCTAAAAATAAAAATATCTTCTCTGTCACACCGTAAACATGTGTAATATACTAATGGCACATGTCCCAACTATAGGCAATGTTGCTCACAGGCAACATAAAAGTTTTATACTACTTACGTATTTCCAAACAAAGATTGAAATATTTCTGCTTTAAACTTACCTCTGGGTATATCTTGCCAGTAATCTTAGCAGTTTTTCTTCAATCTATTTAAATCCACTCTTTTAGAACCAAAATAAGACACCTCTGTTGCTCACACGAGGAGATCTCTGTAACACCACTGCACAAACTGCTATCTCGTGTGGAAAACCTTAAGCTATTACAAAAACTGGCGTTCGCAGTGTGTAAAGGAATGTTGCCTGGAGGCAGTAATGCCAGTGAAATGCACTGGGAAGAGTTTGTTGTCCCATAAGGCCAAGGTAAATTTGATGTTGCTTGAAAGCAACACTGCCAAATAAAGGGTTAAACAATATTCCGTACACTGCAATCAATTTTCCACCTGCTAGCCAATCAATTGCGTCTTTTTCCAGACAAATTCCTGGAGGGGGAGGGGAGGGGAACTGCTGGGGGTGTCCCAAATAGGGAGGGGTTAATTAATTGGTCGATTTAATTAATTAGTCAAATAGGTCCATATCATAAGTGTGCTTGTATTGAGAGACAATTTCCAGAGTGGTGGTGGAGAAGGAGGAGAAGTGGGGAGTAGGAGAGGGAAGGGAGGAGTGTGGAGGGTTTCTTGGAATGACGGATTATCCTCAGATGGTCATAATCCACTTAGCAAAATAGTAAGTTAAGGACTCGTCAATCAAAAGAGAACAATAGGTTTTCCACTGAATATATGCTTGCTCCTGATGTAGGCAACCTGCGCTAACAAAATGTGCTGATCCTTTCCTTACCCAACTACTCCTGTTCACAGACAAATGTGAGTTCACTGGGGAGGGACTGTGTTCTGAATTCGCTAAACAGCCATGTCTGGCAGCCAAAAACCCTCATGCTAAGCACATTCCGAGGCTTCGGTGCCTGTTGGATATTTGTTTGTTGGCAGGCATTCCAGACTGTCGTGTAACTGGGCCGTACCTCCTTCCACTCTAACTGGTCTTGCATATCTTATGTTTCTACAAAAGATATTGGGGCCGTTCTTGAAAGCTGTGCCACTGATTGCCCATCAGGAAATGTGGTTTCAGCATGATGATGCACCAACTCGCTTGTATCGTGCAGTTCACAGACATCTGAACAAACGATATGGTGACAGATGGACAGGGCGAGGAGTCTTAACACAAACAAATGTGCTTAAGTGATAAACAGGTGTTCCGTTATGTTTCATTTCGAATTGTTTTGTATTGCCTTATGCGTAATTTAATCCCTCAAACAGAAGTGGATGAGTTAAAAATCGAAGTTGAAACCATTGTAGAACTGAAACGGTACATTCCTGGGCATGGGTTTGTACTCAAAATATTCTTTCCTGTCTCCCTTCTACAAGTCCTAGAAGTTTGTCCGAACACCCGGCATTCAGATTTTTAGTTCGACTATCGATCGTTTATATGCTTGGACAGCGTTTTGTGTTTGTTCTTAGTTTTGACAATTATTAGCGAAAAGTGTTTTACCGTGGAACACACTTCAGACTTTCACACTTTAATAGACCTTTACTCCGTTTTGTTATTCCATTTTGAAATAACAGCATTCACTTTAGGAGTGGTGCACTTTCTTTCTGAAATTACAATTACTCCGGAAAAGTAAGATTTTTGACAAATGAGATAGACTGTTCCAAGATACAACACGGTCATGTACCTAGGTACAAATATCAGTTCAAATCGTTGCAATCGAGAAAAAATTTTGTCAGTAGTGTATTTCTCTATGAGAAATGTCTTACGTTATTACTCTACTACACAAGAATAATCAGCAAGCGAAATCAATCGTTTTATCAAAAACCAGTTCGAAGTTAACAACGATCTGAAATAGAAGCTGTTGCAGCTATCACAAATTTCCCTTTTCGAGACTGGTAACTTCGTTAATACATTACATAAACTTAGTTCTTTTGCAAATCTCATATACTCCATGGTGCAAGGTCTTCCGTTTGAAGGTACGAGATGGTTTGTGACTCACGAACTATAACTTATTCATCCACACGTTATGTAACTAGTCAAAATTAAACAATATTTTATTCACCACAAAATTCTTTAACCATAGAACAGACAGTATCCTCCAAATATCTTTGATATATTACACAACACTAAATATGTAGAACTCGTTATATTTGCAAACCCTGCAGAAAACAAAACCTCAGGCCCCACAACAGCAGCAGTCGAAAATGCCAGGAACTACTTACCGCGTCCTCTAGTACTGCGAGTGTACCATGATCAATTTGCCCAACCAACGGTATGCCTCTCCAAAACATAACACGTGAGCGCATCGGAACGATTATATGGACAATTCTCGTCGTACCCTCATATGGCCAGAAGTGGGAGCACGTAATGCACCCAGGAACGTCGCCGAATTTCAAGATCACTTACTGTCCTCCAGTTTTTGAGGGGCAAGACGACCCGCAAATAATAAATATAACATCTTGTATTCGTAAGCTGTTCATCGCAAGGAGACGGTATTTGCGTTGTGCACAGCGGCCAAAATGAACGATCAGTTACTTAACATAATTCGCTCGTGTTGTATGATTATAGAGATCGTTTATTTATTGGCGAGAGATAGTGATTTCGATTTTCCCTTGGTTTGTATTGTTTCAAGATACAGAGATCACAGCTTCCGCAGCAAAAGGAGGAAAAAAGGTCATGCGGACATATGGCCAGAAATGCGTTCCCAGTGAGGTAGGCCATTTTGATGGCGAAGGTAAGAGATCATTATCAGAGAAGGTATCAATGACACTTGAGAGCGCCCCAGACGAATGGGAATGTTCTGCCTCTATCAGTGTTCCAGCTGCACACTCTAGGGGGCGCAATGTTATCCACGAGGGCGGTGCACTCGCACTTTGTTATCAGGGGCAACGGCCGTGCACCGCAAAGTTATGTGCAGACTATGAACGTAACTATACAGCCGATTTTGGTAGGCTTTACGTTAGTCAAATATTCGAATCAGTTACATTTTCTGAAAATTTGAAGCAAGCCATGTTAATAAGCCAGTATCTTTCACTAATACCTCATTTATCGCTTTTGCCGGCCGTTGTGGCCGATCGTTTCTAGGCGCTTCAGTCCGGAACCGCGCTGCTGCTACGGTCGCAGGTTCGAATCCTGCCTCGGGCATGGATGTGTGTGCTGTCCTTAGAACTACTTAAACCTAACTACCCTAGGTCTAGGGGACTGATGACCTCAGATGTTAAGTCCCATAGTACTCAGAGCCATTTGAACCATTTATCACTATCTCTGTTGGTGTCTCGTTGTTTACATTGACAATAATTCATTAAGATCTTAAGAAAGAACTAATTCATTGACCGGAGACTGTTGAATGACGGAAGTCTGTCACCTGTCATAATGTTTTTATTGTACACTAGCTGACAGCCGGCACTGTCGGTCGGGGTGTTCACTTTGCTAGTTTTCCACAACGAGGAACCTTGCACGCACACCTGCCAGTAGGCTCGGCGTGGGATGATGCGCTTGGCACAGCTGCTTCGAGTATCTGCACGCCTCTGTGGCGAGGCCTACAACCGTTTGCGCCTCATAGTTGAAAGCTGCCAAAAGCGCTACCTGGTGTCACTTCACTCGACTTCACTCGACTGCACGAGTGGCTCGGCAGTAAAGAGTCCTACAACGATGCATTCATGTAGGCGCATTCAGCGGCGTATGTCGATACCGTCAGCAAAATATGTTGCTAACAGAGTGAGCAGCAAGGATAAATATAAACATTAGGCACACTCCGGCAGTTCTTCACACATCTTGGTGTTCATGACGTCGGATCTCCCGAATTATGTGTGGCATCATGATATAATTTTGTAT
The DNA here is from genome assembly GCF_023897955.1 of Schistocerca gregaria. Classification (NCBI taxonomy): domain Eukaryota; kingdom Metazoa; phylum Arthropoda; class Insecta; order Orthoptera; family Acrididae; genus Schistocerca; species Schistocerca gregaria. The sequence goes on along the minus strand of NW_026062002.1, from coordinate 403,368 downwards.
GTGCCTTTCGCTGCGAATGTCTGCGAAATTTGTTACGAATAGAGTTAGTAGTACAGAAGCAAATTTCAACATCAGGCATGGTGCGGCTGATTTTCATGCATCTCATCGTTTATGATGCCGCACCTCCTGAATTATGATTGTTACCTGTCAGTAAGGGGTATGTGCACAAACTTTGGTCCATATCAGTCCAGTGGTCTAGGGGGAGATGTGCCACATACGTACATACATCAATTTTTTGTAATATGTGTGGGTTCTTTCCACGTAAACAGTGCAGTTACAATCGTCTACTGTGTGTATCTGAATAACCCAATTCCTTTGGCCCTTCACTTGAGACAGTTCCACACCACCAGTCAGAGACGTTAATCACACCTACCGTTATCTAAGATTAACACAGCTATTTCATGGAGACTACGAAAATATTCAGATTTCGTAAGTCCCCCAAATAAAAAATAAGAGTATTCATAACAGTTATGAGAGAACTAGTTCTGTATTTGTTTTTCGCATTTACCACTACATATTTCCCGTGTGTCTTTCCTAAAATAAGCTCGTATAGCATATTGAAATAGTACTGTGTTTACGACACAATAAATTGTTTTAAAGCTGAGGGCCTCCTGAGCTAAATGAAGAAGAGAGTTTCAACTACAGGGTGAGGCATAATAAAGAGCGATTTTTGAAAAGCTGTTAAATAAAGACACTTTTTCTATTTCATAATCTTAAAATATACGAAAAAGTGTTTTCTGTAACAGTAAAACGTCAGTTACTTTTTCACCGAGCGAGGTGGCGCAGTGGTTAGCACACTGGACTCGCATTCGGGAGGACGACGGTTCAATCCCGTCTCCGGCCGTCCTGATTTAGGTTTTCCCTGATTTCCCTAAATCGCTTCAGGCAAATGTCGGGATGGTTCCTTTGAAAGGGCACGGCCGATTTCCTTCCCCATCCTTCCCTCACCCGAGCTGGCGCTCCGTCTCTAATGACCTCGTTGTCGAAGGGACGTTAAACACTAATGTCCTCCTCCTCCTCAGTTACTTTTTCAAGATAACTGTCTTATTATGGCGTCCGCTTAGAAGCACGCATTCCTCCTGCCAGACCTCATCACACTTCCTGTCGCATCCACTCTTTCAGGGCTTCAGTTGTTCAAGGTGGGTTATCTTGCTAAACTTTCCGCTTCAGATAACCCCAAAGAAAAAGTCACAAACATGTGACGTCCAGTGAACGAGAGGGCCATGCAATGTACCCATTTCGGGAGGCCATATCATTTGGAAACAAACGACTGACAATATTCATGCTTACTAGCGCAGTATGGGACGTTGCTCCGTCCTGCTGGAAACATTTACTCCACAACTTGCACACAATGAAGTGAACGATGAGACATAAGTTTTCTAAAACGTCTGCGTATCTCTGCGAAGTCACTGTTACAACTTAAAAATCGTTTGGCCTTATGATCCCTAATTGAAGACATTACGAACCACGCAGTAACTATTGCCCAGTGCAGTGGTTGCTGATGCAGTTCTCTAGTATTAACGTCACTGCAAAATCGAAAGTTCTGCTTGTTCACATAACTGGAGAGACGGAAGTGAGCTTCATCCCTCATCCACAAACGGTTTACAATGTCCTAGTCCCGACTAATCATGACCAAAACTTTTAATCAGAAGCGGCTGCGGATCACATAATCTATTCCCTTAAGGACCTGTACCGTTTAGATTTTGTAGGGGTGAAAGTGCAAATCCTGGGGTAAAATCCTTCCGACCGTTCTCTTTGAAATCCCAAGTGTAGCGCTGTGCCGGCGAACTGAGCGACGAGTGTGTCTCTCAATGGCAACTCTAAAGGCTAGGCGCAGCGCAGCGCGCGTTTTTGCAACTTCACAGGTTCAAATGGGACCGCGCAAACTGCGACGCGACGCGACTGGGACGCGACACGCGCCTGCGCCAGGTCGCGCGGCTTTGTGGTAGCGGCGCAGTTTCTCGCGCCGCGCGTCACGCGGGTACTGACGGATGTGTGAGGCGGGGAGCGGGAGGGCAGTTCTGCCATATACTCACTTCGGCATGGCGCATACGGACAGTGGAAGTATTGTCCATCCGAAGAGTACGGCCTGTAATGTAAACTGATGTTTTCTATCACTGAGCAGTGTTCTTTTTTTCGCTGTTTAAGCGCTCCGTCCATTTTCGTTAGCACGTAATAGTTTTCATTTACATACATATGTACAGTTCTTTTGTTTTGTTTATTCTTTGTCAAAAAACCCAATGCACAGTTCAATAACCGGTGAGCCATTAGCCACTGAAAGTATATCGTCTGCCTCCACAATGTTTTCAGAACGTAAGAAGGGACAGACGATTTACCGTGAGGGTAGTGAATAAGGAAGTAAGGAATATTATAAAATCGTGTCATCTAGAAGCAAGACAGGAAAGTAAAACAAGGTTACCTACTTGCTGCCTCTTATGCTGAAGTATCTCTGCGATCCGTTACAAAAAGTCGGAAAGGCATAATTTCCACAGGTATGACCCCTTTGCGCTCCTGGTAAAAAGCGACCGAGATAGTAAAACTTACGTACTTCATATCATCATGTGGGTATGGGTCTAATAAGAGACGTTATACTTCGTACATTGCAAGCCCGAAATAGTCGAGAAGCCCTCTTAAATAACGATGTTTTAATCGGCTCGTCGTGACGAGGAAAAGTATTTCAGTGGTTGCATACACGCTATCAGCGTTAATAAACTAATTACACAACAGGCTACACAAAGGAATTAGTGTCGGTACTAATATAAAAGTAGGAATATCCTGAAAGAGTGTGGTGATATGTAGAAATGTAATGGTGACAAAGGCAGATCTACTTTCACGACAATGTTTTCGGAACGATGTGAACTCTTCCTCTCACAAAGCACACTTGCTGGCTTCCGCATTCCTGTCGATCGATTTATTCGCAGCTGCTGACGATACACTGGCCATTGTGTTGTGCCACGTATCAGTTGTTTACTTTTCTCAGTAACAACTATTTTATTCGCGAACCACGGACTGTCAGTTTGGCAAGGCGTTGGTGAGGAACCGGCATCAGTAGTGTGCGTGGTATCCCGCCTGAAGACCACGCTCTTCATTACTTTGCTATTGCTCAGATATAGAAAAGGAATAAAACTCCTTTGGTAAGTTTCCATTTCAGGCGCTGGTGTTAAAAATAAAATGGGTTGTGGGATTCAACCAAAATTCCAACAGAATTAGCGATTTATTTTCGTGTGAGTTGTTAACCTCGTCTCATTCGAAGAAGCAACACCATTTGCGAGTAACGGCCACACTTCTCTTGTTGAAGGGTTTGAGAGCACTTCTTTTGCCAAAACACAATATGATTTGCATAAACTCATTTTTGCAGCAGTTATTGTGACACACTGTTTCAGAAATATGTCTCATTAAACAAGTAATAGGCGACCAGAGAGCCGAATATCTTATCAAAAAACTCATTGTGACGGTTTGTGGCAACATAAGAGAAGAAATTTCATGTTTACTTTCATATTAGGACACTCTTGTCTCACTAGCTGTCGATAACTCTTAAAAAATTAGTCAGTGGAATGAAAAAAAATAAATAGGGAAGTGTAACTACTGATATACCGTGATAGATAAGAAAGCTCAGTGTGTTTACGACGTGGCAAAGTATGGTTCAAATGGCTCTGAGCACTATGGGACTTAAAATCTGAGGTTATCAGTCCCATAGAACTTAGAACTACTTAAACCTAACTAACCTAGGGGCATGACACACATCCATGCCCGAGGCAGGATTCGAACCTGCGATCGTAGCGGTCGCGCGGTTCCAGACTGAAGCGCCTAGAACCACTTGGCCACACCGGCCGGCGTGGCAAAGTACTCTCCTCCTTGTGTCGTCATTCGCCAAAATCTCGTTTCGATGTCTCGAGCGGTTTAGGAAATACCAGTGATGTAGGAATATTTCATTCCCGTGGCGTAAGATTGGGAGTGAATGCTCTACATGGGATCCATTTTCTCGAAATCGAAGACAGATGGAGACCTCCTCCTAAGTCTAAACAAAAATTTAATATGTCAGCTGAATTTCATACTCAGAAACATATGGTGTAATACGCACCAAACGCTAAATCATAGCGTCCCCTATTTTTCATTGCAAACTTTTTGAGTTTTGCGTAGTGACTTACTAAAATGTGTAGATCCCAGTAAGCATGACCATTAGCGAGATGATGGGCACTTGGCCAAGACGTTCACACATAAAGCTACAAGTACGGAAAAAAATCAAATATTTGCAGTGAATAGTTTCTGTAAATTATTAGAGAAAGATAAAAAGGTGCGCGCGCTTCGGTTCTGTCATTGCAGAGCGTCGCCAGTCAGCGCGTGCGAAGTACGGTGTACGTGTCGCAATATGCACTGCAGCCGCGCGACTCGTGCGGCACGTGCGTGTCGCGCTGTAGTGTCGTGTCAAGGCACACGTGCTATACGCGTTTCATTTGGCGTACACGTTCGATGTTTTTCAGGCGAGCGCACAGTTTTTGGTCTCCCAGTTGGCGCCGTCTCCTCAATGTTCCCCAGCCACTGTTTAATCGCCCAGGCAGGTGCACCGGCCGATTTCGATTAACGCTGAAGTCGTTGCGGATTGCACGACGTGCTAGCTGGTACGAACTACCGTTTTGATAAAATGCTTTGACAGTGTACGCTCCATTATGACTAAATGCTATTTCGCGTCAAACGTAACTGACGCTATCCCCTGCACCTCTATCCGACGCAGCTTGATTCACTCGCTTTTTAAAATCGCTCGATATTATATCTCACTGTGCATAAAACTATAAAAAGGTAGCACGTGCAAGAATGTAATGAATCATGAAGAAATCCCAAGAAAGATCATCGAAATGCCAGCAAGATTATTAACGAAGTAGACGCCTTGTGATTAACCGAAGAACCTTAACTTGGAAGCCACGGTCACATTATTTGCTACTTGTGGATGTCTGCTCATGTCCGAGAAAATTGAACTAATAATACAAATTAAGCCAATAATACTGAAGTAGCCGGATCAGTTATTCATGTTTTCCGAGTGAGCTACGTGGTGTGCTTACAATTTAAAGCCACAGTGGCCACAAGACGGCAGCCTTTTCTGATGAACGGAGTGCTCCAGTATTCATCTACAGACAAGAAAACGAAGTAAACGCGCTCTCATACGGCTTCTATTTGACTTTCTCTGCAGGAAAGCCCAACAAACGACAAGACTGAAAGAATACTTGCATTAAGGTATATGTCCATTTGGTTTGAATGTTTCTTGTTTTGTCATATTTTGCCTGATAAAGAGGTGATAGCTCGAAACGCGTTGCAATATTAAATAAGTTAAGTAAGTGAACTGGTAGGAATTTCTGAAAAACCTGTTTGTAAAGTCCTGTGATAATATTCTTTTGTACTCTCTTTCGAGAGACGTATTCGAATCCAGACCGATTGCTTCGGTTTACGCTTTCGACGGCACCACCTCAGAATGGGTTTTTGATGTCGCCGTAGAGAACGTCACAACTACTTCTCACCTCAGTTGTGTACAAAACGGTGGGACCCCGAGTGAGTAAACAAAAGAGTTACTATAACGGATTCAGTTTTTAGACTACAATAACGCACCGATAACTGATTACCGCCCGAATTCACGGTTATTGGTTGCGGGACTGAATACACGCAAAAGATAACAGCAGGAACGAATCGCCTAACGTAACAGGTTAAAGAGTGACTGATACGGCGCACTCGGAGTGTTTCTTAAAAACAGTGTAAATTACCAGTCTGTGTGAGAGGATCTCTTGAAAAATACTCAGCCAGTAAGCAACTATGTCGTTGCACTATACGAAAGGTATCGACTGGCTTTATTACCTAATTCTGCCTGAAGTAAAACGTGTGAAAATGTAATTTTATTTACGTTTTGTACTCCTAACACAAAGTACCTCTTAGAAAGCCACCAAATGATTTTATAAAATAAGGGCAACAAAATATATTAGGAAAATACTTTAATCGGTCTTCATGAACAACTCCATTTGCCACGATACACTTCTGGCTACATTTATAAAGCTGGAACTGTTCTTCGGACAGATTGAAGCATTACCGCCACACTACTTCGGATGTCTGTTCGAATACTAACCACACAGCTATACCCAATTACCGTAAAGGCTACCTAAACCGTTCTGGATTGAACTATTAGTACTACGTTTTTTTGAGGATCAACCTCAATAGCCACGAGGCTAACGATGTAGCTTGGATTCTTATGGGAAACGATTTCGATAAAGGAGAAACCACGAATAGATCTTACATCAAACCTCCTCCATCCTTTCTGGTGCGATAGAAACGCTTGCATATAATTTTATATGCAGGGAACAAAACCAGATCTAGACGTAGGCTGGAAAAAAGTTAGCATAAATCAAGAGAACCACCCACAACGTTAATAAATATTGAAGGCATCTTATATTCGTCACTCTTCTTTTAACCTGTAGCGCAAAGTGTCGAATATTTCGAGGTGGGGCTGTCCATCAAAACAAGGAAAAAAAATCCATTACACGTGGATCGGGAAACGCATACTTTCTGTGATCTGCACACTTGTCCATACGAGCCGTCCATCCTGATATCCGTTAATGACATTTCTCATATGAGGTGCTCAACGTGACGTTCCTCCAATGGCAACGTATCGCTCTGATCCTCAGCTTAAGAGATCACGCACTCTCCGAAATACGCTTGCTTGTTGTTGCGTCGAAGACACGATCCTGTAGTGTCTGGGTATCGTTGACCGGCGTGGCGTCGGCTGAAATGTTACAAGCCATCTGGGTTGCCTCCATCCATTGATAAACTAACACCATCCGCTCCTTATGACGGAGAAATGCTGGAACACGATTCTCATCACTTTATTAAACTCTCATTACTATACTTGATTTTCACTATTGTGCCTGATAAAAATTCCAGAGGTTGTGTGTCTTAACTTACGTCACTTCAGCTGAGAGAATTCGTGGGAAACTCGGAGTTTGTTTCCCCAGGTGTTGTTGAACGTCCGAGGCACACAACAATGGGAATAAGGGAGGGACAGCCAGCTCAACGCTCAAAGCATTGAGTCCCCGGTTATAAGTGCGGCAGGGCAGCTACATTGGGGCCCGCAGGGGTCACGCGCCGTTTGGAGGAGGGTGGGATCTTCGGTGTTGCGTGCGCTACTGGCGGCTAGCAGGTCTGAGTCTCAAGACCCGGCGTTAATTCCTTAGCTTTCTGGGACTGTGACTCGCGACGTCGCGCCAAAGGTACCCAGTGCTGCCGCTAGGTGTCACACTCAGCGAGTCGGCACCAGAGAGGGAGAGAGAGAGAGAGGGAGGCCAACGCCGCGACTGTGCGGCAACCGGGTTTCTCTCCAAAAATGTAGCGGCACATACGAATGGATGACAGCCAAGCGCAAAATCTGTTGTTGTACCTCTGACACTGAGGCAAGAACGTAAGATCAAATTGCGGAAAATGAGGTAGTAAACGAGTTTTGAAGTATTGTACGCTTACTGATTCTATAATGCACCTCCCTAGAGCTATTTACGCTAACAGTGTATACAGTTCTGTACAGACATAGTAAAAATGTACATACATCAAAAAAGTTTCGCATCACCTCGGCTCCAAGAGCTCCGGAACCTGTACACAAAATTGGAATTGAGATCAACATGAATATCCTTTGCACCCTTTTTATTGCTAATGAAAGTCAGGCATTGCATCTTGTACCACCATACAGGGACACCTTCGGAGGTGGTGGTCAACATTGCTGTACACACCTCTCCCTCTAATAGCCAGTAGCACGTCCTATTGCATTGATTCGTGCCTGTATTCGTCGTGGCATTTTAGCCATAAGTTCATCAAGGCACTGTTGGTCAAGATTGTCCCACTTCTCTACGGCGATTGGGCGTAGATCCCTGAGAGGGTTGGTGCGTCACGTCTTCCATAAACAGCCCTTTTCAATCTATCCCAGACACGTTCTATAGCGTTCATGTCTGGAGAAGCTGCTGGCCACCCTAGTCGAGCGATGTCGTTATCCTGAAGGAAGTCATTCACAGGATGTGCACGATGGGGGCGCGTAACTGTCGTCCATGAAGACGAATGCCTCGCCAATATGCTGCCGACATGGTTGTACTATCGGTCGGAAGGTGGTATTCACGTATCGTACAGCCGTTACGGCGCCTTCCATGACCACCAGCGGCGTACGTCCGCCCTCCATAATGCCACCCCAAAAGAGAAGGGAACCTCCACCTTGCTGCACTCGCTGGACAGTGTATCTTGAGGCATTCATCCTGACCGGGTTGCCTCCAAACACGTCTCCGACGATTGTCTGGTTGAAGGCATATGCGACACTCATCGGTGGATAGAACGTGATGCCAATCCTTAGCGGTCCATTCTGCGTGTTGTTGGGCCCACCTGTACGGTGCTGCAAAATGTCGTGGTTGCAAAGATCGACCTCGCCATGGACGTCGGAAGTGAAGTTGCGCATTATGCAGCCTATTGCGCAAAGTTTGAGTCGTAACAAGACGTCCTGTGGCTGCACGAAAAGCATTATTCAACATGGTGGCGTTGCTGTCAGAGTTCCTCCGAGCCATAATCCGTAGGATGCGGTCATCCACTGCAGTAGTAGTCCTTGGCCGGTCTGAACGAGGCATGTCATCGACATTTCCTCTCTCTCTGTGTATCTCCTCCATACCCGAACAACATAGCTTTGGTTCACTCCGAGACGCCTGAACCCTTCCCTTGCTGAGAGTCCTTCTTGGCACAAAGTAACAATGCGGACGCGATAGAATACGGTATTGACCGTCTAGGCATGGTAGAATTACAGACAAGACAAGCCTTGTACCTCCTTACTCGTGGAATGACTGGAACTGATCTGCTGTGGGGTTTCCAGCTATTTTGGTGGAACGAATTATGTTTGCAGAAACAAAATAATATAGTCACATAAAACTCTCAGAGTTCATGTGAATAAAGTGAAAGAGCAAATAAATATCGTGATAAGCATCCTTCACAGAAATAGATTATAGTACTTAAAAATTCAAAAGGATAGACTGTATCTGCAGAACGATCTGCTGGTCAACTGCAAATGTGTATTGATTGCCCTTTTTGTACATACTCTAGTCACTGTGAATGTCGAGTATTTCTTTTTTTCCATTACATGGAGAAACGAACATATAAAACGCACCAGTATTACTGATGGAACCTTCTGGCAGATTATTCTAGTTCTGAGAGGACGTTTCATCGCAGCGCACTCTCTGCTGCAGAGTGAAATTCTTTCTGGGAACTTTATTAGTATAGACAAGTCATTTCACATGTCTGAATCAAATTTTAATTTATTTGATTTGACTCAAATAAAATCGTATTTTCATTAGAATATTATAATTCAGTATTTCCAGTTGACAAAAAAATACAATATTAATACAATTAAAGAAACTGCTGAAAATGAGGTTCTAACCTCGACACTGTTTCAATATGAAACTCAAATACTTACGAATAGATTTGTATTTAACTGAGCCGGAAAAATATCTCCCTTTTTTTAGAATTAACATTTTTGAGTTTTTTAAAATTGTCACGTTGTTTTAGTAAACTGATGTCTGGGCACAGATTTTCGAATTACATAAATGTACGTAAAGGAAATCGAACAGGGCCAGTCCACAAGCTCCGCTAGCCACATAACAACGTATATATACGCTCTCAAGCGTAAAATCTATACCAGCTGCTGTCTGAGCAGGATGAAAGCACATACAGAGCGCATAACAAATCCGGCAATAACTCACGCATTACAGTCATTTTCACGCCTTGAAGAAGAAAGTTTTTCCGAGTCTGACATCCAGTGGCACACATAGTGACGTCCGGAGTCACGACCCCAGGAAGCTCAGAATTTGACGCTCAGTGTCTTACCCGGTAACATCTGGAGAGAACTGACCAGTTCTTGACGAGGAGCGGCCTGCTGCTGTGTGAACCTGACCTGGTGGGGTTCCAGCGGCGTTTGCTTGGCTTGTTGGAAATTCTGAGTTGTTTATACAAGGCTCTGATTCGTCTGCTGTCATTGGACAGAAGTACATAACGTTTTACCTGATATGCTTGTTGCCATGACGGCCCAAACTGAGGAGTTGGATGTGAATGATCGAACACTCTTGGGTCGATCGTCGTAGAGGAGACTTCTCGTGCTCGATCGCTGAGGGGGGGGGGGGGGGGCGATCATTCTAGTGTTCTGCACTGGGAAGTCGTCCCGACAACTTAGCTCGGTCCACAAGTTCCATGGGGGCGCAGATCTCGTGTTGACGCACATCTTAGTGTTACAGGCCCTTTGCTGTTCCTTATCCGTATAAACGATTTGCGAGACAATCTGAGCAGTCGCTTAGGTTGTTTGGAGATGACGCTGTCGGTTATCGACTAATAAAGTCATCAGAAGATCAAAACACATTGCAAAGAAATAGATAAATGGCTCTGAGCACTATGGGACTTAACATCTGTGGTCATCAGTCCCCTATAACTTAGAACTACTTAAACCTAACTATCTTACGGACATCACACATATCCATGCCCGAGGCAGGATTCGAACCTGCGATCGTAGCGGTCACGTGGTTCCAGACTGTAGCGCCTAGAACTGCACGGCCACACCGGCCGGCAAACAAATTGCAACGACCATAAATAACGAAAAGTGTGAGGTCATCCACATGAGTGCTAAAAGTAATCCGTTAAACTTCCGTCACACGATAAATCAGTCAAATCTAAAGCCATACATTCAACTAAATACCTAGTAATTACAATTACGAACAACTTAAATTGTAAGGAACACACAGAAAATCATGTGGGGAAGGCTAACCCAACACTACGTTTTATTAGCAGGTACATCGAAAAAGTGCAAAGATGGTAGCATGTTTTGCATCAACGCGAAATAGGGGGGAGAGTGTCACTGAAATGATGGAGGATTTGTGATGGAGATCATTAAAACACAGGCATTTTTCGTTGCGGAGCAAACTTCTCACGAAATTCCAGTCACCAGCTTTCTCCTCTGAATTTGAAAATATTTTGTTGACGCCGATCTAGATAGGAAGAAACGATCACTATGATAAAATAAGGGAAGTCAGAGCTCGTACAGCCGGTCGCTGTGGCCAACCGGTTCTAGGCGCTTCGGTGTGGAACGGCGCTTCTGCTACGGTCGCAGGTTCGAATTCTGCCGTGGGCATGGATGTGTGTGTGGTTAGGTTCGTTAATGTTTAAGTAATTCTAAGTCTAGGGGACTGATGACCTCAGATGTTAAGTCCCATAGAGCTTAGAGCCATTTGAACCATTTGAAGAGCTCGTACGAAAAAGATGTAGGTGTTTGTTATTTCCGCGCGCTATACGACATTTGGAGAATAGAGAATTTTGAAGGTGGTCCGAAGAACCCTCTGCCAGGCACTTCAACGTAATTAGCAGAGTATCGATGTAGATTTGGATGTAGATCGAGATGGCTAGTGATTGGTGAGCACACTGTAGCGGCACCAATTCGTCTGGGAGCTTACCATTTTATAGTTGTACACCACCGCAGTACCGTAAGATTCCAGATATATACATAGTAAAATTCAGATTCGTAGGGTTTATTCACATTGTAATGACACATTCCGACGCAGAGACATACAACACCTTAAAGGCTGCGCCAAAGATCAAATTGAGAGGGATGTAGAATATAATCTCTGTAATGTTCATATTGGATTCGCTTTTGTTTCATACTCCAAGAAGGAGCTAAGAGACACTTTCGATTGTTGCCTTGTGGAGGACGGACGTAATTTCGGACTGTGCGGAAAGGCAGCCATGTTGTTAGTAATCATGATTTGTGCGACGAGCAGAGCAAGTCTTATTGTCTTGTGAATAAATAATTTTCGTAACACTTCGATACTTCTCACTATTTTTTAAAGTGACGTAGCATTGTATTTCCTTGGTTTCCACCGTCTACGTGAAGTGAACCGATGCCGACTTAGGAAAGTACACACGGTTAACAAAGAGAAGAACATCGAGGGCGACTAATGAATTAATATTGTGGCAGAAGGACTAATTCTACGTCTAAGGTGAGAACTCTGATTAAATCAACAGTGACGTAGAATTCAAAAATGTAATTAATCGGAATGGTAAATTATATTACAGGCATATTTCACGCAGCACTGAATTTGTCCGCATTCAAGCTGGTCAATACAGCCCCTAAAAAAACAAACGCCTTTCAAAAATTCTGAAGTTACAATTCCATGTCCACAATTTTTCCTCTTTACAAAAAACCAAGAAATTTAATTTTTTTATTTATTTCGCCTCAACATCGTGGAGAGAATGTGCAGCATGAACACATTATCCTTCCCTGGACATTATGATTTTGCTGATTGTCAATATTAGTCTAACATGATGACAGTTAGTCTATTGGTTTTCTTGTGTACTAAGAAGACTTTTTGCAATAAATCACCAGTTCATTTTTTACTTGAATTTCATTTAAAGAATTTAGTGTTCCTTTCATTTGATTTGCATTATTAATTGTTTTTAAAATACAGTTATTAAGTAATTTTATACAAATTGTTCACCATAGGACCTCATGTAGGGGCCAAATTTCAAGTAGCATATTTCCATTGTATTATGTATATCAAAACTGTATCTAAAGGGATTTGTCAGAGTCTAAATAGTCTCCGACTCTGGTAACGATTTCTAATTTCACATACATGTGGTACTGCAAGACTAACGCCTTGAACTGTTCCCATAACCAAAACTACAGAGGACTGAAGTCGAGGGAACAGGGGACCAAGGTGTGCCCCCTCCGCCCCAACCATTCCAAAAGACATAAAGCGTCAGCATCCGATATTCACACACATTGCAGATGAAATGTGACATAATGCATAAACCACATCGGTAGTCTTTACTGATGTGGTACCTCCTCCGACAAGGTAAGCAAAATGTTAACAAGAAGTTGACGATAATGAGCTCCATTAAATGTTTGGAGTAGGATATATGGCCCTAGTAACTTATCACCAAGAATGTCTATCCATTAGTTGACGGAGAAATGAGGTTGATGTACTCTTTGTACAGCAGCATAGGGGTTTTCATAAGCCCACACGTGCTGAGTATGGAAGTTCACAGCACGACCCTTTGTGAACCGCACAGGATCAGAGAAATAAATTCTTCGTCGAAAACAGTGGACCTGCAGCACGCTTCTGTATGGGCCAATGACACAACTATGATAGGCTATCGTGGTCCTCTGGCATTAGTGCCTCGATGTGTTGAAGGTGTTACGGATACAGCAATAGCTCAAGCAGTACCAGCCGGACAACAGGATGACTTATGCCTTCTGTTGGTGTCAATCGCCAAATCCCCACACTGCTGTTGCACGTCTTTCGTCCAGCAAATCTGGTATGTCCTCCTGAATCTGAGGTGTGTGAACTGACTCATTCGGTCCACTATTCGTCTTTTGGAAGCTAGAAAATCCTTGTCCTTAAGAAGCCGAAAACTTTGGGTCAACAACTTATCGCATGGTACTCTGCAACGTGGGTATTTTTCTGCGTAGTGGGAACGTGCTTACGGCCTATTTCCAATTGCTAACCCATAGGAGATAATTATATCCGTCATGTCACTTTAGGAGTAGTACGCTTCCATTGTTAACAAGCAGAAGAGAAATGGAAAATTTACCAACCCATTCGTGCACAGTGCATTACAAATATCACAGTGACAATAAACATTGCGATATGACTTACAGGGACTAGATGTTTGTCTGTGAACACATGTAATGTAGAATAACGTGATGCAATTCTGAAATGTTCTTAAATGCCATACTCTGAATAAATAAATGCGATACATACTTATTGTTAAAAGCAATTTACTACAAAATAACACACACTAACAACGCTAAAACTATAGTACATGCAACACAACTGCCTGTAGATTACCCAGTGCTCAGACTTGTGTACACTGGAGTACGTCAATACGGAAAGGCACGTACAGTAGTGAACGCTATTGACGGATCATGGGTTGGGGTTCGGTTGTTTGGGGAAGGAGAGCTGACAGTGAGGTCATCGGTCTCATCGGATTAGGGAAGGACGGGGAAGAAAATCGGCCGTGCCCTTTCAAAGGAACCATCCCGGCATTTGCCTGGAGTGATTTAGGGAAACCACGGAAAACCTAAATCAGGATGGACGGACGCGGGATTGAACCGTCGTCCTCCCAAATGCGAGTCCAGTGTGCAAGCCACTGCGTCACCTCGCTCGGTTCACGGATCATGGGGGCAGCACCTGTGGCCATACATCATTTGTTTATTTAATATCTACCTTGCGTGTCAGGCGGACATATTCACACCCGAACGTCTTCAGCCACTATGGACAAGTGTAGAGATCTCACAAAGTATGCATTTCCAGACCCACGTTCAAGGTATTTTTTTTTCTTGTTCTTGTGGTTGGTATCACCTATCAAAATATTTGCCACTATTTCTCCAATATTCTGTGTAGGTATTCCACCCAAGAGTCTTCAGGCGCATTTGCTCTGGTGTTCCGACAGATATTTTCAATTTCGTGTTTGGAATGTGTAGGTGGAGTCAGTCGAAATTAATACTGTTCATTACGCCTGTCATGATGTGCCACTGTCACCGCAAAGCGTCGGTCTGTTCCCGGTAAAAAAGAAATTAATTTATTTTCAAAGCGGAATTTCACGTACCCATTCTGATGGACGGGCCACAAACTAGTCTACAACGTTTTTCGCTTCATCCATTTGTATTAACAGGAGCGGGAAAACTCTAAGAATAACCGATACTCTAACAGCGACAACAAGGCCCTGGCCCAAATTGATTGCTACCGCCGCTCTCCGTTTTCCAGTTTTCCTGCTAATACGTATCGCTAAAACGAATACCAAGCTGGACTCATCTCGGGCCGCTCTATCGAATGAGAATGTAAAATTCCGCTTCAAAAAGCATTTCGCGTGTAACGGAAACAAACCGAAGCTTTCCTTCGACGTGATGACCAGTACACGTTTGGACTGACTGCATCTACACATTTAAAATATCTACTGAAAAGCCAGAAGAAATGTGCCTGAAGACTTTTAAGAGAGACATCCGGTACATTTATACACTGAAGTGGCAAAAGTCACGGAGCACGTCGTAGCATCGTGTCGGACCTCGTTTCACCCAGTACAGAGCATCATCTCCGTGTGGCGTGTACTCAAAAAGTCGACAGAAGTCCCTTGCAGAAATATTGCACGCTGCCTCTGTAGCCACACATAATTACGAAACGCTGCCTCACCTGTAATCGAACACAGGCAGATGCAGCTCAAGTGCGTTCTGTGTGCTGATATTCTAATAGAGGTGGTGATATCTGGCATAAAAGCTGAAACCTTACTGCCTGCAGCCTCCTGTAACAAATCGTCCCGTGTGCTGGATTTTTCCACGTGTAGAACATTCGCACTTACCTTGCTCAGAGATCCGTCCTGTTCCGCACCATTCTGTCGCGAGAGTTCCCGCCACTCATTGTCGTTAAGTGGATTATGTTGTGGATCAGCGGGTTCGATTTTCTCCAACTGTGGTGGTCCCGCCAAGGCATTCCTATTCTGCTCACGGTCTCCTCATGAGCAGTCTCTGCTTTCGTGGTGTAACGTTTTCTGGCAGCACGCATCCAAAGTGAAAGTTAAAAGAACATTTCGATGTATAATGTTCATTGCAACAAATAATTTATATGTGTTTCTGTTAATTGTATTTCAAAAGGACATTTAAAAGATAATTATGAATTTTGCTATTATAAATGATTATTCAAAGACTGTTAAATACTATCTGTGGCGGAGGATGTGAAAACCGCTACAGAAGAAAGGATATGTTATCAAAAACGACAAAGACTGTACAAAAATTAGGTAAGATATAAATTGGCAATTTATTGTAGTAGAATCGCTTGCCTTCTGCACAGACTAAATGGGAGAGGAACCCGCAACGTTGCATTAGGCTATTACGTAGTCTTCATTTGTCATAAGTCGATGATCGACGCCATTTGTAGCTGGGATTGTAAACGGTGTGTAAAGATTTTAATTGTTTCTGTTAAAATATATTTATCTAGTAAAATCTGTTTGTCACAATTACTGCAAAGTTCGCACCGGACATTACCCATTTTATTTTAGAATTTCCAGCATTTTATTGGATATAGCTGGCAGTACGGAGCTGCGCCGTGAGCGAGCATTCTGGAACAGCGGCAGATTAAAATATACCATCGCAATAACGACCACATCCTAAAAAGGGTACAGGTAGAGGTGAACGAAAATAAAAAAGTGTTTCTTTTCACAGCATTCCATACGCAGAATACAAAGAGATAGTAGATTTTATCTTGTGCATTCACAGGTGGATACAAGCTGCAGCTCTTTTAAATTTTCATTCAAAATTAGGAACATATCGTGAAGTGTATTTAAAAGTGGATAATTCTTCAGGAGAGCTTACAAATATAAAAAAGAATTCATAAAGTAAAGATAGTCTTATGCTTCAAAGCTAGTCGGGCTATATCCAGTAAACAAAAATCCAGTGCAACGTGAAAATCTTTGCTAAGTTCGATGGAAAATAATATTTTCATTCTTGTACAACCAGCAGTAGTCCTTGAATAAAAATTAAACTTGAATCATTATTTTGGGAACATTCAAAGAAATTCGTTTTTATTAATCTGCAATAGAATATTTCATACCTAAAGTAATAATCACAGATAAAAAATTTATTGCAACCTTTGAAAACTCCCTTTAGAAAAATTTATGAATGATTGTGCTGATAATCTCCTTTACGTTATTTGATTTTCAAACAGCTGAGCAAAACTCAACGTACTCAGACATTTCTCTTTACTTACTCTGATCATCACTAAACGGACCTACAATATTTTAGCGCAACGCAGTCTGACTTATAAAATCCCCACAAAAGAATGGCCCCGACTAACAATAACCTATACCTTTCATGAATCACTAACCTCATAAAAATCTTCCTTACTCGAACTACTGCAATATAGCGAGCGCCAGTACTGCCAGCTACATAAAAGATTCTAACTATTGAAGGCACTAACTAGAAATCAAGTCCTACAAATTTACTCTGATGGACACACGTCCAGATCATCCGCTCTCAAAACTCTGTCATCTCTCTAACCCACATCCAACACTGCTGGCGGCTCACCTCCAACTGCGCTACGCTAAGCGCTGTTCACATCCAACTGCCCAACACTACAATAGCGAATATTTCAACAATGCCAACCAGCCACAGACTGCACACAGCACAATCAGTGATTTTCATACAGAGCGCTATGTGGCGTTACCAACATAAAAACCTAAACAGCCTACTTACACCTTTCATTTCTCATGTCCATCCATGTATATGTTAAGTTTAATCTCAACGGTTTCCCAATCAAATTAAACGCAGAAAACAAAGTTTAAAACCAAACGGTCAGCTCCCGAATAATTAAATAGACAGAAAGGCCTTAAAGTGGTTTCTGATCCCACTGCTTCCAGGGTTTTGTGATTGCGTTCGCGTGTCTCTTCATTCCTGTACTGATTTGCCCTATCTTTTTCTATTCCCCAGTTGTTCCCAAATCACCGCCACCCGTTATTGCTATCACCACTCAGCTGATCCCAGCCTCGTAATCGGTCTCACTACGACCGCCCGTTGTTGTCGCTACTACATCTACATTTATACTGCACAAGCGACCCAACGGTGTGTGGCGGAGGGCACTTTACGTGCCACTCTCATTACCTCCCTTTTCTGTTCCAGTCGCGTACGGTTCGCGGGAAGAAAGACTGCCGGAAAGCCTCTGTGCGCGCTCGAATCTAATTTTACATTCGTGATCTCCTCGGGAGGTATAAGCGGGGGGAAGCAATATATTCGATACCTCATCCAGAAACGCACCCTCTCAAAACCTGGACAGCAAGCTACACAGTGATGCACAGCGCCTCTCTTGTAGAGTCTGCCACTTGAGTTTGCTAAACATCTCCGTAACACTATCACGCTTAATAACCCTGTGACGAAACGCGCCGCTCTTCTTCGGATCTTCTCTATCTCCTCCGTCAACCCAATCTGGTACGGATCCCACACTGATGAGCAATACTCAAGTATAGGTCGAACGAGTGTTGTAAGCCACCTCCTTTGTTGATGGACTACATTTTCTAAGGACTCTCCCAATGAATCTCAACCTGGGGCCCGCCTTACCAACAGTTAATTTTATGTGATCATTCCACTTCAAATCGTTCCGCACGCACACTCCCAGATATTTTACAGACAGAAACGCATAAAAATGGTTTTTGATCCCACTGCTTCCAGGGTTCTCGTGACCGCGTACGTGTGCCCCTTCATTCCTGTACTGATTTACCCTACGTTTTTCTATTCCCCAGTTGTTCCCAAAGGAACTAGGGTGGCCGCGTACGGTCAGTCACTCTGGTCTAGGTTTTCGACTGCGCCCGCAACTGGAATCGTGCGTTTGCGCACCGAGTGACTAGATCGTATACTTAGACACATACTCCCCCAAATCGTACTCGAACTCTTATTGCACCGCTTTAAATGCTTCCAAATCATCCTTTCATTTTGCAAAACGATGAGATATCAGTCCCCTATAACTTACAACTACTTCAACCTAACTAACCAAATGACATCACACTGAAGCGCCTAGAACCTCATGGCCACACCGGCCGGCTGCATTTGGCAACTGGGATGATGTGACACATGTGGGTTGGCATTATAGTCAGGCAAATACTGATCAGCTCTGCTTCTCCGAACGTATAAAACAAAAATTGATTAGCCTGTACCATGTGTTCGAGCAAACGGGCGGCGCTCGTAAATCCAGAATATTTAAAGAAGAGTATTACGATAATGTTGTGTGGGCTCGTGCAGCCTCCGACCAGTAGGCTGAAAGGAATGTGTGTGAGTGAATTCCTAAAGTACCAAATTGCAGAGATCATCACTTACACTAACCCCAACTAAGAACAACACACAACCCATGCAAGAGGCAGGACTCGAACCTCCGGCAGGAAGGACTCTCAATCCGTGAAATGCGCCTCAAACCTCATGGCTACTCCGTCCGGCGCTGAAAGGAAAGCCTGCCGAAATTCCCTTACTGTCGCACAACGCCGCGATCTGGTCCTCATTGGCATGGCAGGTTCCCCTGCTAAGAAACAACGCACGAATCCAGTAGTGTGTGCTGGGCCACACTGGGGAAAACACAAATTCGAACAGTTCCGACCAGGCATAGGGTGAATTCAGTTAACCGAGTTCAGGAACAACTCAAACTCACGTAGTGAAAGGAAATGCTTAAAACAGAAGCTTTGCTTTTCTCTCGCGAAGGTCTGTCCTCCGCCGCGAAAGCCTCCCGCAACATTGCTTTCCCTGTAATCGCACTTATCCTCGCGTTCCGAGTCCCTCTTTGCACTTTATTCCCTGAGGCTCCAACTCCATCAGCCCCTATACATCTACATTTACATGGATACTCTGCAAATTATATTTAAGTGGCTGGCAGAGGGTTCATCGAACCCCGCTCGACCGTTACGGTTGCAGGTTTGAATCCTGCCTCGGGCATGGATGTGTGCGATGTCCTTAGGTTAGTTAGGTTTAAGTAGTTCTAAGTTCTAGGGGACTGATGACCTCAGAAGTTGAGTCCCTTAGTGCTCAGAGCCATTTGAGCCATTTCATCGAACAACCTTCACAATTCCCTATTATTCCAATCTCGTATAGAGCGCAGAAGAAACGAACATATATATCTTTCAATGCGAGGTCTGGTTTCCCTTATTTTATTATGCTGATCGTTTCTCCCTATGTTGGTCTCCGTCAGCAGAATATTTTAGCATTCGGAGGAGAACGTTGGTGATTGAAATTTCGTAGGAAGCTTCCTCTGCAACGAAAAACGCCTTTGTTTTAATGATCTCCATCCCAAAGCCTCCAACATTTCAGTCACACTCTCTCCCCTATATCGTGATAATACACTTTTTCGATGCACCCCGTCAGTCCTATGTGGTAAGGATCCCACACCGCACAGCAGTATTCTAAAAGATAACGGACAAGCATAGTGTAGGCAGTCTCCTTAGCAGATGTATTACATTTCCTAAGTCTCCTGCCAGTAAAATGCAGTCTTGGGTTAGCCTTCCCCAGAACATACTCTGTGTGTGACTTACAATTTAAGTTGTTCGTAATAATAATTCCTAGGTATTTACGACCTTTAGATTTTTCTGATTTATTGTGTAACCGAAGTTTAACGGATTACGTTTAGCACTCATGTGGATGACCTCACACTTTCCGTTATTTAGGGTCAATTGCCAATTTTCGCACCATCCAGATACCTTTTCTAAATGGCTTTGCAATTTGTTTTGATCTTCTGATGACTTTATTAGCCGATAAACGACAGGGTCATCTGCAAACAATCAAAGACGGATGCTCAGATTGTCTCCCAAATCGTTTATAGAGATGAGGAACAGCAAAGGACCCTGGAGAACGCCAGGAATCACTTCTGTTTTACTCGATGACTTGCACCACCAAACTCTGATAGGAACCTAATTGGTATACACTCTGGGCCAGAAGACATGCGTTTATTAAGTAATTCAAGTTGCTTCACTACTCCAAGGATATCTACTTCGACGTTACTCATGTTGGCACCTGATCTTGTTTCGAATTCTTGAATATTTACTTCGTGTTCCTTTGTGAAGGCATTTCGGATAACTGTGTTTAGTAGCTCTGTTTTGGCAGCACTGTCTTCGATAGTATCTCCATTGCTATCGCGCAGAGAAGGCATTGATTGTGTCTTGCCGCTAGCATACTTCACATACGAACAGAATCTGTCTGAATTTTCTGCCAGGTTTGGAGATAAAGTTTCGTTGTGAAAACTATTATAAGCATGTCGCATTGAAGTCAGCGCTAAATTTCGAGTCTCTTTAAAAGATCGCCAATGTTGGAGATTTTGTTTCCGTTTAAATTTGGCATGTTTGTTTCGTTGTTTCTGCAACAGTGTTTTGACGCGTTTGGCGTACCAATGAGGATGACCTGCGTCGTTTGTTAATTTATTTGGTGTAAATCTCTGAATTGCCGCCGATACTATTTCTTTGCATTCAAGTCACATCTGGTCTTCAGTGACATTATTAATGTGGAAGGAGTGGAGGAAGATGTTAAGTGAATTTTTATGTGCTTTTCTGAACAGGTATATATTTCGTTTATTTGTGGAGGACTTGGGGGTCCGGGTACGTTCAATAATACCAGTATCCGTTTTAATCCTCGTTACTAGTTCAGGATTATTCCTTGTTAACAGGTAAAGCGTGGTTTTCACAACCTTTTACTATTCATGAAGTAACTGCTCGAAATAGTTGTCGGAGAAAGCGTTTAGCAAAATTTCGGATGATGTTTTATGCGTACCTCCGGAATTAAACATGTATTTTCACTAACATATCGAGGATAGATTAAAGGCACCACGAACTATATTTGTATGAGTCGGGTACGCGTTTGAAATTAAACTCAACTCGTCTTTGAACCTTTCAGCTACTGTATGTTGGAACACGTGAGGCAATACTGACCTTACGACTTATCTTAGAAGAAAGATTAAGAAAAGGCAAACCTACGTTTCTAGCATTTGTAGACTTAGAGAAAGCTTTTGACAATGTTGACTGGAATACTCTTTTTCAAATTCTAAAGGTGGCAGGGGTAAAATACAGGGAGCGAAAGGCTATTTATAATTTGTACAGAAACCAGATGGCAGTAATAAGAGTCGAGGGGCATGAAAGGGAAGCAGTGGTTGGGAAAGGAGTGAGACAGGGTTGTAGCCTCTCCCCGATGTTATTCAATCTGTATATTGAGCAAGCAGTAAAGGAAACAAAAGAAAAATTTGGAGTAGGTATTAAAATTCATGGAGACGAAGTAAAAACTTTGAGGTTCGCCGATGACATTGTAATTCTGTCAGAGACGGCAAAGGACTTGGAAGAGCAGTTGAACGGAATGGACAGTGTCTTGAAAGGAGGATATAAGATGAACATTAACAAAAGCAAAACGAGGATAATGGAATGTAGTCAAATTAAATCGGGTGATGCTGAGGGAATTAGATTAGGAAATGAGACACTTAAAGTAGTAAAGGAGTTTTGCTATTTAGGAAGTAAAATAACTGATGATGGTCGAAGTAGAGAGGATATAAAATGTAGACTGGCAATGGCAAGGAAAGCGTTTCTGAAGAAGAGAAATTTGTTAACATCGAATATAGATTTATGTATCAGGAAGTCGTTTCTGAAAGTATTTGTTTGGAGTGTAGCCATGTATGGAAGTGAAACATCGACGATTACTAGTTTGGACAAGAAGAGAATAGAAGCTTTCGAAATGTGGTGCTACAGAAGAATACTGAAGATAAGGTGGATAGATCACGTAACTAATGAGGAGGTATTGAATAGGATTGGGGAGAAGAGAAGTTTGTGGCACAACTTGACTAGAAGAAGGGATCGGTTGGTAGGACATGTTTTGAGGCATCAAGGGATCACAAATTTAGCATTGGATTGCAGCGTGGAGGGTAAAAATCGTAGAGGGAGACCGAGAGATGAGTACACTAAGCAGATTCAGAAGGATGTAGGTTGCAGTAGGTACTGGGAGATGAAGCAGCTTGCACAGGATAGAGTAGCATGGAGAGCTGCATCAAACCAGTCTCAGGACTGAAGACAACAACATCATCTGAATTGGGAGGTCGGTAAAAGGATACAGTTATTATTTGATTCCGGTTGCCAAGAATGTCCTCTGTGCATACTAATTCGCAGGAACTGTCTACTTCAATTTCGGGACAACCTGCTTTGAGGTGAGCCACACGTTTCTTCAAGTCACGAGCTACGTATCGTCCCCTCTGGACCAAACCTGGGTGTTGCTCACAGTAGCCGGCAGTCTGTTGCTTTATCGCCACCGCCTGCGGCCGAACTGGTGCTCTCTGTCTCTGCGACGTTAACTCCCTGCTCTCGGTAGGTCTTTGGAGCAGGAACTCGGGCGCAGCAAAAGACAGAGTACGTATCGCGCTGATTCTCTGCTCTGCCTGACCCTTCGTGGCTTCCAAACGCCCGGCAGCCGCTCTCTCAGCTCGGGACAGTAGCTCTACGCGTTCACTTTGGGACAGCCACGAACGTCGCCATAACCCTGTTCTCCTGTTCTTCGAGCACTCTGTTTAGCGGCAACTGCTCGCTTTCAGCTTCACAGACGCTTCTCGACGACCCTCGACGTTTTCGCTAACTCGATCGCTATTTCATCCCGTAGCATCTTCTAAAGTCATTCGCTTTACTTTCCACGTTCCGTTCGAGCTTAAGATTTGCAGCTTCTAAGTCATCAAATAGCTTTTCATTCACTTTCCTCGGCTCATTAAATTTCTCTTCAGTCCCTTCGTGAGTTCACCAACCGGCACAGAGGTTGTTTGAGAATAGCGGGGAAAAAAAAATTGCATGCAGTTAATGCAATACTAAATCTAACCATAGTACATAACATCGTTAAATGAACCTGTACAATTAATCAATGGATTGTGAATTTGGCACATTAGTTCTACTCATTCCTCTCTCTGGGTACTTCGTTATCACTGTCTTTTTGTGCAGCATATAAAAATCAGGCTAATATTTCAAAGAAATAAGCAGTTAAGAGCATCGAGTTGCAAGTCTGGCAGCTATTTGGTGCGTTCTGAAGTAGTCAGAGGACACACGATTTGAGTTTTCATGAAACACATTTATTCAAAAATAGCCACAAAGAATTATGGGTGGACATTCTGAAGATATACTTAAGTTGTGCCTGAACACGAAATAAACTAATCTGATCTGGCAAGAAGAAATTACATAGCGCAATTTAACTATGCATACGTGAGGGAAAAGAGAGGAAAGGGAACAGAAACATATGACTTCAGTTATCCAATCAAGCTTCACACGAAAACGACGAAATTCAGAGGAACATTACCTGCATTGCCTGCATGCACTAACATCAAAGGGGTTTACACCGATTGAAACATCTTGTTACAGCAAATACACCACCTGAGAATTCACGCAAGCATCATGAAAAGAAGTCACCTGAGTTGCACATCCAACTGTTTCAAACAGATGTGAGTGAAAATCGCTAAATGTATAAATCAATGAGAGTACACCACTGTAAGAACGAATAGATCATGAATCACACCGAATTCATAATAAAACCATCAAGGCGGAAGGCCCCAATGATTCGAGAAACATATGGCCCCCATTAAACAAAGGCAGCTGCTACACGTTCCCACAAAACACGGAAATGCAGTAACGCAAATATTCACCCATAACTTATCAGTTAAAATAACACGGACCAACTATTGAGATTCAGTAATAGAGCGCAACGCTCACAGAATAAAGACAACTCGAGATCACAGCAGAAAATAGAACATGCGATAAACTACAATACATAAAAAGAAATATCGCACATACACGAAAACACAAGTTCTGTCATATTCACAAAGCTTTAAAGCACATTAACTCAGGCTAACCATATCCCGTAGAGCGCATTGACACAACAATAGTAGAAAGGAAAAAAGCAAACTCCGGACACTGACAAAATCATAGACTCAAGCATCCTATTAAGAGCAATATAAAGCAAGAAGTAATCGAAACACTTCATTCAGGCCAAGAGCTTTTCCGAACGGCTCCACGCATGAAGACCGCGTTTGAAGCTACGACCTATCTCATCACTGGCAGGAGAGGGCTCACTTAAGAGCACAGCTACATCCACCGAGTTCAGTCCGGAACCGC
Organism: Schistocerca gregaria; assembly: GCF_023897955.1. Classification (NCBI taxonomy): domain Eukaryota; kingdom Metazoa; phylum Arthropoda; class Insecta; order Orthoptera; family Acrididae; genus Schistocerca; species Schistocerca gregaria. Next base: position 378,702 of record NW_026062002.1, on the reverse strand, counting down.
GCGACTGCTACGGTTGCAGGTTCGAATCCTGTCTCGGGCATGGATGTGTGTGATGTCCTTAGGTTAGTTAGGTTTAAGTAATTCTAAGTTCTTGGGGACTGATGACCTCAGAAGTTACGTCCCATAGCGCTCAGAGCCATTCATCCACCGACAGCCACCGCTCGGCTCGGAGCGCATGGAAAGCCCACACGGGAAACGGACAATATCAACTTGACAACCACGAAGCTGTCGAACAGCACCGATAGACCTCTTTGCCCACGTAAGAGGTACAAAATTGGTTATCCTGTGCTTCTAGCAGACGAAAAGCAGCTCAAGTACCAAATGCAAGACAAACCTGAAAAGACACATAAAAAGACCTGGTCACACAAGATAGGCTAATGGACGAACTTTATAAATATGGGTCTCGATTACACATGGAATATAAATGGATCACTTAAGGTACTGACATACTGATGCGCAGAACGAGTTGCTTGCACTTAACGTCAGATTATCACTGAAACTTCTCAGTCCTTCTGGGAGAGTTAGTAGAACCAACTGCAGACAAACAGAATCAAACAGGGCAACAGTCTTATCAAGCGACTCTACACAGACATTTCAACATATCATAAACACACTAATTATAATCCTTCATGCAGTGATTTATGCGTTTCCTCCTGTTGAGTTACGGGGTACTTTTAATGATATGAGCGTCCACTATCTACATCTATATGTACATGGGTAGACTGCAAATCACACTTAAGTGCTTGGCAGAGGGTTTATCGAACCACCTTCACAATAATTCTATATTATTCCAATCTCGAACAGCGTGGTGGAATAACTAACACGTATATCTGTCAGTGCGAGCTCTGATTTCCCTTATTTTACAATGATGATCTTTTCTCCCTATGTAGGTCAGCGTTAAGAAAATATTTTCACGTTCGGAGAAGAAAGTTAATGAATGAAATTCCGTGAGAAGATTCCGCCGCAACGAAAAACGCCTTCGTTTTGATGACGTCCTTCCCTAACTGTGTATCATGCAGTGACACTCTCTCCCCTATTCCATATTAATACAAAACGAGCAGCGCTTCATTGAAGTTTCTCGATGTACTCCGTTAATTCCATCTGGTATCAATTCCACACCGCGCAGCAGTACTTCGAAAGGAGACGGACAACCACAGTGTAGCTAGACTCTTCAGTAGATCTGTTACATATTTTAACTGTTCCGCCAAATAAACGCAGTCTTTGGTTTCTCTTCCCCGCATCATATTCTCTCTCTTCTTTCCACTTAAGTAGTTCGTAACTGTAATTCTTAGGTATTAATTTAAAATTACGGCTTTTAGATTTGATTTATCGTGTAGCCGATGTTTAACGGATTCCTAGTAGCACTCTTGCGGATAACCCCACACTTTTCTTAACTTTGCGCTAATTGCCAACTGCCAACTTTCGAACCATACAGATATCTTTACTAAATTGTTTTGCAACTGATTTCGATCTTCTGATGACTTTACTAGACATTACCTACAAACAGTGATCGTAGATGGCAGCTACTCATGATCGCAACAGAGTTTCACTGGACACGGGGAGAAGAACACTTTTCCATAACACATCCGTCAGTAGTTCTCTTTGATGAACAGGATGTGCTTCACTTCAGCAACTGCTTCATTTCTGCACTACAATAGGGTGTCTCACGGAGACCTAGGAGCTATAAAGGGCTTGGAAAGTCCCTGTCGGCTACTCTCATAGTCTTTAAACCGGAGATGCTTATTTTGCTGTAATTGGTTTTGTGGAACCGAGAATTCATGCAGACTTTTCCCCATGGGAGTAATGTCTCAAACTTTCTACGCTTTGATCGATCCCTGGAAGACCAGTAGTAGGTTCCGAAGCACATCTGGAGGCATTCTGTAATCTGTGGACTTTCAGAGTATTGATAAAACACAGAAATTGCATAGGGGTTGAATACAACATGCACAATGCGGACTTTTCATCATGAGAGTAACGTTTCAAACTATCTACGCTTTGATATGTTCCAGGAAGACCAGTAGTAGTTTCCGAAGCACATCTGGAGGCATTCTGTAATCTGTGGACCTTCAGAGTGTTGATGAAACACAGAAATTGCATCGGGATTGAATATAACAGTCACCATGCGGACTTTTCTCCATGGTAGTCATGTCTCAAACTGCCTACGCAATGATCGTTCCCTGGAAAACAAGTAGTAGTTTCCGAAGCAAATCTGGAGGCATTCCATAATCTGTGGACCTTCTGAGTGTTGGTGAAACACAGAAATTGCATCGAGATGGTATACAACATTCACCATGCGGACTTTTCTCCATGGGAGAAATATCTCAAACTGTCTATGCTTTCATCGTTCCCTGCAAGACCAGTAGTAGTTTCCGAAGCACATCTGGACTCATTCTGTAATCTGTTGACCTTCAGTGTGTTGATGAAACACAGAATTTGCATAGGGATTGAATAAAAAAGCCTCCATACGCACGTTTCTTCATGGGAGTAATGTATCAAACTGTCTACGCTTAGATATTTCCCTGTAGGACCAGTAGTAATTTCCGAAGCACATCTGGAGGCATTATGTAATCTGTGGACCTTCAGAGTGTTGATGAAACAAATAAATTGCATCATGATTGAATACAACAGGCACCATGCGAACGTTTCTGCATGGGAGTAATGTCTCAAATTGTCTACGCTTTGATCGATTCCTGGGAGACCAGTAGAGGTTTCCGAGGCCCATCTGGAGGCATTCTGTAATCTGTGGACCTTCAGAGTGTTTATGAAACAAAGAAATTGCATCGAGATTGAATACAACAGTCACCATGCGGACTTTTCTCCATGGGAGTAATGTCTCAAACTGTCTACGCTTTGATAATTTCCTGGAGGACCATTAGTAGTTTCCGAAGCACATCTGGAGGCATTATTTAATCTGTGGATCTTCAGAGTGTTGATGAAACACAGAAGTTGCATCGGGTTTGAATACAACAGGCACCATGCGGACTTTTCTCCATGGGAGTAATGTCTCAAACTGTCTACGCTTTGATCGTTCCCTGGAAGACTAGTAGTGGTTTCCGAAGCACATCTGGAGTCATTCAGTAACCTTTGGACCTTCAGAGTGTTGATGAAAAGCAGAAATTGCATTGAGATTGAATACAACAGGCACCATTCGGAGTTTTCTCCATTGGAATAATCTCTCAAATTGTCTACTCGTTGATCATTCCCTGGAGGACCAGTAGTAGTTTCCGAATAACATCTGGAGGCATTATGTAATCTGTGGACCTTCAGAGTTTTGATGAAACGCAGAAATTGCATCGACCTTGAATACAACATTCACCATGCAGACTTTTCTCCATGCAGTAATACTGAAATTGTCTACTCTTTGATCGTTCCCTGGAAGTCCAGTAGTAGTTTCCAAAGCACAACTTGAGGCATTCTGTAATCAGTGGACCTTCAGAGTGTTGATAAAACACAGGAATTGCATCGGGATTGAATATAACATTCACCATGCGGACGTTTCTCCATGGGAGTAATGTCTTAAAATGTCTATGCTTTGATCGTTCCCTGGAAGACCAGTAGTAGTTTCCGAAGCACATCTGGACCCATTCTGTAATCTGTTGACCTTCAGTGTGTTGATGAAACAAAGAAATTGCATCGGGATTGAATACAAAAGTCTCCATACGCACGTTTCTTTATGGGAGTAATGTATCAAACTGTCTACGCTTAGATATTTCCCTGTAGGACCAGTAGTAGTTTCCGAAGCCCATCTGGAGGCACTCTGTAATCTGTGGATCTTCAGAGTGATGATGAAACACAGAAATTGCATCGAGATTGAATACAACAGTCACCATGCGGACATTTCTCCATGGGAGTAATGTTTTAAACTGTCTAAGCTTTGATAATTTCCTGGAGGACCATTAGTAGTTTCCGAAGCACATCTGGAGGCATTATGTAATCTGTGGACCTTCAGAGTGTTGATGAGAGATAGAAATTGCATCGTGATAGAATACAACAGGCACCATGCGGACTTAACGCCAGGGGAGTAATGTCTCAAACTGTCTACGCTTTGATCGATTCCTGGGAGACAAGTCGTAGATTCCGAAGCACATGTCGAGGCATTCATTAATCTGTGGACGTTCAGAGTGTTGATGAAACACAGAAATTGCATCGGGATTGAATACAACTGGCGCCATGCGGACTTTTTCTCCATTAGAGTAATGTCTCAAACTGTCTACGCTTTAATCGTTCCCTGGAAGGCCAGTAGTAGTTTCCGAAGCACATTTGGACGCATTCAGTAATCTTAGGACCTTCAGAGTGTTGATGTAACACAGAAATTGCATCGAGATGGAATACAACATTCATCATGCGGACTCTTCTCCATGGGAGAAATGTCTCAAATTGTCTACGCTTTCATTGATTCCTGGGAGACCAGTAGTAGTTTACGAAGCACATCTTTAGGGATGCTGTAATCTGCCGACATTCAGAGTGTTGATGAAACACAGAAATTGCTTCGGGATTGAATACAACATTATCCATGAGGACTTTTCTCTATGGGAGTAATGTCTCAAACTGTCTCCGCTTGGATCGTTCCCTGGAGGACCAGTAGTAGTTTCCAAAGCACATCTGGAGGCATTATTTAATCTGTGGACCTTCAGAGTGTTTATGATGCAAATAAATCGCATCGGGATTGAATACAACAGGCACCATGCGGACTTTTCTCCATTGGAATAATCTCTCAAATTGTCTACTCGTTTATCATTCTCTGGAGGACCAGTAGTAGTTTCCGAATAACATCTGGAGTCATTATGTAATCTGTGGACCTTCAGAGTGTTGATGAAACGCAGAAATTGCATCGACCTTGAATACAACATTCACCATGCTGACCTTTCTCCATGCAGTAATACTGAAATTGTCTACTCTTTGATCGTTCCCTGGAAGTCCAGTAGTAGTTTCCAAAGCACAACTTGCGGCATTCTGTAATCAGTGGACCTTCAGAGTGTTGATAAAACACGGGAATTGCATCGGGATTGAATATAACATTCACCATGCGGACGTTTCTCCATGGGAGTAATGTCTTAAACTGTCTATGCTTTGATCGTTCCCTGGAAGACCAGTAGTAGTTTCCGAAGCACATCTGGAGGCACTCTGTAATCTGTGGATCTTCAGAATGATAATGAAACACAGAAATTGCATCGAGATTGAATACAACAGTCACCATCTGGACATTTCTCCATGGGAGTAATGTTATAAACTGTCTACGCTTTGATAATTTCCTGGAGGACCATTAGTAGTTTCTGAAGCACATCTGGAGGCATTATGTAATCTGTGGACCTTCAGAGTGTTGATGAAACAAAGAAATTGCATCATGATTGAATACAACAGGCACCATGCGAACGTTTCTGCATGGGAGTAATGTCTCAAATTGTCTACGCTTTGATCGATTCCTGGGAGACCAGTAGAGGTTTCCGAGGCCCATCTGGAGGCATTCTGTAATGTGTGGACCATCAGGGTGTTTATGAAACAAAGAAATTGCATCGAGATTGAATACAACAGTCACCATGCGGACTCATCTCCATGGGAGTAATGTCTCAAACTGTCTCCGCTTGGATCGTTCCCTGGAAGACCAGTAATAGTTTCCGAAGCACATCTGGACTCATTCTGTAAACTGTTGACCTTCAGTGTGTTGATGAAACACAGAAATTGCATAGGGATTGAATAAAAAAGCTACCATACGCACGTTTCTTCATGGGAGTAATGTCTCAAACTGCATACGCTTAGATATTTCCAGGTAGGACTAGTAGTAGTTTCCGGAGCACATCTGGAGGCATTCAGTTATCTTTGGACCTTCAGAGCGTTGATGAAACACAGAAATTGCATCGAGATCGAATTCAACAGGCACCATGCGGACTTTTCTCCATGGGAGTAATGTCTCAAACTGTCTACGCTTTGATCATTCCCTGGAGGACCAGTAGTAGTTTCCGAAGCACATCTGGAGGCATTCAGTAATCTTTGGACATTCAGAGTGTTGATGAAACACAGAAATTGCATCGCCATTGAATACAAGAGGCACCTTGCGGACTTTTGTAAATGGGAGTAATGTCTCAAGCTGTCTACGCTTTGATCGTTCCCTGGAAGACCAGTAGTAGTTTCCGAAGCACATCTGGAGGCATCCTGTAATCTGTGGACCTTCAGAGTGTTGATGAGAGACAGAAATTGCATCGTGATAGAATACAACAGGCACCATGCGGACTTTACGCCATGGGAGTAATGTCAAACTGTCTACGCTTTGATCGATTCCTGGGAGACAAGTCGTAGATTCCGAAGCACATGTCGAGGCATTCATTAATCTGTGGACATTCAGAGTGTTGATGAAACACAAAAATTGCATCGGGATTGAATGCCGAAGTCTCCATACCCACGTTTCTTCATGGGAGTAATGTATCAAACTGTCTACGCTTAGATATTTCCCTGTAGGACCAGTAGTAGTTTCCGAAGCACATCTGGAGGCACTCTGCAATCTGTGGATCTACAGAGTGATGATGAAACAAAGAAATTGCATTGAGATTGAACACAACAGTCACCATGCGGACTTTTCTCCATGGGAGTAATGTCTCAAACTTTCTACGCTTGGATCATTCCCTGGAGGACCATCAGTAGTTTCCGAAGCACATGTGGAGGCATTATGTAATCTGTGGACCTTCAGAGTGTTGATGAAACAATTACATTGCATCGGGACTGAATACAACAGGTACCATGCGAACGTTTCTGTATGGGAGTAATGTCTCAACCTGTCTACGCTTTGATCGACTCCTGGGAGCCCAGTAGAGGTTTCCGAGGCCCATCTGGAGGCATTCTGTAATCTGTGGACCTTCAGAGTGTTTATGAAACAAATAAATTTCATTGGGATTGAATACAACAGGCACCATGCGGACTTTTCTCCATGGGAGAAATGTATCAAACTGTCTACGCTTTGATCATTCCCTGGAGGACCAGTAGTAGTTTCCAAAGCACATCTGGAGGAATTATATAATCTGTGGAACTTCAGAGTGTTGGTGAGACACAGAAATAGCATCGTGATGGAATACAACATTCACCATGCGGACTTTTCTCCATGGGAGTATTGTCTCAAACTGTCTACGCTTTGATCGTTCCCTGGAAGAACCAGTAGTAGTTTCCAAAGCACATATGGAGGCATTCAGTAATCGTTGGACCTTCAGAGTTTTGATGAAACACAGAAATTGCATCGGGATTAAATACAACAGGCACCATGCGGACGTTTCTCCATGGGAGGAATGTCTAAAGCTGTTTACGATTAGGTATTTCCCTGGAGGACCAGTACTAGTTTCCGAAGCACATCTGGAGGCATTATATAATCTGTGGATCTTCAGAGTGTTGGTGAGACACAGAAATAGCATCGTGATGGAATACAACATTCACCATGCAGACTTTTCTCCATGGGAGTAATTTCTCAAACTGTCTACGTTTTGATCGTTCTCTGGAAGACCAGTAGTAGTTTCCAAAGCACAACTGGAGGCATTCTGTAAACGGTGGACCTTCAGAGTGTTGATGAAACACAGAAATGGAATCGGGATTTAATACAACTGGCTCCATGCTTACTTTTCCACATTGGAGTCATGTCTCAAATTGCCTACGCAATGATCGTTCCCTGGAAGACCAGTAGTAGTTTCCCAAGCAAATATGGAGGCATTCTATAATCTGTGGACCTTCAGAGTGTTGGTGAAACACAGAAATTGCATCGAATTTTAATACAACATTCACCATGCGGACTTATCTCCTAGGGAGTGATGTCTCAAACTGTCTACGTTTTGATCGTTCCCTGGAAGACCAGTAGTAGTTTCCGAAGCACATCTGGACTCATTCTGTAATCTGTTGATCTTCAGTATTCTGATGAAACACATAAATTGCATCGGGATTGAATACAAAAGCCTCCATACCCACGTTTCTTCATGGGAGTAATGTCTCAACTCTGTCTACGCTTAGATATTTCCCTGTAGGATCAGTAGTAGTTTCCAAAATACACCGGGAGGCATTCTATAATCTTAGGACATTCAGAGTGTTGATGAAACACAGAAATTGCATCGGCATTGAATACAACAGGCACCATGCGGACTTTTCTCCATGGGAGTATTGTCTCAAACTGTCTACGCTTTGATCGTTCCCTGGAAAACCAATAGTAGTTTCCGATGCACATCTGGAGGTATTCTGTAATCTGTTGATCTTCAGAGTGTTGATGAAAGATAGAAATTGAATCGGGATAGAATACAACAGGCACCATGCGGACTTTACTCCATGGGAGTAATGTCTCAAACTGTCTACGCTTTGATCGAATCCTGGAAGAACCAGTAGTAGTTTCCAAAGCACATGTGGAGGCATTCAGTAATCGTTGGACCTTCAGAGTTTTGATGAAACACAGAAATTGCATCGGGATTGAATACAACAGGCACCATGCTGACTTTTCTCCATGGGAGTGATGTCTCAAACTGTCTACGCTTTGATCGTTCCCTGGAAGAACCAGTAGTAGTTTCCAAAGCACATTTGGAGGCATTCAGTAACCGTTGGACCTTCAGAGTTTTGATGAAACACAGAAATTGCATCGGTATTGAATACAACAGGCACCATGCGGACGTTTCTCCATGGGAGGAATGTCTAAAGCTCTCTACGATTAGATATTTCCCTGGAGGACCAGTACTAGTTTCCGAAGCACATCTGGAGGCATTATATAATCTGTTGACCTTCAGAGTGTTGCTGAGACACAGAAATAGCATTGTGATGGAATACAACATTCACCATGCTGACTTTTCTCCATGGGAGTAATGTCTCAAAATGTCTCCGCTTGGATCGTTCCCTGGAAGACCAGTAGTAGTTTCCCAAGCAAATCTGGATGCATTCTATTATCTGTGGACCTTCAGAGTTTGATGAAACACAGAAATTGCATCGGTATTGAATACAACAGGCACCATGCGGACGTTTCTCCATGGGAGGAATGTCTAAAGCTGTCTACGATTAGATATTTCCCTGGAGGACCAGTACTAGTTTCCGAAGCACATCTGGAGGCATTATATAATCTGTTGACCTTCAGAGTGTTGGTGAGACACAGAAATAGCATCGTGATGGAATACAACATTCACCATGCGGACTTTTCTCAATGGGAGTAATGTCTCAAACTGTCTACGCTTTGATCGTTTTCTGGAAGACCAGTAGTAGTTTCCAAAGCACAACTGGAGGCATTCTGTAAACGGTGGACCTTCAGAGTGTTGATGAAACACAGAAATTGAATCGGGATTTAATACAACAGGCACCATGCCGACTTTTCCCCATTGGAGTCATGTCTCAAATTGCCTACGCAATGATCGTTCCCTGGAAGACCAGTAGTAGTTTCCCAAGCAAATATGGAGGCATTCTATAATCTGTGGACCTTCAGAGTGTTGGTGAAACACAGAAATTGCATTGAATTTTAATACAACTTTCACCATGCGGACTTATCTCCTAGGGAGTAATGTCTCAAACTGTCTACGTTTTGATCGTTCCCTGGAAGACCAGTAATAGTTTCCGAAGCACATCTGGACTCATTCTGTAACCTGTTGATCTTCAGTGTTCTGATGAAACACAGATATTGCATCGGGATTGAATACAAAAGCCTCCATACCCACGTTTCTTCATGGGAGTAATGTCTCAACTCTGTCTACGCTTAGATATTTCCCTCTAGGATCAGTAGTAGTTTCCGAAATACATCTGGAGGCATTCTATAATCTGTGGACCTTCAGAGTGTTGGTGAAACATAGAAATTGCATTGTGATTAAATACACCAGGCACCATGCTTACTTTTCTCCATGCGAGTAATGTCTCAAACTTTCTACGCTTTGATCGCTCCCTGGAAGACTAGTAGTAGTTACCGAAGCACATCTGGAGGCATTCAGTAATCTTTGGACCTTCAGAGTGTTGATGAAACACAGAAATTGTATCGGCATTGAATACAACAGGGCCCATGCTGATATTTCTCCATGGGAGTAATGTCTCAAACTGTCTATGCTTTGATCGATCCCTGGAAGACTAGTAGTAGTTTCCGAAGCACATCTATACTCATTCTGTAATCTGTAGACCTTCAGTGTGTTGATAAAACACAGAAATTGCATCGGGATTGAATACAACATTAATCATGCGGACTTTTCCCCATGGGAGTAGTGTCTCAAACTGTCTACGCTTTGATTGATTCCTGGGAGACCAGTAGTAGTTTCCGAAGCACATCTGTAGTCATTATGTAATCTGTGGAACTTCAGAGTGTTGATGAAACAAATAAATTGCTTCGGGATTGAATACAACATTCCCCATGAGGACTTTTATCATTGGGAGTATTATGTCTGAAACTGTCTCCGCTTGGATCGTTCCCTGGAAGACCAGTAGTAGTTTCTCAAGCAAATCTGGATGCATTCTATTATCTGTGGACCTTCAGAGTTTGATGAAACACAGAAATTGCATCGGACTTTTCTCCATGGGAGTAATGTCTCAAACTGTCCACGCTTTGATCGTTCCCTGGAAGACCAGTAGTAGTTTCCGAAACACATTTTGAGTCATTCTGTGATCTGTGGACCCTCAGAGTGTTGATGAAACACCGAAATTGCATCGTGATAGAATACAACATTCACCCTGCGGACTTTTCTCCATGGGCGTAATGTTTCAATCTGTCTATGCTTTGATCGTTCCCTGGAAGACCAGTAGTAGATTCCGAAGCACATCTGGACTCATTCTGTAATCTGTTGATCTTCAGTGTGTTGATGAAACACAGAAATTGCATCGGGATTGAATACAAAAGCCTCCATACCCCAGTTTCTTCATGGGAGTAATGTCTCAACTCTGTCTACGCTTAGATATTTCCCTGTAGGATCAGTAATAGTTTCCGAAATACATCTGGAGGCATTCTATTATCTGTGGACCTACAGAGTGTTGGTGAAACATAGAAATTGCATTGTGATTAAATACAACAGGCACCATGCTTACTTTTCTCCATGGGAGTAATGTCTCAAACTGTCTACGCTTTGATCGTTCCCTGGAAAACTAGTAGTAGTTACCGTAGCACATCTGGAGGCATTCAGTATTCTTTGGACCTTCAGAGTGTTGATGAAACACAGAAATTGCATCGGGATTGAATACAACAGGCACCATGCGGACTTTTCTCCATGGGAGTATTGTCTCAAACAGTCTACCCTTTGATCGTTACCTGGAAAACCAGTAGTAGTTTCCGAAGCACATCTGGAGGCATTCAGTAATCTTAGGACATTCAGAGTGTTGATGAAACACAGAAATTGCATCGGCATTGAATACAACAGGCACTATGCGGACTTTTCTCGATGGGAGTAATGTCTCAAACTGTCTTTGCTTACATCGTTCCTGGAAGAGCAGTAGTAGTTTCCGAAGCACATATGGAGGCACACTGTATTCTGTGGACGTTCAGAGTGTTGATGAAACATGGAAATTGCATTGTGATTAAATACAGCAGGCACCATGCTTACTTTTCTCTATGGGAGTAATGTCTCAAACTGTATACGTTTTGATCGTTCCCTGGAAGACCAGTAGTAGTTTCCGAAGCACATCTGGAGGCATTCTATAATCTGTGGACCTTCAGTGTGTTGATGAAACACAGAAATTGCATCGGGATTGAATACAACAGGCACCATGCAGATGTTTCTCTATGGAAGGAAGTTCTGAAGCTGTCTACGTTTAGATATTTCCCTGTAGGACCAGTAGTAGTTTCCGAAATACATCTGTAGGCATTCTACAATCTGTGGACCTTCAGACTGTTGGTGCAACACAGAAATTGCATCGTGATGGAATACAACATTCACCATGCGGACTTTTTTCCATGGGAGTAATGTCTCAAACTGTCTACGCTTTAATCGTTCCCTGGACAACCAACAGTAGTTTCCAAAGCACATCTGGAGGCATTCTGTAATCTGTGGACCATCAGAGTGTTCATGAAACACAGAAAGTGCATCGGGACTGAATACAACAGGCACTATGCGGACTTTTCTCGATGGGAGTAATGTCTCAAACTGTCTTTGCTTACATCGTTCCTGGAAGAGCAGTAGTAGTTTCCGAAGCACATATGGAGGCACACTGTATTCTGTGGACGTTCAGAGTGTTGATGAAACATGGAAATTGCATTGTGATTAAATACAGCAGGCACCATGCTTACTTTTCTCTATGGGAGTAATGTCTCAAACTGTATACGTTTTGATCGTTCCCTGGAAGACCAGTAGTAGTTTCCGAAGCACATCTGGAGGCATTCTGTAATCTGTGGACCTTCAGAGTGTTGATGAAAGATAGAAATTGCATCGGGATTGAATACAACAGGCACCATGCGGACTTTTCTCCATGGTTGGAGAGGAATGAAGAAAATTGGGAAGTAGAAGTAGGTGAGAACCAATGATAATGCAACACAGAGTCTGTGACAATGGCAAAAAAGAAGAGATACGGTGTGTCAGTGAGAAGATACAGCAGCAGTAGGAAGGAGTGAAACAGATAGTAGCAGTAAGATAGAGCAAGCCAGAGACAGTGGCAGCAAGAGGAAATACTACTACTACTACTACTACTACTACTACTACTACTACTACTACTACTAGTAGTAGTTGTAGTAGTAGTAGTTGTAGTAGTAGTAGTGAGTGAGTGAAAATGGGCAAGCCATGGTGAGGGGTATGAGTGATATATTAGTGAGAAGAGAACAAGTATATTTGTGTACCAAAAGTGTTGGGAAATTTTTGGGAAGGTGCTGGGTAAAGTAGGATGAGGCAGCTGGAATCAGATTTTCCAGTCAATTATTTATAAAGGAGCATACACACTTATTTGTGCTTAGAGAGGAGCATTTTCCCATTGGTAGATGAAACACTCAAAAAATATTACGTGTAACTGAAGCAAGTCATCAGGTTCTTCCATTTTCTCCCTATATAACACTTAAAATGCTGAGATGAAGTGGGAGATATGATACTGCACAAAGAGTTTGACAGAGCACTGAAAGACCTAAGTTGAAACAAGGCCCTGGGAGTTGGCAACATTGCATTAGAACTACTGACAGCCTTAGGATAGCCAGTCCTGACAAAACTCTACCATCTGGTGAGCAAAATGTATGAGACAGGTGAAATACCCTCAGACTTCAAGAAGAATATAATAATTCCAATCCCAAAGAAAACAGGTGTTGACAGATGTGAAAATTACCGAACTATAAGTTCAATAAGTCACAGCTGCAAAATACTAACGAGAATTGTTTACGGATGAATGGAAAAACTGGTAGAAGCTGACCTCGAGGAAGATCAGTTCGGATTCCGTAGAAATATTGGAACACGTGCAGCAACACTGACCCTATGACTTATCTTAGAAGCTACATTAAGAAAAGGCAAACCTGTGTGTATAGCATTTCTAGACTTGGAAAAAGCTTTTGACAATGTTGGCTGGAATACAGGGAGTCGTTTCTGAAAGTATTTGTATGGAGTGTAGCTTTGTATGGAAGTGAAACATGGATGATAAATAGCTGGACAAGAAGAGAATAGAAGCTTTCGAAATGTGGTGCTACAGAAGAATGCTGAAGATTAGATGGGTAGATCACATTACTAATGCGGAGGTATTGCATACAATTGGAGAGAAGAGGAGTTTGTGGCACAGCTTGAGTAGAAGTAGGGATTGGTTGGTAGGACATGTACTTAGGCATCAAGGGATCACCAATTTAGTATTGGAGGGCAGTGTGGAGGGTAAAAATCATAGTGGGAGACCTAGAGATTAATACACTAAGCAGATTCAGAAGGATGTAGGCTACAGTATGTACTGGGAGATGAAGAAGCTTGCACAGGATAGAGTTGCATGGAGAGCTGCATCAAACCAGTCTCAGGACTGAAGATAACAACAACAACAACAACAACAACAACAACAACACTAAAAATCTTGAAAACGGCTTAATGTTTTTCCCATTTGTGTGTTATTATTAGTGTATCAAAGAAATAAAAGAAGAAACTACTCCGTCTTCATCAGTGACCCATTATAAAGTTAGTTAGTTGCTCATTCCATGGACAATTTTGCATGACAGATTGTAATGATGTGGAGAAAGTCATTTTACATTGACATTCCAAGTTAATTTGTACATATAATTACTTTCTGATCATTTCCTAGTTTGTGTTTTTTCTTTATTATTTACAAAAAGAAAAGTGTGTTCAGATTTAAGTTAGTAATTCCTGTTCACCACAGTGTCCTTTGCATCACATACATGATGTAGGTATTGTCATAATAAGATACAGCATACATACATCACAATTCTAGATGTTAATATAACTAATATGAAATTAACATTATACAATGTGTTTAAAAAATTTCATAATGGACTAATGGATTGGTATTAGATGTGCCCTATAACAATTCTGACATACAAGCAGTACACTTCAAGAAACAAGAATATACAAACAATATTTAATATTTACAATGAGAACAGCATGTTTGAATGACACTGAAAAGAAAACAAGAGTTTATTAGTCATCAAGGAATTCAAAATACTCATCCATGATATAGAAACATTAATTTAATACTTAAGTTTTATTTCTGACTTAAATTTTTTGTCATCCATAATTCCCTTGATCTAAATTGACAGTGTGTTATACAGCTTTATTCCATAATGGCTCAACCTGTTTTGAGTTTTTGTTTTTATTTTTCTACATGCAGATTCTTCCTGATGTGTGTTGTACTTCTGTAAATCTGAATTCATATGTCAATTACTTGTGTGTGTACTTCTATCAGACATACTTTTGAATATGAACAACAATGGTACTGTAATTATTGTTAACTGTATGAATAAGGGCTTGCAGTGTGTTTGTGGAGAGCTGTATTTAATAATTTTAATGACATTTTCCTGTCATTTCAAAGTATCTGGAAGTGAGGTTTTTTGACACCTCAGAACATTCTTCTATAAGATGCAGCAGACTGGAAATAAGCAAAATACACTAACGGTGTACATTGTTTGCAACAAATTCCATAAATTATGCTCGGTGCAAAACATGGAGAATTGAGTTTTTTGGATATGTAAATGCAATGGCTTTTCCAGCTGAAGACATGGTCAGTGTGCATGCCCAATAATTCTGTAAACTTTATTTTCTCTATTTCATGGTCACTCAATAAAAACTGGAGGATATACTTCTCATTTCCTTTACTGTACTGTAGGTAATTTATTTTATTTAAATTAAATGTTAACTTATTAGGAAGAAACCACTGCAGCACGGAATTCACAACTTTTTCAGCAGTAATAGATAAGGATTTTCCATCATCACCAAATTATGGTTGTATGGTCTGCAAATAACATCATTTTTGACAAACTGTTTGGGCTTTTAATGTCAATTATATAGATCAGAAATTATAGGTGGGGCCGTGAACAGTACCCTACAGGACACCTGTTGCCACCCTCTTAGCATCTGATAGCCACTTTATTTTTTGCCCGTTTTGAGACCCTGTGAGTTCCAAAACCTGTGTTCTATGTTGTAGATAGGATTAAGTTAGTTCCTTGCCAATATCTTTGATGCTATAGCTTCCAGTTTCTAATGGAGTATTTAGTGGTTCACTGTATCAAAGGCATTGATAAGATCTTGGTTGATTCCTACAACACTTTTGTTATGGTCTAAATTCCTTCTGGCTCCTTCATGAGACTTGTATGGCTCCTGCGTTATAACCTGTATGAAAGCTGTGTTGATTACAATTCAGAAGATTGGAGGTGTCGAGATAGCTTATGATCCTGATTTTCATCAACTTCCTAAAGATTTATGAAAGAGATTGAAGGAGGGACATACGTCTGCAGTTTTCTACCTAGCATGAATACCCATTTTTGAACAGAGTTCTAACCTTAGAAATTTTCATCCTCTGTGTGAACACACCTTCACTGAATGAGAAATTGGCAGTATGTACCAGTGGCTACAAAATTTGTGGAGCAACTTTTTTATTTGTGACACTTGCACTTTATCCATTTCTGCAGACATTTTTGGCCTCAGACTATTAATTACTTCCACATTTCATATTCATTAGTGGAACTTATTCTCCTACTGATGCCTACTTTTGTGCTGTTATTTTCTTTTGTTTGTTAAAGTTCATAGTAGTTTCTCAAGTACACTTAGAAAGTAGTTAATAATGTAATTGAGCAATGCTTCTTTTTTTAGTTGATTGTTATCTCCAGATATAAGTATAGTCTCCTGTTCCTTACTGCTTTTCCCAGTTCTCTTTAACAATTTACCATGTTCTGCTTGATTCATTGTCTGACTCCCTTACCAATCTATAATTATGTAATATGTATGCTACATTAAATATCCTTTTTATACACTTACATTTGCAGTTTCATACTTTTTTTTCCTTTTTAGTGTCAGAAAAAATTTTCACTTCAGTGTAGAAATTTCTCAGTGTGTTTTTGTAAGTGTATGTGAGTTGACTTTCATGAATCTTTATAGACAGCACATTTACAGATCTATCATGGAAAGAGAGAACATGTCATTTGTATTTGTTTGTGACAATACGTATGCCGAGGATTGGTCAGTCACTGTGGTAGTAAACTGGTGGCAGTTTTCAGGGGAGAAAATTCTTTTGAACCTATGATGTACTATTGTTGTATTTACGGGAAGTGTGAAAACTGTAATGAGTGATTGTGGTCAGATAAGCCTAGGTCAATGTTCCTTACTTCTATATCTGAGGTTTCTAGATTTGAAGATGTATTGTCTATGAAACTTTTTGAAGAGTTTGTTAGCATAGCTGGGATATTTACACACATGCCGGAAAAGTTTTGCATCATCCCAGTTCCAAGAACTCCTGAAGATAGATGTTGACTGTGGATATTGTATTACAGACACAGTCCCTTTGACTGTTAAGAGATGTCACTAAACCCACCCAAAGATGTATACAACCATGCATGAACAGCACCTCTTAGACGGAGGGGCTCCGACAGCCAATAAGTTCGAGTCATTCCACCTGGAAGGAGGTAGACAGCTCATGTTGTCTGAAGTTCAGCCATGCCTAGATGGCCAATACTGTGGTTTGATCACATCCACTTAGTTACTTTGTGCTAGGAAGGGCTCTCAACAGGGGAAGTGTCCAGGCATCTCGAAGTGAACCAAAGTGATAGTGTTCAAATATAGAGGACATACAGAGATACAGGAACTACTGATGACAATCCCCGCTCAAGCCACCCAAGGGCTACTACTGCAGTGGATGACTGCTAGCTATGGCTTGTGGCTCATAGGAACCCTGACAGCAATGCCAGAATAATGCTTTTTGTGCAGCCACAGGATGTTGTGTTATGACTCAAACTGTGCACAACAGGCTGCATGATGGGCAACTCCACTCCTGACATCCATGGTGAGGTTAATTTTTGCAACCATGACAACATGCAGTGTCTTACAGATGGGTCCGACAACAAGCTGAACAGGCCACTCAGGATTGGCATCACATTCTCTTCACTAATGAGTATCATATATGCCTTCAACCACACAATCGTTGGAGACGTGTTTAGAGGCAACACGGTGAAGCTGAACACCTAAGACACACTGTCCAGCAGGTGTAGTTTCACTATGTGGGGCTGATGTATGTTGCTGCTGGTCATGGAAGGCATCATAATGGCTGTATGATACATGAATGCCATTCTCCAACCAATAGTGCAATGATATCCTCAACATATTCGTGAGGCATTAATTGTTGTGGACGAGAATTCATACCCCCATGAATGACTTCCTTCAGGATAATTATATCGTTTAACTAGAGTGGCCAGCATGCTCTCCAGACAGAACCCATCAAACTTGTCTGGGATGGATTGAAAATGGCTGTTTATGGATAACATGACCCGCCAACCACTCTTGGGGATCTATGCCAAATCGCCGTTGAGGACTGTGACAATCTGGACCAACAGTGCCTTGATGAACTTGTGGATGGTATGCCATGACAAATACAGGCATGCATCAGTGCAAGTGGATGTGCTATTGGGTATTAGAGGTACCAGTGTATACAGAAATATGGACCCCCACCTGTGAAGGTATAACTGTATAGTGGTACAACATGCAGTGTGTGGTTTTTATGAGCAATAAAAAGGGCATAAATGTTGTTTATGTTGATTTCTATTCCAATTTTCTGTACAGGTTCTCTACTCTCCAACTCTAGGGAATGAGGTTATGCAAAACTTTTTTGATGTGTGTATTAGAATAAAAGTTGAAACTACATAGAAAATTAAGGAACGGAATTTTAATTGCACTGTGTACCAACATATTGACATTATAAAGTCCCAAGACACAATTATTGACTTTTTCTCACCACATAAGATGCTCAGTCTAATTTATAAAAATGTCTGGATCACAGATCTTGTTTCTAGAACACTTTCACAGCTGCCACACTTTCTATACCAAGAAGTCCCTTCCATACAGCCTAGTCATCCATGGCTGTTGCATCAGTAGTGATGAGCAGTTCCTCTGAAAATATGCTGAGGATCTCACTGAGGCCTTCACAGACTGTTATTACCTTCCCAGCTTTGTACAACAACACATCCCCGTGCCTTATTGCTCCAGTCACCCACCACCTCGCAAAGATACAGCATTCCACTCATGACATGGTAGTACAATCAGGACTGGAGCAACCATATCATATTCTCCTTCTCCCCTGCAGGTCCAGGGTTTAGAGTAGGCCCGAGGTATTCCTGCCTGTCGTACAAGGTGACTAAAAGGAGTTTCACATGTTTCAGCCCTTATGTGATGGCCTCCTGTAGGGTTTGACTTCCATTCTTCAAACTTTTCCGAAAGAATGAGCCAATTGGAGAAGGGAGCCTTAAAAGGTCCATTGTGTCCTTCGTGAATTAAGATCTTTAGACCTGTGACCACAAAGGCATTGTGCTGCTGATGCCTGCACTGTTAACTCCCTGCATATGCCAAGGGGTAGATGCCCATCCTCCTGGGGCACCGGGACTCCCAGCAAAGGCCATCCTATCAGGTGGCGCCTGTTGGGAGGGCCCCTGGTCAGAGTGGGCGGCATCAGGGTGGATGACAAACGATGAAGCGCAGTCCATCATCTCTTGCTGGTGGTGAAACACCAGCAGTTTCTAAGCTATCACAAGCACAATTCAACACACAAAAGTACAAGTAAGAGCTTAAATGTGGTCCAGGGTATCACATTTCACAGAGACATTCTTTTGCAGTCCGAAATTGAGCTGCATGCCAATTTAGAGTGACGAGGTGTAAATTTCATCCAGCATGTCCACCGGAGTCGGAAGGATAATGAGGTTGCCAGCGGTGCCTTCATATTGGCCTTTGAGGGTGATACATTGTTCAAGAAGGTCAAGGTGATGGTCTACTGGTGTGATGTAAAGACCTGTATCCATCCCCCAACTCAGTGCTTTAAGTGCTGGAAGTTCAGCAATATGTTTTCCCGCACTACTTCCAGTGTCACAAGCCAAGATTGTGGTTGCCCATCACATCACAATACTCCATGTGCACTGCCTTACACGTGTGTCAACTGCTGAGAGCACCATTCACCTTGCTCACCTGGCAGCAGGATTCTCCAGAAAGAAAGGAGAATCATGGAGTACAAGACCCTGGACTGAATGACCTACACTGAGGCTAAGAGAAAATTTGAACACATGCATCCTGTGTGTATGACATAGTCTTGCACCAGCCCTACAACAGTTCTGACACCATGAGCTCTGCCAAACCAGGTCACCTCTCAGAGCTGGTAGACTCACCTGCCCCCTTGATGTTGGAGAGCATTTCCATCCCTGTTGATCCTGCACCACCTACTTGAGGAGCAACACGCCCCCCCGCCCCCCCCCCCCCCGCCCCCACCGCCACCATCATTGCGCAACAATCAAGGCTGGAGCTGGAGAAGCGTAAGTGTTCTTCAGCTTCTCTCCCTAGGAAGTGGTCCCTTGGGTCACTCCATTCCTAGGTTTCTTCTAGTGGGAAACATGCTGGCCAGGGTACTTGACTTACACCTTCTAGAGCACGTTGGGTGGCAGGGGATACATGCGGATGTGCATTGTCCTGTTGGAACAGCAAGTTCCCTTGCTGGTCTAGGAATAGTAGATCGATGGGTTCGATGACGGTTTGGATGTACCGTGCACTATTCAGTGTTCCCTCGACGATCACCAGAGGTGTACAGCCAGTGTAAGAGATTGCTCCCCACACCATGATGCTGGGTGTTGGCCCTGTGTGCCTCGGTCGTATGCAGTCCTGATTGTGGCGCTCACCTGCACGGCACCAAGCATGCATACGACCATCATTGGCACCATGGCAGAAGCAACTCTCATCGCTGAACACGACACATCTCCATTCGTCCCTCCATTCACGCCTGTCGCGACACCTCTGGAGGCGGGCAGCACGATGTTGGGGCGTGAGCGGAAGACAGCCTAACGGTGTGCGGGACCGTAGCCCAGCTTCATGGAGACGGTTGCGAATGGTCCTCGCCGATACCCCAGGAGCAACAGTGTCCCTAATTTGCTTGGAAGTGGTGGTGCGGTCCCCTACGGCACTGCGTAGGATCCTACGGTCTTGGCGTGCATCCGTGCATCGCTGCGGTCCGGTCCCAGGTTGACGGGCATGTGCACCTTCTGCCGACCACTGGCGACAACATCAATGTACTGTGGAGACCTCACGCCCCACGTGTTGAGCAATTTGGCAGTATGTCCACCCGGCCTCCCGCATGCCCACTATACGCCCTCACTCAACGTCCGTCAACTGCACATACGGTTCACGTCCATGCTGTCGCGGCATGCTACCAGTGTTAAAGACTGCAATAGAGCTCCGTATGCCACGGCAAACTGGTTGACACTGACGGCGGTGATGCACAAATGCTGCGCAGCTAGCGCCATTCGACGGCTAACACCACGGTTCCTGGTGTGTCCACTGTGCCGTGCGTGTGATCATTGCTTGTACAGCCCTCTCGCAGTGTCCGGAGCAAGTATGGTGCGTCTGACACACCGGTGTCAATGTGTTCTTTTTTCCATTTCCAGGAGTGTAGATCTCGCCAGACCCTCTCACATGATGGATATAAACTATTCAGGCAATAAATCAGTGGAAGCAGGTGACTGTGAGCCGTACAGTGCTTCACTGAATTTTCCGTGCCTTCCCAGTCTCACGATGTCATCGTCCAGTGGAACTGTGGTGGTTTTATCCACTGCCTGGCTGAGCTACAGCAACTGTTGAGGTTTAAACCTGCTATCTGCATTGCCCTCCAGGAAACCTGGTTCCCTGCCCTCCGTCACTATAAGGCATATTACAGCAACCACAGTGACTATAATCAATTGACAGGTGGAGTTTGCGTTTATGTTCTAAACTCAGTCTGTAGTGAACATGTGCCCCTTCAAAACTCTCTTGAAGCTGTGGCTGTCAGAATAAAGATGATGCAGGAAATAACTGTCTGCAATGTGTATCTTCGTCTAGATGGTGCAGTACCCCTGAATGTATTAGCTGCACTAATTATTAAACTGCCTAAACCTTTCCTTCCTCGGGAGATTTTAATGCCCATAACCCCTTGTGGGGTGGTACCATAGTTACTGGGCGAGGCAGAGTTGTCGAAATTTACTGTTGCAATTTGACCTCTGACTCTTAAATACTGGGGCCACCACATGCTTCAGTGTGGCTCATGGGAGTTACTCAGCCATTGACGTATCAATCTGCAGCCCAGGACATCTCCCATCTATCCACTGAAGGGCACATGACTACCTGTGTGGTAGTGAGCACTTCCCCATCTTCCTGGCAGTGCCCCAGCATCAGGCACACAGATGCCTGCCCAGATGGGCTTTGAACAAGGCTAACTGGGTAACTTTCACCTTAGCTGTCACCGTTGAATCTCCCCCACATTGTAACATCGATGTGATGGTTGAGCAGATGACTAGCACAATTGTTTCTGTCACAGAAAACGGAATCCCTCGCTCTTTAGGGTGCCCAAGGAGTAAGGCAGTCACTTGGTGGTCGCCGCAAATGATTCAGGCAATTGAGGAGTGTCTGCAAGCTTTAAAGCCCGTAAGTGGCACCCTTACCTGGAGCACATCATAGTCTTTAACTGGCTCCGTGCCAGTGTTCGCTACCTTATCGAACAACAGAAGGAGTGGTGTTGGGAGAGATAAGTCTCCACCATTGGAGGCCACATGTCTTCCAAAGTCTGGAAAAAGATGAAATGTCTCTTTGGGTACCAAGCCTCAATGGCTGTCCCTGGTGTTACCATAAATGGCGAGTTATGTACCGACACAAATGTCATTGCCAGGCACTTTGCCGGGCACTGCATTGGATAATCACCCCCCAAGGTTTCGCACACTGGAATGGTGGCTGAAAGGTAATGTACTCTAATGCACTACATGCTGTGGTGAATCCTATAATGCCCCATTTACAAAGTGGAAGCTCTTCAGTGCTCTTGCACATTGCACCGACACAGTTCCTGGGCCTGACCGCACCCACAGCCAGGTGATTAAACATATCTCATCTGACTGCAAGTGACATATAATCATCATCTTCAACCGGCTATGGTGAGATTGTCTAAAAACTCACTTGATGTTGACAGCTATCACCCCATCTGCCTCACCAATGTTCCTAAAAAGCAATGCCACAAGAGTGAGAATAAAACGGATGAAATGTGTAACACAAAACAGAAAGAAAGGAAAAGCCACAAGAATGAAGGGCACACTATGAACACTAAAAGGAACAAAAGAGGACAAGAAAACAACAGAAGAGAGTAAAACATGAAAGCAGATTACAGTGGCTGGCAACCACGAGGATAGAAAGGCAAAGCCAGTGACTCTGCAACACATTAAAATCTCAACCGTACAGCACTAGGCTGGAGGACACAGGGTCAAAGGATACACTAAACCATACATATAAGTATAAAACCCACTCTCACGGATAAAATGTAAAACTAAAACTGCTGTGGAGTCACTGTGTCCAACACCGAAGGCAGGTTGGTGGGAAAGTTGACAGTCGGTCACAGAGCGGCTAAATGTGAGTAGTCCAGGAAGAGGTGGACAACTGTCATTTGGAAGCCACAGCGACACTTAGGTGGCTTCTCGCAACAGAGTAGTTAACCATGCATTAGCCTCATATAGTCAATGCAGAGCCGGCAGAGGATGACTGATTCCCTGGGAGAGGCCTGCCTGGAAGACTTCCACACATTCATAGCCTCCTTAATGACATGCAGTTTGTTGCGTGTGCTGTTATGCCATTCCATCTCCCAAAGCCAGAAAACCCCATGGTGTAAGACAGAATGTAGGTCAGCTTCAGAGAATGCCTATCTCCAGAAGCAGTTTCCACGTCGCCTGTTTGGGAGCCATTCCGTGGTTTTTCAGTGGACCCCAGGACACGTCATTATCCCTGGCCATGAACTTGCTGATAGGCACATGTGAGAAAACGCAAATCACCAAAATGTATGTAGTTACTCTTTTTAAAAAAAATTGTGAATTTAACTGTTTAATAATATAAAACTAACACAACTGTATCGTTATAAATCCCACTGATGATACCTTAGAACAGGAGAATGTAAAAAGTGTATGGGATAAATAAAGTAACTAGCAGCAGGATAAGGCAGCTTTATTTACAAAACAAATTTTTATATGCTTGCTGCAGAGGATGGCCACACAAACAGACTTGTTATTCATGCCATGCCAGGCATTTCCACATGGCCCATACCAGAAATTCAGAAGATTCATCTGAACATCCATAAAACCATACAACGCACAAAATTCAACAACATATGCAAATGTAACAATCTGGTACCTAAATATTCAATGTAAAAATTAAAAACAGTTCAACCACCACGCAAAAAGCAATGCATTCTGCTCAGAAAATATGGTTAAAATACGAGATAAAATCCCTAAGACTCTAAAAAACAAGAGTTAAATTATGAGTTGTATAAGACATATTTACAACTCGCAGACACCATAAATCATATGAAAGTTTTCTCCCATCTGGTCAACAGGGTCGAAAAGCTTTCAAAACTGGTGCACAAAGAATAGAAACAGTTAATAGAAAAAAGATCAACCTACTCAAAAAACTCCAGTTACAACATATTACCTTTACTCACACACACAAATTCTACCCAAGATTAGTGAACTTTACAGACACACAGTTAAACAGTAAAGAAAGACAGCTGTTGGAGAAAGGATGAAAATACAATGTAAATTTAGAAAAAGATGAAGGTTCCTTAGGAAATCTAATTATAGAAGCATAAAGTGTTTTGACAAGGGATGATAGGAATGAAAATAGCAGTGTCAGCATTGGATTAACTAGAGAACCAGTAAAAAAAGAAATCCAGAATATAATAACCAGCATCAAAAATGCAACAACACAAAAACAACAAAAACTCAGATCTGCAACACTAGGATAAATTAGGAGAAAACTACAAAAACAAAATGTTATCTTTTTAAAATAATAATTCCAATCCCAAAGAAAGCAGGTGTTGACAGATGAGAAAATTACCAAACAATCAGTTTAATATGTGACAGCTGCAAAATACTAACACGAAAGTTTTACAGACGAATGGAAAAACTAGTAGAAGCCGACCTCGGGGAAGATCAGTTTGGATTCCGTAGAAATACTGGAACACATGAGGCAATACTGACCTTACGACTTACCTTAGAAGAAAGATTAAGGAAAGGCGAACCTATGTTTCTATCATTTGTAGACTTAGAGAAACTTTTGACAATGTTGATTGGAAAACTCTCTTTCAAATTCTAAAGGTGGCAGGGGTAAAATACAGGGAGCGAAAGGTTATTTGCAATTTGTCCAGAAACCAGATGGCAGTCATAAGAGTCGAGGGGCATAAAAGGGAAGCAGTGGTTGGGAAGGGAGTGAGACAGGGTTGTAGCCTCTCACTGATGTTATTCAATCTGTATATTGAGCAAGAAGTAAAGGAAACAAAAGAAAAATTCAGAGTAGGTATTAAAATCCATGGAAAAGTAATAAAAACTTTGAGGTACGCCGATGACATTGTAATTCTGTCAGAGTCAGTGAAGGACTTGGAAGAGCAGTTGAATGGAATGGACAGTGTCCTGAAACGAGGATATAAGATGAACATCAACAAAAGCAAAATGAGGATAAAGGAATGTAGTCGAATAAAGTCGGGTGATGCTGAAGGAATTAGATTAGGAAATGAGACACTTAAAGTAGTAAATGAGTTTTGCTATTTGGGGAGCAAAATAACTGATGATGGTTGAAGTAGAGAGGATATAAAATGTAGACTGGCAATGGCAAGGAAACCGTTTATAAAGAAGAGAAATTTGTTAACATCGAGTATAGATTTAAGTGTCAGGAACTCTTTCCTGAAAGTATTTGTATAAAGTGTAGCCATGTATGGAAGTGAAACATGGATGATAACTAGTTTGGACAAGAAGAGAATAGAAGCTTTCGAAATGTGGTGCTAGAGAAGAATGCTGAAGATTAGATG
The DNA here is from genome assembly GCF_023897955.1 of Schistocerca gregaria. NCBI lineage: Eukaryota > Metazoa > Arthropoda > Insecta > Orthoptera > Acrididae > Schistocerca > Schistocerca gregaria. The sequence goes on along the minus strand of NW_026062002.1, from coordinate 353,295 downwards.
GGTAGATCACATAACTAATGAGGAAGTATTGAATAGGATTGGGGAGAAGAGAATTTTGTGGCACAACTTGACTAGAAGAAGGGATCCGTTGGTAGGACATGTTCTGAGGCATCAAGGGATCACCAATGTAGTATTGGAGGGCAGCGTGGAGGGTAAAAATCATAGAGGGAGACCAAGAGAAGAATACACTCAGCAGATTCAGAAGGATGTAGGTTGCAATAGGTACTGGGAGATGGAGAAGCTTGCACAGGATAGAGTAGCATGGAGAGCTGCATCAAACCAGTCTCAGGACTGAAGACCACAACAACAACAACAACAACAACATTTTAAAAGGAGACAAGGGGACCACAATATTACTGATACACCAAGAACAATACATTGACAAAACACAAGAAATCATTTTACAAAATAGCATTACAAATTTAAAATCAGACATGACATTCAGATTAAAGACAAAAGAAAAAAAAAAAAAAAAAAAACTCTGAAAAATATTGACATCATACTGGATAACATAGAGAAAAGAAAGTTGTCATAGATCAGTCCCACTGCGCTGGTTCTCCGAAGCCAACCAAAAATCCACAAACCGAATCTTCTGTGAGGCCAATACTGGATTTTAGAAAATCCCCCCACATTAAAGCTTGCAGGATACATGTTAAAATTTCTGTCTGAAAATTTCAAATTACAAGAAGACAGAACTATTAAAAACACTACACAGCAAATACAACGAACAAAAGATATAACCCTCCTTTCATTTGTTATAGAAAACATGTATTGCAACATACCAGTACCAGAAATGGTTCAAATGGCTCTGAGCACTATGGGACTTAACATCTGAAGTCATCAGTCCCCTAGATCTTAGAGCTACTTTAACCTAACTAACCTAAGGACAACACACACACAGTCATGCCTGAGGCAGGATTCGAAACTGCAACCTTAGTGGCTGCGTGGTTCCTGACTGATGCGCCTAGAATTGCTTGGTCACACCGGCCAGGAGTACCAGAAGTAATAGAAATTATACATAAGTACCTGAAAACTTATAGTCACCTTCCTGATGAACAGATTAAGGAAATATGCACAGTAATAAAGCTCATAACACAACGAAATTACTTCAAATTCAGTAATGAATTTTATTTAGAAGAAGATGGATTACCAATTGGGTCCCCAGTTTCAGAAGCCTTAGCAGATATTTTTGTAAACCACATTTAACAGATCATTTTCACAAAAATATTTGCAAAAGAATACAACATATTATACTGGTTCAGATACATGGATGACATCCTTTGCTTAACAGATGTACCACAAAGAAAAATTGAAAAACTACATACTGACATCAGCAAGATCCATAAAAATATAAAATTCACAATTGAAAGAGAACAGAACAACCAAATTAACTTCCTGGATATAACAATAAAAAAACAGAACCATAAGCATATGTTTGAAATTTAACGTAAACCCACAGCAACAGACAATATGATTCCTCAATCCTCTAACCACCCGCTCACACAAAAGCAAACAGCACTTCAACACATGCTCCACAGACTCAACACAGTACCACTTGCCAAAGAAGGCTACCAAAAAGAATTGGACATAATGATGCAGGAGGCACAAAATAATGGTTACAACAGTAACACAGTAAGCAAGCTTAACAACAAAATTAAAAGTAAAATAAAAGCAGAAAGCTCCAAACCACAGACAACAACACAACAGAACCAAACACAAACATGCAGTCTCATAACAACTGCACAGGATAATCAGAAAAAGTTGAAACAAAACAGTAGATGATACACAATGACATACAAACGCAAACTCACCTATCAAATCACCAACATTTTCAAGAGATAAGGAATAAACATAGCAGACACAATAGACAGTTCTATTCAAAAATACACCCCAAAACTGACAAATAACAGAGATATATACCAGAAAGCAGGTATATACCAGCTACAGTGTAACACTTGTGAAGGCAGTTACATAGAGCAAACAGGGGAACATTTGATGTCAGATACAAAAAACACATGAGAGTTTGGAAATATGGGACAAACCACATCACATTTGCAGAATGCCTAAGAGAAAATGATCACAAACCAACCACTAGAGACAATGACATAAAGTAATTAGAATCGACAGTAAAACAACACCTCCTAATAATGCAAGAAAATTACCACATACAGAAAACCAAAGCAGAAGGGAAAATCCTGTTGAATGACCAAGTACATATGCCAAGCCATTCATTATTTAAAATAAAAGAATACCATCTGGAAAAAGGATTAATAGAATAATACAGTCCAATATAATAATAATAGAATCCAAAAAATCCATGAACCCCTCCACAGAATATTGAAAGGAAAAGTCAAATCAGCTGTCGCTGTCACCAAAGTTTTCAACCACTCACTAATAGCTTGTACTCCCGCCTCCACTACCCCCCCCCCCCTCACCCAAATTAAAACTCATCAGCTCTATACCCCTCCCTCCCTCTCTCTCAATCATACGCACACGCAGTATAAACATCAGAAATAGAAGTTAGTCTCAAACATATACTTCGTTACATTTGCAACAAATAGGTAAACTTCTCAAAGAAGATGAAAGAAATAATGTAGTTGCAATATTTACATTGAGAAAAACAGTGTACGACGAAATAGTTGTATCGAGTGACAAAAGAACAATAGTCGACCACAAAAAGGTGAGAAATATGGTGAATGGTGTATGGAAGGTGAGAACACAAAGATGTGATTATATGGCAGTGATAAAAGTGGTAGTGTGACCTTCAGACCAGATGTGAGGATAAGCAAATTAGCAAATCATAAGTAATTACTTTTTTTTACAAAGTGAACTGTTTAATAATCTAAAATTAACAAAATTGTATCATTATATATCCCACTGATGATGCCTTAGAACAGGAGAAGGCGAAACACATATGGGATAAATAAAGTAACTAGCAGAAGGAAAAGGATGCTTTATTTACAAACCAAAAATATATATCACAGTACCCTGGAATGGGGAATGTATTAAGCACTATCTTTTACATCCCTTCCACAGTAGTATTCCACTGACCACTGAACCTAGAGAATATCACTACTACACAACCCCTGCTTGCTGCCCTTTACCTCATGGCTCATGCCCCTGTAATAGACATAGATGCAAGACTTGTCCCATACATCCTCCCTCCACCACCTACTCCAGTCCACTCACAATTGTCACTTGTCCAGTCAAAGACAATGCTACCTGTGAAACCAGTCATGTGATCCAAGAGCTAAGCTGCAACCACTGAGCTGTATTTTATGTCGACACGGCAACTGACGAAATGTATGTTCACATGAATGACAACCAAAATCCTGTGATGAAGAAACAGTTGGGCCAATCAATTGCTGAGCATGTTGCGCAGCATGATATTTGTCATTTCAGTGACTGCTTCACAGCCTGTGCCTTCTGGATTCTTCCCACCAACACCAACTTTTCTGAATTGCACTAGTGGGAACTCTCCCTACAGTATAGCCTACATTTAAGTAACCCTCAACCTTCATTAGTCACTGTCTACCACCAAACTATACCATTCCTTGTTCCCATTCCAGAACACAATTCCAGTAATGCACCCACAGTTTTTATAGCTACCTCCTTTTCTGATGGCCCTCCCGCCCCCCCTGCCGACATCTGTCTAATCTCCTGACTCCAACTAGCTGCCGTACCCTCTCCCCGCTCTGTCCATGTAACCGTCCACAGGCAGCACATAACTGTCCCCCTATCCTGCTATCTCTCCCTGCCCCATTCTCCTCCTTCCCCACCACCTGTTTGCTTCTCCCACCATGTGCATCTGCTTGCAGTCTGGTCTTGGGTGCCAGAGCTTGTGTGCTTTTGTGTTTGTTTTCCTTGTTCTGATGAAGATTTGTTATGATTATTAATATGCAGCCAATATGCAAGGTATCAACATTCTATTAAGGAATGGGATTATCATTGTCTACCGTCAAAGAAAAGCTCTACAGTTGGGTGCATTTCCTTGAAGAAGCTTCTGGCTTTGAAACATTTAAAACACTGTGGGCTCAATCTTATTTCTGTTATCTCTCTCTGAAAATAATGCTAATAATCAAGAACATATATTTAAGATTATTTCTATTTTCTTTCATCTGTGATCAGATTCTACAAATTTCCACAAATTTACTTCTTTTCAGTTTTAATATCTATTGAGCAATAGTGACTGGTTACTAGCACTGAAGTTAACTAAAACAAAACAATAGTTGTTAGCAACACTATCCCACAAGGATTTTTGTGCATGATCTTTCACACAGCACTGAAGATGAGTTCCCACTGTCGTATTTGTAGTCCTCTACTGTTTCATGTTTCAGGTTCAGAACCCACTAAATTATTCAGATGTTCATCATCATGATGATGGTTCAAGTAAGGTTAAACCATGTAATGGATAGAATGGGAACTTCATTGCAGAAGACAATAGAAAATATACCATAGATGTTATGTTACATCAATAGTTGTGATACAAGCCGTTCAGAAGCTGTACAGTTTCAGAGGATCAGCACCTGAAATTGCTGTTGATAGTTCCGTCCTTAAAATGGATAGCCAGAAGTTTCTTTTATAAGGTCAAAATTATGAGCTCACCAATCTTTAATCATGTCTTTAAGATCGTATTGGGGATGACCAGATCTCTTACAGTTTCTAATGATGTATGCAGACAGGTACTTAGTATGGACATCCGTGGAGCACAATACTTATTATGTCTTCAGAATGTAAATGTGCACACAATACAGATGAAGTGATCAAAAGTTGTTTCACATACAGTTAAGTAAAACATGGCAAAGAATGGTTGTTGTAAACACAAATATCATTAAATAAAACTGAAACACACACATAATGATATTTATTGCTCATAATTGTAAAATAAGTTCTCTCAGCCTGACTTAAATGAATGGAGAGGCAACACAAATAATTCCCAAGAGTGGTCTAGAATGCAGCCTAGCTAAACTGAAGCCATACCTGAAGAAGATTAACAGCAGAATCAAGAGAGTGGAGTGAATGTAGGCCGTAAACAGATTTGTTCTATGGTATTAATGAACTGTGTTAATTTATTATTGTTTACAAAACCTGTGAGCCAGAAGGCTAAGTTTTATTGGCTGTGGATAATGTCATTATATTTTGTTTGTAGCAGTATGTTACTTCGCATGAGCTGCGTCTATTCAAAAGTTCAATTCTAATTTATGCCTATGCATTGGAAATCAAGGGCTTATTATTATTATGGGACCCAACTTGCTTATTAAAATGTAGTTACTGAAAAATCTGTAATTTTTAATTCAGGACTCTTGCTCATTAGTACTGGTGTCAATAGGAATTAGAAAAATCAGATGATCAAAAGTGTATCAACAGATCCTGGAAATTCACAGCAATATGTCCATAACTGGCACTACAAATCTGGATAAAGTTAAACTAACAATTATCAATATCTTTTAATGCATATAACAAAGAAAGTTGCTGTGACTTACCAAATGAGGAAGTGCTGGTAGATAGACACAATAAAAAATACACAAACACACACACAAATTCCAAACTTTCACAACCCAAAGTTGAAGCAACCTTGGGTTGCGAAAGCTTGAAATTTGTGTGTGTATTTGCGTATTATTTATTGCGTCTGTCTACCAGTGTTTTATCATTTGGTGAGTCACAGCATCTTTGTTTTTTATGTATATTTTTACCATGTGGAATGTTTCCCTCTATTATATTGGATATCTGTTAAGATAGTTAAGTTTACTGAAAAGAGGAAAAATAGCCCTTTAATTTGAAAGTGATCTTTGCATAAAGTATGAACTTAATCATCAGAATTTTGTAAATAAAGTTACCAAAAGTCTTATGTGGATCTTAATATACGATACTGGTGTGGTGCCACTGGTCCACACTTCTCTCCAGTGCTAAACTAGTGATCCGTTAACATCTTAGAATGCATCCTGTCCACTAATCCTTTCTTTTAGTCAGCTTGTGTAGGAAATTTCTTTTCTCTCCAAGTCCATTCACCCATCTTATGTTCAGCATACATCTGTAGCACCACATTTCAGAAGCTTCTATTCTCATCCTGTCTAAGCTGTTTGATATCCATGTTTCACTTCGTATATGCCAACAATCAATACAAATGTTTCCAGAAAAATCTTTGTAACACCTAAATCTATAAACATGTTGTGAATATTGCAGTTCCATGTTGTGAATATTTCAGTTGTCTTTATTTCTGTGTCTAAGAAAATTTGAGAGGAATTTCCCCTCTCTTTTTTTTTGGGCATGTTCATAGCTGTGTTTTCACACAAAACTGTTTCAGCAAAAAAAAGTGCTGAAAAATGTCTCACTGAAAACAAAGCTACAAAGGTGTCTTGCATAAAGTGCAATTACTCTACAACCTAAGTTTATATTCAATGCTCCAAAATTTCTCTTCTTCAGAAACACTTTCCTCTCCATTGTCTGCCTAGATTTTATATCATCTCTACCTTGAACATCATTAGTGATTTTGCTGCCCAAATAGCAAAAATCATCATCTTTAAGTGTCTCATTCATTAATCTAATTCCCTCACATCACCTGATTTAATTTGACTACATTCCATTATCTTCTTTTGCTTTTGTTTATGTTCATATCATATCTTCCTTTCAAGAACTGTCCATTCCGTGCAACTGCTCTTGCAGGTCCTTTGCTGTCTCTGACAGAATTACAATGTTGTCAGCAAACCTCAATGTTTTTATTTCTTCTCCATGTATTTTAATTCCTATTCTGAACTTTTTTTTTTTGTTTCTTTTACTGGTTGCCCAATATACAGTTTGAATAACGTCACGTATAGGCTACAACCCTGTGTCACTTGCTCCCCAACCACTTCTTCCCTTTCATGCCCCTCAACTGTTATAGCTGCCATCTGGTTCTGTAAAAATTTTAAATAGTGTTTCACTCCCTGTATTTGATCCCTGCTTCATAATTTGAAGGAGAGTATTCCAGTCAACATTGTCAAAAGCTTTCTCTAAGTCTACAAATGGTAGAAACATAGGTTTGCCTTTCCTTAATGCATCTTCTAAGATAAGTTGTAGGGTCAGTATTGTCACATGTGGTTCTACATTTCTCCAGAATCCAAAGTTATCTTCTATGAAGTCAGTATCTGCTGCTTTTTGGTCCTTTTATAAAGAATTTGTGTTTGTATTCTGCAACGACAAATTCCTAAACTGACAGTTTGGGAATATTCACACTTCCCAGCACCTTATTTCTTTGGAAGCGAAATTAATACATTCTTAGTGAAATTTGTGGATATTTCACCAGTTTCGTACATCTAGCACAGCAAATGGAATAATTTTGTCATTGTTGTCTCTCCCAATGCTATCGGTAGTTTTGACAGAATGTTGTCTACCCCTGGGTACTTGTTTCCTTGTTTCAGTGTGAGTCTTCAGTGCTCAGTCAAATGCTTCTCACAGTATATCTCCCTTGTTATCTTCATCTGTCTCTTCTACTATTTGTATGATGTTGCCCTCAGTTATATCTCCCTTGTATAGATCCCCTATGCACCGAGGAGCCAAAACATTATGACCACTGCCCACTGTGATGTGGGACGCCACCTGATAGCGTTACAGGCATATGACACTCTAAAAACAGTAAGTAAGTGGGAAGCAGATGCATATGGGGATCACCCTAATGAAGATACAGGTCCTCACAGCTTTACTTCTGCCAGTATCTCGTCTCCTATCTTCCAAACTTTACAGAAGCTCTCCTGTGAACCTTGCAGAACTAGCACTCCTGAAAGAAAGGATACTGCGGAGATATGGCTTAGCCACAGCCTGGGGGATGTTTCCAGAACAGTTTTAATCTGCCAGAAAGTTTCATATCAGTGCACACTCCACTGCAGAGTGAAAATCTCATTCTGGAAACATCCCCCAGGCTGTGGCTAAGCCATGTCTCCGCAATATCCTTTCTTTCAGGAGTGCTAATTCTGCAAGGTTCACAGGAGAGCATCTGTAAAGTTTGGAAGGTAGGAGCCAAGATACTGGCAGAATTAAAGCTGTGAGGAGCGGGCGTAAGTCATGCTTTGGTAGCTCAGATGGTAGAGCACTTGCCCACAAAAGGCAAAGTTTCTGAGTTCGAGTCTCGGTAGGGCACACAGTTTTAATCTGCCAGGAAGTTTCATATCAATGCACACTCCGCTGCAGAGTGAAAATCTCATTCAGGAAACCAACAAAATGATTGTATTGTGAGGGGGCTTTGTGCAGCTTCTGTCCCATAAAGCACTTAGGATTATGGATGAAATGGGATGACTGTTGCTTTGTAGTAACCATACCAACACAGTGTAATAGAGTGAGAGGAGCTTGCTGGAGCTTCTTTCAGAAATAATTCACATAGGGTTTTGGATGAAGTGTGATGATTGTGGCTTTGTAGTAACTATACCAACAGGATGACAGTATTGTGAGGGGAGTTTTCTGAAGCTCCTTTCAGAAATAATTCACATATGACTATGAATGAAATGCAATGATTGTGGCTTTTTAGTAACTGTACCAAAACTCGTGGTATTGGTCGGAAAGCTTTTTACAGTTTCTTTTGGAAATAATTCACACAGGACTACGAATGAGATGAGATGATTGTGGCTCATTAGTAATTATACTGGAAAAGTGATAGTATTGTGAGGGGAGCTTTCTGCGGCTTCTTTCAGGAATAAATCACATAGGCTTATGGATGAAATGCTAGGATTGTGGCTTTGTAATAGCTATACCAACAGATTGATACTTGAGTGAGAGGAGCTTGCTGCACCTTCTTTCAGAAATAATACACATATGGTTATGGATTAAATGCAATGGTTGTATGTCTTCAGTAACTATAACAACAAAGTGATAGTATTGTGAGGGAATCTTCCTGCAGCTTCTTTAAGAAATAAATCTCATAGTGTTATGGGTGAGATGCCCTGTATGTGGTTTTGTTGTAGCTATAGCAACAAAATGATTCTACAGTGAGAGTACCTTTGTGCAGCGTCTTTCAGAAATAATTCACATAGGGTTATGCATAAAATGCGATGGATATGACTTTGTAGTTACTATACCGACAAGGTGATAGTATTGTGAGCTTTCTGCAGCTTCTTTCAGAAATAATTCACATACCATTATGAGTGAAGTGCAATGATTGTCACTTTTTAATAACTATACCAACACTTTGGTTCTAGAGTGAATGGAACTTTTTGCAGATTCTTTCAGAAATATTTCACAGCATGCTATGAATCAAATGCAATAATTGTGGCTTTGTAGTAACTACACCATCAAGGTTTATAGTATTTTGAGGGGAGCGTTCTGTGGCTTCTTTCAGAAATAACTCACATGACGTTACAAATTAAATGCAATGATTGTTGCTTTGTAGTAGCTATATGAACAGATTGATTGTTAAGGAAGAGGATCTTACTGCAGATTCTTTCAGAAATAATTCACAAAGTGTTATGAATGAAATGTGATGATTCTGGCTTTATGGTAACTACACCAAGAAAGTGATTGTAGTGTGAGAGGAGCTTTCTGCAGTTTCATCCAGAAATAATTCACATAGTGTTATGGCTGAAATGAGACAACTGTGGCTTTGTAGTAACTAACCGTGAAAGTGATTGTAGTGTGAGAGGAGCTTTCTGGAGCTTCTTCCAGAAATAATTATCATAGTGTTAAAGATGAAATGCCATGATTGTGGCTTTTTTGTAACTATACCAACAAAGGGATAGTAATTTGAGAGGAGCTTTTGTCAGCTTCTTTCAGAAATAATCTTCATAGGGTTATCGATAGAATGCAATGCTTGTTGCTTGTTGCGGACCTTTCCTACAAGAGAGTGCAAGAATTCAAATAGCTAGGGGCACTTTCCACTGTGAACTCATCATGTGATGCAGAGATCAATGCCAGAATACAAGCAGGAAACCGATCTTTCCACAGCCTAGCACAACTGCTTTGGTAGAAATATCTCTCCAGACAGTTCAAGATTCAACTGTACAAAACCTTTATCCAGCCTCTTGTTCTATATGGCTGTGAGACATGAAGTATCCGGAAACAGGGCTTCCATAAGCTCCTTGTTTTTGAGAGAAAAGTGCTTCGGAAGATTTTTGGTACAGTTCTGGATGCAGATACCGGGGAATGGAGGATCAGATACAACGAAGAGCTTGAGGAACTATACCAGCGGCCCAACATAGCAAGTACCCTGAAAGCCAAACAAATGCAGTGGGCCGACATTGTAGCTTGGATGGAGGATCACACCTACAGGAAAGAGACTGCCAGGGAGACCCAAGAACAATTGGAGGGGTGGACCCCATGAAGATTTAATCCAAGTGTCAATAGATGTGGACGAATGGCAGATAGCAGCATTGGACAGAATACAGTGGAGGAGGAAACTTGTAGATGTGTGTGGTCTACTGGGCCTGATCACGTAGTAGTAGTAGTAGTAGTAGTAGCAGTAGTAGTAGTAGTAGTATTGCTTTGTGTAAAATTTCAAACAAAGTAACAGTACTGAGAGAGGTGCTTTTGCAGCTTCCTTCAGAAATAGATCACAACTGAACCAACAATGGGATAGTAATGTGAGAGAATCTTTCTGCAGCTTCTTTCAGAAATAATTTCCACAGGGTTATGGATGAAATGCGATGAATGTGGCCTTGTAGAAACTGTACCAACAAAGTGACAGTACTGTGAGCAGAGCTACAAGCAATTCGTTTCAGCAATAATTAACGTATGGTAGTGGATGAAATCAGAAGATTCTGGCCTTGTGGTAACTATACCATGAAAGTGATACCAGTGTGGTAGGAGCTCCCTGCAGTTCCTTTCAGAAATAATACTCATAGGGTAATGGATGAAATGTGATGATTCTGTCTTTGTAGTAACTGTAGGATCAAAGTGTAGTAGTGTGAGTGGAGCTTTCTGCAGCTCCTCTCAGAAATATTTCAGGTAGTGTAATGGATAATATGCAATGATTCTGGCTTTTTTGGAATCATACCAAAAATGTGAAGCTGCTGTGGTATGAGCGTTCTGCTGATTCTCTTGAAAAAAAAAAAAAAAAATCACATATGGAAATGCATGAAATGCGATGATTCTGGCTTTGTAGTAATCATACCAACAAAGTGATGCAAATGTGGGAGGAGCTTTCTGCAGCTTCTTTCAGAAATAATTCTCACAGTGTAATGGGTGGAATGCGATGATTCTAGCTTTGTAGTAAAGATACCAACAAAAGTGTGTCTGCTGTGGGAGGAGCTTTCTGCAGCTTCTTTCAGAATTAATTCACATAGGGTAAAGGATTAAACTGCAATGATAATTTCTGTGTAGTACTCAAGTCAACAATGTGACGCAAATGTGGGATTAGCTTTCTGCAGCATCATTCAGAAATAATTCGCATAGGGTTATTCATGAAATTCAATGACTCTGGCTTTGTAGTAATCGTACCAACAAAGTGATGCGAATGTGGGAGGAGCTTTCTGCAGCTTCTTTCAGAAGTAATTCACATGGTGTAATTGATGAAATGTAATGATTCTGGCTTTGTAGTGTTACGCAAGTGTGGGAGGAGCTCTTTGTAGCATAATTTAGAAATAATTCTCATAGGGTAATGGATGAAATGAAATGATTCTGGCATTGTTGTAATCATAGCAACAAAGTGACACAATTGCGGCAGGACCTTTCTGCAGCTCCTTTCAGAAATAATTCACATAGGGTAATCAAAGAAATGCAATGATTCTCACTTTGTAGTAATCATACCAAGAAAACAATGCAAATGTGAGAGGCGTTTTCTGGAGCTTCTTCCGGAAAAAATTCAAATAGGGTAACAGATGAAATGTTGTAATTGAGGATTTGTATTAATCATACCAACAGAGTGACGCCGTTCTGGGTGGAACATTTTGCAGTTTTTTCAGAAGTAATTCACATAGGGTAATAGATAAAAATTGATGATTCTGACTTTGTAGTAATGACACCAACAAAGTAACGCAAATATGGGTGGAGCTTTCTGTAGCTTCTTTCAGAGAAAATGCACGTAGTGTAATGGATGAAATGTTTTGATTCTGGTTTTGGAGTAATCATACCAACAATGTGACGCTGCAGTGGGAGGTTCTTTTGGCACTGCCTGTGAGAAATAATTCACATAGTCTTATGGATGAAATGAGATGATTATGGCTTCGTAGTAATCATACCAACAAAGACACGGTGCTGTGGGAGGAGATTTCTGCAACTTCTTTCAGAAATAATTCACATAGCATGATGGATGAAATGGGATGTTTCTCACTTTGCAGTAGTCATACGAACAATGTGACTCTGCTGCCTGAGGAGCTTTCTGCAGCTTCTTTTAGAAATAGATCAGATACGGTTATGGATGAAATGTGACAATTCTGGCTTTGTTGTAATGATACCAACAAACAGATGGTGCTGCAAGAGGAGCTTTCTGCAGCTTCTTTCAGAAAATAACCACATACAGTAATGGATGAAATTGGATGATTTTGGCTTTGTAATAATCATACGGAGAAAAAGACGCAGCTGTGGGAGACGCTTTCTGTAACTTCTTTGAGAAATAATTCACATAGGGTAATGGATTAAATGTGATGATTCTGGCATTGTAGTAATCATAGCAACAAAGAGATGCTGCTGCAGGAGGAGATTTCTGCAGCATCATTCAGAAATAATTCACTTAGGGTAATAGATGAAATAGGATGATTCTAGCTTTGTAGTAATCATAACAACAGATAGGTGGTGAGGTGGGAGAAGCCTTCTGCAGCTTCTTTCAGAAATAATTCACATAGGATAAGGGATGAAATGCGATGATTCTGGCTTTGTGGTAATCATACCAACAAATAGACACTGCTGCCGGAGGAGGGACAGCAACTTCTTTCAGAAATAATTCGCATAGGGTACTGGAAGAAATGCGTGATTCTGGCTTTGTAGTAATCATATGAACAAAAAGATGCTGCTGTGCTAGGAGCTTTTCTGCAGCTCCTTTCAGAAATAATTCACATAGGGTAATGGATGAAATTCGATGATTCTGGCTTTGTAGTAATCAGACGAAGAAAGAGATGCTGCTGTGCTAGGAGCTTTTTGCAGCTCCTTTCAAAAATAAATCACATATGCTAATGGATTAAATGCAATGAATCTGGCTTTGTAGGAATCATACAAGCAAGGAGACGCTACTGTGGAAGGAACTTTCTGCTGCTTCATTCACAAATAATTCACTTAGTGTAATGGATGAAATGCGATGTTTCTAGCTTTGTAGTAACCATACCAAGAAACAGGTGGTGCTGCGAGTGAAGCCTTCTGCATCTTCTTTCAGCAATAATTCACATAGGATAATGTATGAAATGTGTTGATTCTGGCTTTGTGGTAATCATACCAACAAAGAGACGCTGCTGTGGGAGGAGCTTTCTGCAACTTCTTTCAGAAATAATTCACATAGCGTGATGAATGAAATGGGATGATTCTAGCTTTCAGAAATAATGCACATATGGTAATGGATCAAATGCGATGATTCTGGCTTTGTAGTAATCATACCAACAAAGAGACGCAAATGATGGAGGAGCTTTCTGCAGCTTCTACATCTACATCTACATCTACATCCATACTCCGCAAGAGACCTGACTGTGTGTTTTTGGAGGGTACCCTGAGTACCTCTATCGGTTCTCCCTTCTATTCCAGTCTCGTATTGTTCATTGAAAGATGTATTGTCGGTATGCTTCTGTGTTTGCTCTAATCTCTGATTTTGTAGCCATGGTCTCCCTGCGAGGTATATGTAGGAAGTAGCAATATAATGCTTGACTCTTCGGTGAAGGTATGTTCTCGAAACTTTAACAAAAGCCCGTACCGAGTACTCTCCTGCAGAGTCTTCCACTAGAGTTAGTCTATCATCTCCGTAACCCTTTCGAGATTACTAAATCATCCTGTAACGAAGTGCGCTGCTCTCCGTTGGATCTTCCCTATCTCTTCTATCAACCCTATCTGGTACGGATCCCACGCTGCTGAGCAGTATTCAAGCAGTGGGGCGAACAAGTGTACTGTAACCTATTTCCTTTGTTTTCGGATTGCATTTCCTTAGGATTCTTCCAACGTATCTCAGTCTGGCATATGCTTTACTGACGATCAACTTTATATGATCATTCCATTTTAAATCACTCCTACTGCGTACTCCCAGATAATTTATGGAATTAACTGCTTCCAGTTGCTGACCTGCTATTTTGTAGATAAATGATAAGGGATCTATCTTTCAGTGAATTCACAGCACATTACACTTGTCTACATTGAGACTGAATTGCCATTTCCTGCACCATGCGTTAATTCGCTGCAGATCCTCCTGCAGTTCAGTACAATTTTCCGTTGTTACAACCTCTCAATACACCACAGCATCATCTGCAAAAAGCCTCAGTTAACTTCTGATGTCATCCACAAGGTCATTTATGTATATTGTGTATAGCAACAGTCCTATGGATGTCTCTATAGGCCCCCTGGCTTATCAGCTGTTGTCGCTGAGCACCTGAAGGATAATTTGGAAAATATTTTGAGCAGATTTCTCCACCATGTTATAGTTCATGGTGGAGATTTTAATTTGCCAGATATAGACTGGGAGACTCAAACGTTCACAACGGGTGGCAAGGACAAAGAATCCAGTGAATTTTTTTTTTAAGTGCTTTATCTGAAAAATACCTTGAGCAGTTAAACAGAGAACCAACTCGTGGCGATAACATATTAGACCTTCTGGTGACAAAATTACCTGAACTATTTGAAACAGTGAATCCAGAACAGGGAATCAGCAATCATAAAGCAGTTACTGCATCGATGATTTCAGCCATAAATAGAAAAATTAAAAAAGGGAGGAAGATTTTTCTGTTTAGCAAAAGTGACAAAAAGCAGATTACAGAGTACCTGACAGCTCAACACAAAAGTTTTGTCTCAAGTACAGATAGTGTTGAGGATCAGTGGACAAGGTCAAAACCATCGTACAATATGCGTTAGATGAGTATGTGCCAAGCAAGATCGTAAGAGATGGAAAAGAGCCACCATGGTACATCAACCGAGTTAGAAAACTGCTGCGGAAGCATAGGGAACTTCACAACAAACATAAACATATCCAAAGCCTTGCAGACAAACAAAAATTAAGTGAAGCAAAATGTAGTGTGAGGAGCGCTATGTGAGAGGCACTTAATGAATTCGAAAGTAATGTTCTATGTACTGACTTGGCAGAAAATTTAAGAAATTTTGGTCTTATGTCAAAGCGATAGGTGGATCAAAACAAAATGTCCAGACACCACAGATGACAAAAGGGTAGATACCGAAATAGATGACAGAGTGATAGAGAAAAAATTAAAATCACTCAAAAGAGGAAAGCCCTCTGGACCTGAAGGGATACCAGTTCGATTTTACACAGAGCACACGATGGAACATAGCCCTCTTCTTGTAGCAGTGTACCGTAGGTCTCTAGAAGAGCATAGCATTCCAAAGGATTGGAAAACGGCATGGTCTTCCCCATTTTCAAGAAGGGACTTCGAACAGATGTGCAGAACTATAGACCTATATCTCTAATGTTGATTAGTTGTAGAACTTTGGAACATGAATTATGTTAGAGTATAATGAGTTTTCTGGAGACTACAAACCTACTCTGTAGGAATCAGCATTTGTTTTGAAAAAGACGGCCATGTGAAACCCAGCTCTTGCTAATCATCCACAAGACTCAGAGGACCATAGACATGGGTTCACACTTAGATGCCGTGTAGCTTCTTTCAGAAATACTTCACATAAAGTAATGGATAAAATGCAATGATTCTGGCTTTGTAGTAACCTTACTAACAAAGAGAAGCAAATGAGAGATTAGCTTTCTGTAGCTCCTCTCAGAAATACTTCACATAGTGTGATGGATGAAATGCGATGATTGTGACTTTGTAATAACCTTACCAACAACGACACGCCTTTGAGGGAGGAGCTTTCTGCAGCTCCTCTCAGAAATAGTTCACATAGGGTAAGGGATGAAATGCGATGATTCTGGCTTTGTAGTAACCATACCAACAAAGAAACAGAAATGAGGGACGAGCTTTCTGTAGCTTCTTTTATATACCTCACATCAGGTAATGGATGAAATGTGATGATTCTGTCTGTGTAATAATCATACCAACAAACAGATGTAAATGAGGGAGGAGCTTTCTGTAGCTTCTCTTATATACACCACATTAGGTAATAAATGAAATGTGATGATGCTGTCTGTGTAGTAATCATACAAACAAAGAATTGCAAATAAGAGAAGGGCTTTCTGTAGCTTCTCTCAGAATTACTTCACATAGGGTAATGGATGAATTGCGATGATCCTGGCTTTGTAGTAACATTACCAACAAATGTACGCGTATGAGGGGAGAGCTTCCTGCAGCTTCTCTTTGAAATACTTCACGTGGGGTAATAGATGAAATGCGAATATTCTGGCCTCTGTAGTAATTATACCAACAAACAGTCACAAATGAGGGAAAAGCTTTCTTTAACTTCTTTCAGAAATACTTCACATTGTTTAATGGACACCCCATGAACAATGGACCTTGCCAATCGTGGGGAGGCTTGCGTGTCTCTGTGATACAGATAGGCATACCGTAGGTGCAACAACAACGAAGGGGTATTTGTTGAGAGGCCAGACAAATGTGTGGTTTCTGAAGAGGGGCAGCAGCCTTTTCAGTAGCTGCAAGGGCAACAGTCTGGATGATTGACTGATCTGGCCTTGTAACAATAACCAAAACGGCCTTGCTGTGCTGGCACTGTGAACGGCTGAAAGCAAGGGAAAACTTCCTGACGGCATGCAGCTTTACTGTATGATTAAATGATGATGAGGTCCTCTTGGGTAAAATATTCCAGAGGTAAAATAGTCCCCCAATCGGATCTCCAGACGGGGACTAATGAAGAGGATGTCGTTATCAGGAGAAAGAAAACTGGTGTTCTACGGATCGGAGCATGGAATGTCAGATCCCTTAATCTAGCAGGTAGGTTAGAAAATTGGTGAAGTTCGGTGGCAGGAGGAACAAGACTTTTGGTCAGGTGACTACAGGGCTATAAACACAAAATCAAATAGAGGTAATGCAGGAGTAGGTTTAATAATGAGTAGGTTTAATAATGAGTAGGAAAATATAAATGCGGTTAAGCTACTACAAACTGCATAGTGATAGCATTATTGTGGCCAAGATAGATACGAATCCCACACCTACTACAGTAGTACAAGTTTATAGGCCAACTAGCTCTGCAGATGATGACTAAATTGAAGAAATGTATGATGAGATAAAAGAAGTTATTCAGATAGTGAAGAGAGGTGAAAATTTAATAGTCATGGGTGACTGGAATTCGAGTGTAGGTAAAGGGAGAGAAGGAAATATAGTATGTGGATATGGATTGTGGCTCGGTAGAATTTTGCACAGAGTCCAACTTAATCATAGCTAACACTTGGTTTAAGAATCATGAAAGAAGGTTGTATACATGGAAGAACCCTGGAGATACTAAAAGGTATCAGATAGATTATATAATGGTAAGACAGACATTTTGGACCCAGGTTTTAAATTGTAAGACATTTCCAGGGGCAGAGGTGGACTCTGACCACAATCTAATGGTTATGACCTGTAGATTAAAACTGAAGAAACTGCAAAAAGTTGCGAATTTATGGAGATGGGACCTGGATAAACTGAAAGAACCAGAGGTTGTAAAGAGTTTCAGGGAGAGCATAAGGGAACAATTGACAGGAATGGGGGAAAGAAATACAGTAGAAGAAGAATGGCTAGCTTTGAGAGATTAAGTAGTGAAGGCAGCAGAGGATCAAGTAGATAAAAATACGAGGGCTGCTAGAAATCCTTGGGTGACAGAAGAAATATTAAATTTAATTGATGAAAGGAGAAAATATAAAAATGCAATAACTGAAGCAGGCAAAAAGGAAATCAAACATCTCAACAAACAGATCGACAGGAAGTACAAAATGGCTAAGCAGGGATGGAAAGAGGACAAATGTAAGGATGTAGAAGCTTATCTCACTAGGGGTAAGATAGATACTGCCTACAGGAAAATTAAAGAGACCTTTGGAGATAAGAGAACGACTTGTATGAACATCAAGAGCTCAGATGGAAACCCAGTTCTAAGCAAAGAAGGGAAAGCAGAAAGGTAGAATGAGTATATAGAGGGTCTATACAAGGGTGATGCACTTGAGGACAATATTATGGAAATGGAAGAGGATGTAGATGAAGATGAAATGGGAGATACGATACTGTGTGAAGAGTTTGACAGAGCATTGAAAGACCTGGGTCGAAACGAGGCCCCCAGAGTAGACAACATTCCATTGGAACTACTGACAGCCTTGGGAGAGCCAGTACTGACAAAAACTCTTACCATCTGGTGAGCAAGATATATGAAACAGGCGAAATACCCTCAGACTTCAAGAAGAATAAAATAATTCCAATCCCAAAGAAACCAGGTGTTGACAGATGTGAAAATTACTGAACAATCACTTTAATAAGCAACAGCTGCAAAATACTAACACGATTTCTTTACAGACGAATGGAAAAAATAGTAGAAGCTGACTTCAGGGATGATCAGTTTGGATTCTGTAGAAATACTGGAACACATGAGGCAATACTGACCTTACGACTTATCTTAGAAGAAAGATTAAGGAAAGGCAAACTTTGTTTCTCGCATTTGTAGACTTAGAGAAAGCTTTTGACAATGTTGATTGGAACACTCTCTTTCAAATTCTAAAGGTGGCAGGGGTAAAATACAGGGAGCGAAAGGTTATTTGCGATTTGTACAGAAACCAGATGGCAGCCATAAGAGTCGAGGGGCATGAAATAGTAGCAGTGGTTGGGAAGGGAGTGAGACAGGGTTGTAGCCTCTCACTGATGTTATTCAATCTGTATATTAAGCAGGCAGTAAAGGAAACAAAATAAAAATTCAGAGTAGGTATTAAAATCCATGAGGAAGAAATAAAAACTTTGAGATTTGCCGATGACATTGTAATTCTGTCAGAGACAGCAAAGGACTTGGAAGAGCAGTTGAATGGAATGGAGAGTGTCTTGAAAGGAGTATATAAGATGAACATCAACAAAAGCAAAATGAGGATAAGGAAATGTACTCGAATTAAGTTGGGTGATGCTGAGGGAATTAGATTAGGAAATGAGACACTTAAAGTAGTAAAGGAGTTTTGCTATTTGGAAGCAAAATAACTGATGATGGTCAAAGTAGAGAGGATATAATATGTAGACTGGCAATGGTAAGGAAGGCACTTCTGAAGAAGATAAATTTGTTAACATCGAGTATAGATTTAAGTGACAGGAAGTCATTTCTGAAAGTATTTGTATGGAGTGTAGCCATGTATGGAAGTGAAACATGGACGATAACTTGTTTGAACAAGAAGAGGATGCAAGCTTTCTAAATGTGGTGCTAAAGAAGAATGCTAAAGATTAGATATGTAGATCATATAACTAATGAGGAGATATTGAATAGGTCTGGGGAGAAGAAAAGTTTGTGGCACAACTTGACCAGAAGAAGGAATCGGTTGGTAGGACATGTTCTGAGGCATCAAGAGATCGTCAATTTAGTATTGGAGGCCAGTGTGGAGGGTAAAAATCGTAGAGGGAGACCAAGAGATGAATACACCAAGCAGACTCAGAAGGATGTAAGTTGCAGTAGGTACTGGGAGATGAAGAAGCTTGCACATGATAGAGTAGCAGGGAGAGGTGCATCAAACCAGTCTCAGGACGGAAGACCACAACAACAACAGTGTAATGGACGAAATGCGATGAATCTGACTTTGTAATAACCTTACCAACAAAGATATGCCTATGAGGGAGGAGCTTACTGCAGCATCTCTCAGAAATACTTCACATGGGGAAATTGATGAAACACGATGATTCTGGCTTTGTAGTAACCATACCAACAAAGAGATGCAAATGAGTGAAAAGCTTTCTTCAGCTTCTCTCAGAAATACTGCCTATAGGGTAAAGGGTGAAGTGCAATGATTCTGGCTTCATAGTAACTATACCAAGAAAGACATGCAAAGGAGGGAGGAACATTCTGTAGCTTCTCTCAGAAATGTTTCACATCGGGTATGGATGAAATACAATGATTCTGGCTTTGTAGGAACCCTAACATCAGAGACATGCCTATGAGGGAGGAGCTTCCTGCAGCTTCTCTTTTATGCTTCACATCGGGTAATGGATGAAATGCAATGATTGTGTCTGTGTACTAATCATACCAACAAAGAGATGCAAGTGAGGGAGGAGCTTTCTGCAGCTTCCCTCTGAAATACTTAACATAGGGTAATGGATGAAAAAGATTATTCTGGCTTTCTAGTAACCATACCAACAAAGAGACGCAAGTGAGGGAGGAGCTTTCTTTGGCTTCTCCCATAAAAACTTCACATCAGGTAATGGATGAAATGTAATGATTGTGTCTGTGTACTAATCATACCAACAAACAAAAGCAAGTAAGGGAGGAGCTTCCTGCAGCTTCTCTCTGAAATACTTCACATAGGGTAATGAATGAAATGCGATTATTCTGGCTTTGCAGTAACCATACCAAAAAAGAAACGCAAATGAGGGAGGAGCTTTCTGTAGTTTCCCTCAGAAATACTTCACATCAGGTAATGGATGAAATGTAATGATTGTGTCTGTGTACTAATCATACCAACAAACATATGCAAGTGAGGGAGGAGCTTTCTGCAGCTTCTCTCTGAAATACTTCACATAGGGTAAAAATGAAATGGGATGATTCTGGTTTTGTAGTAACCATACCAACAAAAGACACAAATGAGGGAGGAGCTTTCTGTAGCTACCAACAGAAATAATTCACATTAGGTAATGGATGAAATGTATTGAATGTGTCTGTGCACTAATCTTACCAAGAATCAGATGCAAGTGATGGAACAGCGATCTGCAGCTTCCCTCAGAATAAGTTCACATAGAGTATTAGATAAAATGCGGTTATTCTGGCTTTGAAGTAACCATATTAGCAAACAAATGCAAATGAGGTAGGAGCTTTCTGTAGATTCTCTCAGAAATATTTCACATCAGGTAATGGATGAAATCTAATGATTGTGACTGTGTATTAATCATACCAAGAAACAGATGCAAGTGACGGAGGAGTGTTCTGCAGCTTCTCTCAGAAATACTTCACATAGTGTAGTGGAAGAAATTCAATGATTCAGGCTATGTAGTAACCATACCAACAAAGTGACGCAAATGGGGGAGTAGCTTTCGGTGGCTTCTCTCTTAAATACTTCACATTAGGCAATGGACGAAATGTAATGATTGTGTCTGTGTACTAATCATAACAACAAACAGATGCAAGTGAGGGAGGAGCTTTATTCAGCTTCTCTTTGAAATTCATAACCTATTGTACTGGATGAAAGGCAATGATTCTGGCTTTGTAGTAACCATACCAACAAAGAAACGCAAATGAAGGAGGAGCTTTCTGCAGCTTCTCTCTGAAATACGTCACATACGGTAACAGATGAAATGCGATGATTCTGGCTTGGTAGAACCATACCAACAAACAATTGCAAATTAGGAAGGATCTTTCTGTAGCATCCCTCAGAAATACTTCACATCAGGTAATGGATGAAATGCAATGTTTGTGTCTGTGTACTAATCATACCAACAAACAGATGCAAGTGAAGGAGGAGTTTCCCATACCTTTTCTCTGAAGGTAATGGATGAAATGCAATGATTCTGGCTTTGTAGTAACCATACCAACAATCAAACCAAAATTCGGGGGAGCTTTCTGTAGCTTTTCTCAGAAATACTTCACATAGAGTAATAGATGAAATGCGATGATTATGGCTTTGTAGTAACCATAACAACAAACAAACGCAAATGAGGCACTACGTTTCTGCAGCTTCTCTATGAAATACATCTCATGGGGTAATAGATGAAATGTGACGGTTCGGCTTTGTAGAACCATAGCAACAAACAAACGCAAATAAGGGAGGAGCTTTTTGTAGCTTCCGTCAGAAATAATTCACATCAGGTAATTGATGAAATATAATGATTGTGTCTATGTACTAATCATAGCAACAAACAGATGTAAGTGAGGGAGGAGCTTTCAGCAGCTTCTCTCTGAAATACATCACATAGGGAAATAGATGAAACGCGTTGATTCTGGTTTTGTAGTAACCATACCAACAAACAAACCTAAATGAGGGAGGATGTTTCTGTAGCTTCCCTCAGAAGAACTCAACATCAGCTAATGGATGAAATGTAATGATTGTGTCAGTGCACTAATCATACCAACAAACAAATGCATGTGAGGGAGGAGCTTTCTGCAGCTTCTCTCTGAAATACATCACATAGGGTAAAAAATGAAATTCAATGATTCTGTCTTTGTAATTACCATACCAAGAAACTAACGCAAATGTGGGAGGAGCTTCCTGTAGCTATTCTCAGAAATAGTTCACATAGGGCAATAGATGAAATGCGATGATTCTAGCTTTGTAGTAACCATACCAAAAAACAAACAGATGCAAGTGAGGGAGGAGCTTTCTGCAGCCACTCTCTGAAATACATTACATAGTGTAATAGATGAAATGCAATGATATTGGCTTTGAAGTAATCATACCAACTAACAAATGCAAATGAGGGAGCAGCTTTCTGTACCTTCCTCAGAAATACATCACATCATGCAATAAATGAAATCAAATTATTGTGTCTATGTACCAATCATACACACAAACAGATGCAAGTGAGGGAAAAACTTTCTGCAGCTTCTCTCTGTAATACATCACATTGGGTAATAGGTAAAGTGCAATGATTCTGGCTTAGTAGTAAACTTACCAACAAATGCACGCCAATGAGGGAGGAGCTTTCAGTAGCTTCCCTCAGAAATACTTCACATCAGGTGATGGATTAAATATAAAGACTGTGATGGTGTACCAATCATATCAATAAACAGATGCAAGTGAGGGAGGAGCTCTCCGTAGCTTCTATCCGAAATACACCACATAGGGTAAATAATGAAATACAATGATTTTGGCTTTGTAATAACCATCCCAACAAACTAAGGCAAATAAGGGAGAAGCTTTCTGTAGCTATTCTCAGAAATACTTCACATAGGGTAATAGATGAAGTGTGTTTATTCTGGCATTGTAGTAACAATACTAACAAACAAACGCAAATGAGGGGCAACTTTGTGTAGCTTCCCTCAGAAATACTTCACATCAGGTAATGGATGAAATGTAAAAATCGTGTCTGTGTACTAATCATACCAACAAACTGATGCAGGTGAGGGAAGAGCTTTCTGCAGCTTCTCTGTGAAACACATCACATAGGGTAATGGGTAAAATGCAATGATTGTTACTTTGTAGTAACCATACCAACAAGCAAATGCAAATGAGGAAGGAGCTTTCTGTAGCTTCCCACAGAAATACTTAACATCAGGAAATGGATGATATGTAATGATTGTGTCTGTGTACTAATCATACAAAAAATCAGATGCAGTTGAGGGAGTTGCTTTCTGCAGCTTCACTCTGAAATACATCACATAGGGCAATGGATGAAATACATTGATTCTGAATTTGTAGTACCCATAACAATAAACAATGCAAATGAGGGAGGAGCTTTCTGTAGCTACCCTCAGAAATATTTCACATCAGGTAATGGATGAAATGTATTGATTGTGACTGTGTACTAATCATACCAACAAACAGATGCAAGTGAGGGAGGAGATTTCTACAGTTTCTCTCTGAAATACATCACATTGGGTAATGGATGAAATGCAATGATTCTGGTTTTGTAGTAACCATACCAACAAACAAACACAAATGCGGGAGGAGCTTTCTGTAGTTTTTCTGAGAACTATTTCACATAGGGTAATAGATGAAATGTGATGATTCTGACTTTGTAGTAACCATACCAACAATCAAACGCAAGTGAGGGAGAAGCTTTCTGTAGCTTCCCTCAGAAATACTTCATATCAGGTATTGGATGAAATGCAATCATTGTGTCTGTGTACTAATCATAAGAACAAACAGATGCATGTGAGGGAGGAGCTTTCTGCAGCTTCTCTCAGAAATACTTCATATAAGGTTTGTTTACTAATCATATCATTAATCAGAAGAATGTGTGGGAGCAGCTTTCTGCATTTTCTCTCTGAAATACAACACATAGGGTTATAGATGAAATGCGATGATTCTGGCTTTCAAGTAACCGTACCAACAAACAAACGCAAGTGAGGGAAGAGCTTTTTGTAGCTTTTCTCAGAAATATTTCACATAGGGTGATAGATGAAATGCGATGATTCAGGTTTTGTAGTAACCATACCAACAAACAAACGCAAATGAGGGAGGAGCTTTCTGTAACTTCCCTCAGAAATATTTCACATCAGATAATGGTTGAAATGTAATGACTGTAGTAACCATACATAGGGTAATGGATGAAATGCTATGATTTAGGCTTTGGAGTAACCATACCAACAAACAAAATCCATAAAGGAAACGTAATGATTGTGTCTGTGTACTAATCATACCGAACAAAGGGATTCAATTGAGGGATTAGCTTTCTGCAGCTTCCCTCAGAAATACTCCACATCAGGTAATGGATGAAATGTAATGATTGTGTCTGTGTACTAATCATACCAACAAACAAATGCAAACGAGGGAGGAGCTTTCTACAGTTTCTCTCTGAAATAGATCACATTGGGTAATGGATGAAATGCAGTGATTCTGGTTTTGTAGTAACCATACCAACAAACAAACACAAATGCGGGAGGAGCTTTCTGTAGATTTTCTGAGAACTATTTCACATAGGGTAATAGATGAAATGTGATGATTCTGACTTTGTAGTAACCATACCAACAATCAAACGCAAGTGAGGGAGAAGCTTTCTGTAGCTTCCCTCAGAAATACTTCATATCAGGTATTGGATGAAATGCAATCATTGTGTCTGTGTACAAATCATAACAACAAACAGATGCATGTGAGGGAGGAGCTTTCTCCAGCTTCTCTCAGAAATACTTCATATAAGGTTTGTTTACTAATCATATCATCAATCAGAAGAACGTAAGGGAGGAGCTTTCTGCATTTTCTCTCTGAAATACAACACATAGGGTTATAGATGAAATGCGATGATTCTGGCTTTCAAGTAACCGTACCAACAAACAAACGCAAGTGAGGGAAGAGCTTTTTGTAGCTTTTCTCAGAAATATTTCACATAGGGTGATAGATGAAATGCGATGATTCAGGTTTTGTAGTAACCATACCAACAAACAAACGCAAATGAGGGAGGAGCTTTATGTAACTTACCTCAGGAATATTTCACATCACATAATGGATGAAATGCAATGATTTACGCTTTGGAGTAACCATACCAACAAACAAAATCCATAAAAGAAATGTAATGATTGTGTCTCTCTACTAATCATACCAAAGAAAGGGATTCAATTAAGGGATTAGCTTTCTGCAGCTTCCCTCAGAAATAATTCACATCAGGTAATGGATGAAATGTAATGATTGTGTCTGTGTACTAATCGTACCAACAAACAGATGCAAGTGAGGGAGGAGCTTTTTGCAGCTTCTTTCGGAAATACTTCACATAGGAGAATAGCTGAAATGCAATTATTCGTGCTTTGTAGTAACCATACCAACAAACAAACACAAATGAGGGAGGAGCTTTATGTACCTTTTCTGAGAAATATTTCACATAGGGTAATAGATTAAATGCAATGATTCTATCTTTGTAGTAACCGTACCAACAATCAAACGCAAATGAGGGAAGAGCTTCCATAAGCTTCCCTCAGAAGTAGTTCACATAAGGTAATGGATGAAATGCAATGTTTGTGTATGCGTACTAATCATACCAACAAACAGATGTATGTGAATGAAGAGCTTTCTGCAGCTTCTATCTGAAATAGATAACATATTGTAATAGATGAAATGCGATGATTCTGGCTTTGTAGTAACCATACCAACAAACAAACGCAAATGAGGGAGGAGCTTTCTGTAGCTTACCTCAGAAATACTTCACATCAGGTAATGGATGAAATATAAGGATTGTGTCTTTGTACTAATCATTCCAACAAACAGATGCAAGTGAGGGAGGAGGGTTTTGCAGCTTCTCTCAGAAATACTTCATATAGGACAATAGGTGAAATGCAATTATTTTATCTTTGTAGTAACCATACCAACAAACAAACACAAATGAGGGAGGAGCTTTCTGTACCTTTTCTGAGAAATATTTCACATAGGGTAATAGATTAAATGCAATGATTCTATCTTTGTAGTAACCATACCAACAATCAAACGCAAATGAGGGAAGAGCTTCCATTAGCTTCCCTCAGAAGTAGTTCACATAAGGTAATGGATGAAATGCAATGTTTGTGTATCGTACTAATCATACCAACAAACAGATGTATCTGAATGAAGAGCTTTCTGCAGCTTCTATCTGAAATACATAACATATTGTAATAGATGAAATGCGATGATTCTGGCTTTGTAGTAACCATACCAACAAACAAACGCAAATGAGGGAGGAGCTTTCTGTAGCTTACCTCAGAAATACTTCACATCAGGTAATGGATGAAATATAAGGATTGTGTCTTTGTACTAATTATTCCAACAAACAGATGCAAGTGAGGGAGGAGGGTTTTGCAGCTTCTCTCAGAAATACTTCATATAGGACAATAGGTGAAATGCAATTATTTTATCTTTGTAGTAACCATACCAACAAACAAACGCCAATGAGTGAGGACCTTTCAGTAGCTTTTCTCAGAAATATTTCACATTGGGTGATAGATGTAATGCCATGATTCTGATTTTGTAGGAACCATACCAACAAACAAACCAAATGAGGGAGGAGCTTTCTGTAGCTTCCCTCAGAAATATGTCACATCAGGTAATGGATGAAATGTAATGATTGTAGTAACCATACATAGGGTAATGGATGAAATGCAATGATTTAGGCTTTGGAGTAACCATACCAACAAACAAAATCCATAAAAGAAATGTAATGATTGTGTCTCTGTACTAATCATACCAAACAAAGGATTCAATTGAGGGATTAGCTTTCTGCAGCTTCCCTCAGAAATAATTCACATCAGGTAATGGATGAAATGTAATGATTGTGTCTGTGTACTAATCATACCACATAGTGTATGCTGCCGTGGTGTGTGCCTCGCCCTTGCCTTCGGCTGTTATTGGCACAGTGCCCGAAGGGCTCAGTCCCTCCGGAGGCCTTGCGCCACCACTGTTATTCCATCTTAGCCACGTATCACGGCTCTGGCATTGTCTACACTGACGGTTCGATGGTTGCTGGTCGTGTCTTTTATGCCCTAACTCTAGGGGACCATTGTGAACAACTTTCATTGCCGATTGGCTCAGCTTTTACACTGCTGACGTGGTCACCATCTTTTGAGCTCTAGAGTATCTCCGCTCCTGCTCAGGTGAGTCCTTCATTATCTGTGGTGATTACCCGAGCGGATTACCAGCTCTCGACCAGTGTTTCCCTCGTTCTCGTCTGGTGATTCCTATCCAGTTGTCCCTGCATAATCTTGCCCGTTGCGGCAGATCTGTTGTCTTTGTTTGGAACCCAGGCCATTTTGGGATACCTTGCAATGAAACTGTTGACTGCCTGGCGAAAGAGACCACCAGTAAAGCATCTCTGGAGATTAGCCTCCCGGCGACTGATTTGCGGGCACTATTACGCCACAAGGTTTTAGATTTATGGGACAGTGATTGGCGCAACCTGCCCATGCCAAACAATCTCCGTTATAACAAGGAGACGATGACTGTGTGGTGGTCATCCATGCAATCCACCGCAGGGACTCAGTCATCCTTTGCTGTCTCCGCATTGGCCACACCTGAGTGATGCACAGTTATTTCCTGTGTCGTGAGGATCCACCTCTTTGTCGTTGTTGGGCGTCCTTGACAGTGGTCCATATTCTGTTGGAGTGCGCCCTTTTAACTGTGCTCAGACAGACTTTTGCGCTGGCTGAAATGCTCTCTGCGCTTTTAACTGATGACTGTTCCATAGCGGACTTAGTTTTGCGTTTTATTCGGGCAGGGGGATTTTATCGCTTAATGTAAATTTGTGTGTTTTTGTGTTGATTCTGGCCTATGGGCTACGATTTTAGTCTGCTTTTTTTAATGTGTTTCTCGGTGGTTGGCTTTTCCTTTTCTGTTTCTATGGTCGGCCACCCACCGTCACACTCCGTGCGATTTTAGTTTGTCTTGTCTGGTCTTTGTCTCAGTTTCTCTCGTTCTGTGTCATCTGTCCTCTCGTTTGTTGATTGTTCTTATTCTCTGTGGGTGTTTTTAGTATTAGAAAAAGGGACCGATGACCGTAGCAGTCTAGTCTCTTTAACCCCCACAAACCAACCAATCCTAAGATGTCTACCTCAGTTGGAGATGAAATGTCAGAAATAATTTTATACATCAACCGTGCTGTCCTCCCACAAGCCAGTCCAGAAGTTTTGACTAATGTGAACAGTCACTGTGAAAGCCTATGTTGTGTAAATGTGTGCTTGTCTCCTGAAGTGTACCTGGTGAAAGGAGGAGTAGGAGGTGGGTTAAAGCTCGTGGTGTGAGTAGCTTCGCAGTATTGTCTATCCTTCACGTAACATGTGTTTTCATTCTTGATAAAACACTGAATATTAGTCATCGACAAAGTTTTTTGTTGTAGCTCGTGTATTTAGATGAAACAGTACTAACCTGGCATACATGTTTCCTTGGGATTGAACTAGAATGCCATGAATTTCAGCCACAGTCTCCAACTGTTTTCACTATTTAACTTAAATTATTATCGGACCTGTCTGAGGAAATGTGTGTCAAGTAATGTACTTCAAAAGGCCTTTCTGCTGTGCTCTAAGTCCTCATGTTCATATACAGGATTGAAGCAGTTGAGAGTTGAGTGTTGAATCACGGTTCTGCACTATCCCCGATGACCACTGTCAGCACGTGTGGCGGCAGCTTGGGGGACATTCCACTCTTCCAGTGTTTTGGAAAGGCACAGTATGGCCAGAAAATGGTTATGACTGTAGGTTGCAGTTGATAGTGATTGAGGGAACTGTGACGGAACAACAACCTTTCAGATGTCGATAATTCTCGTGTTACATCTTGTATGACAGTATCGTGATGTTATTTCCAACACAACAGTGCTCATCCACACAGTGGCATGTGTATGTATCAATTGTATGCATTGTATTAGCTGCTCACATAGTCAGCAATATCCTTAGATATGTTCCCTGCAGAGCATATGTGGCACGAGCTTGGACATAAACTCTGCCCCAGTGTCAGTATCCAGAATATTGTGGACCATTACAACTGTTTGAGGCCAGCTTGCCCGAGGAAGGAATCTAGTGGCCTTATGACACCCTCCCAAACAAACAAGTGTATGCAAGAAGGGCAATTGGGTGCATGTCATATTGATAAGTGAGCTCATACTGCCAAGTTCTTTGTAAATCTGACTCAATTTTGTAATCACTAAAGTAACATCACATACCGTCTGAACCCATGGCATTTCTTTTCTTTCTGTGAATTTCAATTTCTTAGCTGGGCAGTGTTTATGAACATCTTGGGCTGAAAGAAAATTAGCATGATATAGAGACGTAAAACTATTAGAGACGTAATTAAATGTAAAAGAGTCACTAAAAACATATTTAAAGTGAAAAGCCTGAAAAAACACCAAGTTGTGTGTCCAGAAAATCTGTATCACAATGGGTTAACAGTGAGCAGCAACTGCAACCAAATGGGAAAATTATCTTCTTCCGGCCCAGGATGTTGTAGCAGATTTTCTGCAACTTCACATTCCTAATGCTTCTGTATATTTCTTCCTGTTTCTACAAAGTCCATTCCTGGCAACTATAATTAAAATGATCCAAGTCACTGTCCTTCTTTGTATACTAAGGTGTCTGTCTGTAAATAATTTACTCTTATTTCTGGAGGCTTGGGCATTCCAATTCTTCTCTTAATATCCACTAGTTTTTGCCCTCAACTATGTTGGCACGGATCTTGAACCTGCATGAATTTTGAGTAGCCCTGAAGCTTATTATCCATGGGAAAAATGGATATAAAGAACTGAAAGTGAAGTTGTCAAAACGATGCAATGGTAAAGAATTGATATGTTTGTAAGCACAGCTACCGATATTTGAAGTATGAAATAGCAAAACGCCTGGATAGGGGAACAAGCTAGTGGAGTTTTTAATGAAAATACAAAAAATTAAAGAATCTGTAGTTACAAATAAGTCAGTTCTTTACTGTTGCACCCTTTTGACAGTGTCACCTTCAGTCTTTTATATCTGTTTTCTTGCTAATAAGCTTCAGGATATTTATGAACATTCATGTCAATGAAGTCGTTTGCTTAATAAGCTTATCAGTGACAATAGTTAAAGTAATTTGTGAATGAATTCAAGAATGTCTGTGGGTAATGAAATTAAACTGTTAACATTAGTAAGATTTTGGAAAGTTTCATCATCATAATACTATTTACTACTTTTTACTGATTTTTCTCATTTCTGGTCCCGGTTTGTTTTGTTTAGTTTTACAAAACTTCCACTGTCCCGATGTTTTTTTTCTTCCAGTATAATGAAATGATGCTTATATGAAACTGAGTTGATCCACATAAAGCACTTGCAGTACCTTGCAGGCCTGCATACAATAAAAAGTATTTAATATTGCATTTTTTGTAATCAGTTCAGCATGCAACTCTTTATACATAACCTGTCAGTAGCTGCCCACAGAGTTATTTTCAATTCTCCTGTAATTAAATAACATAAAACATGATAAATAGATGTAAAAACTTTTTATAATACGGAAAAATGCCTGTACACCATTATTATTTGCAATATGTAGATAGTCACAGGATATGTGGTGCATTCCCTTATGGATCTGAGTTACTGGGAACACATTTGTTTCCATACTATTCGGGCCCACATAGTTAAATGTACAGTTCAGTTTATCATGTTTTATAGATAGTTTCACTTCAAAATTTCTCTGAGGGTTGAAATGCTTTTATAAATATGTAATGTTGGATCATTGGCTGTTGTCAGCTTAGCATATAATTTTAATGGTCTTTTATCCATTCTGGATCTTTCTGAACTCAACAGCTGTGAACAAATGTTGATTAAGAATGCAACCAACCATGAGTACTTCTAAGAGTATTAATTTAAATGCCATTACCAGTCTCAAGCTATTATGGCTGTCTACAGGTTTTTATTTTATTTACTTACTTTTTTTAAGTAATTGCAACAATGTGCTAATATACATGTATTTGATAAAATATAAAATGAAATACTTACATACCCTCGATTTGTTTTGTCGGTATCATTTAGGCTTTCTTTGGTCCTTAAGCATTTTCAGCATGACACACGAAGAGTTAAGAATGATAGACAATGCACTTCTTCTAAACAATCCACTGTGTTGTGCACACACTTCACAGTATTTTTCATCAGTTGCAGCCTTTGACAAGTACTTCACATGTAATGATTTTGCTTACAGTGAAAAGTCTATCCACTGACCAAAGATATCACTCATTTCTCAACAAGGAAACATCTCATCTACTGTATGTTAAGTAAAGAATGTGTGGACGATGCAAATCTAAATAACAGAAAAATGCTTTGTCCAGAAAAGTGCACTTCTTACAGGTGAGGAACTCTAATTGTAGCATGTCATAGGAGAAATTAACAAGAAGATTTATCAGGCTACTCTCGAGAAGCAATGGCATGTGTTTTGATTTTGGTCCCTGACAATATTCTTCAATTGATGTTAAGTTGGGCAGCTAGTGGAATAATGATACCCTTGTTCAGAGTCCTAACACAGACCAATCATGTTTAATTTGTGTGAAAAGTGCAATGAACATTTTCAGGATTGTTTGTTAGCCAGCTGTAGTTGCTCATTTAGAATTTGCTGAGGTGAATTGAAGGTGTTAATGCATATTTCTAGTTATTTTAAGATGCCCATTTTCCTCCATAAGTTAGTTGTATATTTTGTTTGTAGATTACCTTTAGTGTTTGAAATGCTGTATCTATATTGAGGCATGTGAGTGGCAGTTGCAGATTTACTTAAATGTTTTTAGTCTAAAAGCATCCTTGTATTTATGATATCTTGAAGTTGCTGCCAGTCAGGCCAAGATAAAACCTGATGCAATTGTTACAATCAGTACTGTGTATTCCACAGTTTTTAGAGACCCAGCCCAATGCTTTTGGTTTTATGTACTATGTTATGTTGCAACATTTAGTGTGCATCTATGGTCGAAATTGTGCAGAAAATATTAGTAAGTTACCAGATTCAACCATAGAATGTTTATGAAATATTACATATGTCATGTTAATTGAAAGGGGAAACAGTTTTTTAATTAACTAATCCATACATACAGCAATAACATCTTTTACAGTTGTAGATGATGATGATCTGCTGTTAATTTTGAAGTGTTTTGTACAATTTTTTATACACATTGCCAAACAATTTTACAATTTACGTAAAAAAAAAAAAATACAGTTTGTGTCGCATAACTACACACTGGGTGAGCGAATATTTGTAGTTTGGGCACTGCATTTCAGCTGTCTTAAGTACCTTGACAATACTTTTAGCATCCCCTTGTATTCTTTGTGTTGTCTCTTTAGCCCATTTGAAAAAGCAGAGTCATTAGCTCACAACAATGTTAAGATGACAAAATTGTATTAAGTATGGAAATTATCCATCACAGACACTGGGTGCAGAATTTCACATTATTTCTAATTAAATAATAATAATTTTTTCAATGCCTGCTTGATGTTACATAAATAATCATGGACTTTTTAGTATTAACTATTTGAGAGGTATGCTTCATTTTTTTTTAATATCAGGGTATTAATTCATTCAAAAAATTTATGGTGCAGTTTTATTCCTTTGTAGAAAATACTGGCTGCTGTTTTGTTTATCTTGAAACATGAGTCGGACAAAACTGACATTTACTCAGATCATGTGAATACTGCTGTTTGTGAGATAACTGCTTTGTTCTGTATAAGCCAAAAATATTGTTATTCAGTCTGATATTATGTAATTGCCCAAACTATGAGGTTTGTGGTGGGATTATTTGGGACAGAGATGCTACATATTAGTATGTTGTGCAAACAATAATGTAAAATGAATGACTTACAGGGGATGATGTGAAGTTTGCACTATGTGCAGATTTAGACTGCTCAGCTATAACTTAAGTTGTATTTACCAAATGTTGAAAATTGATCTTCTACCTTAGACTTATAATTACCTTTGATGTTTACATTCTGTATGTAGCAAACATCACTACAGAAATCTGCCGTTGCACTGCTTTTAAAAGTTCTAACTGTTTGATAGTAATTTGTCATGTTGACATAATGATTATTCCTTAATCTAGAATGTTTCTAGTTACGTAAGTACTTTTATTCATGTTATATAGTAACCTGTTTATACATTATGTATGTAAATGTTTATTGTTCGCTAGGAAACTTAAGTTTGGGTCAACACAATTCCAAACAGACAGTTATAATTTATGATAATAATTAAAATAGTTTATGCACAATTATCTTAAAATATTCAAAAATTAAATGTAAACTTAGTAACAATCAGATTAATGCTTAAAGACATTCTTTCCTTTCTTACTGTACACTGATTTCTGCAGGCATTTTTGAGTGTAAAGATGCCTTGCTGGTACCTGGTACTTAATGCTGTAAATGTTAGCTATGTTAGCTTCAGTTTTGCTTGGTTACTTTATATTTGTATGCATCATATGGGAAAAGTCAAAACAATACTAGTTTTGTGTAAAACAAATGAGCTCTGTATTCGCATGTTAACAATACTATCAGAGGTGATGACATTATGTGATCATCAGAAACGTCATTTCTATGATGTTTCTGGATGTAACAGCACAACTAGTGCTGCAATCGGGCTGATTTGACGATGGGACTAGTGCTACAATGGGACTGGCATGAAGATGAAAACGTTCTTGAGTGGATAACCCTCTCTGGGGTGCAAGAATTTCTCTTGATAGGTGTGCAGCCACCAGGATTACGCTCTGTTCATAGCTGTATTGGACATTCCATATTTCTTAGACTCCTGGATCAATCTGTACTGCTATCATGCTGTCTACCACACCCTGTTCTTTGTACCTCCCTCTGCAGGTGCAGTGGGTAACATGACACTTGTGAAGAGGCTACAGTTTCCTTTCCAAGAGAAAATTGGTCCTACACAGACCCATCCTCACTCCATCCATGAACAACAGTTCTCAAATTTTATATGGATATGAATCTGTATGTGCATCAAAGCCCTTCTTATGCAACACAAGACATGGGTAGCCGACATACGTTTGCGGCACTGTGAACTGTAACTTGACAGCTTACCACTACCTTATCCAAGACTGCCTCTAAAGTAGTGGCAATAAAGGCTGTGCATATGTGGCATGTACTTCTTTTTGAGAACATCCATCAAGGGTTTCAGAGTATTTAATTCTACAGCATCAAATGTGTCACGAAGTGCTCTTTGACCCAGTTAAGTTATAACATTACATAAATAACACACAGCACAGTGAACAGTATTAATGGCAATGATAACAATGTCGATGACATGAACAACAATTATAATAGTCTATTCACTGGACAGTAAATTTGTAATTATTTATTTATTCTGTTAGATGAGTTGATTGTTAATCAGTGCAATGATGACTGCATTACCACCTGAAGCAAGACTGCTTAATACAAATTTCTGCTTTATTCAATCAATTTTTGGTGTGCACATATGTTGCTGCAACAATAAAGTAAAATTAAATGATATGATTGAATTATTCATTTGATGGAATTCTGTATTCATTTCGATGTTAAGTACACCAGTGTATCATTTCTTTAATGCCTCATCTGAATCCTTGTCACTATAGCCTTTTTTACCTCGAATTTATGTATAGCATTGCCTAACACTTGTTTGTAATTTAGTTTTCAAAGCTATAATTGTAAAAAAAAAAAAAAAAAAAAAAAAACATGTTGTTTGTGTTTAATATGTTGTTTAAGTTTAGTATGTTGTTTCACTGTTAGTTTGTTCTGAACATTAAAGAATTTTACTAACTATCCTGCAATACATTATTAAAGTTATCCCCTACTGTCACTCGCAGTGTTTTTTGTGAGTCATTGTAATATGTTGACGCTGATTTACACTTTTATGGCCACTTACCATTATTTTGTTACTGATCTCTTATAAAAGCAAATTCTTGATTTATATACTTCATCTATTTTTATATCTTTATTGCCTGTTGCGGAAAGTGGATGTTAACAATG
Source organism: Schistocerca gregaria (assembly GCF_023897955.1). Taxonomy (NCBI): domain Eukaryota; kingdom Metazoa; phylum Arthropoda; class Insecta; order Orthoptera; family Acrididae; genus Schistocerca; species Schistocerca gregaria. The sequence continues at coordinate 318,105 of NW_026062002.1, read as the reverse complement.
TTGTTGAATTATAGTGTAAGCGGCTATGCCTTCATCCAGAAAGAAATAAAAATATGTTTGACATGTATAGGTATTTTAATTCATCTCCCTAAGGATATCTCACATATAACTTATTTCACCTCTGGCAGTGTTTATTAATTTGATGTGGTAGTCAGGAAGCAACCTCAAGATGTAAAACAAACTCTTGCAACGTTTTTGTCCATAAAATTTGGAATTGGGAAGAAAGATAATGGTGGCAAGTGCTGTTATCAAATACACAACACTGAAATGGTTGTATTTGAGTGGTTATACACTACATTAGAACAGAATTTTCCAATAATCAAAATTTCTTTTGTGACAGCATTATGGGATAATTTTCTCCTATTCCCACATGAGGGTGCACAGATAGCTTGAGCATTTGGGAGCTTCTTCCATACTCAGTTAAGAGAGTTAGCTCTGCCAGTAACACTGTGACAGTTTTTTACATACAGAGGATGACAGTGTGCGGTTCAACAGGCAGGTCCTGTCAATAACAGAGAAGCTGTTGAAAGCTTGATTTCTCCCTAAAACCTTAAGGGGCAAGTAAATCTGAAAAACATATCTAAAAATTTCATAATCTTGTTCTGATTGTGTAGAAACAATTGTTACTCCTAAGTAACACTCGGACGCAATAAATAAGCCCTGTTGTGGTAAATAAATTTACACTCATATTTAGGGTACGCTAATTATCACATTCGTTTAGGGAGTGACTCTTTATCATGTTAAGGCACCATTTTCCAAATTTTAAGTGGTATGTAAAATCTTGTGGCTTTTGCAAACTGAGAAAGAGGAACTTGCAGTTTATTTTATGCCATCGACAGGAAAACTGTGAAGGCCTAATGATGTAAATAGAAAGGTATACTAGGGTTTAACCTCCCATTCTTAATGATGCTTTCACAGTGCTCTCCCAGAAAGTAGGTGGTCACAAGTGCATGGCATACTGTCTCATCTGTTCCAAAACACAAATATTAGGGTATGAGATTGATAACCATTTACCATTCATTGTTCCACAGTGAGAAATATTTATTGGATTTTTCAGATTGGTGCAACAGGTAAATCAAATATACTGGTGCCCGTTGCAATTTATTGCTTCAAAATACCTATAGAAACAACTGTGGGAGCTCTCACACAGAATCTTTGGTTTGTCATCTCTCTGTAGTTATGTCTGGTATAGGCAGCGCACGATCCTCATCTCCATTCAACAACCTGTAGTAGTATTCATGGAAATCCGTAGGAAACCCACCGTTCCATAGTAACACTCTTGTCTCTCATTTGCTGTGAATAGATCTTTAAATTTGCTGCTGCACTTTGTACTTTCTTGATGCAGTGGACCTGCTGTGCAGTTCAAATACTTCTGGCCATGTAATTTTATTTCTGTTTGCAGATGATTGAGGACCGTAAGAAAGCACATATCTACTCAGACTCACGATAAAGTAATGTAACCACTCTTAACAAACTCCTCTAATGAGACGAGTGTTCAACGGAAATAATGGTATTGTCAGGAATGCCCCTAGGGAAGTGTTTTCTGTAAACATAATGATTTGGCAGGCAGGGTGGGGAATAATCTGCGGTTGTTTGCAGATGATGCTGTGATACAAGATGATTTAGACAACATTTATGGTTGTGTGTGTGTGTGTGTGTGTGTGTGTGTGTGTGTGTGTGTGTGTGTGTGTGTGTGTGTGTGTGAGAGTGAGCGAGAGAGAGAGCGAGAGAGAGAGAGAGAGAGAGAGAGAGAGAGAGAGAGAGAGAGAGAGAGAGAGAGAGAGAGAAGGATGTGTTAACGGAATTTTCAAATGACATATAAGTTGTACATAGATGCTTTGGGAACTCGTATGGGAATCCCTGGAGAGAAAGCAATATTCTTTTTGAGGAACACTGTATAGAGAAATTTAGAGAACTGGCATCTAAAGCCGAATGCAGAATGATTCTACTGCCAGCAGCATACATTTTGCATATGAATTATAAAGATAAGCTATAAGATACTGGGGCTTACACAGATGCATATAGATATTCATTTCTACCTCACTCTTTATGCGAGTGGAAGAGGAAAGGGAATGACTAGTAGTGGCACAGTGTACACGCACACTACAGCTGCTGGTGGAATATGTATGTAGGTGTGGCCAGGCTCATAACAGGAGCTGTCATTCAATCTTGCTGTGACAGAAAAGTTTCTGGATCATTGTCGCCAGTGTCCATTTTCTCCACGAGTTCAAAGACACTGCCAAGCCATGACTTCAACCCACAGGTGGACCTCCACAGCAGGGTGGAAGCACAAGCACTGCTGTGCCTTGCTGATCTTAATGAGTTAACTCCACTCTTCACTAATCTATACATACACGACAAAGGGCACACACGGTTGGTTGGCCCACACTTACTGATTACTTAAAATAGGTTTTTAACAATTACGAATGTCGTTCCTCGGCGTGAGAGATAATAAATGCATTTCAAGTTCTTGTTAAGATTGATCACACTTATAACATTTCCAGTTAAGGGTAATAGTATGTAATTAATTCGTAAGGACATAGTTTATAACCATGTTTTGGTGGAAATAGTTTAACTGTTCTTTACCATAGGGAGTCACATGCTGATGCTGGGTTCTGTACTGCACTACGTTACTTCAAATCTGATTTGTGACAAATATTAAATGGTGTCTCTGTACAGGTTGACTTGTCATTTTCCAGCTAAGTCTCTTTACTTTTGACTATTTTGGAGACTATGTCATTATTGTGACACAACATCACATTGCAGCTTAAAATATTTGTAGCACCAACATTTACAACTCAATTTTTGGACAGACACTGTGTACATATATTATTTTTGAGATGATATTGTCCCTTCTTTTATACCTCCATTCAAAAATAGTTTAGGTAATTTCCTCTATGTATCCGCCTGACCCCAGGTAACACCATCCCTCTTATGGGTCCGTCTATGTCCCCCTCACTTCCATACATAAAATGGGGTTCACTGAACTTAAAAATTGAAACTATATCTCTTTCTGTGTCAAAAGTGTCTACATAGCATATTTAAGTTTTACTTGATACATGGGTTTCCTACTACTTTCCATTCTGTCACTCTTACTGTGCCTTTCACTGAGTCATACCTTCCCTCTATGTTATATTAACATTTAATAACGTGCTTTCTCTGATACAAACTTAAGATTAACTACAGACTGTTCATTAAGACCTCATTTGCTGTTACACATGGAAATGTTGTTATCCAGTTTGTTCTTATCAATAGAGTTGTGCACCACTCATTTTGAAATCATGAAGTAGTACTGAGAATACAGAAGTTTCTTTAATTTGTTACTTTTCCTCTCAACTACTTTGTCATATACTAGGTATATATGTGATACAGCAGCTTTTCACTTTCCACTGAGAACACATCTATCTTTTTGTTAATCCCAATTGAAAAAAACATTAAATTATCAAACTCAAAACCTTTGTTTATCGTGTGTCAAACACTTTATGCCCAATTATGTAACATATGTATAACTATCAGCTTTTTCATACACTTTGACACATATAAGGTTCACACACAAGTTACTAGCATTTTCGTTTTGCATGTTGCTACGGGTTTCTTTATCAATTGCCATTTTAATTTGTAGTTCACTGTTGCTATCTCAGTTTACATTTTGCCATTTGGAGATAGTGAGTGGAGCTGTGGACGCTAGAAAGTGGAGTGCCAAATGGAATAATCTGAACATTTTCTTCTTGAGTTCAGTAGAGGGGTGACAGCAGTGAAGGCAGCCAGGAACATCTGCACCATATGTGGGGATAATGCTATTCATCAGAGCACAGCAAGAATATGGTTTTCTCGTTTAAAGGAGGACCATTTTCACATTAGTGACCCACTAAGTTCATAAAAATGCGAAGGCCTTCCTGAAGATCATGGAAAGATTAATCCACAGTGATACATGCCAGTGTATTCAAGATCTGGGTCATTGATGATCATGATCATTCCACCACTGTGCAAATTTTGCATGCAACAGAAAGGTTACAAAATGAGGTGTATGAGTACCGCATGTCCGAAGTGAAAACAGCGAAAATCAGTTGGTGGTCATATCTATCTCTATTTGCTCATCATCAAGTGGCTCATGAAATACTGAACATTACAATTGTTGTGGGGTTAGGGGTCAAACCCGGGACTCCACATGGCAGACCTGAAGCTGGGACCCACCACACCGTATTTCGTCAGGAGAGCGAGCAAGTTCAAGAATTTTGAGAGGCAGTGCAGAGTGATACAGTGGTATTCAGTAACATTGCTTTATTCAGCTAATTTACAGTATTTGATGGTGAAGCGTAGTGTCAGCGTGCTGCCCGCCCGATGTCCTGCAAGTCCAGCCGGCTCAGCAGACTCCTGGTATGCCGATGCCGCTGCTGTTGTTATCAAGGCTGCCTGCCAACGGAACTTGGCCGCCGCTCTCCCGGTCACCACCCAGCGATGCGTAGCGCCTTGCGACTTTCTCCGCCCCATTAGGCCTGCTCTGTCTGACCAAGGGATGAAGGTGGATGTACTGGTCACCCGTAGCCCTCAGGCCACCGCTGCTCCCAACACGTGACCTGACTCAAACCCACGCGCACCTGGATTCTGTGCTGAAATTTTCCGCTAATGATGCTTGCCAGATGGCAACACCCACTGCTATCTCTGGCGCTGCCGTAGCGCTACTCTGCTACCCTCAGGGTACGCCTTGCCCGGACCCAGTACGCCAGGTGGGAAGCAAACTTGGCCACTACACTAGAGTGGAACTGAGTCCCTCCTGGACCTGCTGCAGACCTCTCTCACTGCCGTTTTTCAGGCAGACCGTGCTATCTCCAAGTGGAAGGATGCCATTCCACCCTCCCCTGGCGTTGTGTCCCCCGATGCAGAATATAGCCCGAGCAACAACATAGAAACAAAGTACAAATTTATACAGAATGCTTATAATATTGCTGCCAGACTGGCCACTATAAGCATAGACCAGCACAGGTCTGTCCCGACGCTCCACTGACCTGGCAGACCCTGTCAAGCTAAACTTGCCCATCTATTTATATTGGTTTCTCCCTTGGTTCTGACATAGTGTCAGAGAGAGACAGGAACAATTGTAGGGATAAATTCCTACAGGTCAGTCATTTACAAATATCCACTTCTGGCTCTGGCCTAGTGCCCCACCTCATATATCCACTAACTAAGAGCAACGCTGCAGTTTCCTACCTTGTTGTTGCTCCACTCAAAACAAATCGTGCATGCAATACTGCTGTCGCAGCTCTGCGACGGCAGGTGCCATGTTTACCTTGCCTGGCCTGCTGGCTGTCGTCCGTTACGGCACTCTGCCAGCGGCCCCAGATTTCATCCCCCTACCGCGCCTTTATTGAATTTCGAAAAAATTTCCCTTTCCCTTGACTAGACTGACACTAGTGTAGCACTATCCTGGTGATGAAAAATTGTGTCTGTATGCTAACATAAGGAAAAGAAAGGATTGGTTGAGGCCAAACAAAGGAGCAACATCCCATACAAAAATCTGCATGCTTTCACATAAGATAATGTCATGCATCTAGTGGGACGACGATGGTGTGGCGTATTATGAATTGCTTCCGCAAAATGTAACGGTCGCTGCTGACATTTTCTGTCAACAGAAAAGATGTCTTGCATATACAGTCTAAGAACAGCAACCAGGAAGTCCACGTGAAGCAATACTGATCCATGAAAGAGCCTGCCTGCATTCCGTACAGTATTTTTTTGTCAGTCTAGCAAAAGTTGGGTTGGGAAGTCATGTCACACCCACCTTATTCACCTGATCTTGTGCCTCAGATTTGAGCCTTTTCCACTCTCTATCAAATAACTTTCGTGGAACTTCCCTTTCAGATTAAAAAAGCGTTCTGAACATGACTCAATGAATTCTTCACCAGAAAACCATGCCATTTCTATTTCACAGAATCGAAAATTTCCCCAATGTTTGCTGTCCATCGTAAGCACTGAAGGATGATATATTATTGTACGCTGAAGTCTCTGTTATGTTTATTAAACCTATAGAAAAAGTATACAAACTAATGCACCAGCTATGTACCTGTGTTGGAGCCTAGCGCAATGGTTATCATATAAACATGACGTAAAAGTTTGTTGGATCAAAAAATGACAAATGAAACTTTTTTTCAATTTATAAATCCGATCAAAAGAATGTGATTATTATTTTTATTCAATTAATTCGTTTACATGTAATTTTTGATATTATTGTTTGTTTTATTTACCCTTATTTTTCTTTCTGTCGTTCTTTTTTTCTCCTGGAATCTGCCTGTATCACGTATAATGTGGAAATAATTGTTAATGTGTGTGTGTCCGTCTCGAGTTGCTTCATAGAGGTTAGCTTTAACCACCAAAAACAAAGCAAGTGCAGATTTTTAAATCTGCACAGATTCTTGATTGCTATTCTCTCTGATGCATTTCACATCATGGGGTTGTGGTTAGCTTAGGACACAAATTTGAATTCAGGGCTTTGTCTGCCATGGTTGTCATTTCTCACTTAGAACCAGCTGTCCACAGACCATCTCACATTTCCAATGTACCTGGAAGTGGCTGCCTCCGACATTACTTTGCATTAATTGGTGCATAGTAATGAAGTAAAACAAATTAATATTTCTACTTTGACAGTTCTCTGCAATTTATTGCATAATTTGGTAAACCATACTGTTTTTTCTGACATGCTCTGGTGGTTTCCGGTGATTAAGGGTGTCAGTGTGGTACTGGTGTGCAAGACTCACACTCCCTCTTGGCTATCGAACTTACTTGGAGTTGCTTCGCCGATCATCTTTTCAGGATAGCCAGCTGTGATGTCCTGCATGACTTCTTCTCTGAATATAGGATGCTACATGGAGGAAATTTTTTATACTTTCAAATATTCTCGAGTGTACGGAGTTATTTTAAAACTCAATCTCACTGCGTTTTCATCACACACAACAGTTCTGACAGACCGGAAGGTTCCGAGCTTACAATAAATGTTTTAGTTGTATGAAAACTATCACATTCATTTTTCCATAAATACAGTCTACAAATCTCACAAAGTTTAACAAGACAACTGTCTGGACCTTACTTATTGATTCTTTCTCTTACATTCGTAATTGTCCCTTCTCTTCTTTCAACAACATTCAAATGTTCACACAGTAATGTTTCACGTCGCACGGAGTACGGCGCGTTTATTCCTTGAGCTGGACGTGTAACTCCAGGCGACTACCTGCCCACGCCGATCATCCGTCCCATACACGTCCGTCCTGCACACACATAACTGTGGTGCAGTAGACACAATTCTACTCATCTCTAAAATAACGCGTGTTCAAGACGGTGGAAATACGAGGGTCTCTAGAATTTACTCTGAAATTCTTTAGGCATTACAATGCCTTCCAGAATGCTGGAAGTTAGAAAAGTATAATTGTTAAATTGTCATTACTTCAACACCCCCCCCCCCCCCCCATCAATTTAATAATTTCCTAAATTGCCCATAAAATTCACTATCCCCAGTTTTTGACACAGTCTATTGAAACGTGCACTCTTAGCTACTTTTGGTAAAATATGTGCCATTTGTTCCTCGGAGCTAATGTATTGAACATTCAGATGGCCTTTGTTGTATAGCTCTTGTGTAGAATGGATTTCACATCCACATGCTTCAGTCATCTATGTTCCCACATCCGTAAATGACAGATTCTTCAAGAAGATGCTTTAGACATGGGGTGTCTGTCATAGCTGTCGCCGAAGCTGGATATTCTGCTTCTATTTCATAGTGAAACTCATCTGTCTCCTTGTCACCAGAAGCAGTATTTTCGAACAAAAAACTATAAGAAAGTGAAGAAGACAGAAGATCTACAACATAACACAGTCAGAATCAACATAGCAGTAATAGCATTTAAAATTTCCTTTTTGTAACACAGGCCAACATCAAGTGTTCCTTTAATATATCAGAGAATTCATTTCAAAAATTTCTACTCTAATTCTGTTGGTTTACTTTGCTGTCTACTAAAATAGTTAAGTGATGCAGTTCGTCTGGTCATAGCTGTCATTATACACATTGAAAAACACAATAATTGTCCATCTGGTTTAAATTCATCCATTTGACCACAAGCATCTCCACTGGATTTGACTTCCATCGATGTTCTCAGTGTTTACAGTCTTCCATGTTGAATCTTTTCAATAAGTATTCAAGATGAACATAGTGACAAAGAAACATTTTGCCACTGTTGCTCTGCATATTTATTCTGAGGAATGATTTTGGTTCTCCAAGTTCTCACATTCGACATTTTAATTAGATCTTAATGTAGGTGACTTTTTTTTTACTATTACATCCAGCTGGAATATTATCTACTTATGGAAGCAAATTGAGTATAATGATCATCAATGATTTCAACATAGAGACATCTGCCAATTTTGGGTTGTCGAAACATGATTTCCTTCATAAAACTGTAAAAATTTTTTTTTAGTTTGCATACAAGACTTTTCTTAATCTTTACACCAGGTCTCAATGCAGGAATCAATTTTGTACATCTGTTTGTTCAATAAATGAATTATGTTCCTTCACCACACTAAGGAGCATTCTTAGTGTTGTGAATTGAGCAAGTGGAGTATAGTCATATCTCTTTCAATATTTCCAGACATGTCTATTTTTACTTTGAACATCCTCTTACTGTCAGTTATACTTTTATTTGCTGTAAGTGGTGCATAAGTCAAAGTTCCATTAGATGACTGAGAGCCCAATTTTTCCTTTATTGCTTTTTTCCATTCTTCTTCTACTTCTTCTTCATGATGCCTAACCTGAACGTCTTCAGACTTCTGAGGTAAGTTTTCCCACGAATGTTTTTGCATTCAAGGGAAACACTGCATAATCCTTGAAAAACCTAAATTTTCTTCTTATTCTATTGCTTTTCCGCAAAGTTTCTGCTCGCTTCGACTTCTTCTGACATCGTGGGCCAGGAGTTACCTTCAACAGTTTGCACAAAATCAAGGACTTCAAAACAGAACTAACTTTGAGGAAACTGAAGAATGTTCTGAATTACGTTGTTCACTTAAATGGTCTTCTTCGAGATCCAATCATCACTGCTTTCAAATTCAAATAGAAACTTATCTTTCTCAAAAATTACATCTCTCCCAAATACAACTTTGTGTTGCTTGGCGCACCATACTCTGTGGCTAATTAGACAGTTTCCAGTCACGAAACATTTTAATGGGCTAGTTCCTTTTCAATACTTTCCTTGGAATGTGCCACTATGCAACACACCCAAAGTCATATTTGTTCAAATTTGGCTTTCTTCCATCCGATAGCATTTCTAGAATTTGTGCATCCAAGAATTGTGCAATGAGCCTTTTCAATGACAGTATGATTTAGTCGCTCTGCCACTCCATTTCGTAATTGAATTTGCAAATATACTCATGCCCATTGTCACTTTTAAATCTCCTGATTTTCAGCAAATACATACTTTGGAAATACGAAGCAAGAATTGTTACCAATATTGTATCGACCACATTGAGTTCAGTGAGCGGACTCATGGGTATTATATACTGTAGGACTGTAGGTTTCGGAGTGTTTTTCTCGTGAATATCTAGCCATCTGGCCGTATCGCTGGGGCATTGTAACTCTATAGGGTAGTGCTGACAACACATGCCATCCCACTCTTAACTTCATTTCCCAACCCTCGCACTCCCCTTGTTAGTGTGTGTATATACACGATTGAATCATTTCTGTGAGCTGCAGCTATAGCTATCACCCTTTTGAATTGAACCCGCTGAATTTTTAAAAACAATCATCATCCAGCCATTTATAGTTTATGCACTGACAATTAATTATTTAGTGAACCTAACACTAGAAGAGCACCTTTTAGTTTTAATTTGAAATTCCAGTCCACAAACTATGCTTTCAACATAAATTTCTCCAACCTTTATTCTTATTTGATTCACCAGTTCATTCACATCCATCAAAGAACAGATTAATTAACTAAATATCCTGTTACCCTCAAATCTAGAAACCAATCCACTTTTCCACCTGGAAAACTTCCAGTAACAGCTGAGAAAGAAAAATTCTTTTCATTTCTGTTTATTTTTTGGAGAGATTTAGCTAACTTTGCAGAACTATACTTCTATGCTTTTGTGGCAATCTAACATTGTATTTTTCCCCAATAATGGCATTGTTTCCCACATCTGTAACACATATATTGGGTTGGTACATAAGTTTGTTGCGTTTTTCTGTACGTTTGATAAACACAACAGATACACATACACACCCTACTCATCCATAATATATTCTCCTTCACTATTTACAACAGTCTATCAATGCTGAGATAACTTTTTGATTCCATGACTGTAGACATCGAGTGCTTTTGAGGTGAAGAACTCGTCGAGCCATGGTAGGAGCACCTTTTGCATCCGGCAAAGCTTAGCTTGAAGTTTGTTCGATAGGGAGCAGGTAAAACTGAGGGTGCAAGATCAGTTGAATAAGGTGAGTGCAGAATGACCTCCCAACCCAACTCTAGTATAAAGTTTTTGGTCAGTCTAGCAGAATGGGTGCGGGCGTTATCGTGGAGTAGCATCACTTTTCGCAGTGTGCCTGGTCTTTGTCCTCGAATTGCGTCCACAAGATGTCTCAGTTACTGACAATAAATATCATCAGTGATGGTTACATCTTGGGGAAGCAATCTGTACTACACCACACCATCACTGTTCAACTAGATGCGTAATATTATGGATGCATGCAGGCTTTTATATGGGGAGTTGCTGCTTTGTTTGGGGGCAACCATTCTTTTCTTTTCCTTATGATCTTAGGATAAAGACACCATTTCTTGTCATCTATAAGGCTATAACGATACAAGTTAGGAATGGTCAATGTTGCCTTCAAGCAAATTGATCACGAACAATGAGAAAAGCACATACATCCACCTGCTGATTTATGTGTTTTCGGCTTAGAGCATGTGGTACCTTTTTCAACCTTCTCCATTGCATGCAAATGCCGCACGATGGTAGAATGATCACAGTTAATAACATTTGCCAGTTCTCAAGTTTGCTGACATTGATTATTGTGGGTTAATGTGTTTAAACAATCTTTATGAAACTTCGACTGTCTTCCTGAATGTGCTGAATCACTAATGTCAAAATGATCCTTCTTAAAACGAGAAAACCGCATTCTTGCCATGATCTGTCTCATGGAATTATCCCCCTCCCTCATGTGGCGTGAATGTTTCTGACTGCCTCCGTAGCTGTCATTCCTATTGAACTGTAATAGAAGAATACATCAGAAATATTTAGATTTCTCCACTAGGCACTCCATTTTCTAGTGTCCAAACCTCCACTCATTATCTCTATATAACAAAATGACAATATGGGAACTCATATAGCAACAGTGAACTACAAAGTAAAAAATGACAACTCCTAGCATCCACAATATCCACTAAAATCTTATTTTTAGACAAAGCTTTGGCTGCATCATACATAGCTTGAGACTTGGTTGTCTCTGAATACATCCTTTTACCTTGCTGTCAGATGCTGTCGACGATGGCAATTCATTTACTGTCCAGTTGTTACCTTTAGAATTATTAAGTTTTGCTTCTTTGTCTAGTAATCTACCCTTTAAGAAATTCGGTTCCAATTCCTCACTTGAGAAGGTATTCAGAGCAGTAACAACTATTTCGGATTCTGGTGGAATTGTTTGTAAGAAACCGCATACTATATCAGTTCCTCCAATATTATCATCCGATTCTTCAAATTACCCATTAAGTTATGAAACTCCAAAATATTAATTTCAAGAGTTATTGTCATTTGCATTAAACTTTAAAGGTCGTTCTTAATAAAAGCCATACCTTTCAGCTCAAATGTTTGAATTAATGTATTTCTCATTTTTGGTGTAGGCCTACTCCAAGCAACTTTGTGAAATTCTTTTGATTACTTGAGACTTATATTTCTTATCGGTTTTGCCAAGCTCTCCCAGAAGAGTTTTCTTCCACGTACACTATTCAGCTGTCTCAGCCATGTCCATGTATCTCTTTCACACAAAACTCACTTCCAGCTCACATAGAAGTATTTAAGTCCTAAATTTTCAGTTGCTAAAGTTCTTCCCATTAAACAACAGTACCTTGTATTCCTCCTCCTCTTGAGCCATGACTCTAAATTAGGTACTGGATTAATTTTTTCCACCTTTATTTGTTGTACTGCAACACCTGGCACCTGGGTCCGTGACCAGTTGCTAAGAAAATAAAAGTTATTTAGGATAAGTAATTTCAACTCGTTACTTTACACAATTTACAATCAAGCCACGGGACAACAATGAAGACAAAATACAAACAGAGCGAAGAAACACAGAAAAAACACATAAAAAAGACAAAGAGAAAATAACTCAAAGGATTATTATTACATTATCATCATTTCAACACACTTTGTATTAGATAGGAAACTCCATGTCCAAACAATGAACAATGGCACCATTTAACCAAGATATAGAACAGCCTGCCACCACAAGTAAAAAACATAGCCTTGATTTTAGAAATCTGAAATCATTAACTGATCATTGCTTTGCATTGTGTGAATTTTTGGTCCATATGTGTACAGTGAAATATCAAACAAGTTGCAAGTGCATGAACGATTTTTATAAAATTAATAATCACTGTGAACGAGACTTTTATACAATGTGTAGCTATCTCCATACTGTTGTCTTTGTCCATGTTTGTTCTGTATTGTAACACTCTTATGGTCTCCTTCAACTATTATTTATTGTCAACTCAGATTATACAACCTGGGCCCAGCAAAAATTGTCATTTTAACAGCCCTGGACATCTGCTGCCGTTTAGGTTACGGAATCTTCTTCTTGATACAATTATGAAGTGTAGTGGTATGACCGAGAGGGAATTTGTTCTCGCTTGATATGGCTAATAACTATATGACATTGTTTGTCGTCTATCTTGATATATACACTCCTGGAAATTGAAATAAAAACACCGTGAATTCATTGTCCCAGGAAGGGGAAACTTTATTGACACATTCCTGGGGTCAGATACATCACATGATCACACTGACAGAACCACAGGCATATAGACACAGGCAACAGAGCATGCACAATGTCGGCACTAGTACAGTGTATATCCACCTTTCACAGCAATGCAGGCTGCTGTTCTCCCATGGAGACAATCGTAGAGATGCTGGATGTAGTCCTGAGGAACGACTTGCCATGCCATTTCCACCTGGCACCTCAGATGGACCAGCATTCGTGTTGGACGTGCAGACCACATGAGATGACGCTGGCCAGGGTAGTTGACTTACATCTTCTAGAGCATGTTGGGTGGCACGGGATTCATGCGGACGTGCATTGTCCTGTTGGAACAGCAAGTTCCCTTGCCGGTCTAGGAATGGTAGAACGATGGGTTTGATGACGGTTTGGATGTACCGTGCACTATTCAGTGTCACCTTGACGATCACCAGAGGTGTACAGCCAGAATAAGAGATCGCTCCCCACACCATGACGCCGGGTGTTGGCCCTGTGTGCCTCGGTCGTATGCAGTCCTGATTGTGGCGCTCACCTGCACGGCGCCAAACACGCATACGACCATCATTGGCACCAAGGCAGAAGCGACTCTCATCGCTGAAGACGACACGTCTCCATTCATCCCTCCATTCACGCCTGTCGCGACACCACTGGAGGCACGATGCACGATGTTGGGGCGTGTCCGGAGCAAGTATGGTTGGTCTGATACATCGGTGTCAATGTGTTCTTTTTTCCATTTCCAGGAGTGTATGTAAGGCTGTAAAAATGAATTTTACTGCAGATGTTTTCCCCAGTATACAGTAAATCAGTATCTCCTGGCGTAATGGTGTACATTAGAGGTGACAAGAAAATCACATAACTGATAGAAATTACTGGTTATTGAGAAGTAGCAGTTACTGTGATAAGGGCTCATCTGATACTAGCAGTTACTTAAATAACAGTGCTTTGCGCCACCTGTTTACAGAAGATCATACTATGCTTTCACGTCAACTAATCTGAGATCTGGCTATGATAGAGAGGGATATGTCATCTGGAAGATGTTCTACATGTCACGGAAATAACAGAGACTACGCGCCATCTACTGATACAACTATGTGTTACTTTGTGCGCTCTCACTACTTTCAGCACAAAAATTAAATAAAGTTAATGTCAGAGTGGTTGCTGATAGGAGCAAACTTAAAGGCATTGTACATGTACTAGAGTTCCCTTGGGTCATTAGTTTGGGCAGTTAGTACAAATAAAGCAATTGGAGCGACAATGGAAATAACTGTCAGAGGTTGTTATTTTTCTCTAGCTGTTATTATTCTCTCACAGTTTCGTTCTCTGACACTTAACAGGCTACCACTACAGGTAACCCAGTGACATGTCCGGAGAGAATAGTTACTGGAGTGAGCAAAATATTTTTGTACCGCTATGGAAATAACTATCTAGAACCCCCGGTGTCCAGCAGTTGACAACTAATGGGATTCTATTCTTTCCATTTCTTGTAGTTCCTGAAACAGTTGACCTTCTATCTGGCCTTCGGTTGTGTTAGAGGGTATTGTTAATGGTTTTTAGGGTTTTACACATATTGAAATATTTGAGCATTGTAGGTGATCTAAAAATGGAAAATAGTGGAGTACCTTCTCAAGGAACACCATAGCCCCAAGTAGGAAGTGATGTAGAGTAAAGTTCTGCAGGTTAGACCACGGGCAGGGGAGAGGTGGGGAGGGGGCAGAAGTAGCAGAAACGGAGGGAAATAAAAAGACTGGGTGTGGTGGTGGAATAATGGCTGCATAGTGCTGGAACGGGTGCAGGAAGGTGTGGGATGGATGAGAACAGTGACTAATGAAGGTTGAGACCAGGAGGGTTATGGGAATATCGGATGTATTGCAGGGAAAGTTCCCACCTGCACAATTCAGAAAAGCTGGTGTTGGTGGGAAGGATCTATACAGCACACACTGTGAAGCAGTCATTGAAATATCATGTTTGGCAGCATGTTCAGCAACAGGGTAGTCCACTTGTTTCTTGGTTGCAGTTTGTTGGTGGCCATTTGTGTGGACAGACAGCTTGTTGGTTCTCATTCCTACATAGAATGCAGCACAGTGGTAGCAACTTAACTTGTAAATCACATGACTAGTTTCACAGGTAGGCCTGCCTTTGATGGGATTAGTGGTGATGGTGCCTGAACTGGAGTAGGTGGTGGCAGGAGAATGTATGGATGTAGGTGTGTTACAGAGGTATGAGCCATGAGGTAAGGGATTGGGAGCAGGGGTTGTGTAAGGATGAGTACATTATGTAGGTTCGGTGGATGACAGAATACCATGTGAGGCATGGGAAGGATAGTGGTCTGGATACTTCTCATTTCAGGCCACGACAAGAGGTAATCGAAACCCTGGCAGAGAGTGTAATTCAGTTTCTCCAGTCCTGGGTGGTGCTGAGTTATGAGGGGCATGGTCGTCTGTGGTCAGACAGTGGGATTTTGGGAGGTGGTGGGAGACTGAATAGATAAGGCACGCAAGATTTGTTATTATACAAGGTTGGGAGGATAATTATGACAGTGAAGGCTTCAGTGAGATATTTAGATTGGGGCTGCTCATCACTGCAGATGCGGTGACCAAGTGGGGATAGGCTATACGGAAGAGACTTCTTGGTATGGAATGGATGGCAATTGTTGAAGTGGAGGTATTGCTGGTGGTTAGTAGGTTTGATATGGACGGAGGTACTGATGTGACCACATTTGAGGTGGAGGTCAACATCTAGGAAGGTAGATTGTTGGGTTGAGTAGGACCTTGTGAAGCAAATGGGGGAGAAGTAGTTGAAGTTCTGGAGGAATGTGGATTGGGTATCCTTATCCTCACTCCAGAAAGCAAAGATGTAATCATTGAATCTGAACCAGGAGTGGGGTTTAGGATTCTCTGTTTTTAGGAAGGGTTCGTTTATATGGCCCATGAATAGGTTGGCATTAGATGGTGCTATGAGGGTGCCCATAGCCATACCCTGGATTTGTTTGTGGGTAATGCCTTCAAAGCAGAAGAAATTGTGTGTGAGGATAAACTTGTCATGGTGACTAGGTTGTTGGTTTGGAATCTGTCAATCTTTGGGAAAGGGAGTGTTCAATAGCAGGAAGGCCATGGGCATTAGGAACATTAGTGTACAGGGAGGTGGCACCAGTAGTGACAAGCATGGCACTTTGTGGTAAAGAGTCAGGAACTGTGGAGAGTCAGTGAAGGAAATTGTTCAAATGCCATTGAGCACTACGGGACTTAACTTCTGAGGTCATAAGTCCCCCAGAATTTAGAACTACTTAAACCTAACTAACCTAAGGACATCACACATATCCATGCCTGAGGCAAGATTCAGACCTTCAACCATAGCTGTCGTGCAGTTTCAGACTGTAGTGCTTAGAATCGCTCGGCCACTCTGGGTGGCTGGAGGAAATGGTTGGTATCTTTTAAATAGGATGGTATGATAGGGGTAATAGATTGTAGGTGTTGGTCTATGAGAGCAGCAATTCTCTCAGTAACCGGCCACAATGGGGCGTCTTGGGTAATTAGGTTTATGGACTTTAGGAATCATGTAGAAGGTAGGATTTATTAGTAGAGTGAGAGAGGTGAGCAGAGGCATGGACTCCAGGGAGAGGGTCTGAGGTGGGCATAAGGATTTGAGTAGTGATTGGAGATCTTGCTGGATTACTGGAATGGGGTTGCTGTGGCAAGGTTTGTAGATAGAAGTATCTGACAGCCAGAAGAGTCCTACTGCCAGGTAATCCTTGCAGTTAAAAACAACAGTGGTGGAGCCTTTGTCCACAGGTAGGATTAGAAGGTCAGGATCAGTTCTTATGTGGTGGACTGCAGCTATTTCTGCAGATGTAATGTTATAATGCATGTTGAGGGATTTGGGGAAAGATAGTGAGGCAACTGTTTATGCCATGCTCTGGCAGTTTCCGGTGATTAAGGGTGTCAGTGTGGTACTGGTGTGCAAGACTCACACTCCCTCTTGGCTATCGAACTTACTTGGAGTTGCTTCTCCGATCTTCTTTTCAGGATAGCCAGATGTGATGTCCTGCACAACTTCTTCTCCCAAGATAAGATGGTACTTTGGAGGAAATTTTTTATACATTTAAAATAACTCCGTACACTCAAGAATATTTTGAACTCAATCTCACTGTATTTTTATCACACATAACAGTTTTCATACAACTAAAACATTTTTTCCCCTCATGAACCATGGACCTTGCCGTTGGTGGGGAGGCTTGCGTGCCTCAGCGATACAGATGGCCGTACCGTAGGTGCAACCACAACGGAGGGTTATCTGTTGAGAGGCCAGACAAACATGTGGTTCCTGAAGAGGGGCAGCAGCTTTTTCAGTAGTTGCAGGGGCAACAGTCTGGATGATTGACTGATCTGGCCTTGCAACATTAACCAAAATGGCCTTGTTGTGCTGGTACTGGGAAAGGCTGAAAGCAAGGGTAAACTACAGCCGTAATTTTTCCTGAGGACATGCAGCTTTACTGTATGATTACATGATAATGGCGTCCTCTTGGGTAAAATATTCTGGAGGTAAAATAGTCTGCCATTTGTATCTCCAGGCGGGGACTACTCAGGAGGATGTCTTTATTAGGAGAAAGAAAAACTGGCGTTCTACGGATCGGAGCGTGGAATGTTAGATCCCTTAATCGGGCAGGTAGGTTAGAAAATTTAAAAAGGGAAATGGATAGGTTAAAGTTAGATATAGTGGGAATTAGTGAAGTTCTGTGCAGGAGGAACAAGATTTTTGGTCAGTTGAATATAGGGCTATAAATACAAAATCAAATAGCGGTAATGCAGGAGTAGGTTTAATAATGAATAAAAAAAAGGGGTACGGGTAAGCTACTACAACCAGCATAGTGAAAGCATTATTATGGCCAAGATAGACACAAAGCCCATGCCTACTAGAGTAGTATAATTTATATGCCAACTAGCTTTGCAGATGATGAAGAAATTGATGAACTGTATGATGAGATAAAAGAAATTATTCAGGTAGTGAAGGGAGACGAAAATGTAATAGTCATTGGTGACTGGAATTCGTCAGTAGGAAAACGGAGAGAAGGAAACATAGTGGGTGAATATGGATTGGGGCTAAGAAATGAAAGAGGAAGCCGTCTGGTAGAATTTTGCACAGAGCATAACTTAATCATAGCTAACACTTGGTTGAAGAATCATAAAAGAAGGTTGTATACATGGAAGAATCCTGGAGATACTAAAAGGTACCACATAGATTATTTAATGGTAACACAGAGATTTAGGAATCAAGTTTTCAATTGTAGTATATTTCAGGGGCAGATGTGGACACTGGCCATAATCTGTTGGTTATGACCTGTAGATTAAAACTGAAGAAACTGCAAAAAGGTGGGAATTTGAGGACATGGGATCTGGATAAGCTGAAAGAACCAGAGGTTGTACCGAGTTTGAAGGAGAGCATAAGAGAACAATTGACAGGAATGGGGGAAAGAAACACAGTAGAAGAAGAATGGGTAGCTCTGAGGGATGTAGTATTGAAGGCAGCAGAGGATAAAGTAGGTGAAGTGACGAGAGCTGCTAGAAATCCTTGGGTAACAGAAGAAATATTGAATTTAATTGATGAAAGGAGAAAATATAAAAATGCAGTAAATGACGGAGGCAAAAAGGAATACAAAAGGTCTCAAAAATGAGATCGACAGGAAGTGCAAAATGGCTAAGCAGGGATGGCTAGAGGACAAATGTAAGGATGTAGAGGCTTATCTCACTAGGGGTAAGATAGATACTGCCTACAGGAAAATTAAAGAGACCTTTGAAGAAAATAGAACCACTTGTATGAATATCAAGAGCTCAGATGGAAAACCAGTTCTAAGCAAAGAAGGAAAGGCAGAAAGGTGGAAGGAGTATATAGAGGGTCTATACAATGGCGATGTACTTGAGGACAATATTATGGAAATGGAAGAGGATGTAGATGAAGATGAAATGGGAGATAAGATACTGCGTGAAGAGTTTGACAGAGCACTGAAAGACCTGAGTCGAAACAAGGCCCCAGGAGTAGACGACATTCCATTAGAACTACTGACAGCCTTGGTAGAGCCAGTCATGGCAAAACTCTACCAGCTGGTGAGCAAGATGTATGAGACAGGCGAAATACCCTCAGACTAAAAGAAGAATACAATAATTCCAATCCCAAAGAAAGCAGGTGCTGACAGATGTGAAAATTACCTAACTATCAGTTTAATAAGTCACAGCTGCAAAATACTAACGCGCATTCTTTACAGACGAATGGAAAAACTGGTAGATGCGGACCTCGGGGAGGATCAGTTTGGATTCCATAGAAATGTTGGAACACGTGAGGCAATATTGACCTTATGACTTATCTTAGAAGAAAGATTAAGAAAAGGCAAACCTACGTTTCTAGCATTTGTAGACTTGGAGAAAGCTTTTGACAATGTTGACTGGAATACTCTCTTTCAAATTCTGAAGGTAGCAGGGGTAAAATACAGGGAGCGAGAGGCTATTTACAATTTTTACAGAAACTAGATGGCAGTCAGAAGTGTCAAGGGGCATGAAAAGGAAGCAGTGGTTGGGAAAGGAGTGAGACAGGGTTGTAGCCTCTCCCCGATGTTATTTAATCTGTATATTGAGCAAGCAGTAAAGGAAACAAAAGAAAAATTCGGAGTAGGTATTAAAATTCATGGAGAAGAAGTAAAAACTTTGAGGTTCGCAGATGACATTGTAATTCTTTCAGAGACAGCAAAGGACCTGGAAGAGCAGTTGAACAGAATTGACAGTGTCTTGAAAGGAGGATATAAGATGAACATCAACAAAAGCAAAACGAGGATAATGGAATGTAGTCAAATTAAATCGGGTGATGCTGAGGGAATTAGATTAGGAAATGAGACGCTTAAAGTAGTAAAGGAGTTTTGCTATTTAGGAAGTAAAATAACAGATGATGTTCGAAGTAGAGAGGATATAAAATGTAGACTGGCAATGGAAAGGTAACCATTTCTGAAGAAGAGAAATTTGTTAACATCGAGTATAGATTTATGTATCAGTAAATCGTTTCTGAAAGTATGGAGTGTAGTCATGTATGGAAGTGAAACATGTACGATAAATAGTTTGGACAAGAATAGAATAGAAGCTTTCGAAATGTGGTGCTACAGAAGAATGCTGAAAATAAGGTGGATAGATCACATAACTAATGAGGAGGTATTGAATAGAATTGGGGAGAAGAGCAATTTGTAGCACAACTTGACTAGAAGAAGGGATCCGTTGGTAGGACATGTTTTGAGGCATCAAGGGATCACAAATTTAGCATTGGAGGGCAGCGTGGAGGGTAAAAATCGTAGAGGCAGACCAAGAGGTGAATACACTAAGCAGATTCAGAAGGATGTAGGTTGCAGTAGGATCTGGGAGATGAAGAAGCTTGCACAGGACAGAGTAGCATGTAGAGCTGCAGCAAACCAATCTCAGGACTGAAGACCACAACAACAACAACAACAACAACAAAACATTTTTCGCAAGCTCGGAACCTTCCGGTCCGTCAGAAACTATCACATTCATTTTTCCATAAATACTGTCTACAAATCTCACAAAATTTAACAAGACAACCGTCTGGACCTTACAAAAGTAAGAGAAAGAATGAATAAGTAATTGTTCCTTCTCTTTCAACAACATTCAAATATTCACAAATAATGTTTGACGTCGCACTGAGACGGGGCGTTTGTTCCTTCAGCTGCACGTGTGACTCCTTACAAATGGAAGGCCTCAGACACAGCCAACCGATTCGGCTCAAATTTGGCAGGTCGCTTGTGTACAACCTAAAACGGAGGAATCTAAGATATTTTAGGTCAACACCGCCGCGTTATTGAAAAAATCACCCCTAAAAGTTATGAAGAGCAATCGGCGCAAAATTGGTGGGATCGATAGATAATTGTAAATAGAGCATTTTTCAATATCAGCTATGGTATCCGAAAACGCATACTATTCCAGAAACCGAGGAAAGAAAGTTTTACAACTGTCGCTTCTGTTCCTACTTTTTAAACGGTTTTTGCCGACAGCACTGACAGCGCAACAGCCAAAGTAACTGTCTGGGAATCTGAGAACCCGGGTTCGAATCGCGAGGAAACCCAGTGGATGTTATTATTTTCGTTTGTATTTTTCCGTATCTCAGTTCATAGGAATAGGAGGGTTAATAAGGTAAATCTATAAGGAACGATAAAAATAAGGTAGGCAAATAAATTTCTGAAACTTCTTGGGGTAGTAAACAACTAAATTGTTACTCCATGTCACTTTAGAATGGCTCTTCCAGTCACTGTTACGTGTCCTCATTTTTCGTCGAACAACTAGATGGGTGGTACTTGTCACATAAAAATTTGAAACAAATATACTCACGGCACCAAGAACATCTAATGAATGCAATCTTTCGAAAGCTACACTGTTCCTTCCCAAGAGTAGGCGGAAAACAAACTTGGTTTACATTTAAAAATGTCTTTTTCGGGAATTAATTTTGATGCGTACCACGCATACGATATCATTGCGTGAAAAATCGGTGCTGAAAGTTGGTTATGAATTATGTTGTAAATAGTTATTGTATCCGTGCGGTTGTCCAATTCCCGCTGGGTTTCCAGAAGCACACTGCAATCCTGAAGCCTGGAAATAAAGTTTTTAACCTAGCGATAGAAATCAACATCACACGGCTGGTTCACAGGTGTACAGTTGGGCGGTATTACTTTTACCGTGCACGTCGGCTGACCCTCGCCATCTATAATCATTGTGTCATATAATATAGCATTACTTTGTCCACTCCAGGAATCCACTACTAGAAAAAACTTGCTATCGGAAACGTGTGGTTTTAAAACATTCTCATGAAATGTTCTGTAAATCACATTCGTCAGTTTGGAGAAGATAATGTAAACATTTTTCAACGAGTCGGTTAAACGGTTGACCTCTTCTATAACCTGAGGACCAAATGTAACATTCGTTTCTTGTAAACACAGGAAAACCTTACGTAACAGTTTTCCAGAGGCTGTTGTGGCATGTTGCGCCGTGTACGAATGTGTTAGTAGGTTTTTACTACCAACTGCGACAAGGATTCGTTTTTCTCCCTTATGCGATAACGTGCGTCGAATGTTCACCCAATACTCGCATCCTGTATGACCGGTGTTCATCACGTAATCACTATTAAAACCGGTCATAAGTGACGCCGTTTGCCTGTTGAAAAGAGCTCCCACTTTCTGTATATCTTCTATATTTTGTACCTCCTTATGAGAGACGTATTTAGTGACGCACCGTTGACGAATTTTATACCCCGATCTGAAATTTTTTGCCCAAGATAATGATGCAGCAGACGTAGAATCCTTGTTGGCTGTATATTGAAGCGCTGCACCTGCAGCCCACTCCTGAAGTATTCTCGCTGTTACATTCTCGTTACGTCAACAAGATTCGACAAATCGGTCGTAAGTCCACATATTTATCGCCTGGTATTTGTCGTATCTTGTCCCTCCTTTAACGATATCACTTTCCCACAATTTCAAGTCCTTCTTCCGTTCCAGGGATGTTGTTGCTCCATTCTTTTGCAGTGTTTGTAAGTTCAAATTTGGATGATTCCTGGCTAGCGCTACCGCCTTAACTTTTACTTCAAGGGGTATAGAGCTGTAGTTAAGTCGTTTAGTAACCGGTTCGTGATATTCATCGGGAACGGATGAAGCACATATTCCCAGTGACGTGGAGATTACCGAAGTGTTATGACAATTTAGCGATTCACTAGTCGGGATATCTTCCACTGAATCACCTTCTGCTTCGTCTTCATGGTATAGTACCTCAGTATCAAGAAAAGCCATTTCGTTCGTCACCACCAAAAATCTCTCGACCATAGCCGTTCCTATCAACCTGGAACGCCGAGAAACAGACCTGGCTGCTTCCGGTAGTGCGTTGATAATGCATCTGTATTTTGTAAACCAAATCACAGCGACGGTAACTTCCCGGTTGCCATCGTCTGTGACAGGCTCCCAACTATATATTACAACGCTAGTCGAAGGGTGTACATCCTCCGTTACTCAGATTATGCACCTGAAAGATATGACAACAAATAATAACTAGTTACTACGGCATAAACAGACGGGCTAATTTCTACAAACTACATACAGCACTCGTCATATGTTACGGAATAACACTGTTTTCATTCACGAAACTTATTTCATTTGGCACATTAATGATGGAAAAATCACTACTGGATCCGCCAGGATCGCGGCAGCCTAATGACGGAAAACAACTCTTTCCGATTTACGTCTATAAGGCTCGTGCTGGACACCTTCTCTCTTCCAGATTCACAACTATGATATGACGAAGAGGCAACCGGGACAACATAACTCTCCCCGCGTGCATTCTGTCCCGAGCCTCGCTGTAAACAAGCGTCGCGCGGTTGGCTGTCTGTGATCCCTCGTGAGGAATTCGAAGCACTATTACAAGGGGAGGCCGCCAATTGTGAAATTTAGATTCAATTCATACTGCGCATAATAAAAGCTCATGGCCAGAGGTGTTATGTGGGAAAGCACCAAGATGTACTTCTCAGCCGTTGTCGAGAAAATCGACAGTTAAAAGAAACCGTTGCGGTGAAATACTCACTACGATTGATAGTTTTCTACAGCGTCGTGGCGCAGCGTAAAGCTCTCGGGTTCGGGTTCGTAATTCCGAAGTTCGCCGGATCGAATCTCGCGCCATGCAACCATTTTTTTTAGTATTTGTTTTTTTGTAATTCAAATGTATAATTCCCAGATATCAGTTGCAACAATTATGCATATAATAAGCTGCTGAAAGTCGTTTGTCGAGGAAAAACTGGCAACTTCGAACATCATTATGTTTTCCGCAAACAAAGTTGTATTTCATTAATGTTATTAATTGTCTTCATAATGTTAACCAAGTATAGTTAACGGAAGACGTAGAAACGATATTCCGAAACGAATACGTATAGCGTAAATCAAACGTTCGAATTAGAATAGAAACCCCACGTACACAAATTTGCTGTGGCAGGTATGAAATATAAACTCCGTTACTCGCTCGTTACACTCGAAGGACAGATGTTGAATGGGCCGAAACGAGCCGCCGCATAACAGCGTAGTTGCCTGCCATCTTCGAAAGAAGGTAGGTGCGGTCCCTAGCGCAACTTATAACATCGTCGAAAATTAGTGCGGACGTGAGAGCTTTGGTACACCCTGTTAAACAAACGGAAAAATGGAGGCTGTACAATTGGAGAGCGATCCGCCTTCACCAACATGTGTAAGCAATTCATATATGAATTACAAAACACTAATAATAAAAAATGTTGCATGGCGCGAGATTTTTTTTTTATTTTTCCGCCTCTCCCGACACGCTTCATATACCCTGCGCTGCTTGTGCTGCTAGTTAGTTGGTTAGGCGTTCCATTGATTTTTTAATTTGTTTCTTTTTTTATTTCATTTTTGTTCATTGTATCTGCTCGGGGCGGACGTCGCAAGACACCCGTTTCAGTTAGTCGTTGATCCATTAACTCAGTTTTTTTATTACAGACGGCAGCTAACACACTGACCGAACACGCTAAGCTACCGTGCCGGCTGTTCGATCCGGCCACCTTCGGATTACGAACCCGAGCGTTTACCGCTGCGCCACGACGCTGTAGAAAACTATCAATCGTAGAGAGTATTTCACCGCAACGGTTTCTTTTAACTGTCGATTTTCTCGACAACGGCTGAGAAGTGCATCTTGGTGCTATGCCACATTACACCTCTGGCCATGAGCTTTTATTATGCGCAGTAGGGATCGAATCTGAATTTCACAATTGGCGGCCTCCCCTTGTTAGTCGTAGTTGTGGTCATGTGACAAGGCTTAAAAGTTTAATACTTTACTAACCAACGGCGTTGGGGTAATTAGTTTGCCTACTTTATTATTGTCATTCCTTATTAATTTACTTACCTTATTAACCATCCTATCCCTATCAATTGAGATATGGAAAAAGACAAACGAAAATAATAACATCCACTAGGGTTCTCCAATTCCCAGCCAGTTAGTTACCTTAGCTGTTCCGCTATCGCCGCTGTCGGCGAAAAGCGTTTACCATGTGGGTACAGGAGCGACAATTGTAAAAGTTTCTTTCCTCGATTTTTGGAAAAGTTTGCGTTTGCGGACCCCATACCTGATGATGAGAAATGCTCTATTTACAATTATCTATCGATCGCTCTAATGAGTCCGTTGCTCGTCAAAACATTTAGGGTTGATTTTCTTAAAATTGCGGGGGTGTTGACCCAAAATATCTTGGAGTATTTCATTTTAGGTTCTACACAAGCAACCTGCCAAATTTGAGCCGAATCGGTTGGCCGTGTCTGAGGCCTTCCCCTTGTTAGCCAGGATCGGCGACTACCTGCCCTTGCCTATCATCCGTCCCATACATGTCCGTCCTGCACACACATAATTGTGGTGCAGTAGATACATTCTACTTTACCACACTCGTCTCTAAAATAACCCGTGTTCAAGACGGTGGAAATACGAGGGTCTCTAGAATTTACTCCGAAATTCTCGAGACACTACAATGGCTTTCAGAATGCTGGAAGTTAGCAAAGTATAATTATTAAATTGTCATTACTTCAACACCCCCATCAATTTAATACTTTCCTTAATTACCCGTAACATTCACTATCCCCAGCTTTTGACATATTTTACCAAAAGCAACTAGGACTGGACATTTCAGTAAACTGCCATTTGTTCCTCGGAGCTAATGTATTGAACATTTAGATGGCCTCGCCCTGTATAAAGACCAACAGCCGTTCTATCTATCTATTTTCGTAAGAATCTTTACATACTTCTGCAGAACTGATATTTTTCATGTTCATTAGTGAATGACGGCGCTGCTGTTATTACGCAGTTTAATCTTAGTGATTCAGCTCATATAATGTGAGTTACTTTTTCGTTGTTTAATGAAGCTGTTTAATTAAACAGTAATAAAGTACCCAATATCAATCTGGAAATATCCACCAAGCTGTGGCTAAGCCATGTCTCTACAAAATCCTTTCTTCCAGGAGAGCCAGTTCTGCAACGCTCGCAGAAGAGCTTCGGTGAAGTTAGGAAGGTAGGAGACGGGGTACTGGCACAATTGAAGCTGTGAGGACGGGTCGTGAGTCGTGCTTGGGTAGCTCAGACGGCAGAGAACGCCGTGAGGCAAATATCCCGAGTTCGAGTCTCGGTCCGGCACACAGTTTTAATCTGCCAGGAAGCGCCAGTAATAAAGTAAACTTTCATTACGTCAGATTGTTGCTGCTTACAAATGTTACTCCATAGTAATGGCCCATACGAAGGAATGAACACTGCAGCTGCAACAAATCCCAGCCACCAGGTTATTCGATGAAAGCTGCCTCGTTGTGGGATTGTGGTTCTGGCTCGGAACTTGGGTCATTTTCTTGCAGGTATCGCCAGTTTTTCTCATCCAGATCGTTGCCCGAGTCAGAATGTGTGGCATGAGACCAGCCATGCGTAGCGGTCTAGATATGAGATGCACACAGACGTATATCTCATTAAGGATATTATGAGTGCAGTTATCATGTTAGTTTGGTCACGGTACTTGGTAATGGCTGAGTGAAGTAGGCAAAATCCGCGAAATATGGAGCAATAATCACTCTTAGGTAATACTAAATAATATGCACTGAAGCGCCAAACAGACTGGTATAGGCATGCGTATTCAAATACAGGCTGAATACGGCGCTGCGGTCGGCAACGGCAATATAAGAGAACAGGTGTCACGCTCAGTTGTTAGGTCGGTTACTACTGCTACAATGACAGGTTATCAAGATTTAAGTGAGTTTGAACGTGATGTTATAGTAGGCGCACGAGCTATGGGACACAGCATCTCCAAAGTGGCGACGAAGTGAGGATGTATGTGTAGTGAACCGTGAATATCAGGAATCCGGTAAAATATCAAGTCTCCCCCATCGCTGCGTCCGAATCATTTAACGAAACATCATCGATATGGGCTTTCGGAGCAGAGAGCCCACTCGTGTATCCTTGATGACTGTACGACACAAAGCTTTACGCCTGCACTAGGCCCTTCAACACCGATATTGGACTATTGGTGACTGGAAATATGTTGCCTGGTCGGACGAGTCTCGTCCGATAGAACAGACACCATTGCTGACCTGAGGACGTCTAGAACGAAATTACGATTGTATTAATACTTTGAGCTGCTGACGGGCGTTGACGTATAGCAACAGGGACTGGTGAAAATGTGTGCCCGACCGGGATAGAGCGTCCTTCATGTAAGCAGGAGATCCCGGGTTGGAGTCCCGGTCGGGGCACACATTTTCAGCTGTGCCCGTTAATATATATCAACGCCCATCAGCAGCTGAAGGTATTAATGTAATTCTAACCTCAGACATTAGTCGAGCCATGCCACGTCGAGTTGCGGTACTTCCGTGTACTCACGGGGGCTTTACACGATGTTAGGGAGGTGTCCCAGTTTCTTTGGCTCTTCAGTGTATATGACTTAAGAGCATTGCCATATATGTAAAAATGTTTTGATTGTATCACTTATGATGCAATTTAGTGGTGATAGAGTCTTCAACGTGTTTCATCAGTACTGTGGTGGCCCGACGTGAGTGATTGTGGTTGGCAGATACCTCATTGTACTGTGGGATGTAGAACACTTAGTTCTCTCAGAAAAGGCTATATTCTCTATTACCTTTGAACTTTACCGCATTACTTAATATACTCGCTTATACAATCCTCTCCCTGTTGCATCTATACTGGCATTAACGTTGCGTTACGCGACATATTTAACAGCAGTAATACTATTTTAAAATAATGCTACTTAAATGAAGCTCGAAATGCGAGGAAGCTGCCTTATGTCATTAGGCATGTACTTTTCATTGCATATATGTAATATATTGTTTTCATAATATTTTCTTACAGCGGGTTTCCGGGTTCGATTCCCGGCGGGGTCAGGGATTTTCTCTGCCTCGTGATGGCTGGGTGTTGTGTGATGTCCTTAGGTTAGTTAGGTTTAAGTAGTTCTAAGTTCTAGGGGACTGATGACCATAGATGTTAAGTCCCATAGTGCTCAGAGCCATTTGAACCATTTTTTTTTCTTACAGACTATATTTGCAGTTACTGACGGAAACGCGCAAAATCGTGAAAAGTATTATACATATGAAGAATAAGCGAAATGCTTATGCGAAATCACTGTAGAGAATCGTTCGGTTACTCATTTGTTTGTTACGAGTGGTTTTACCTCGTAGTATATCTGGATTTTTTTTCTTTGGGACTCTGTTGATTGTCGGCAAACTGCAATTAACGAAAACGCACTGGGACATTAAAAACTGATATATTTATTAAAGTTTGAATAACGAAACTGGGCAAGCATCGTATGGCGTCCGTCAAATGAAACAATAAACGCATTTTCATATGTACGGTAAAGTTCGTAAATCACAGAGTATGTAGCTCTTCCTAAGAGTATTTGTTGCTCAGTATTTCGCGAATTTCTGTTCGCCACACTTATCCACTATCACGCACCAAGACAGAAGTCCCTTACTATCTTACTAACAGCGTGAGACCAAGCGATAGCTACTAACATAACAACGAGTCGGTGGCAGTCCGTCATGCAGGAAAGTGTGTAAGTAAAAGAAAGAAAAGAAAAGAAAAAAGAAACATTCCTACGGCCTACCCAAACCATTGTTTCCCAATCGCGGTAGATGGCGCTGTAATCGACAAATATCCACTGTGCCTGTTTTTGCATTTAAGACACAAAGCATTTGATTCTACGTTTCATTTACGATGTAAATGTAAACCTTTCTGTTCAAAAGGTACATACTGATCTTCAGACATTGCTTGAGTGTGTTGTAAATGTGTACGGGGAAAATAAAAGACATTTCTAGCAAATAAGCTACTTGTATGGTAACGTAGTTTTCTGTTTCCTACGGGGTTGGCTGTGATAAGTGCCCAAACCACGTGAATGCTTCGCCGGGCGTTGTGG
Organism: Schistocerca gregaria; assembly: GCF_023897955.1. Lineage (NCBI taxonomy): Eukaryota > Metazoa > Arthropoda > Insecta > Orthoptera > Acrididae > Schistocerca > Schistocerca gregaria. The sequence continues at coordinate 289,136 of NW_026062002.1, read as the reverse complement.
CCGAGCGGTTCTAGGCGCTTCAATCTGGAACCGCGCGATCGCTACTATCGCAGGTTCCAATCCTGAGTTCTGAGTTCTAGGGCACTGATGACCTCAGATGTTAAGTCCCATAGTGCTCAGAGCCATTTGAACCATTTGAAGCTGAATGCTTCACTTCGGTCGCCCCCCTCGACCGATTTAGATGGGCGTTTCCGCCCAACCGCTGTAAATCTCACGCTGGCCGCTACGCGGAACACAAACCACAACCACTCTAATAAGTTAAAATGCCCACAAGGTGATAATGACAGGCTCACCTGCCATGGATACTCAACGAAATCAAGCATTCCAATGGTGAGCGGCATGGGTGCTCAGCGATAGTAAGCATCCCGATGGAAACAAAATAATATTACCTCAAAAACTTGTTACTGGATCACGTTAAACGTCGATTCTAAGCAGACACTGGAACCGGTAACCACGTTACACTCTACAGTCCAATTTGGAAGAGTCAAATAGGTATCCCACTGCTGTCCAGGGCGCCTCCAGACGCACTTTCGCTCAGTTCGAAGCCGGACTGAAGAATGAAGACAGCTCTACCCCAGCCAATGAGATTCCAGGCCGAAGGCGTTTGTGGAAACCTCATGGACAGTGGTGGTATACCACCATACGACCCGACAACCAGGAGTCATGCTCCGGGGTGCCATAACTTTTCACAGTAAGGCCTCTTTGGTTGTCAGCCGCGACACCCTTACAGCACAGCAGTGGTACGTCCAAGACATTGCACGTGCTGTTTTTTTTTTTTTTTTTTTTTTTTTTTTTTGTTCTTCATGAGAAGCCATTCTGATCTGACACTTCAGAAAGACAATGCCTGTCAGCACACGGCGAGAGTTTCTACTGCTTGTCTTCGTCCTTGCCAAACCATACCTCGGCCGGCAAGGTCGCCTGGTCTCTCTCCAACTGAGAACGTTCGGAGCATTATGGGCAGCACCTCATCTGCATGGATACTCTGCAACTTACATTTAAGTGCCTGGCAGAGTGATCATCGAAGCACCTTCACAATCCTCTATTATACCAAACTCGTAAACCTCGCGGAAACAACGAACACCTATATCTTTTCGTACGAGCTCTGATTTCCCTTATCGTGGTGATCGTTTCTCCCTATGTAGTCAGTGTCAACAATATATTTTCGCATTCGGAGGAGAAAGTTGGTGAATTTCATGACAAGATTCAGTCGGAACGAAAAACGGCTTTCTTTTAATGATGTCCAGCCCAAATCCTGTATCATTTCTGTGGCACTCTCTCCCATATTTCGCGATAATACAATACGTGCTGCCCTTCTTTGAACTTTTTCGATGTACTCAGTCAGTCGTATCTGGTAAGGAACCCACACCACGCAGCAGTATTCTAAAAGAGGACGGACAAACGTAGTGTAGTCAGTCTCGTTAGTAGATCTGTTACATTTTCTAAGTGTCCTACCAATAAAACGGAGTCTTTGGTTAGCCGTCCCCACAACATTTTCTTTGTGTTCCTTCCAATTTTTGGTTGTTCGTAATTGTAATTCCTAGGCATTTAGTTGAATCTACGGCCTTCATATTTGACTGATTTATCGTGTAACCGAAGTTTAACGGATTCCTTTTAGCACTCAAATGGATGACCTCACGCTTTTCGTTATTTAGGGTCAATTGACAATTTTCGCACTATACAGATATATTTTCTAAATCGTGTTGTAATTTGTTTTGCTGTTCTCACGACTTTACTAGTCGATAAACGACAGCGTCATCTGCAAACAATCTATGACAGCTACTCAGATTGTCTTCCAAATCGTTTATAAATATAAGGAACAGAAAAGGGCCTATAACACTACCTTTGGAACGCCAGAAGTCACTTCTGTTTTACTCGATGGCTTTCCGTCGATTGCTACGAACTGTGACTTCCCTGACAGCAAATCACAAATCCAGTCACAAAACTGAGACGATATTCCAAAGCACGCAATTTCACTAAAAGCCGCTCATGTGGTACAGTGTCAAAAGCCTTCTGGATATCCAGAAATACGGAATCGATCTGAAATCACTTGTCAATAGCAGTCAACACTTCACATGTTACATAAGAACGATCTTCACTAAATCCATGTTCACTGTGTGTCAATAGATCGTTTTCTTCGAGGTAATTCATAATGTTATCCTACTACCTTTCTTGAATATTGGTGTGACCTGTGCAACTTTCCAGTCTTTGGGTACTGATCTTTCGTCGGGATTTCGCCGATCTAACGCGTCAGTTCGACAGAATTTTGGCACGATATACCTCAGGAGAACATCCAACAACTGTACTTAATAATGCCGAATCGAATAAATACCTGAATAACACCAGATGTGGATCAACGCGTTACTTACTTGCTCGATTTCTGAAGCACTTTCTGTTGGATAAATCATCCACATTGTTCTGTACATGTACTACACATCGACGGATTTTCGTCTCATTCGCATTATTCTTTCATGGCCTATAGTTTTTGTGTGTGTTATAACGTATATCCATACTCCCAGAATGACTAGGAAGATGCGTTATAAATATGGTGAAAATACTGTTTAATTATTTGCAGTATCCTTAATATGGGAAAACCAATAATAATTAGTCTACAGCAGATTGCTGTTCAAAAAGGACTGTCATCTCTTTTTTGCAAAGCATTTGCAGAAGAGAACGCTTCTGCTCATATAATGTGTTTACCTTTAATCAGTTTCAATAGATGGTTCAAATTGCTCTGAGCTCTATGGGACTTAACATCTGAAGTCATCAGTCCCCTAGACCTGGAACTACTTAAGCCTAACTAACCTAAGGACATCACACACATCCATGCCCGAGGCAGGATTCGAACCTGCGACCGTAGCAGCAGCGCATTCCCGGACTGAAGCGCCTAGAACCGCTCGGCCACAGCGTCCGGCAAATTCCAATAGATCATCGAACATTGAGAACAGCTGAAATCTCTCAAATTGAATGAAGCTCCATGGCTCGGCCGATCCCTTAACACGGTGCATGGTATTTGCGGCTGCGTTAGCAGTTCTGTTAACTATAATCCATCGTCCATCGCACGAACAAAAAGTCTTGCCCAGTAGTTGGAAGAAGTCACAGATCGCACCCGTTTACAAGAAGGGCAGTACACGTGATCCTCAAAACTTCCGTCCTGTATCCTTGATATCGATTTGTTATAGAATCTTCGAATATATTCTAAATTAAAAAAATAGCGAGGTATCTCTGACAGAATAACCTCCCCATGGCAACCTGTATGATTTCCGAAAACATTGATCACGTGAAACCCAACTCGCTATTTTCTCAGATGACTGCTAAAAGTAATGGACGAACTGAGGTAAATGCAGTATTTTTCGATTTTCGAAAAGTATTTGATTCAGTACCACGGCTATACTATTATAAAAAGTGAGGCACTATGAGGTATCAATGAAAATTTGCGTCAGTTGAGGATATTTGATAAGGAGAATGTAGCTTGTAATCTTGGATGAAGAGTCATCATTAAGTATCAAAGTAACTTAGATTGTGCCCCAGGGAAGTGTCTTGGAAGCCTTGCTGTTGATATTGTGCAGGGAAATGCTAAAGTCCGTATTATTTCAAAAGTCAATATTTCACGGAATAATGCAGGTAGAGGGAGCCGCACGCTGTAGCCGAGTTGTCTTGGGCGCCTTGCCACGGTTCGCACGGCTCCCCTCGGAGGTTCGAGCCCTTCCCCGGGCACGGGTATGTGTTTTGTCCGTAGTGTAAGTCAGTTTAAGTTAGGGACCGATGGTCTCAGCTGTTTGGTCCCATAGCAACTTACCACAAATTTCCCAAATTTAGGTTTTTACTGAAACTAAAGAAAGTGCAAATGACAAATAATCCTGAGTTAATAACGAGCATCAAAACCGTTATAGGGATTAGTGAACACAGGGTTGTCGTAGCGAGACTGTATATTGTAATCCCGAAATCCTCGAAAAACAAACAAAAAGTATACCTATTCAAAAATGTTGATAAAAATTCACTTGACGCCTTCCTGAGAGACAATCTCGACTCATTCCAAATTAATAATATAAGTGTAGACCACAAGTGGTTTGCATTCAAAAAATAGTATCGGCAGCAATTGAGAGATTTATACGAAATAAACTAACAAACGGCGGAGCTGATCCTCCGTGGTACACAAAACGGGTTAGAACACTGTTGCAGAAACAACTAAACAAACATACCAAATTTAAACAGACGCAAAATCCCTAAGATTGCGCTAAATTCCGGGCTTCTCTAAAGGATAGCCAGAGTTCAATGCGAGATGCCTATAAGAGTTTCCACGACGAAACTTTGTCTCGAAACCTGGCAGACAAATCCAAGATATTCTGGTCGTATATGAAGTATGCTAGTGGCAATTTACAATCAATGCCTCCTCTGCGCTATAACACTGGAGATACTATCGAAGACAGAGCTACCGAAGTAGAGTTACTAAACGCAGCCTTCCGAAATGCCTTCACAAAAGAAGAAGTAGTAAATGTTCCAGAATTCGAATCGAGAACAGCTGCCAACGAGAGCAACGTAGAAGTAAATATCCTTGGAGTAGTGAAGCAACTCAAATCACTTAATAAAAGCAAGTCTTCTGCTCCAGACTGTATAAAAATTAGGTTCCTTTCCGAGTATGCTGATGCATTAGCTCCATGCTTAACAATCATATACAACCGTCCGCTCAACGTGAGATCTGTACCCCAAGACTGGAAGGTTGCACAGGTCACACCAATATACAAGAAAGGTAGTAGGAGTAATCCACTAATTTGCAGGACCATATCGTTAACGTCGATATGCAGCAGGACTGTAGAACATATATTGTGTTCGAACATTACGAATTACCTCGAAGGAAACGGTCTATTGACACGCAGTCAACATGGGTTTAGTAAAGATCGTTCCTGTGAAACACAACTAGCTCTTGTTGAGTGCTATTGACAAGGGATTTGAGATCGATTCCGTATTTCCGGAAGGCCTTTGACACTGTACCGCTCAAGCGGCTCGTAGTGAAAATGCGTGCTTATGGAATATCGTCTCAGTTTTGTGACTGGATTGGCCATTTCCTGTCACGAAGGTCACAATTCTTAGTAATTGACGGAATGTCATCTAGTAAAGCAGAAGTGATTTCCGCGTTCCCCAAGGTAGTGCTATAGGCCCTTTTCTGTTCCTTATCCATATAAACGATTTGGGAGACAATCTGAGCAGCCGTCTTTGGTTGTTTGCAGATGACGCTTCCGTTTATCGACTAATAAAGTTATCAAAAGATCAAATTCAAATTGCTCTGAGCACTATGGGACTCAACTGCTGTGGTCATTAGTCCCCTAGAACTTAGAACTACTTAAACCTAACTAACCTAAGGACATCACACACATCCATGCCCGAGGCAGGATTCGAACCTGCGACAGTAGCAGTCGCACGGTTCCGGACTGCGCGCCTAGATCAAAAGATCAAAATAAACTGCAAAATGATTTAGAAAAGATATATGATTGTGCGAAAAGTGGCAGCTGACCCTAAATAACGAAAAGTGTGAGATCATCCACAAGAGTACTAAAAGGAACTCTTTAAACTTCGGTTACACGATAAATAGGTCTAATCGAAAAGCCGTAAATTCAACTAAATATCTAGGTATTACAATTACGAACAAGTTAAATTGGACAGAACACATAGAAAATGATGTGGGAAAGGCTCACCAAAGGCTGCGTTTTATTTTCAGGACACTTAGTAGATCGGTTACATTTTCTAAGGAGACTGCCTACAGTACACTTGTCCGTCCCCTTTTAGAATACTGCTGCGCGGTATTTGATACTTACCAGATAGGACTGACGGAGTACATCGAAAAAGCTCCGAGAAAGGCAGCACATTTTGTTTTATCGCGAAATATGGGAGAGAGTGTCACCGAAATGATACCGGAAGTGGGTTGGGCATCATTTAAGGCGTTTTTCGTTCTGACGGAATCTTCTCACGAAATTCCAATCACCAACTTTCTCCTCCGGGTGCGAAAATGTTTTGTTGACACCGAACTACACTCCTGGAAATGGAAAAAGAACACATTGACACCGGTGTGTCAGACCCACCATACTTGCTCCGGACACTGCGAGAGGGCTGTACAAGCAATGATCACACGCACGGCACAGCGGACACACCAGGAACCGCGGTGTTGGCCGTCGAATGGCGCTAGCTGCGCAGCATTTGTGCACCGCCGCCGTCAGTGTCAGCCAGTTTGCCATGGCATACGGAGCTCCATCGCAGTCTTTAACACTGGTAGCATGCCGCGACAGCGTGGACGTGAACCGTATGTGCAGTTGACGTACTTTGAGCGAGGGCGTATAGTGGGCATGCGGGAGGCCAGATGGACGTACCGCCGAATTGCTCAACACGTGGGGCGTGAGGTCTCCGCAGTACATCGATGTTGTCGCCAGTGGTCGGCAGAAGGTGCACGTGCCCGTCGACCTGGGACCAGACCGCAGCGACGCACGGATGCACGCCAAGACCGTAGGATCCTACGCAGTGCCGTAGGGGACCGCACCGCCACTTCCCAGCAAATTAGGGACACTGTTGCTCCTGGGGTATCGGGGAGGACCATTCGCAACCCTCTCCATGAAGCTGGGCTACGGTCCCGCACACCGTTAGGCCGTCTTCCGCTCACGCCCCAATATCGTGCAAGCCCGCCTCCAGTGGTGTCGCGACAGGCGTGAATGGAGGGACGAATGGAGACGTGTCCTCTTCAGCGATGAGAGTCGCTTCTGCCTTGGTGCCAATGATGGCCGTATGCGTGTTTGGCGCCGTGCAGGTGAGCGCCACAATCAGGACTGCATACGACCGAGGCACACAGGGCCAACACCCGGCATCATGGTGTGGGGAGCGATCTCCTACACTGGTCGTACACCTCTGGTGATCGTCGAGGGGACACTGAATATTGCACAGTACATCCAAACCGTCATCGAACCCATCGTTCTACCATTCCTAGACCGGCAAGGGAACTTGCTGTTCCAACAGGACAATGCACGTCCGCATGTATCCCGTGCCAACCAACGTACTCTAGAAGGTGTACGTCAACTACCCTGGCCAGCAAGATCTCCGGATCTGTCCCCCATTGAGCATGTTTGGGACTGGATGAAGTGACGTCTCACGCGGTCTGCACGTCCAGCACGAACGCTGGTCCAACTGAGGCGCCAGGTGGAAATGGCATGGCAAGCCGTTCCACAGGACTACATCCAGCATCTCTACGATCGTCTCCATGGGAGAATAGCAGCCTGGATCGCTGCGAAAGGTGGATATACGCTGTACTAGTGCCGACATTGTGCATGCTCTGTTGCCTGTGTCTATGTGCCTGTGGTTCTGTCAGTGTGATCATGTGATGTATCTGACCCCAGGAATGTGCCAATAGAGTTTCCCCTTCCTGGGACAATGAATTCCCGGTGTCCTTATTTCAATTTCCAGGAGTGTATATAGGGAGGCACGATCACCACCATAAAATAAGGGAAATCAGAGCTCGTACGGAAAGATACAGGTTTTCATTCTTTCCCCGCGCTATACGAAATTGGAATAATAGAGAATTGTGAAGGTGTTTCTATGAACCCTCTGCCAGGCACTTGAATGTAATTTGCAGAGTATCCATGTAGATGTAGATGCAGATGTACACCAACAGATGGCTCTTTATATGATACAAAAGCAATATTTAGCATAGCAATGGAGTTTTGAAGATGTTACTTATAACAAATGCTCAGTATGTCGGCCGTCATTCACCCACAGTGCCTGTAGTCAGGCGACAACGTTGTGAAATGCTCTGTACAACTTACCAGTTGGTATGGTGAAAAACTGCCGTCGAGTGTTGTCTTTTAGCATCGTTAATGCGGTCGGACGATCGCGGGTGACTTGAGACTTCAGCTAAGCCCACAGCCAATAATCACACGTACTGAGGTCTGGGGAGCCGGGAGTGGCTGCTCAGCTCGTGATCCTCACTAAATAATGTGCGCGAGACATCTTGCACACGTGTAGCAGTGCGGAGTGGGGCGCCGTCCTGGATAAAAGTCGTACCTTTCGGAGAGTGTTTATTAGCCAGACATGGGACGATGCGATTTAGTAACATCGCCCTACCTCCCACCCGCCACGCTGACAGTTTGCAAAGTTGCCCGTCTGTTGCCCAGTTTTACTGTCTTTTTCCATTTCAATAAAAGCCGATGCCATTTCAGGCATTTGTTTCACTTTTTACCACTCGACCGAAATTGTTCTGTGAATTAGGCTACAGGAAAGTTAAGGAGGTATTCGGGAAACAAAGAGAAGCAGCTGTACGAATATAAAGATCTCAGATGGAGAACCAGTCTTCAGCAAAGATGGGAAAGGTGGGAGGTCGAAGGAGTATGTAGAGGGTCTATACAAAATGTAGGGCAGCGGGTTAACAGTAGTCATTGTAATCACTCACGTTGTTGTTGTTGTTGTTTTGGTCTTCAGTCCTGAGACTGGTTTGATGCAGCTCTCCATGCTACTCTATCCTGTGCAAGCTGCTTCATCTCCCAGCACCTACCCCAAACTACATCCTTTTGGATTTGCTTAGTGTAGTCATCTCTTGGTCTCCCTCTACGATTTTTACCCTCCACACTGCCCTCCAGTACTAAATTGGTGATCCCTTGATGCCTCAGAACATGTCCTACCAACCTATTCCTACTTCTAGTCAAGTTGTGCCACAAACTCCTCTTCTCCCCAATTCTATTCAATACCTTCTCATTAGTTATGTGATCCACCCATCTAATCTTCAGCAGCTTTGTATAGCACCACATTTCGAAAGCTTCTATTCTCTTCTTGTCCAAACTATTTATCGTCCACGTACTCCATACAAATACTTCTCAATCTATACTCGGTGTTAACAAATTTCTCTTTTTCAGAAACGCTTTCCTTGCCATTCTCGGTCTACATTTTATATATTCTCTACTTAGAACATCATCAGTTATTTTTTTCCCCAAATAGCAAAACTCCTTTACTACATTAAACGTCTCATTTCCTAATCCAATTCCCTCAGCATCACAGGCCTTAAGTCGACTAAATTCCACTATCCTCGTTTTGCTTTTGTTCATGTTCATCTTATATCCTCCTTTCAAGACACTGTCCATTCCGTTCAACTGCTCTTCCAAGTCCTTTGCTGTCTCTGAGGTTCGCAAATGACATTGTAACTCTGTCAAAGTTTTTATTTCTTCTCCATGAATTTTAATACCTACACCGAATTTATATTTTGTTTTCTTTACTACTTGCTCAATATACAGATTCAACAGCATCGGGGAGAGGCTACAATCCCGTATCAATCCCTTTCCAACCACTGCTTCCCTTTCGTGCCCCTTGACTCTTATAACTGCCATCTGGTTTCTGTTAAAATTGAAAAACGACTTTCGCTCCATGTATTTTACCCCTGCCACCTTCAGAATTTGAAAGAGAGTATTCCAGTCAACACTGTCAAAAGCTTTCTCTAAGTCTACAAATGCTAGGAATGTAGGTTTGCCTTTCCTTAATCTTTCTTCTAAGATAAGCCGTAGGGTCAGTATTGCCTCACGTGTTACAGCATTTCTACGGAATCCAAACTGATGTTTCTTGAGTTCGGCTTCTACCAGTTTTTCCATTCGTCTGTTAAGCATTCGTTCTAGTATTTTACATCCGTGACTTATTAAACTGATAGTTCGGTAATTTTCACATCTGTCAACACTTGCTTCATTTAGAATTGGAATTATTATATTCTTCTTGAAGTATGAGGGTATTTCGCCTGTCTCATATATCTTACTGACCAGATGGTAGAGTTTTGTCAGGACTGGCTCTCCCAAGGCTGTCAGTAGTTCTAATGGAATGTTGTCCACTCTCGGGGCTTTGTTTCGACTCAGGTCTTTCAGTGCTCTTTCAAACTCTTCATGCAGTATCATATCTCCCATTTCACCTTCATCTACATCCTCTTTCATTTCCATAACATTGTCCTCAATTACATTGCCCTTGTATAAACCCTCTATATACTCCTTCAACCTTTCTGCTTTCCCTTCTTTGCTTAGAACTGGGTTTCCATCAGAGCTCTTGATATTCATGCAAGTGGTTCTCCTTTCTCCTTTCTTCCTGTAGGCAGTATCTATCTTACCCCTAGTGAGATAAGCCCTCTACATTCTTACATTTGTCGTCTAGCCATCCCTGCTTAGCCATTTTGCACTTCCTGCCGATCTCATTTTTGAGACGTTTCTATTCCTTTTTGCCCGCTTCATTTACTGCATTTTTATATTTTCTCCTTTCATCAATTAAATTCAATATTTCTTCTGTTACCCAAAGATTTCTAGCAGCTCTCGTCTTTTTACCTACCTGATCCTCTGCTGCCTTCACTACTTTATAACTCAGAGCTACCCATTCTTCTTCTGCTGTATTTCTTTCCCCCATTCTTGTCAATTGTGCCCTTATGCTCTCCCTAAAACTTTGTACAATCTCTGGTTTAGTCAGTTTATCCAGGCCCCATCTCCTTAAATTCCCCCTTTTCGCAGTTTCTTCAGTTTTAATCTACAATTCATAACCAAAAGATTGTGGTCAGAGTCCACATCTACCCTTGAAAATGCCTTACAATTTGCCGGCCTAAGTGGCCGAGCGGTTCTAGGTGCTACAGTCTGGAACCACGCGACCGCTACTGTCGCAGGTTCGAATCCTGGCTCCTTAGGTTAGTTAGGTTTATTTACTTCGGATTTCTAGGGGACTGATGACCTCAGATTTTAAGTCCCATTGTGCTCAGAGCCATTTGAACCTTTTTTTGCCATTAAAATTTAAAACCTGGTTCCTAAATCTCTGTCTTACCATTATATAATCTATCTGATACCTTCTAGTATCTCTAAGCTTCTTCCATGTATACAACCTTCTTTCATGATTCTTGAACCAAGTTACATTCACTCATAGGGGGAAATATTTGAAATATTAGAATTATTTAGAATTTCTGTAAATATTTCTCGCCGTCGTTTACGAGAGCCTGGAACATTTTGATGGTGACAATGTAGTTCGGAATATTTAAACAACTGTGGCGCTTTTTTATCCCAATTTTGCAAGGAATGGCATCAACATAACTGACCAAGCGTTATTACACTGTTGGAAATCCTTTTCACCAACCTCATAGCACTGTGCGACCACACCTCCAACCACTTCGCGAGGCTGGCCATTTCGCCTATTTCTTCATGCGTAGGCTGCACTACTCCCACTCAGGTCCATGACTGGCTACTGGCAGAGCGGAAGTTGCACTAATCCCTAAACAAAAGCTTCAGCTGGTGGCAAAGTTTCGATATTTGATACCTGAGAAATTCCTGTTGAAGCACATGCTCTCTCTCTCTCTCTCTCTCTCTCAAGCAGTCACGTCATGTAGTGTGCCACTGCCAGGACTGTACGCACCGTTGGTCATTGTTGGTTTAAACCACAAACAAAGCAGCATTTACCTGATAAACCCCAGGTGTGGATGTCTTGGAAATATTCCCGCACTCTATCAGACTGATTGCGTAATTAATTACATCGATACCCTTTTTGTGGACAGTTTTTCCTTGCTTCCTATTGGTGGATAATAGAACTGGAATATTTGATGGGATGTTATCCTACAACCTCCCAGCCGGCCGGAGTGACCGAGCGTTTCTAGGCGCTTCAGTCTGGAACCGCGCGACTGCTACGGCCGCAGGTTCGAATCCTGCCTCGAGCATGGATGTGTGTGATGTCCTTAGGTTAGTTAGGTTTAAGTAGTTCTAAGTTCTAGGGGACTGATGTCCTGAGCTGTTAAGTCCCATAGTGCTCACAGCCATTTTTACAACCTCCCAGTATGCAAACCCTACTGTTATTTTTTTCACTTGCCTCCTATCGGTTGATACTAGTACAGTTACGTCATTTGGTAGAAAGTCCATTAAGTAGAAGGTAACTGAAAATTTCGAAGTTCAGTTCAGTTGCACGCTATGTCTATAAACAATCTGTGGAGGGTTTGTACTGGTGCTACAATGCGATGGAGATGGAGGAGAACGAGAAGGAAGGGTCTACTGCCTGATATGATAGAGACAACAGCAAATACCACTGAAAGACAGATCACTGTGACGTATTGAGAAGCACTAAACCTGACACACTTAAACCACCTCCTGATCGTCCACACACAGCGCACCTGTCCCCTCGTACACCGCCATTGCCAACGCTCAGAGGCCAGAGAAAACTGTAGCAGCCATGGATGTGCGTGTATACCAGAATGCACCATCCAAGCCATGGGCGGCGTCCAGGGATAATTGGAGTGGTAGGACTTCGGATTTCATCAATGCGTTCAGGACCAACACTTGGCAGTGATCAATACTGAATTGCTCAATTGTCCATGGAGAATACATGCAACACACGCGATCGAAAAGACAGCTCAACTCGTACTGAGTATCAGTTCGCTATTCAGCTATCCAGAGGGCATAATCGCCGGGAGTTGTCCTGCAGCTGTGCGCAAAAAACGACTAGTCCGCTGGCCTGAACTTTTCTTTGTCTCTACCACTCGCAAGAGCTTTTAGCCAGCAAACCCATTTGTTCTGGCCACAGTCTATCTCTGCCACGTGCTCCTCATGACGAATTTTGTCGTCCTAGGAAACCAGCGACGTATTTACCACTATAATTACAATCACATAGTTCGATTGCAGCCCCAACCTGATAACATTAAACAGAGATCGAAGTAACAGAAACACCTCCTCCTGAAGACTGTGGCTCTGGAAATATCAATAACCCTCTTATGATTGGGCATCTCCTTATGGCTATCGATGCCTTGAAACTGCAGTCCCCCATGTCAAACCAATATCTCCCTTATGACTGGACACAGCCGTTTTCTTTGTACATGTTGAAACAATAACCACAGTCACTTCACACCCCCAAAACTAGCTTTATAAGCCTGCCATTCACACCGCCTACTTAGTACAATACTTCGCCAGTAACTGAATGCTGGTGGCTCCAAGCAATATTCAGTGGAAAACCGCGATGGATCGACATGCCTCATTTGTTTACCTTGCATGTGTGTCTTAGGAAGAGAGGCATAATCGTCTTATGAGCTACCAGATATTAAAAACACGATCGCAAAGACCGTGTTATTGTAACCCCGCATAAAAATCGGTCTTCGTTCCACAGACACCCAAGTATCAACAACGATATCCATGCTGAAAAGTATACCTTCCTTATAAATCGAGGTATGCTAGTGCTTCTGAATGAAGTAGTCTTCCGCACAAATACCAGGATATTGAACGTGGATAGTGATTGCGGTTTCTGTATTAACAGACCGAAAGTGTAGGTGCACATTGCTAGCGATGTAAGCCCGTAATAAAATCAACACTATCACCGAATTTAGAAAGTGGTGCGGCTAAGAAACATGGTACTAGTCCAATATTTGCGACTGCTTCTTGCAGCTGCTAGGTATTTGTCACACTAACAAACAGTATTTGTAGCGTCTTCTATATCGATAGTATGTAGACAGTGTAACAGAGGTTCTGCGACATGTCCACGTGGTTATAGGGGAGGTTGATGGTTGATTGAGAATGATCGCATACAGTGGATGGTGTGTTAGATGAGCAATCACTTAAAAATGCATCACTAGATGGACCTCATAAAATATGTATAAAATCCCACGACTTCTCAGGTCTTTAGTGTCAAGCTTTCAGCCAGAAATGCTGTCTGGAATTTAGTACCATTCAGCCACATATTTTGGGTGCATCCTATCGCGTTGTCTTAATGATTACAGCGTCCGGTCCCGGTAGCTGAGTGGTCAGCTCGACAGAATGTCAATCCTAAGGGACTGGGTTCGATTCCCAGCAGGACTGGAGATTTTTTCCGCTCAGGGACTGGATGTTGTGTTGTTCTAACCATCATCATTTCATCCCCCATCGACGCGCAACTCGTCGAAGTGGCGTCAAACCGAAAATGTCGTCCTAACCGCCGTCTGCTTCACGTCTGCTGTGCAGCGAGCTACGTTATGTAAGTATTAACTGTATTTTTCTTACTTGTCACTTCTTTTTCCGTGTGTTTTTGCTTTTAGGAAGCTTTAATTGACTGCTATTAATAGTGTTCCATAAATTTCGTGTTAGCTTTGAATACAGTCAGAGAGAGTCCCTTTAGTCAGCCATAGTGCCAGTAGTGCTAGTGATTGTTTTCAATACAGTCCAGAGACGGGTAGTGCTATTTTCATTGTTTTCTACAAGAAGTGGCTAGCAATCACAGTTTAGTCAATAATCAGCCGCCTTTAGTGAATTAGCAGTAGTTAAAAGTTGATTAAGTCTCTTCAGTAAATTAATTCCTTAGGATGGATAGGATGTGTGACTGCTGTGTACGGACGCACGAGGAGCTGGCCACTCTTCACGAACAGCTGAGCGTGTTGATGGCCGCGGTCATCCGTCTTCAGGCTGCTGCCTCGGAGTGTAGCGGCAGTAGGGAGTCTGGTGCGTCGCAAGGTACACCCCAGGTGTTACATGCTTCACCCACTGTCCCTTCTGTCGAGATACCTTCGCGGGTACCGGGCGCGGTTGGGCCACCCTCTCTGCAAGGGGAGTGGCGGGTTCAGTGGCGTTCGCGGCGCACGAGGCGGAGGGTCAATGCGGAGGCTGGCCGTGTGGCATCGCCCGCTCTGCCTGTGAGTGGACATGTGGCTGCTCCTTCAGCAAGGTCCGAGCAGGCACACGGGGGGAGGGGTTTATTAGTTATTGGGAGCTCCAACGTTAGGAGGGTGATGGAGCCCCTTAGGGAAATAGCGGAAAGGTCGGGGAAGAAGGCCAGTGTTCACTCTGTCTGCTTGCCGGGGGGTCTCATCCGAGATGTGAAGGAGGCCCTACCGGCGGCGATAGAGAGCACTGGGTGCACCTGACTGCAAATTGTTGCTCATGTCGGCACGAATGACTCCTGCCGTCTGGGTTCAGAGGTCATCCTCAGTTCGTACAGGCGGTTGGCGGAATTGGTGAAGGCGGAAAACCTCGCTTGCGGGGTGGAATCTGAGCTAACTATTTGTAGTATCGTTCCCAGAACCGATCGCGGTCCTCTGGTTTGGAGCCGAGTGGAAGGCTTAAACCATGGCCGGATGCGGCTACAAGGGTAGCGGAGTACGTGTGGAGTGCACATTGGGGTTTTTAGGTTAGAGAATTCCCTCCCTAGGCCCGACAAGACGCCTCCTGAGACGCGGCAAGGTAGGAGTAGGCAAAATGCAACAGGGAATAACAATATTAATGTGCTAATAGTAAACTGCAGGAGCGTCTATAGAAAGGTCCCAGAACTGCTCTTATTAATAAACGGTCACAGCGCCCATATAGTACTAGGGACAGAAAGTTGGCTGAAACCAGACGTAAACAGTAATGAAATCCTAAACTCAGATTGGAATCTATACCGCAGAGACAGGCTGGACAGTGAAGGGGGAGGCGTGTTTATAGCGATAAGAAGTGCAATAGTATCGAAGGAAATTGACGGAGATCCGAATTGTCAAATGATTTGGGTGAAGGTCAAGGTTAAAGCAGGCTCAGACATTGTAAGTGGATGTCTCTATAGGACCCCGGGCTCAGTAGCTGATGTGGCTCAGCACCTGAAGAATAATTTGGAAAACAATTCGAGTACATTTCCCCACCATGTTATAGTTCTGGGTGGAGATTTTAACTTGCCGGATACAGACTGGGTGACTCAAACGTTCATAACGGGTGGCAGGGACAAAGAATCCAGTGAAAGTTTTTTAAGTGCTTTATCTGAAAACTACCTTGAGCAGTTAAACAGAGAACCGACTCGTGGCGATAACATATTAGACCTTCTGGTGACAAACAGACCCGAACTATTTGAATCAGTTAATGCAGAACAGGGAATCAGCGATCATAAAGCGGTTACTGCATCGATGATTTCAGCCGTAAATAGAAATATTAAAAAAGGTAGGAAGATTTTTCTGTTTAGCAAAAGTGACGAAAAGCAGATTACAAAGTACCTGATGGCTCAACATAAAAGTTTTGTCTCAAATACAGATAGTGTTGAGAATCAGTGGAGAAAGTTCAAAACCATCGTACACTATGCGTTAGATGAGTATGTGCCAAGCAAGATCGTAAGCGATGGAAAAGAGCCACCGTGGTACAACAACCGAGTTAGAAAACTGCTGCGGAAGCAAAGGGAACTTCACAGCAAACATAAACATAGCCAAAGCCTTGCAGACAAACAAAAATTACGCGAAGCGAAAGGTAGTGTGAGGAGGGCTATGCGAGAGGCGTTCAATGAATTCGAAAGTAAAGTTCTATGTACTGACTTGGCAGAAATCCCAAGAAATGTTGGTCCTATGTCAAAGCGGTAGGTGGATCAAAACAAAATGTACAGACACTCTGTGATCAAAATGGTACTGAAACAGAGGATGACAGACTAAAGGCCGAAATACTAAATGTCTTCTTCCAAAGCTGTTTCACAGAGGAAGACTGCACTGTACTTCCTTCTCTAGATTGTCGCACAGTTGACAAAATGGTAGATATCGAAATAGACGACAGAGGGATAGAGAAACAATTAAAATTGCTGAAAAGGGGAAAGGCCGCTGGACCTGATGGGATACCAGTTTGATTTTACACACAGTACGCTAAGGAACTTGCCCCCCTTCTTGCAGCAGTGTACCGTAGGTCTCTAGAAGAGCAAAGCGTTCCAAAGGATTGGAAAAGGGCGCAGGTCCTTCCCGTTTTCAAGAAGGGACATCGAACAGATGTGCAGAACTATAGACCTATATCTCTAACGTCGATCAGTTGTAGAATATTGGAACACGTATTATGTTCGAGTACAATGTATTTTCTGGAGACTAGAAATCTACTCTGTGGGAATCAGCATGGGTTTCGAAAAAGACGGTCGTTTGAAACCCAGCTTGCGCTATTCGTCCACGAGACTCAGAGGGCCACAGACACTGGTTCACAGGTAGATGCCCTGTTTCTTGACTTCCGCAAGGCGTTTGACACAGTTCCCCACAGTCGTTTAACGAACAAAGTAAGAGCATACGGACTATCAGACCAATTGTGTGATTGGATTGAGGAGTTCCTAGATAACAGAACGCAACATGTCATTCTCAATGGAGAGAAGTGTTCCGAAGTAAGAGTGATTTCAGGTGTGCCGCAGGGGAGTGTCATAGGACCGTTGCTTTTCACAATAAATGACCTGGTGGATGACATCGGAAGTTCACTGAGGCTTTTTGCAGGTGACACTGTGGTGTATCGAGAGGTTGCAACAATGGAAAATTGTACTGAAATGCAGGAGGATCTGCAGCGAATTGACGCATGGTGCAAGGAATGGCAATTGAATCTCAATGTAGACAAGTGTAATGTGCTGCGAATACATAGAAAGATAGATCCCTTATTTATCTACAAAATAGGTCAGCAACTGGAATCAGTTAATTGCATAAATTATCTGGGAGTACGCATTAGGAGTGATTTAAAATGGAATGATCATATAAAGTTGATCGTCGGTAAAGCAGATGCCAGACTGAGATACGTTGGAAGAATCCCAAGGAAATGCAATCCGAAAACAAAGGAAGTAGGCTGCAGTACGCTTGTTCGCCCACTGCTTGAATACTGCTCAGCAGTGTGGGATCCGCACCAGATAGGTTTGATAGAAGAGACAGAGAAGATCCAAAGGAGAGCAGCGCGCTTCGTTACAGGATCATTTAGTAATCGCGAAAGCGTTACGGGATGATAGATAAACTCCAGTGAAAGACTCTGCAGGAGAGACGCTCAGTAGCTCGGTACGGGCTTTTGTTAAAGTTTCGAGAACATACCATCACCGAAGAGTCAAGCAGTATATTGCTCCCTCCTACGTATATCTCGCGAAGAGACCATGAGGATAAAATCAGAGAGATTAGAACCCCCACAGAAGCATACCGACAATCCTTCTTTCTACGAACAATACAAGACTGGAGTAGAAGGGAGAACCGATAGAGGTACTCAGGGTACCCTCCTCTACACACCGTCAGGTGGCTTGCGGAGTATGAATGTAGATGTAGAAAGACTTGCACCCGGCGAACACTCTACCCGACGGGAGGCCATACTTACATGAGATTTACATTTTAATGATTACTGCCACTGGTAGATTATATTCACAGCACTCTCCTATCTCAAAACTAGTTACCTCTTTCGATCCTGTCTGCTAAGGACCCTGTACGGCAAAACTCAATCGTGATTTTAATCAGTCTCTCGGCACCTTGTAACTCTCCCTCGGTCTCTGCCACGATCTCACTGCAGCCTTGTCCATGTGGTCATCACAGTTTGAGTCGTAACTGAGCCGAAGTTGGAGAGACAAACACGGAGAGCTGAGTTAATGCAACGGGACGATCTTTTTACCGTCTGGTGGAAATGGGAACATTTTGTCGTAGCTCTGCTAACCGGGTGCAATGTGTAAAGCCAGTGCCAAACAAAGCTTTCTCCTGCGACACAAGCTAGTAGGAAAGACAGTACCAGCAGTTACAGTAGTGTTTATGAGGAAAGTTAGGTAGACTCCACATAATATGTGAACTAGAAGATGGACAATGATTTAGCTACAGCTTTGCGGGATGTTTTCAAACTACAAATGGTTCAAATGGCTCTGAGCACTATGCGACTTAACTTCTGAGCTCATCAGTCGCCTAGAACTTAGGTTAGTTAGGTTTAATTAGTTCTAAGGACATCACACACACATCCATGCCCAAGACAGGATTCTAACTTGCGACCGTAGCGGTATCTCGGCTCCAGACTGTAGCGCCTAGAACCGCACGGCCACTCCGGCCGCCAGCGGCGGACTTAGCGCACAGCATCCCTCGGGGTGCATTTCTATCTGTCACGAAAACATTATCTCTATCTTTGTTATTTTGTACCATCCAATAGAAAGAAACTATGAGCTATAAAATCTTCACTCTCACCCAATATAGAATTTGATAAGGTGTTAGTGTGTTCCTCTCTTCCGATATGTCAAAAACAAGTACCGTCTGTGTGCTATGTGGTGATCCTACTGAAAATATACAGGTACTGCTCGACTGGAGCAGGTAACCAGTGATCGAAGTCGCTTCAGGACCTGCACTGTAGGACCACCATATCCCACAGACTATCAATTAAAATAGAGTGTCATTGGGCCTTTGTTTGATATGTTGCTTTCCGCTGTAACACATCGAAGTAGTATATGTCTGCATCTTTGTACACCGCCATACCTTTTTTTTTTTTTATCCACCATGACTTCAAGGTCTGTGTCAGGTGTTAAACCGACATAAACACATTTCTATCCATTGGCTCTCACAGAAAGCTGGACATTGCGTGGTGTAAACTATGATGCTGTTCTCACAGCACACAGGATGGTTGAAATAAGAGAGAGGCGGTGTTTCTTACTGACAAAAATTTGAAAAACATCACAACATGTGGAAACTGGAAGAGTTTGCGGCATTGTGGAGCGTTTCCAAACAGCTATACAGAGGTGATGATCTGTACATTTAATCTCATCTTCAATAGTGATGGGGGTAGCAGACGTCTTGGTGTTCCATTATGATTGAAACAGATATCACGTACATAGCTGCAATATGAGGAATCAGTGCTGGTCATCCCTGGAACGTGTTGCTCTCATAAAGACTCTCTCCCCCTCAAACAGGCGGAGTCGGTCAATCATTATGTGGTAATCAACCATGTACCAGTAGATGGAAAAGATGCCACCGATGCACTGTAATAAGCACCACAGTTGATGGTGCTATCAATTTCAGCAATATTATCAGTTTTTCCATAATGTCAACGCGGACCAGTGACATGGTGGCATGTTTCCCAGGTTCTGCATCATCACTAAACTGCCCCCTCCCCCTCTACTTTGCGAGTACCATTGCGAATGTAGATAGATGACTGGTGCTTATGTACAAGAATTATCGATGAACAGATGTACTGCACAAAGTAGACCAGACAGCATCTCTACTCATGAAGTTAGGTTATCTACATATTTCTAGCAGTTTGATCACAGTGCGTAATTTAGTATTACGATTGCCCATCTTTCCCTGCGTGGATGTGGGTCACAGACTATTCTTGCATTGATTAGATAAAGTTGGATATTGAAAGGTCTCCTTGCACTGTCTTTGACCAACCCTCCCTACAAACTGTCTCCTATTTAATTTTCAACTGACCAGAAGTAGGAGGTTATTATACCCATTAAACCCCAGGTCTCGTGAAGGAACAGAGAGAGCTGAATCCGTAACAGGTGTTCAGGGAGACTATTCTACACCAATCGTACTCACAGCGCATCTCCAGATGCAGACATGTCGAAGAGGTTAGCACCCCTTATCGGTGTATGGTAGATATGAAAGTGTTGTGATGATATAACAGATGATCGTAAAGAAGAAATTTGTGCATGATTGAGCTCCAGACGAATGTAGTTTAGAACTGGTAGCACAGTAGATTCATATAAAATATTCTAAATTATTGGTCCTGTGTTTGGTGCCCATACAAGTACGGTATCAGAAAGAGAGAAATGATCGTGGAACATAAACACATTCCAAGGGCTACATGGTCCTGCATTAAACACGCTATAATGCTAGAGCTGTGCTGCTTGTGCCTTCTTAGTCGTGTGGAATACAACGCTGTTAATATTCCAGTGTAATAAAGCGCATGATATACATTCTTTCTGTGAGTTCCTTTATGGTGAACTATGGTGACGCACTGTAAGGTGATAAAACTACTACCTATCACGTCAAAGAAGGCATTAATTCTTTGTAAAACAAACACTCAAACTTTGTAAACACCTGGTGTCATACACCTCTGTAAAAGTATGAAGGCCAAATACAGTTCGGAAATTGTGGTCTTTTCACAACAGTCCCATAAAATGGTCGTCAGCAGGCAAAAATGCATACGAAGGAACAGCGACATCTTACAAGGAAATAAGCACTACAGGCAGTGCCAGAGATTGTGTAACAGTCCTACAGTTTACCATTGCCCCTTGTAACCTTCCTCTTGCACACTGAAGTGATGGTCCGATTTTAGGTTGTATTGCACATGTGCACGATAATATTGCCATCTCCGCTATTAAGGTGTCTTTATGTAGCGCCATTCTACCACCCTCCTCCAGAATATGCAGTCCTATTGATTTCGCTAACTTCATATGTCATGGCATTCTTCTCTAATTTTGTATATTTAACTAGTTTTTCGCAATTTTACGTATTTTATCGCATTTCCCTCAATTTCAACGTATTTCACATCAGTATTTCGTGATGAAATCGGTAAAATTCGAGAAAAACCTCGTATAATGCGTTATTCAATTTTTCGTCAAAGTTTCCCATAGGTGTGGTCGTAGTGCTGACATCCCATGTACTGTCTGATATTCTACAAGAATATTTGCGTTTATTGTACACCAAACTATTAAAAATCCTAAGACTTGCCCTCTCCCTTATGGTCCACATGCATGAATTTTGGATAGGCCGATCATTAAAAATATAGTAGCAGTCGATTAGTACCTGTATGAGACTCCACTACATCCATCATCTGCGCCAGCCGTTGAAAAACAATTCCGTGTGCTGATATGATCCATGAGAGAGGCTGTCTGCAGACTCATGTAGTGCAGCTCCCGTGGCTTTAGATATTGACTTGTGTTGTGCAACAAATCGCCTCCTTTGCTTTTTCTAATGTTTAGAATTAGCATTCAGTGTAATAGATAGTCTGAACACAAATCAAATGTGCTAATCAGACCCCTACTGCAAGTATCGAGTCTCAACATCTGCATCTCTTGTATATGCCCTGTGACACCGTTTGACGCTGATCCAAATCATCAACCTCCCTTCACTGGATATTTGTCTGCCGGCATTTACTTCTCACCATTCAGAACTTGTAGACTGACCTTAAACCCCTGTCTTCCCTCCCACCTCTGTTAGGACACGACAACACTTAAATTCGTGCTGCTAAAGATCATACCACGTTCGATATAATTTATATTACCAATATTTGTGCAAGACATTTCCAGGGGCAGATTTGGACTCTGGCCACAATCTATTGGTTATGAAATGAAGATTAAAGCTAAAGAGATTGCAAAAAGGTGGGAATTTAAGGACATGAGACCTGGATAAACTGAAAGAACCAGAGGTTGTACAGAGTTTCAGGGAGAGCATAACGGAACAATTGACAGGAATGGGGGAAAGAAATACAGTAGAAGAAGAATGGGTAGCTTTGAGGGATGAAATAGTCAAGGCAGCAGAGGATCAAGTAGGTAAAAACACGAGGGCTAGTAGAAATCCTTGGGTAACAGAAGAAATACTCAATTTAACTGATGAAAGGAGAAAATATAAAAATGCAATAAATGAAACAGGCAAAAAGGAATACAAACGTCTCAAAAATGAGATCGACAGCAAGTGGAGAATGACTAAGCAGGGATGGCTAGACGATAAATGTAAGGATATAGAGGCTTATCTCACTAGGGGTATGATAGATACTGTCTACAGGAAGATTAAAGAGATCTTTGGAGAAAGGAGAACCAATTGCATGGATATCAAGAGCTCAGATGGAAACCCAGTTCTAAGCATAGAAGGCAAAGCAGAAATGTGGAAGGAGTATATAGAGGGTCTATACAAGGGCAATATACTTGAGGATAATATTATCGAAATCGAAGAGGACGTACGTGAAGTTGAAATAGGAGATATGATACTGCGTGAAGAGTTTGACAGAGCACTGAAAGACCTGAGTCGAAACAAGGCCCTGGGAGTAGACAAGATTCCATTAGAACTACTGACAGCCTTGGGAGAGTCAGTTCTGACAAAATTCTACCATTTGGTATGAGACAGGCGAAATACCCTCATACTTCAAGAAAAATATAATAATTCCAGTCACAAAGAAATAAGGCGTGGACAGATGTGAAAATTACCTAACTATCCGTTTAATAAGTCACAGCTGTAAAATAATAACGCGCATTCTTTACAGACGAATGGAAAAACTTATAGAAGACGACCTCGGGGAAGATCACCTTGGATTCCATAGTAATGTTGGAACACGTGAGGCAATACCTACCCTACGACTTATCTTAGAAGAAAGATTAAGGAAAGGCAAATCTACGATTCTAGCATTTGTAGACTTAGAGAAAGCTTTTGACAATGTTGGTTGTAATACTCTCTTTCAAATTCTGAAGGTGGCAGGGGTAAAATACAGGGAGCGAAAGGCTATTTACAATCTGTACAGAAAGCAGATGGCAGTTATAAGAGTCGGGGGGTATGAAAGGGATGCAGTGGTTGGGAAGGGAGTGAGACAGGGTTGTAGCCTGTCCCCGTTGTTATTCAATCTGTATATTGAGCAAGCAATGAAGGAAACAAAAGAAAAGTTCGGAGTAGATATTAAAATCCATGGAGAAGAAATAAAAACTTTGACAGAATTGCAATCTCATCGGCGAACGTCAGAGACAGCAAAGGACTTGGAATAGCAGTTGAACAAAATGGACAGTGTCTTGAAAGGAGGGTATAAGATGAACATCAACAAAAGCAAAACGAGGCTGATGCTGAGGGATTTTGATTAGGAAATGAGACACTTAAAGTTGTAAAGGAGTTTTGCTATTTGGGGAGCAAAATAACTGATGATGGCCGAAGTAGAGAGGATATAAAATATAGAATGGCAATGGCAAGGAAAGCGTTTGTGAAGAAGAAAATTTTGTTAACATCGAGTATAGATTTAAATGTCAGGAAGTGGTTTCTGAAAATATTTGTATGGGGTGTAGCCATGTATGGAAGTGAAACATGGACGATAAACAGCTTAGACAAGAAGAGAATAGAAGCTTTCGAAATGTGGTTCTACAGAAGAGTGCTGAAGATTAGATGGGTAGATCACATACTTAATGAGGAGGTATTGAATAGAATTGGGGAGAAGAGGAGCCTGTGGCACAACTTGACTAGAAGAAGGGATCGGTTGGTAGGACATGTTCTGAGACACCGAGGGTTCACCAATTTAGTATCGGAGGGCAGCTTTGAGGGTAAAAAACGTCGAGGGAGACCAAGAGATGAATACACTAAACAGATTCAGAAGGATGTAGGTTGCAGTAGGTACTGGCAGGTGATGAAGCTTGCACAGGATAGAGTAGCATGGAGAGCTGCATCAGACCAGTCTCAGGACTGAAGACCAAAACAACAACCAATATTGTCTAGATTCTCCAGTAATAATAAACATGCAAGGTGTACGATTGCTCCTATCACACCTCCTTTTATACTCTAAAAATCCACAGTGATGGCACATGATCACCCCAATCAAACTATTTTGTGAGCTGGATGTCCATTGTACTAATGCACCAATACCCCCAAGGAGGATGAAGCATTTTATATGTTAAACTGTACCCAGTTATAAGGGGGATATTTCCAGAGTCGGTGTCCAATGTTATGAGATTAGGGCTGCAAGTGTAATATTTAATTCTAATTACAGCGATAAATAAATTTTGCTGGTTTCCTAGGACGACGCGGTTACGAATGTGAGGCGTGTGCCAGAGGAGGCATGTGGCCAGAACAAATGGGCTATTCTGGCAATCGGTGGTTACAACGAAAAGTTCCAGTAGGCCAGCTAGTCGGTTATTGCACACAGCTACAGGAGTAAGTCCCACCCACAGTGCCCTTTCGATAGCTAAACAGCAAACTAATACACAGTGTGCATTGGGCTGTCTCTGTGATCGCATGTGTTGCATGTATTCCCCTTGGAAAATTGAGTCATTCAATAGCGATAACTGCCAAGTGTTGGCAATGAACGTGTTGATAACATCCTAATTCCTACCACTCCAATCACTTCCAGACGCCCTCCACGTCAGGGTGGTGCACTCTGGCGGACACACGCGTCCACCAAACTGGCTACGGCCGTCCGACCTCTGAGCGTTGGCGCTGGTTGTTCATGAGGAGATTGGCGAGTGACGTGTGGACACTTGGCATGTGCATTCAGGATGTATTTCAGCGATATCCAACATCTAGCCATGACAACTACTGCTACGGCCTGGATTGTGGTATTTTCTGTGTCTTTGTCCTATCCCCTAACAGACCCTTTCTCCGCCTCCTCCTCCTCCTTCCGAATGTTGTGGAGAGAACCAATTTAGGAGTTCCACAAAGGTTTAAAAATCCAATCGCAATATCCAATTCCCGTTTAATCAATTTATTGTTGTTGCTTTATTGCGAGCACACATACCAGTCCGAAATCTCCACAGATTTTCTATGGACACAGCATGCAGCTGAGCTGAAATTTGAAATTTTCAGCTACCTCCAGCTTAATGGACTTTCTATAAATGACCTAACTGTATCAGTATACACCAATATGAGGCAACGGGAAAAAATAACAGTAGGGTTCGGAAATTGGGAAGCTGTAGGATCGAATCCCATCAAATATTCTAATCCTAGTAATCCACCAATAGAAAGCAACGGAAAACTGTCCCACACGAAGGGCATCGATTTAATTAATTAGACAATCAATCTGATGGAGATATTACCTCACTCTAAGAAATGCACAGGTGGGGTTTACTAGGTAAATGCTGCTTTGTGTGTGATTCGATCCGACCATGGCCAATGGTGCATGCAGTCCTAGCAGTGTTACACTACAGGACATGACCGGTTGTGAGGAGGGGGGTGGAGGGAGAGAGAGGGGGATAGGGGAAAGAGAGAGAGCGCATGTGCTTGAACAGGAATTTCTCAGCAATCAAATAATAAAGGACAGCCACCATCAGAAGCTCTTTTGTTTGGGGATTACTGCAACGTCTGCTCTCATAGTGGCCAGTCACGGACCTGAGCAGGGGTAGCCTGGCCTCCACATATAGTAATACGTGGAATGACAAGCCCAGTGAAGTGTTTGGGCGTGTGGGCTAAAAAAAAATTTCGAAGTTGTTTAATATTCCAAGTATCTTCTCAGCCTCAAAGAATTTGTAGGGAATGGAATTTTGTCTATTTAAATATTTAAAGCAAATAAATGAACTATATGATATACACTGCCTTGTATCCCTTAAATTGTTTAAATAAAGAATCTTTCACACATTGTCTTGTGTATGAGAAACTTTTTAACCCTTTATTTGGCAAATGGTGAAAATAAAAAAAAAATTAAGTGCTTATATCTATTTATTATACTTAAAGAAATACAATTCAGTCAGTTTTAGAAATTTTTGACAAATATTATGAAAATTATGAAACGTTGCTTACAAGCAACATTGCCAGCAGTAGATCACACTTATACATATTATAGGAAAAAGGAGTTTGCCGATAACCTCAAGCAAAATGTTTGCCGAACGTGAATAATTTAATTTATAAACACATTTATGCATTCCTGCTGTGTAATAGAACTGTTTCATTTTCCCTTCTTGTTCTTCTTGTAATGGAATTTTAGGAAACAGTTCCTCTTTGGATCGAAGTACAATACTAGATTGCAATTGGAACACATGACTGTAGAATATTCAGACGGACAATAACGACAACGACCTTTGGGACCGTATACAGGCCAATGCTCCATATTATCAAATCGGACATCTTGTGTAACAGTCGGAGTTGTTGCCTTCCTACTCTTCTTTTATGGTGGTGGTTTGTCTGTTGAAGGTCTTCCTACTTTACTTTTACCTGAAAATATCAAACCATTGGCAGTATCTGCCCTAAATGACTTTGATGAGGTCTTCTTGTCCAGAGATTCTCTTCGAAAAATGCAGGCAAGCATTTAAAACACTCAGATCTAGAATAAATCTAAACCATCTCATGTACCATCGCCTAGTTTTCATTGGTACTCTGTAGAGCTCTGTCAGCATACCAGCAAGATCAACTCCTCCCATGTGCTTGTTGTACTGACGTACAATACTGGGACAGGGCACATCAATTCTTTTTTGATTGCTGTCCCATCGTTTTCCTGTTGAGTGTGGTTGGACACCAAAAAACGAGCTTGCAAGTGTCACGATTTTATAGCCTGCCCACCTTACTAAAATGAGGTCTGAGTGACTGTCCTTCCTATAGTCATAGCTGACTCGTTATTCAGTAACCGCTTCTCGTCATGTAGGGGACAGTTCTTTTTTCAGTTCTTCCTTATGGTGCCCATGGACTCAATGTTTTGATGTTTTTTAAGTATGTTTTAAGTTCAAGGCTGCAAAATAAATTGTCAAAATAAAAGTATTCCAATTCCATTATTTTCTCGTCATCAGCAAGATCAGTTATCATCCCCTTGCCAGTATAGGGAAGAAAATCATAGACAACTCTAGACACACCAGCACGAACAAAAATCTTAAAACCCCACTTGTGTGGCTTATTTGAATATATTGGCGCAAATTACCTGCTCTTGTACCTTTATATGCAACCATCTTCTCATCTGTAGAAAATGCCGACTCTTGTTTCTGCTCACGGCAGTTCTATACAATTGACTCAAGAACAGGTCTTATTTTCAAAAGTCTGTCAGAACAGTTCACAGCATTCTCATTGCTCGTAAAATGCAGGTATCGGCGGAGTTTCTGAAAGCGCTTCAAACGGAAAATGCTGGTGAATTTTTCACAGTTCATTGACTGAGACCAATAGTCAGTCTACTAAGACATAGAAACAAGACCCATGTATATCAGAACACCGAAAAATTGTTCTATTTAATTTAAATTGCTGTTTACTGACGTGTAGTTCGTTGGTCAGAGTTTAAGTTCGTTTCCTGCACAATTAGTTCTGAATCAAAGAATCTTCTGAAATAACCCAGTGGTGTATTCCCTTCATCAGAAAACACAGGAGAGAGACTTTCTGCCCTAGCAGTTGTATCTTCCTTTACCCACATGTAAGTGACTGCTTTTGTAATTTACTTTTTCACTTGACTGCCACTTTCACTAGAAGCATTCACTGCAGAAGGTCCTTGCACATGTTCAGCTTCTGAGATTTCACTTCCTAAATCAGAATCAGTGTCTGGTATAACTTGGTTATGGAACTGAGATTGACGCTCTGGAATATAGTCTGGATCATCATCACTACAGCCTGCAAAAACTTCGAGTGCAGTGTCTTCAGATTCACTTAGATCAGACAAAGCCGGGTTTTCTAGTGGAACTACTATTCCTCTCGCTTTTTTAATTCCATAAAATATTCTGGAATCCATTGCTAAAAAGCCCCTAAAAATAAAAACATCTTCTCTGTCACGCCGTAAACATGTGTAATATACTAATGGCACATGTCCTAACTATAGGCAATGTTGCTCACAGGCAACATAAAAGTTTTATACTACTTACGTATTTCAAAACAAAGATTGAAATATTACTGCTGTAAACTCACCTCTGGGTATATCTTGCCAGTAATCATAGCAATTTTTCTTCAATCTATTTAAATCCACTCTTTTAGAACCAAAATAAGACACCCCTGTTGCTCACACGAGGAGATCTCTGTAACACCACTGCACAAACTGCTATCTCGTGTGGAAAACCTTAAGCTATTACAAAAACTGGCGTTCGCAGTGTGTAAAGGAATGTTGCCTGGAGGCAGTAATGCCAGTGAAATGCACTGGGAAGAGTTTGTTGTCCATAAGGCCAAGGTAAATTTGATGTTGCTTGAAAGCAACACTGCCAAATAAAGGGTTAAACAATATTCCGTACACTGCAATCAATTTTCCACCTGCTAGCCAATCAATTGAGTCTTTTTCCAGACAAATTCCTGGAGGGGGAGGGGAGGGGAACTGATGGGGGTGTCCCAGATAGGGAGGGGTTAATTAATTGGTCGATTTAATTAATTAGTCAAATGGGTCCATATCATAAGTGTGCTTGTATTGCGAGACAATTTCCAGAGGGGTGGTGGAGAAGGAGGAGAAGTGGGGAGAAGGAGAGGGAAGGGAGGAGTGTGGAGGGTTTCTTGGAATGACGGATTATCCTCAGATGGTCATAATCCACTTAGCAAAATAGTAAGTTAAGGACTCGTCAATCAAAAGAGAGCAATAGGTTCTCCACTGAATGTATGCTTGCTCCTGATGTAGGCAACCTGCGCTAACAAAATGTGCTGATCCTTTCCTTACCCAACTACTCCTGTTCACAGACAAATGTGAGTTCACTGGGGAGGGACTGTGTTCTGAATTCGCTAAACAGCCATGTCTGGCAGCCAAAAAGCCCCATGCGAAGCACATTCCGAGGCTTCGGTGCCTGTTGGATATTTGTTTGTTGGCAGGCATTCCAGACTGTCGTGTAACTGGGCCGTACCTCCTTCCACTCTAACTGGTCTTGCATATCTTATGTTTCTACAAAAGATATTGGGGCCGTTCTTGAAAGCTGTGCCACTGATTGCCCATCAGGAAATTTGGTTTCAGCATGATGATGCACCAACTCCCTTGTATCGTGCAGTTCGCAGACATCTGAACAAACGATATGGTGACAGATGGACAGGGCGAGGAGTCTTAACACAAACAAATGTGCTTAAGTGATGAACAGGTGTTCCGTTATGTTTCATTTCGAATTGTTTTGTATTGCCTTATGCGTAATTTAATCCCTCAAACAGACGTGGATGAGTTAAAAATCGAAGTTGAAATCATTGTAGAACTGAAACGGTACATTCCCGGGCATGGGTTTTTACTCAAAATATTGTTTCCTGTCTTCCTTCTACAAGTCCTAGAAGTTTGTCCGAACACCCGGCATTCAGATTTTTAGTTCGACTATCGATCGTTTATATGCTTGGACAGCGTTTTGTGTTTGTTCTTAGTTTTGACAATTATTAGCGAAAAGTGTTTTACCGTGGAACACACTTCAGACTTTCACACTTTAGTAGACCTTTACTCCATTTTGTTATTCAATTTTGAAATGACAGCATTCACTTTAGGAGTGGTGCACTTTCTTTCTGAAATTACAATTACTCCGGAAAAGTAAGATTTTTGACAAATGAGATAGACTGTTCCAAGATACAACACGGTCATGTACCTAGGTACAAATATCAGTTCAAATCGTTGCAATCGAGAAAAAATTTTGTCAGTAGTCTATTTCTCTATGAGAAATGTCTTACGTTATTACTCTACTACACAAGAATAATCAGCAAGCGAAATCAATCGTTTTATCAAAAACCAGTTAGAAGTTAACAACGATCTGAAATAGAAGCTGTTGCAGCTATCACAAATTTCCCTTTTCGAGACAGGTAACTTCGTTAATACATTACATAAACTTACTTCTTTTGCAAATCTCATATACTCCATGGTGCAAGGTCTTCCGTTTGAAGGTACGAGATGGTTTGTGACTCACGAACTATAACTTATTCATCCACACGTTATGTAACTAGTCAAAATTAAACAATATTTTATTCACCACAAAATTATATTTGCAAACCCTGCAGAAAACAAAACCTCAGGCCCCATAACAGCAGCAGTCGAAAATGCCAGGAACTACTTACCGCGTCCTCTAGTACGCGTTGCTTCATATAGTTCTAAAATCGGTGACTAACTGAAACACCGACCAAGAAAGAAGATGTGCTTGTAGGTACACTATCCTATGCCCCCCCCCCCCCCCCCCTATTCTCATATTGTCATAGCCGGAGCAGCAGAAACCGATATTGCTTACATACAGTTGTAGTCAGTTTCGTATTCTTGGATCCCAGTCACATTTCTTTGGAATAGTAAATAGCGTTTTCAGGAGCTCTTTATTTTAGTCTCTTAAAGTACCGGTTCACATGCGATTAACTTTAATCTTCAGCATATACTCGACAAATGAAGATCAAGTACTTTCAACTAAATTCAGTCCTTCATACAATAAAGCAGCCGCCACAGTGGTATGGAATCAGCTCCCGTGGTCTCACTTCACCCCAATAGACCCCGTCAGACCTTTTTCGTTTTCGATTATAGTGCTTTGCGAAACTCCGGGCCAAAGTAACTTTCACATGTTCTGTCACTGTCAAGCAAAATAGAAATAATTGTTGCTGCATGGTACAGATGGTAACAAAGAAACATGCAATGATACGAACATAACTGACGTTTTTGTTCAAAGACAGTAGTCACATTGCAACAGGCAGAACGTGTTCTCCATAAAGCATGTGATCACCAAACACAGCTGTGCGTGCTCTGTAACCAGCTCCCAAGCTGGGCACGAGGTTGGTAAGGAAATGTGGTAGAGCGTTCCATTCCTCAACAAGTTTGACTGAGAACTCTGGATGGTCGGTGGAACATGTAGGGGAGCTGCGGTATGCATCCCCAATGCATAACGACGTGGCCCACGGGGTTTAAGTTTGCCGAACATCCACTCATTCAAAGACCTCCTACACCAGTGCTTTCGATGCGATCACGCATTGTCGTCCTTAAAAGTACAGTGAGGGTCGCATACAGCCTGAAAAGATACGCATGGGAAACGAATGCAGTGTCACAATGCCGCTGACCTGCGAGTGTACCATGATCAATTTGCCCAACCAACGGTATGCCTCTCCAAAACATAACATGTGAGCATCGGAAAGATTATATGGAGAATTCTTGTCGTACCCTCATATGGCCAGAAGTGGGAGCACGTAATGCACCCAGGAACGTCGCCGAATTTCAAGATCACTTACTGCCCTCCAGTTTTTGAGGGGCAAGACGACCCGCAAATAATAACTATAACCTCTTCTATTCGTAAGCTGTTCATCGCAAGGAGACGGTATTTTCGTTGTGCACAGCGGCCAAAATGAACGATCAGTTACTTAACACAATTCGCTCGTCTTGTATGATTATAGAGATCGTTTATTTATTGGCGAGAGATAGTGATTTCGATTTTCCCTTGGTTTGTATTGTTTCAAGATACAGAGATCACAGCTTCCGCAGCAAAAGGAGCAAAAAAGGTCATGCGGACATATGGCCGGAAATGCGTTCCCAGTGAGGTAGGCCATTTTGATGGCGAAGGTAAGAGATCATTATCAGAGAAGGTATCAATGACACTTGAGAGCGCACCAGACGAATGGGAATGTTCTGCCTCTATCAGTGTTCCAGCTGCACACTCTAGGGGGCGCAATGTTATCCACGAGGGCGGTGCACTCACACTTTGTTATCAGGGGCAACGGCCGTGCACCGCAAAGTTATGTGCAGACTATGAACGTAACTATACAGCCGATTTTGGTAGGCTTTACGTTAGTCAAATATTCGAATCAGTTACATTTTTTGAAAATTTGAAGCAAGCCATGTTAATAAGCCAGTATCTTTCACTACTACCTCATTTATCGCTTTCGCCGGCCGTTGTGGCCGATCGTTTCTAGGCGCTTCAGTCCGGAACCGCGCTGCTGCTACGGTCGCAGGTTCGAATCCTGCCTCGGGCATGGATGTGTGTGCTGTCCTTAGAACTACTTAAACCTAACTACCCTAGGTCTAGGGGACTGATGACCTCAGATGTTAAGTCCCATAGTACTCAGAGCCATTTGAACCATTTATCACTATCTCTGTTGGTGTCTCGTTGTTTACATTGACAATAATTCATTAAGATCATAAGAAAGAACTAATTCATTGACCAGAGACTGTTGAATGACGGAAGTCTGTCACCTGTCATAATGTTTTTATTGTACACTAGCTGACAGCCGGCACTGTCGGTCGGGGTGTTCACTTTGCTAGTTTTCCACAACGAGGAATCTTGCACGCACACCTGCCAGTAGGCTCGGCGTGGGATGATGCGCTTGGCACAGCTGCTTCGAGTATCTGCACGCCTCTGTGGCGAGGCCTACAACCGTTTGCGCCTCATAGTTGAAAGCTGCCAAAAGCGCTGCCTGGAGACACTTCACTCGACTGCACGAGTGGCTTGGCAGTAAAGAGTCCTACAACGATGCATTCATGTAGGCGCATTCAGCGGCGTATGTCGATACCGTCAGCAAAATATGTTGCTAACAGAGTGAGCAGCAAGGATAAATATAAACATTAAGCACACTCCGGCAGTTCTTCACACATCTTGGTGTTCATGACGTCGGATCTCCCGAATTATGTGTGGCATCATGATATAATATTGTATGTGCCTTTCGCTGCGAATGTCTGCGAAATTTGTTACGATTAGAGTTAGTAGTACAGAAGCAAATTTCAACATCAGGCATGGTGCGGCTGATTTTCATGCATCTCATCGTTTATGATGCCGCACCTTCTGAATTATGATTGTTACCTGTCAGTAAGGGGTATGTGCACAAACTTTGGTCCATATCAGTCCAGTGGTCTAGGGGGAGATGTGCCACATACGTACATACATCAATTTTTTGTAATATGTGTGGGTTCTTTCCACGTAAACAGTGCAGTTACAATCGTCTACTGTGTGTATCTGAATAACCCAATTCCTTCTGTCCTTCACTTGAGACAGTTCCACACCACCAGACAGAGACGTTAATCACACCTACCGTTATCTCAGATTAACACAGCTATTTCATGGAGACTACGAAAATATTCAGATTTCGTAAGTCCCCCAAATAAAAAATAAGAGTAGTCATAACAGTTGTGAGAGAACTAGTTCTGTATTTGTTTTTCGCATTTACCACTACATATTTTCCGTGTGTCTTTCCTAAAATAAGCTCGTATAGCATATTGAAATAGTACTGTGTTTACGACACAATAAATTCTTTTAAAGCTGAGGGCCTCCTGAGCTAAATGAAGAAGAGAGTTTCAACTACAGGATGAGGCATAATAAAGAGCTATTTTTGAAAAGCTGTTAAATAAAGACACTTTTTCTATTTTATTATCTTAAAATATACGAAAAAGTGTTTTCTGTAACAGTAAAACGTAAGTTACTTTTTCACCGAGCGAGGTGGCGCAGTGGCTAGCACACTGGACTCGCATTCGGGAGGACGACGGTTCAATCCCGTCTCCGGCCGTCCAGATTTAGGTTTTTCGTGATTTCCCTAAATCGCTTCAGGCAAATGTCGGGATGGTTCCTTTGAAGGGCACGGCCGATTTCCTTCTCCATACTTCCCTCACCCGAGCTGGCGCTCCGTCTCTAATGACCTCGTTGTCGACGGGACGTTAAACACTAATGTCCTTCTCCTCCTCAGTTACTTTTTCAAGATAACTGTCTTATTATGGCGTCCGCTTAGAAGCACGCATTCCTCCAGCCAGACCTTGTACTGACTCATCACACTTCCTGTCGCATCCACTCTTTCAGGGCTTCAGTTGTTCGAGGTGGGTTATCTTGCTAAACTTTCCGCTTCAGATAACCGCAAAGAAAAAGTCACAAACATGTGTCGTCCAGTGAACGAGAGGGCCATGCAATGTACCCATTTCGGGAGGCCATATCTTTGGAAACAAACGACTGACTATATTCATGCTTACTAGCGTATCTCTGCGAAGTCACTGTTACAACTTAAAAATCGTTTGGCCTTATGATCCCTAATTGAAGACATTACGAACCACACAGTAACTTTTGCCCAGTGCAGTGGTTGCTGATGCAGTTCTCTAGTATTAACGTCACTGCAAAATCGAAAGTTCTGCTTGTTCACATAACTGGAGAGACGGAAGTGAGCTTCATCCCTCATCCACAAACGGTTTACAATGTCCTGGTCCCGAATAATCATGACCAAAACTTTTAATCAGAAGCGGCTGCGGATCACATAATCTATTCCCTTAAGGACCTGTACCGTTTAGATTTTGTAGGGGTGAAAGTGCAAATCCTGGGGTAAAATCCTTCCGACCGTTCTCTTTGAAATCCCAAGTGTAGCGCTGTGCCGGCGAACTGAGCGACGAGTGTGTCTCTCAATGGCAACTCTAAAGGCTAGGCGCAGCGCAGCGCGCGTTTTTGCAACTTCACAGGTTCAAATGGGACCGCGCAAACTGCGACGCGACGCGACTGGGACGCGACACGCGCCTGCGCCAGGTCGCGCGGCTTTGTGGTAGCGGCGCAGTTTCTCGCGCCGCGCGTCACGCGGGTACTGACGGATGTGTGAGGCGGGGAGCGGGAGGGCAGTTCTGCCATATACTCACTTCGGCATGGCGCATACGGACAGTGGAAGTATTGTCCATCCGAAGAGTACGGCCTGTAATGTAAACTGAAGTTTTCTATCACTGAGCAGTGTTCTTTTTTTCGCTGTTTAAGCGCTCCGTCCATTTTCGTTAGCACGTAATAGTTTTCATTTACATACATATGTACAGTTGTTTTGTTTTGTTTATTCTTTGTCAAAAAACCCAATGCACAGTTCAATAACCGGTGAGCCATTAGCCACTGAAAGTATATCGTCTGCCTCCACAATGTTTTCAGAACGTGAGAAGGGACAGACGATTTACCGTGAGGGTAGTGAATAAGGAAGTAAGGAATATTATAAAATCGTGTCATCTAGAAGCAAGACAGGAAAGTAAAACAAGGTTACCTACTTGCTGCCTCTTATGCTGAAGTATCTCTGCGATCCATTACAAAAAGTCGGAAAGGCATAATTTCCACAGGTATGACCCCTTTGCGCTCCTGGTAAAAAGCGTCCGAGATAGTAAAACTTACGTACTTCATATCATCATGTGGATATGGGTCTAATAAGAGACGTTATACTTCGTACATGTGGACGTGACATTTCCATTGCAAGCCCGAAATAGTCGAGAAGCCCTTGTAAATAACGATGTTTTAATCGGCTCGTCGTGACGAGGAAAAGTATTTCAGTGGTTGCATACACACTATCAGCATTAATAAACTAATTACACAACAGGCTACACAAAGGAATTAGTGGTCGGTACTATTATAAAAGTAGGAATATGTGGTGATATGTAGAAATGTAATGGTGACAATGTTTTCGGAACGATGTGAACTCTTCCTCTCACAAAGCACACTTGCTGGCTTCCGCATTCCTGTCGCGCGATTTATTCGCAGCTGCTGACGATACACTGGCCATTGTGTTGTGCCACGTATCAGTTGTTTACTTTTCTCAGTAACAACTATTTTATTCGCGAACCACGGACTGTCAGTTTGGCAAGGCGTTGGTGAGGAACCGGCATCAGTAGTGTGCGTGGTATCCCGCCTGAAGACCACGCTCTTCATTACTTTGCTATTGCTCAGATGAAGGAAAGGAATAAAACTCCTTTGGTAAGTTTCCATTTCAGTCGCTCGGTGTTAAAAATAAAATGGGTTGTGAGATTCAACAAAAATTCCAACAGAATTAGCGATTTATTTTCGTGTGAGTTGTTAACCTCGTCTCATTCGAAGATGCAATACCATTTGCGAGTAACGGCCACACTTCTCTTGTTGAAGGGCTTGAGAGCACTTCTTTTGCCAAAACACAATATGATTTGCATAAACTCATTTTTGCAGCAGTTATTGTGACACACTGTTTTAGAAATCTGTCTCATTAAACAAGTAATTGGCGACCAGAGAGCCGAATATCTTACCAAAAAACTCATTGTGACGGTTTGTGGCAACATAAGAGAAGAAATTTCATGTTTACTTTCATATTAGGACACTCTTGTCTCACTAGCTGTCAATAACTCTAAAAAAAATAGACAGTGGAATGAAAAAAAAATAAATAGGGAAGTGTAACTACTGATATACCGTGATAGATAAGAAAGCTCAGTGTGTTTACGACGTGGCAAAGTATGGTTCAAATGGCTCTGAACACTATGGGACTTACAATCTGAGGTCATCAGTCCCATAGAACTTAGAACTACTTAAACCTAACTAACCTAGGGGCATGACACACATCCATGCCCGAGGCAGGATTCGAACCTGCGATCGTAGCGGTCGCGCGGTTCCAGACTGAAGCGCCTAGAACCACTTGGCCACACCGGCCGGCGTGGCAAAGTACTCTCTTCCTTGTGTCATCATTCACCAAAATCTTGTTTCGATGTCTGGAGCGGTTTAGGAAATACCAGTGATGTAGGAATATTTCATTCCCGTGGCGTAAGATTGGGAGTGAATGCTCTACATGGGATCCATTTTCTCGAAATCGAAGACAGATGGAGACCACCTCCTAAGTCTAAACAAAAATTTAATATGTTAGCTGAATTTCATACTCATAAACATATGGTGTAATACGCACCAAACGCTAAATCATAGCGCCCCCTATTTTTCATTGCAAACTTTTTGAGTTTTGCGTAGTGACTTACTAAAATGTGTAGATCACAGTAAGCATGACTATTAGCCAGATGATAGGCACTTGGCCAAGAAGTTCACACGTAAAGCCACAAGTACGGAAAAAAAATCAAATATTTTCAGTGAATAGTTTCTGTAAATTATTAGAGAAAGATAAAAAGGTGCGTGCGCTTCGGTTCTGTCAGCGCAGAGCGTCGCCAGTCGGCGCGTGCTAAGTACGGTGTACGTGTCGCAATATGCACTGCAGCCGCGCGACTCGTGCGGCACGTGCGTGTCGCGCTGTAGTGTCGTGTCAAATCACACGTGCTATACGCGTTTCATTTGGCGTACACGTTCGATGTTTTTCAGGCGAGCGCACAGTTTTTGGTCTCCCAGTTGGCGCCGTCTCCTCAATGTTCCCCAGCCACTTTTTAATCGCCCAGGCAGGTGCACCGGCCGATTTCGATTAACGCTGAAGTCGTTGCGGATTGCACGACGTGCTAGCTGGTACGAACTACCGTTTTGATAAAATGCTTTGACAGTGTACGCTCCATTATGACTAAATGCTATTTCGCGTCAAACGTAACTGAAGCTATCCCCTCCACCTCTATCCGACGCAGCTTGATTCACTCGCTTTTTAAAATCGCTAAATATTATATCTCACTGTGCATAAAACTATAAAAAGGTAGCACGTGCAAGAATGTAATGAATCATGAAGAAATCCCAAGAAAGATCATCGAAATGCCAGCAAGATTATTACCGAAGTAGACGCCTTGTGATTAACCGAAGAACCTTAACTTGGAAGCCACGGTCACATTATTTGCTACTTGTGGATGTCTGCTCATGTCCGAGAAAAGTGAACTAATAATACAAATTAAGCCCATAATACTGAAGTAGCCAGATCAGTTATTCATGTTTTCCGAGTGAGCTGCTTACAATTTAAAGCCACAGTGGCCACAAGACGGCAGCCTTTTCTGATGAACGGAGTGCTCCAGTATTCATCTACAGACAAGAAAACGAAGTAAACGCGCTCTCATACGGCTTCTATTTGACTTTCTCTGCAGGAAAGTCACAACAAACGACAAGACTGAAAAAATACTTGCATTAAGGTCTATGTCCATTCTGTTTGAATGTTTTTTGTTTTGTCATAATTTGCCTGATAAAGAGTTGCAATATTAAATAATTTAAGTAAGTGAACTGGTAGGAATTTCTGAAAAACCTGTTTGTAAAGTCCTGTGATAATATTCTTTTGTACTCGCTTTCGAAAGATGTATTCGAATCCAGACCGATTGCTTCGGTTTACGCTTTCGACAGCACCACCTCAGAATGGGTTTTTGATGTCGCCGTAGAGAACGTCACAACTACTTCTCACCTCAGTTGTGTACAAAACGGTGGGACCCCGAGTGAGTAAACAAAAGAGTTACTATAACGGATTCAGTTTTAAGACTACAATAACGCACCGATAACTGATTACCGCCCGAAAGCACGGTTATTGGTTGCGGGACTGAATTAACGCAAAAGATAACAGCAGGAACGAATCGCCTTACGTAACAGGTTAAAGAGTGACTGATACACTCGGAGTGTCTCTTAAAAACAGTGTAAATTACCAGTCTGTGTGAGAGGATCTCTTGAAAAATACTCAGCCAGTAAGCAACTACGTCGTTCCACTATACGAAAGGTATCGACTGGCTTTATTACCTAATTCTGCCTCAAGTAAAACGTGTGAAAACGTAATTTTATTTACGTTTCATACTCCTAACACAAAGTACCTCTTAGAAAGCCACCGAATGATTTTATAAAATAAGGGCAACAAAATATATTAGGAAAATACTTTAATCGGTCTTCATGATCAACTCCATTAGCCACGATACACTTCTGGCTACATTTATAAAGCTGGAACTGTTCTTCGGACACATTGAAGCATTACCGCCACACTACTTCGGATGTCTGTTCGGATACCAACCACACAGCTATACCCAACTACCGTAAAGGCTACCTAAACCGTTCTGGATTGAACTATTAGTACTACGTTTTTTTGAGGATCAACCTCAATAGCCACGAGGCTAACGATGTAGCTTGGATTCTTATGGGAAACCATTTCGATAAGGGAGAAACCACGAATAGATCTTACATCAAACCTCCTCCATCCTTTCTGGTGCGATAGAAACGCTTGCATATAATTTTATATGCAGGGAACAAAACCAGATCTAGACGTAGGGTGGAAAAAAGTTAGCATAAATCAAGAGAACCACCCACAACGTTAATAAATATTGAAGGCATCTTATGTTCGTCACTCTTCTTTTAACCTGTAGTGCAAAGTGTCGAATATTTCGAGAGGTGGGGCTGTCCACCAAAACAAGAAAAACAAATCCATTACACGTTGTAACATTACAGGACATATTGGGACATATTGAAGTATTCGATACTGTACACTTTTAGGGGATGTCGATACAGATATGCAAAATGTAAAGGGAAACTTTGGTGATGTTTAAATATTGTACTGTGTCAATATTAGGACTTTTGCACAGAAAGAACACAAATAGAATTAATGTAAATATATATTAGTGTTAGTAACCTATTTTCATTCAATTTTGTAATTATATTTCATTTTGTAAAAGAAAGACTCACTGTTTGCTGTAGCTCTGATTAATTGTATAAATTATCAGTTTTGAGCTAAATTATTTCGTATAATATGGACAAGATACTTTTAAAAACTCTCCAGCTAAAGAGAAACTTCTGGAACTTTCAATGGAGAAATTCTATATTATGATCGCAAAAATACGAAAACTTGTGAAAACTGTTTCATAACCTAATTTCGAAAGACGATTTGTATCAAGAAATATTGCTAAAAAGATTTATTTACGTTTTGAAACACGATTTAAATCATTTTACATATAAATAGTTGTTCTAAAACACTCAATAAATATCCAGAATCAAATGTCAAAATATTTATGGAAACATCGGTACAAATCTGGTGAAGGTTATCCAGAAGGTGGTAGAAAAATGTTATGAAATCTATTTGGAAATTATGCTTGTAAGAATTTATATGTACTGATCCTCTTACTTACTTTAATCTGTACTAAAATTCTGTAATGTCTAATTTAGTTTTAAGTCGTGAATTGCTATCGTGTTGTAAACAAAACATTGTCAAAGACTCTCATTGTTTGGAAAGATATTAATACACCTAGGAGTTATCAGTTGCCAGTTCGGATATGCAGTGCGGTTAGCTCGGAGAGTCAGTTGTTGAGTCTGTGAAGTCTGTCAGTTCTGTTTGTATATAAACGTCTGTAACGAAGAATTACTTGTTGTCGTCAATATGAACTCAAGACCTTTTGCACGAAGCAGACACCTCCTAATGCAACGTTTTAACTTGGTGTTGAGGAGCTGAAAAGTTATAATTTGGTGCAGAAAGTCCTGGGACGTTATAATTTGGTTGAGGAAGCTGGGATGTCATAATTTGGTGGAGGCGCTGGAGCTGGGATATTTTAATTTGGTGGAGGAAGCAGACGATTTGACGACCACCCAGTGATTCTTCAAAATAAAATACGTCTCTTCTGGGATCACAAGAAGTAAATACGTCGATTCTGGGGTCACAAGAGGAGGAGTGAATCAACCGAGTGAAACCATCCTGGAATTGAAGAAATTTCGCAAAACACGGACACCAACGACCGCCGACAGACACTAAGATAAGTAACTGCTTCCTAAAATAATGGAAAAAGACGCAGATTGCAGTACTGACAGCGGTGTAGCGAGTACACCTATTAGGGAAAGTGCTTCTGACAGTGTAGGAATGTTGGAAATGTTAAAACAAATGTTTTCAGAGTTAAACTCGAAGATGGAGGATTCTCGTGCCGAATTACGTCAACAAATTGAACAGACACAACAACAGATGGACAGGTCGATTTCGAAGGCTGTGTGTGATTTAAAATCAGAAATAAACTCAAATACAGAACAGATTGCTCACACTAATCAGGTTCTCGAAGAATGGCGAATTACTTTTGAGTCAAACCAAAAAGAACTTAGTTGTCGTGTGGACACGGTTGAGTTCAAAATTTCTGTCCTTGAAACTGATTTAAGTAACGAAATTTCAAATAACCAGTCAAAACTTAAAAAAGTTGTTGATTTTGTAAATGAGGAAAATTCTCAATTGAGAAATGAATTTGACCAGACAAAACGATTTTTTGAAAACGAAACTGAATCTTTCAAATCTGATACGGAATCTGATACGGACAAAAAGGTCACAGAAATTTGTAGTAGAATAGGTAATGTCGAAAAAACTGTAGACAGAAAATTTGTAGAAATACAAGAAACTATGTTTCAAAAAGGTTTTAGTAACAGTTGTAATGGGGTATGGGGAAATTTTCCAATTAAAACTTATCCCGGTGGCAAGAATATACACCCAAAAGACTTCATGCAATTCTGCAAGGAGCAGTTCACGTCCATAATGACAGATAGTGTTAAGATAAAATTTGTAAAGAAATTACTTGATGGTGAGGCGCTTTCGTGGGCCAATCAGAATTGTTATGCGGAAATGTCCTTTGAAGATTTCGAAAAATGTTTTCTAACCAAATTTTGGTCTGAAACTGAGCAAGCTCGAATCAAAAGTGAATTCTTGAATGGTCCTAGTTACAGAGAATCTGATGGGTCAATGAAAGCCTATTGTGAGAAACAGTTGCAAAAATTAGTGCATCTGGATAAGCCATTTGATGAGCCAACTAAAATTGATGCACTAAACCGGAGACTTCCGAAAAGAGTACAATGGGGTTTAGTATATGGTCCAGATGAGTCCATAGAACAATTCTTGAAATATGTGGACAAACTTGATAGAGCCTTTGAACAAAACAACACATTCAACGACTTTGTAGGTTCAGCACACAGAGGGTGGGAACCGAACCGTGCAAATAATAACAGTAATAGTGAACGAAGAAACTTTAACAACAACAGGGATAATTATAATGGCAATGACAGAAGAAATTTTGGTAGGAATGATCAGCACTTTAATTCAAACAGAGAATGGGAAAATCGAAACAGGTCCTGGGGTAATGACATGAGAGAAGGTAACCCGAGGCAGGGAAACGACAGACATAGGCCTTTAAACGACTAAATGCTCCACTGGGAGTCTGTCAGTTTGGGGCAAGGAATTTTCAAAATCAGGCTAATTTCACCCGGAACAGACAGCACTATAATCAGAGACCTAACCAGTATAGACAGTATGCCCTGATCGATCTGTAGATAGAGGTAATGAAAAAATTAAATTTGACAGGAAATTTTGGAGTGTCATCAGAGAAAATACTAGAAACAACTGTAATAGGAACCAGGCTACCGTTGATGAAGTAGGCCTAGAAGATGATATAATTGCAAATTTATATAATCAAGAAGAAGCACCTAATGCTGAAATGAAAGGTAAGGATAACTTTGATAATTTTGGATTGCACAAACGTATGTGTGGTGATGTTTTAGATGTAAATTGTCATAATGATGTTCGTACTGAAGTTTCTGGAGAGTCTGATATTCATGTGGATGTGGTTGGTGAAGATGGTGTTGTGAGTAATGTTGGTGATACTAGTAGTGTTTGTAGTGTAAGCTCAGGCAATGATGATGATAATGTTGATGTTAAGGCTAATGGTGATTATGTACTAGAAGATTTTGATGGTGAATTGGATGGAATAGTTTATGTTGAGGTTAAGGAGGATGTTATAAGCAATAGTGTTGAGAATAGTTGTGCCAGGAACTCTAACTACATTCCACATGAGAATCAGATTGTGCCAGTTCAGCTTAGTAATACATCAGGAGACAGGGGGGTTGATTGTGCTGATGCATCTGTGATTATTTTGAAATCTGTTTGGGACAAATTTAAAGATTACAGTGATGACATTGATGTTAAGATCAAATTAAGGGAAATTTGTGAACCAGTTTCTGCTTTTAAGCCTAATGAAATCATCAAACGGGGTACTAGTCAGGATGTGAGTGAGGTAAATAGTAATCCAGACATTCCAGTAAATTCCAGTAGACCTAGAAGTTTGAAGAAAGTATTGCCTAATAAAGAAAACCTAAATATGGAACAGAGGTATGATGAGATAGCAGAAGATCTTTTGTATGAAGAACAGGAAGAAAGGGAAAACACCACTATGGGTTGTCCATACATAAAAATTAAAGCTGCAGGTTGGGAAGGGTATTGTTTGATTGACACATGGAGTCCAATTAGTGACATTTCAAGCAAATTAAGTGATATAATTAACCATGATCCTGACTTTGTTGAATTACCAGTTGTTGGAATAAAAATTAGAGGCATTACTGGCAAACTGAGCAAAATTGTTAATAGACAGATGTTGTTGTCCTTCAGTATAAATGATGTACAGTTTACTCAAGGATGTCCTGTAATAATTGACCTAAATGAGAATGTACTGTTGGGTATGGACTGGATATTAAAAGCTAATGCAGCATTTCATTGGGAAAAGAGTTTGTTTACCTTTATTGATCCTAAGACAAGAGTATGTTCCAGTACTGACATGTCGGTTCAAAACTGTGCTGATAAGGGAATTGAAATTAGGGACGTTACATTTTCTAAAGACAGTGGTTATTGTGTAGAGGAAATTACTGAGGATTATGATGATGGAGAATATGGGGATATAGTGCAAGAAAAATTACGGGAATCAGATAATTTGAACCAAGAACAGAAGGTAGAGTTAGAAAGATTATTGTGGAATTACTGTGATGTTTTTGATGATAGACCTGGCAGAGTAAAGAATTACCAATGTAAAATCAGGTTAAAACCACATGAGCCATTCTTTATAGAACCTTATAGTGTACCCATTGCAAAGAGAAAAGATGTAGAAAAGGAACTTCAAAAGATGGAAGAGTGGGGCATCATTGAGAGAAGTAAGAGCCACTACAATAATCCTTTGGTAGTGGTTGCAAAACGTGATGGCAGTATCAGGCTTGTACTAGATTCAAGACAC
Organism: Schistocerca gregaria; assembly: GCF_023897955.1. Taxonomy (NCBI): domain Eukaryota; kingdom Metazoa; phylum Arthropoda; class Insecta; order Orthoptera; family Acrididae; genus Schistocerca; species Schistocerca gregaria. The sequence continues at coordinate 245,361 of NW_026062002.1, read as the reverse complement.
CTAAATAAGTATGTGGAAAGAGAGACCGATCATCTCGAGAATATAGACGAACTACTTCATAAATTTGAAAGAATGAAATATATGACCAGTTTAGATCTCACACCAGGATTTCACCAAGTAGAATTAGAAAATGTTTCCAAAAAGTATACTGCCTTTTTGTATGGGGGAAGATGTTACCAGTATTGTGTGGTACCATTTGGGATGAATGTCTCAGTAGCCGAATTCATTAGAGCACTTGACTTTGTTTTGGGAAAAGATCTTTTATCAAAATTAACTGTGTATGTAGATGACATTTTGATCACTGGAGAAACTTGGGAAGAACATGTTAATACTTTGAGGGAGGTTTGCAATAGATTAAGGAAAGGGGGAATGTCACTTAAATTATCTAAATGTAAGTTTGATATGAAAAAATTGAAGTTTCTGGGGCACAGTATTTCTGAGGAAGGTATTTTGCCAGATCCTGAAAAACTCAAGGCAATTGCAAAATTCCCAATTCCAAAAACCAAGAAACAACTCAAGTCAATTTTCGGGATGTGCGGTTACTACAGAAAGTTCATTAGTACCCAAGCTCTAAATGCTCCAAGTCTTAACAGATTGCTGAAGAAAAACGCAATGTGGGTTTGGGATCAGGAATGTGAAGCTGCTTTTGAAGAAATAAAAACACAGTTATGTAACAGTCAAATTTTGTACCGTCCTGATTTAAGTTTACCTTTTTGCATTATGGCAGATAGTAGTGATTATGGCCTAGGTGCTCACCTTTTCCAAGAAGTAAATATAAATGGGAAAATAGAACACAGGTCTATTGCTTTTGCTAGTCGAACCTTGAAAAAACATGAGAGGCAATACACTGTTACCGAGAAAGAGCTTTTGGCCATTTACTGGGCATTTTCGAAATTCACAAATTGTTTATTGGGAAACCAGGTAGTTGTCTACACAGACCATAAGGCATTAATTTATATTCAAGAATGTAGGTTGCATCATGGAAGGATTACCAGGTGGGCACTCTTGTTACAACAATTTAATTACTCAATAAAATATCTTAGAGGACCCGATAATGTAGTTGCTGATGCTTTATCTAGACTACCTGTGGGGGGTGACTTTGAAGATGACAGTGGGGAATGTGAAAAAGAATTCAGAATTATGTATTTAAGAGGGGTGGACAATGAACAAGAAATCAGAGACATTTGTAATGACATCCGACGGAATCAGAACCACGATGAGAACTGTAAACTGGTCAAAAGTTATTTAGAGAAAAAGGGACATGAAAAATTGGGAGATTATTACAAAATCTACAAAGGGATTCTATTCAAGAGAAACAGTGTATAGATAGCGATGTATGGAAATTATGTTGGCCTGAACAGTACATCAATGTACTCATCAAGTACATTCATGAAAGTTTTGGTCATTGTGGGATTCAAAAGTGTATCCAGAAAATCCAAGAAAATGTGTACTTTAACAACATAGCCAGGAGGGTTAGAAAAATTTTAACGGGTTGTGACAGGTGCCAAAGAGTAAAAGTATCCAACCAAACTTGTCGAGGATTGATGCAAAACATCTTACCGAAAGAACAACACAAGTTTGTCGCTGTCAACTTATATGGACCATTACCGAAGACCAGAGGAGGCTATTGCAACATTTTTGTTATGGTTGATGTTTTTTCAAAATTCATTAAGTCATACCCTCTTCGCAAGGCAAACAGTAAGAGCATTATTTCAAAAATCAGAGGAGACTATTTTGGCAGGGTTGGAAAACCTCAGAAAATCTTATCAGACAATGGGACTCAATTTACTTCTGGAGTATGGAAAGCTTTTGTTGAAGATGAAAATATAAGTCACATTCTTATTTCAGCTTATCATCTGTCAGTAACCCTTCGGAGAGATACATGAGGGAAATTGGGCGATTCTTTAGAACCTACTGCAATACTGATCATGCTAGTTGGATTGACTATGTTGAGAAATTCGAAGATGTTGTGAACAGCCTACAACATCAGTGTTTTCGCCTTATGAAATACAGTATAATAGCAAACCACCACATCCAATTAGTGATTTCATTGATTTTCCAGTCTGCAAACCATTAAGTACTCAAGAGAGAGAGGAAATAGTGAGAAAGACCATGAAATCTCAAGGTGATAAGAGGAAATGTAGACATGACAAAAGATTGAAGCCTACTCAATTTAAAATTGAAGACTTGGTCCTTGTTGAAACACAAGAGAAGTCTAAAGCCATCAGTGGTGAATTAAAAAAGTTTTTTGACATATACATTGGACCTTTCAAGATACAGGACAATCCTCATCCGAATGCTTACCGTCTAGTTTACCCAAATTCTGGCAGACTGTTTGACCTACGAAACGTGACCGAACTGAAATTGTATAAAAAAATGTAAAAAAGTATTTTAGATAATAGATGTTTATAGACTTTTATATGTAATCTTACCAGGATATTTTTGTATACTTTGTTATGTTGTATTTATCTGATTCCTCAGGGAGCATATATTCTTTGTGTGCTAAGTGTTTGGCGAGCACTAGGTCCCCTAGCTATGCAAGTGTCATATTTCATGTTAGTATTCTGGCATTGCATCTTACACTTATTCTGTGATCCTGTATAATCAATTTTCTCCATCTGTCAGTCTATCCTCTCTTAGCTGTAAGAAATTATTTAGAGTAAATTTTCTTGAGTAATTAGACTTTAGAGAATTCAAATTTCTGTGTCCTTAAAAACCGGTGCACCGACTATTAAATGCTTTTGCTAATGTTTAACTGGGTTTGACCACTGTGTGCTGTATATTCATAGCGGACTGTGCTATTGCAGCCTGTGATAGCATGCAGTGTATATGGAAACCATACGGACTGTGAAGATGAGACTGAAATACAGTGTGCGGCATTGAGGTATACCGACCTTTAAGGAAGAAGATCACCGACCTTCAAGAAAGAAGATCACCGGTCTTCAAGAAAGAAGACACCAAAGATATGTGTAAAACTTTTCTGTTTTGTAATGTAAGGACATCAACCCTTCTGTGTTTCACGTGGAAGTGCTGATGGGGGGGTTGTGTAACATTACAGGACATATTGGGACATATTGAAGTATTCGATACTGTAGACTTTTAGGGGATGTCGATACATATATGCAAAATGTAAAGGGAAACTTTGGTGATGTTTAAATATTGTACTGTGTCAATATTAGGACATTTTGCACAGAAAGAACAAAAATAGAATTAATGTAAATATATATTAGTGTTAGTAACCTATTTTCATTCAATCTTGTAATTATATTTCATTTTGTAAAAGAAAGACTCACTGTTTGCTGTAGCTCTGATTAATTGTATAAATTATCAGTTTTGAGCTAAATTATTTCGTATAATATGGACAAGATACTTTTAAAAACTCACCAGCTAAAGAGAAAGTCTGTAAATGAACGTTTAATGCACACTTCTGGAACTTTCAATGGAGAAATTCTATATTACGATCACAAAAATACGAAAACTTGTGAAAACTGTTTCATAACCTAATTTCGAAAGACGATTTGTGTCAAGAAATATTGCTAAAAAGATTTATTTACGTTTTGAAACACGATTTAAATCATTTTACATATAAATAGTTGTTCTAAATCACTCAAGAAATATCCAGAATCAAATGTCAAGATATTTCTGGAAACACCGGTACAAATCTGGTGAAGGTTATCCAGAAGCTGGTAGAAAAATGTTATAAAATCTATTTGGAAATTATGCTTGTAAGAATTTATATGTACTGATCCTTTTACTTACTTTAATCTGTACTAAAATTCTGTAATGTCTAATTTAGTTTTAAGTCGTGAATTGCTATCGTATTGTAAACAAAACATTGTCAAAGACTCTCATTGTTTGGAAAGATATTAATACACCTAGGAGTTGTCAGTTGCCAGTTCGGATATGCAGTGCGGTTAGCTCGGAGAGTCAGTTGTTGAGTCTGTGAAGTCTGTCAGTTCTGTTTGTAAATAAATGTCTGTAATGAAGAATTACTTGTTGTCGTCAATATGAACTCAAGACCTTTTGCACGAAGCAGACACCTCCTAATGCAACGTTTTAACTTGGTGTTGAGGAGCTGAAAAGTTATAATTTGGTGCAGAAAGTCCTGGGACGTTATAATTTGGTTGAGGAAGCTGGGATGTTATAACGTGGATCGGGAAATGTATACTTTCTGTGATCTGTACACTTGTCCATAGGAGCCGTCCATCCTGATATCCGTTAATGACCGCTCAGAGCATTGAGTCCCCGGTTATAAGTCCGGCAGGGCAGCTACATTGGGGCCCGCAGGGGTCACGCGCCGTTTGGAGGAGGGTGGGATCTTCGGTGTTGCGTGCGCTACTGGCGGCTAGCAGGTCTGAGTCTCAAAACCCGGCGTTAATTCCTTAGCTTTCTGGGATTGTGACTCGCGACGTCGCGCCAAAGGTACCCAGTGCTGCCGCTAGGTGTCACACTCAGCGAGTCGGCACCAGAGACGGAGAGAGAGAGAGAGAGAGAGAGAGAGAGAGAGAGAGAGAGAGGGAGGCCAACGCCGCGACTGGAGTTGTCAGTTGCCAGTTCGGATATGCAGTGCGGCAACCGGGTTTCTCTCCAAAAATGTAGCGGAACTTACGAATGGATGACAGCCAAGCGCAAACTCTGTTGTTGTACCTCTGACACTGAGGCAAGAATGTAACATCAAATTGCGGAAAATGAGGTAGTAAACGAGTTTTGAAGTATTGTACGCTTACTGAATCTATAATGCACCTCCCTAGCGCTATTTACGCTAACAGTGTATACAGTTCTGTAGAGACAAAGTAAAAATGTACATACATCAAAAAAGTTTCGCATCACCTCGGCTCCAAGAGCTCCGGAACCTGTACACAAAATTGGAATTGAGATCAACATGAATATCCTTTGCACCCTTTTTATTGCTAATGAAAGTCAGGCATTGCATCTTGTACCACCATACAGGGACACCTTCGGAGGTGGTGGTCAACATTGCTGTACATACCTCTCCCTCTAATAACCAGTAGCACGTCCTATTGCATTGATTCGTGCCTGTATTCGTAGTGGCATTTTAGCCATAAGTTCATCAAGGCACTGTTGGTCAAGATTGTCCCACTTCTCAACGGCGATTGGGCGTAGATCACTGAGAGTGGTTGGTGCGTCACGTCTTCCACAAACAGCACTTTTCAATCTATCCCAGACATGTTCTATAGCGTTCATGTCTGGAGAAGATGCTGGCCACCCTAGTCGAGCGATGTCGTTATCCTGAAGGAAGTCATTCACAGGATGTGCACAATGGGGGCGAGAACTGTCGTCCATGAAGACGAATGCCTCGCCAATATGCTGCCGACATGGTTGTACTATCGGTCTGAAGGTGGTATTCACGTATCGTACAGCCATTACGGCGTCTTCCATGACCACCAGCGGCGTACGTCCGCCCTCCATAATGCCATCCCAAAAGAGAAGGGAACCTCCACCTTGCTGCACTCGCTGGACAGTGTATCTTGAGGCGTTCATCCTGACCGGGTTGCCTCCAAACACGTCTCCGACGATTGTCTGGATGAAGGCATATGCGACACTCATCGGTGGATAGAACGTGATGAAAATCCTCAGCGGTCCATTCTGCGTGTTGTTGGGCCCACCTGTACCGAGCTGCAAAATGTCGTGGTTGCAAAGATCGACTTCGCTATGGACGTCGGAAGTGAAGTTGCGCATCATGCAGCCTGTAGCGCAAAGTTTGAGTCGTAACAAGACGTCCTGTGGCTGCACGAAAAGCATTATTCAACATGGTGGCGTTGCTGTCAGAGTTCCTCCGAGCCATAATCCGTAGGATACGGTCATCCACTGCAGTAGTAGTCCTTGGACGGTCTGAACGAGGCATGTCATCGACATTTCCTCTCTCTCTGTGTATCTCCTCCATACCCGAACAACATAGCTTTGGTTCACTCCGAGACGCCTGACCCCTCCCTTGTTGAGAGACCTTCTTGGCACAAAGTAACAATGCGGACGCGATAGAATACGGTATTGACCGTCTAGGCATGGTTGAATTACAGACAAGACGAGCCGTGTACCTCCTTACTCGTGGAATGACTGGAACTGATCTGCTGTGGGATTTCCAGCTATTTTGGTGGAACGAATTATGTTTGCAGAAACAAAATAATATAGTCACATAAAACTCTCAGAGTTCATGTGAATAAAGTGAAAGAGCAAATAAATATCGTGATAAGCATCCTTCACAGAAATAGATTATAGTACTTAAAAATTCAAAAGGATAGACTGTATCTGCAGAACGATCTGCTGGTCAACTGCAAATGTGTATTGATTGCCCTTTTTGTACATACTCTAGTCACTGTGAATGTCGAGTATTTCTTTTTTTCCATTACATGGAGAAACGAACATATAAAGCGCACCAGTATTACTGATGGAATCTTCTGGCAGATTATTCTAGTTCTGAGAGGACGTTTCATCGCAGCGCACTCTCTGCTGCAGAGTGATATTCTTTCTGGGAGTTTTATTAGTATAGACAAGTCATTTCACATGTCTGAATCAAATTTTAATTTATTTGATTTGACTCAAATAAAATCGTATTTTCATTAGAATATTATAATTCAGTATTTCCAGTTGACAAAAAAATACAATATTAATACAATTTAAAAAAATGCTGAATATGAGGTTCTAACCTCGACACTGTTTCAATATGAAACTCAAATACTTACGAATAGATTTGTATTTAACTGAGCCGGAAAAATATCTCCCTTTTTTTAGAATTAACATTTTTGCGTTTTTTAAAATTGTCACGTTGTTTTAGTAAACTGATGTCTGGGCACAGATTTTCGAATTACATAAATTTACGTAAAGGAAATCGAACAGGGCCAGTCCACAAGCTCCGCTAGCCACATAACAACGTATATATACGCTCACAAGCGTAAAATCTATACCAGCTGCTGTCTGAGCAGGGTGAAAGCACATACAGAGCGCATAACAAATCCGGCAATAAATCACGCATTACAGTCATTTTCACGCCTTGAAGAAGAAAGTTTTTCCGAGTCTGACATCCAGTGGCACACATAGTGACGTCCCGAGTCACAACCCCAGGAAGCTCAGAATTTGACGCTGAGTGTCTTACCCGGTAACATCTGGAGAGAACTGACCAGTTCTTGACGAGGTGCTGTGTGAACCTGACCTGGTGGGGTTCCAGCGGCGTTTGCTTGGCTTGTTGGAAATTCTGAGTTGTTTATACAAGGCTCTGATTCGTCTGCTGTCATTGGACAGAAGTACATAACGTTTTACCTGACATGCTTGTTGCCATGACGGCCCAAACTGAGGAGTTGAATGTGGATGATCGAACACTCTTGGGTCGATCGTCGTAGAGGAGACTTCTCGTGCTCGATTGCTGAGGGGAGGGCGATCATTCTGGTGTTCTGCACTAGGAAGTCGTCCCGACAACTTAGCTCGGTCCACAAGTTCCATGGGGGCGCAGATCTCATGTTGACGCACACATCTTAGTGTTACAGGCCCTTTGCTGTTCCTTATCCGTATAAACGATTTGCGAGACAATCTGAGCAGTCGCTTAGGTTGTTTGCTGATGACGCTGTCGGTTATCGACTAATAAAGTCATCAGAAGATCAAAACACATTGCAAAGAAATAGGTAAATGGCTCTGAGCACTATGGGACTTAACATCTGTGGTCATCAGTCCCCTAGAACTTAGAACTACTTAAACCTAACTATCTTAGGGACATCACACATATCCATGCCCGAGGCAGGATTCGAACCTGCGATCGTAGCGGTCACGTGGTTCCAGACTGTAGCGCCTAGAACTGCACGGCCACACCGGCCGGCAAACAAATTGCAACGACCATAAATAACGAAAAGTGTGAGGTCATCCACATGAGTGCTAAAAGTAATCCGTTCAACTCCCGTCACACGATAAATCAGTCAAATCTAAAGGCCATACATTCAACTAAATACCTAGTAATTACAATTATGAACAACTTAAATTGTAAGGAACACACAGAAAATCATGTGGGGAAGGCTAACCCAACACTGCGTTTTTAGCAGGTACATCGAAAAAGTGCAAAGATGGTAGCATGTTTTGCATCAACGCGAAATAGGGGGGAGAGTGTCACTGAAATGATGGAGGATTTGTGATGGAGATTATTAAAACAAAGGCATTTTTCGTTGCGGAGCAATCTTCTCACGAAATTCCAGTCACCAGCTTTCTCCTCTGAATGCGAAAATATTTTGTTGACGCCGATCTAGATAGGAAGAAACGATCACTATGATAAAATAAGGGAAGTCAGAGCTCGTACAGCCGGTCGCTGTGGCCAACCGGTTCTAGGCGCTTCGGTCTGGAACGGCGCTTCTGCTACGGTCGCAGGTTCGAATCCTGCCGCGGGCATGGATGTGTGTGTGTGGTTAGGTTCGTTAATGTTTAAGTAATTCTAAGTCTAGGGGACTGATGACCTCAGATGTTAAGTCCCATAGAGCTTAGAGCCATTTGAACCATTTGAAGAGCTCGTACGAAAAAGATGTAGGTGTTTGTTATTTCCGCGCGCTATACGACATTTGGAGAATAGAGAATTTTGAAGGTGGTTCGAAGAACCCTCTGCAAGGCACTTCAACGTAATTAGCAGAGTATCGATGTAGATGTGGATGTAGATCGAGATGGCTAGTGATTGGTGAGCACATTGTAGCGGCACCAATTTGTCTGGGAGATTACCATTTTATAGTTGTACACCACCGCAGTACCGTAAGATTACGGATACGAAGAGAGGTTCTTTTCATTTTAGTCCCAACAAGGAACCACTACATAGTAAAATTCAGATTCGTGGGGTTTATTCACATTGTAATGACACATTCCGACGCAGAGACATACAACACCTTAAAGGCTGCGCCAAAGATCAAATTGAGAGGGATGTAGAATATAATCTCTGTAATGTTCATATTGGATTCTCTTTTGTTTCATACTCCAAGAAGGAGCTAAGAGACACTTTCGATTGTTGCCTTGTGGAGGACGGACGTAATTTCGGACTGTGCGGAAAGGCAGCCATGTTGTTAGTAATCATGATTTGTGCGACGAGCAGAGCAAGTCTTATTGTCTTGTGAATAAATAATTTTCGTAACACTTCGATACTTCTCACTATTTTTTAAAGTGACGTAGCATTGTATTTCCTTGGTTTCCACCGTCTACGTGAAGTGAACCGATGCCGACTTAGGAAGGTACACACGGTCAACAAAGAGAAGAACATCGAGGGCGACTAAAGAATTAATATTGTGGCAGAAGGACTAATTCTACGTCTAAGGTGAGAACTCTGATTAAATCAACAGTGACGTAGAATTCAAAAATGTAATTAATCGGAATGGTAAATTATATTACAGGCATATTTCACGCAGCACTGAATTTGTCCGCATTCAAGCTGGTCAATACAGCCCGTAAAAAAACAAACGCCTTTCAAAAATTCTGAAGTTACAATTCCATGTCCACAATTTTTCCTCTTTGCAAAAAACCAAGAAATTTAATTTTTTTATTTATTTCGCCTCAACATCGTGGAGGGAATGTGCAGCATGAACACATTATCCTTTCCTGGACATTATGCTTTTGCTGATTGTCAGTATTAGTCTAACATGATAGACAGTTAGTCTATTGGTTTTCTTGTGTACGAAGAAGACTTTTTGCAATAAATCACCAGTTCATTTTTTACTTGAATTTCATTTAAAGAATTTAGTGTTCCTTTCATTTGATCTGCATTATTAATTGTTTTTAAAATACAGTTATTAAGTAATTTTATACAAATTGTTCACCCTAGGACCTCATGTAAGGGCCAAATTTCAAGTAGCATATTTCCATTGTATTATGTATATCAAAACTGTATCTAAAGGGATTTGTCAGAGTCTAAATAGTCTCCGACTCTGGTAACGATTTCTAATTTCACATACATGTGGTACTGCAAGACTATCGCCTTGAACTGTTCCCATAACCAAAACTACAGGGGACTGAAGTCGAGGGAACAGGGGACCAAGGTGTGCCCCCTCCGCCCCAACCATTCCAAAAGACATGAAGCGTCAGCATCCGATATTCACACACATTGCAGATGAAATGTGACATAATGCATAAACCACATCGGTAGTCTTTACTGATGTGGTACCTCCTCCGACAAGGTAAGCAATGTGAAATGTGACATAATGCATAAACCACATCGGTAGTCTTTACTGATGTGGTACCTCCTCCGACAAGGTAAGCAAAATGTTAACAAGAAGTTGACGATAATGAGCTCCATTAAATGTTTGGAGTAGGATGTATGGCCCTAGTAACTTATCACCAAGAATGTCTATCCATTAGTTGACGGAGAAATGATGTTGATGTACTCTTTGTACAGCAGCATAGGGGTTTTCATAAGCCCACACGTGCTGAGTATGGAAGTTCACAGCACGACCCTTTGTGAACCGCACAGGATCAGAGAAATAAATTCTTCGTCGAAAACAGTGGACCTGCAGCACGCTTCTGTATGGGCCAATGACACAACTATGATAGGCTATCGTGGTCCTCTGGCATTAGTGCCTGGATGTGTTGAAGGTGTTACGGATACAGCAATAGCTCAAGCAGTACCAGCCGGACAACAGGATGACTTATGCCTTCTGTTGGTGTCAATCGCCAAATCCCCACACAGGTGTTGCACGTCTTTCGTCCAGCAAATCTGGTATTGTCCTCCTGCATCTTAGGTGTGTGAACTGACTCATTCCGTCCACTATTCGTCTTTTGGAAGCTAGAAAATCCGTGTCCTTAAGAAGCCGAAAACTTTGGGTCAACAACTTATCGCATGGTACTCTGCAATGTGGGTATTTTTCTGCGTAGTGGGAACGTGCTTACGGCCTATTTCCAATTGCTAACCCATAGCAGATAATTATATCCGTCATGACACTTTAGGAGTAGTACGCTTCCATTGTTAACAAGCAGAAGAGAAATGGAAAATTTACCAACCCATTCGTGCACAGTGCATTACAAATATCACAGTGACAGTAAACATTGCGATATGACTTACAGGGACTAGATGTTTGTCTGTGAACACATGTAATATAGAATAACGTGATGCAATTCTGAAATGTACTTAAATGCCATACTCCGAATAAATAAATGCGATACATACCCATAGTTGCAGGCAATTTACTACAAAATAACACACACTAACAACGCTAAAACTATAGTACATGCAACACAACTGCCTGTAGATTATCCAGTTCTCAGACTTGTGTACACTGGAGTACGTCAATACGGAAAGACACGTACAGTAGTGAACGCTATTGACGGATCATGGGTTGGGGTTCGGTTGGTTGGGGAAGGAGAGCTGACAGTGAGGTCATCGGTCTCATCGGATTAGGGAAGAACGGGGAAGAAAGTCGGCCGTGCCCTTTCAAAGGAACCATCCCGGCATTTGCCTGGAGTGATTTAGGGAAACCACGGAAAACCTAAATCAGGATGGACGGACGCGGGATTGAACCGTCGTCCTCCCGAATGCGAGTCCAGTGTGCAAGCCACTGCGTCACCTCGCTCGGTTCACGGATCATGGGGGCAGCACTTGTGGCCATACATCACTTGTTTATTTAATATCTACCTTGCGTGTCAGGCGGACATATTCACACCCGAACGTCTTCAGCCACTATGGACAAGTGTAGAAATCTCACAAAGTATGCATTTCCAGACCCACGTTCAAGGTATTTTTTTTTTTTCTTGTTCTTGTGATTGGTATCACCTATCAAAATATTTGCCACTATTTCTCCAATATCCTGTGTAGGTATTCCACCCAAGAGTCTTCAGGCGCATTTGCTCTGGTGTTCCGACATATATTTTCGATTTCGTGTTTGGAATGTGTAGGTGGAGTCAGTCGAAATTAATACTGTTCATTACGCCTGTCATGATGTGCCACTGTCGCCGCAAAGCGTCGGTTTGTTCCCCGTTAAAAAAAAATAATTTATTTTCAAAGCGGAATTTCACGTACCCATTCGGATGGACGGGCCACAAACTAGTCTACAACGTCATTCGCTTCATCCATTTGTATTAACAGGAGCGGGAAAACTCTAAGAATAACCGATACTCTAACAGCGACAACAAGGTCCTGGCCCAAATTGATAGCTACCGCCACTCTCCGTTTTCCAGTTTTCCTGCTAATACGTATCGCTAAAACGAATACCATGCTGGACTAATCTCGGGCCGCTCTATCGAATGAGAATGTAAAATTCCGCTTCAAACAGCGTTTCGCGTGTAACGGAAACAAACCGAAGCTTTCCGTCGACGTGATGACCAGTACACGTTTGGACTGACTGCATCTACACATTTAAAATATCTACTGAAAAACCAGAAGAAATGTGCCTGAAGACTTTTAAGAGAGACATCCGGTACATTTATACACTGAAGTAGCAAAAGTCACGGAGCACGTCGTAGCATCGTGTCGGACCTCGTTTCACCCAGTACAGAGCATCATCTCCGTGTGGCGTGTACTCAAAAAGTCGATAGAAGTCCCTTGCAGAAATATTGCACGCTGCCTCTGTAGCCACACATAGTTACGAAACACTGCCTCACCTGTAATAGAACACAGGCAGATGCAGCTCAAGTGCGTTCTGGGTACTGATACTCTAATAGAGGTGGTGATATCTGGCATAAAAGCTGAAACCTTACTGCCTGCAGCCTCCTGTAACAAATCGTCCCGTGTGCTGGATTTTTCCACGTGTAGAACATTCGCACTTACCTTGCTCAGAGATCCGTCCTGTTCCGCACCATGCTGTCGCGAGAGTTCCCGCCACTCATTGTCGTTAAGTGGATTATGTTGTGGATCAGCGGGTTCGATTTTCTCCAACTGTGGTGGTCCCGTCAAGGCATTCCTATTCTGCTCACGGTCCCCTCATGAGCAGTCTCTGCTTTCGTGGTGTAACGTTCTCTGGCAGCATGCATCCAAAGTGAAAGTTAAAAGAACATTTCGATGTATAATGTTCATTGCAACAAATAATTTATATGTGTTTCTGTTAATTGTATTTCAAAAGGACATTTAAAAGATAATTATGAATTTTGCTATTATAAATGATTATTCAAAGACTGTTAAATACTATCTGTGGCGGAGGATGTGAAAACCGCTACAGAAGAAAGGATATGTTATCAGAAACGACAAAGACTGTACAAAAATTAGGTAAGATATAAATTGGCAATATATTGTAGTAGAATCGCTTGCCTTCTGCACAGACTGAATGGGAGAGGAACCCGTAACGTTGCATTAGGCTCTTACGTAGTCTTCATTTGTCATAAGTCGCTGATCGACGCCATTTGTAGCTGGGATTGTAAACGGTGTGTAAAGATTTTAATTGTTTCTGTTAAAATATATTTATCTAGTAAAATCTGTTTATCACAATTACTGCAAAGTTCGCACCGGACATTACCCATTTTATTTTAGAATTTCCAGCATTTTATTGGATATCGCTGGCAGTACAGAGCTGCGCCGTGAGCGAGCATTCTGGAACAGCGGCAGATTAAAATATACCATCGCAATAACGACCACATCCTAAAAAGGGTACAGGTAGAGGTGAACGAAAATAAAAACGTGTTTCTTTTCACAGCATTCCATAGGCAGAATACAAAGAGATAGTAGATTTTATCTTGTGCATTCACAGGTGGATACAAGCTGCAGCTCTTTTAAATTTTCATTCAAAAAGTGATAAATTCTGAACATAACGTGAAGTGTATTTAAAAGTGGATAATTCTTCAGGAGAGCTTAGAAATATAAAAAAGAATTCATAAAGTAAAGATAGTCTTATGCTTCAAAGCTAGTCGGGCTATATCCAGTAAACAAAAATCCAGTGCAACGTGAAAATCTTTGCTAAGTTCGATGGAAAATAATATTTTCATTCTTGTACAAACAGCTGTAGTCCTTGAATAAAAATAAAACTTGAATCATTATTTTGGGAACATTCAAAGAAATTCGTTTTTATTAATCTGCAATAGAATATTTCATACGTAAAGTAATAATCATAGATGAAAAATTTGTTGCAACCTTTGAAACCTCCCTTTAGAAAAATTTATGAATGATTGTGCTGATAATCTCCTTTACGTTATTTGATTTTTTATAACAGCTGAGCAAAAGTCAACGTACTCAGACATTTCTCTTTACTTACTCTGATCATCACTAAACGGACTCACAATATTTTAGCGCAACGCAATCTGACTTATATAATCCCCACAAAAGAATGGCCCCGACTAACAATAACCTATACCTTTCACGAATCACTAACCTCATAAAAATCTTCCTTACTCGAACTACTGCAATATAGCGAGCGCCAGTACTGCCAGCTACATAAAAGATTCTAACTATTGAAGGCACTAAGTAGAAATCCAGTCCTACAAATTTACTCTGATGGACACACGTCCAGATCATCCGCTCTCAAAACTCTGTTATCTCTCTCCCCACATCCAACACTGCTGGCGGCTCACCTCCAACTGCGCTACGCTAAGCGCTGTTCACATCCAACTGCCCAACACTACAATAGCGAATATTTCAACAATGCCAACCAGCCACAGACTGCACACAGCACAATCAGTGATTTTCATACAGAGCGCTATGTGGCGTTACCAACATAAAAACCTAAACAGCCTACTTACACCCTTCATTTCTCTTGTCCATCCATGTATATGTTAAGTTTAATCTCAACGGTTTCCCAATCAAATTAAACGCAGAAAACAAAGTTTAAAACCAAACGGTCAGCTCCCGAATAATTAAATAGACAGAAAGGCATTAAAGTCGTTTCTGATCCCACTGCTTCCAGGGTTTTGTGATTGCGTTCGCGTGTCTCTTCATTCCTGTACTGATTTGCCCTATCTTTTTCTATTCCCCAGTTGTTCCCAAATCACCGCCACCCGTTATTGCTATCACCACTCAGCTGATTCCAGCCCCGTAATCGGTCTCACTACGACCGCCCGTTGTTGTCGCTACTACATCTACATTTATACTGCGCAAGCCACCCAACGGTGTGTGGCGGAGGGCACTTTACGTGCCACTCTCATTACCTCCCTTTTCTGTTCCAGTCGCGTACGGTTCGCGGGAAGAAAGACTGCCGGAAAGCCTCCGTGCGCGCTCGAATCTAATTTTACATTCGTGATCTCCTCGGGAGGTATAAGCGGGGGGAAGCAATATATTCGATACCTCATCCAGAAACGCACCCTCTCAAAACCTGGACAGCAAGCTACACCGTGATGCACAGCGCCTCTCTTGCAGAGTCTGCCACTTGAGTTTGCTGAACATCTCCGTAACGCTATCACGCTTAATAACCCTGTGACGAAACGCGCCGCTCTTCTTCGGATCTTCTCTACCTCCTCCGTCAACCCAATCTGGTACGGATCCCACACTGATGAGCAACACTCAAGTATAGGTCGAACGAGTGTTTTGTAAGCCACCTCCTTTGTTGATGGACTACATTTTCTAAGGACTCTCCCAATGAATCTCAACCTGGTGCCCGCCTTACCAACAATTAATTTTATATGATCATTCCACTTCAAATCGTTCCGCACGCACACTCCCAGATATTTTACAGACAGAAACGCATAAAAATGGTTTTTGATCCCACTGCTTCCAGGGTTCTCGTGACCGCGTACGTGTGCCCCTTAATTCCTGTACTGATTTACCCTACGTTTTTCTATTCCCCAGTTGTTCCCAAAGGAACTAGGGTGGCCGCGTACGGTCAGTCACTCTGGTCTAGGTTTTCGACTGCGCCCGCAACTGGAATCGTGCGTTTGCGCACCGCGTGACTAGATCGTATACTTAGACACATACTCCCCCAAATCGTACTCGAACTCTTATTGCACCGCTTTAAATGCTTCCACATCATCCTTTCATTTTGCAAAACGATGAGGTATCAGTCCCCTATAACTTAGAACTACTTAAACCTAACTAACCAAATGACATCACACTGAAGCGCCTAGAACCTCATGGCCACACCGGCCGGCTGCATTTGGCAGCTGGGATGATGTGACACATGTGGGTTGGCATTATAGTCAGGCAAATACTGATCAGCTCTGCTGCTCCGAACGTATAAAATAAAAATTGATTAGCCTGTACCATGTGTTCGAGCAAACGGGCGGCGCTCGTAAATCCAGAATATTTAAGGAAGAGTATTACGATAGTGTTGTGTGGGCTTGTGCAGCCTCCGACCAGTAGGCTGAAAGGAATGTGTGTGAGTGAATTCCTAAAGTACCAAACTGCTGAGATCATCACTTACACTAACCCCAACTAAGAACAACACACAACCCATGCAAGAGGCAGGACTCGAACCTCCGGCAGGAAGGGCTCTCAATCCGTGACATGGCGCATCAAAAAAAATGGTTCAAATGGCTCTGAGCACTATGGGACTCAACATCTTAGGTCATAAGTCCCCTAGAACTTAGAACTACTTAAACCTAACTAACCTAAGGACATCACACACACACCCATGCCCGAGGCAGGATTCGAACCTCAGAGCCATTTGAGCCATTTCATCGAACAACCTTCACAATTCCCTATTATTCCAATCTCGTATAGAGCGCAGAAGAAACGAACATATATATCTTTCAATGCTAGGTCTGTTTTCCCTTATTTTATTATGCTGGTCGTTTCTTCCTATGTTGGTCTCCGTCAGCAGAATGTTTTAGCATTCGGAGGAGAACGTTGGTGATTGAAATTTCGTAGGAAGCTTCCTCTGCAACGAAAAACGCCTTTGTTTTAATGATCTCCATCCCAAAGCCTCCAACATTTCAGTGACACTCTCTCCCCTATATCGTGATAATACACTTTTTCGATGCACCCCGTCAGTCCTATGTGGTAAGGATCCCACACCGCACAGCAGTATTCTAAAAGATAACGGACAAGCATAGTGTAGACAGTCTCCTTAGCAAACGTATTACACTTCCTAAGTCTCCTGCCAGTAAAATGCAGTCTTGGGTTAGCCTTCCCCAGAACATACTCTGTGTGTTACTTACAATTTAAGTTGTTCGTAATAATAATTCCTAGGTATTTACGGCCTTTAGATTTTTCTGATTTATCGTGTAACCGAAAATTAACGGATTACGTTTAGCACTCATGTGGATGACCTCACACTTTCCGTTATTTAGGGTCGATTGCCAATTTTCGCACCATCCAGATACCTTTTCTAAATGGCTTTGCAATTTGTTTTGATCTTCTGATGACTTTATTAGCCGATAAACGACAGGGTCATTTGCAAACAATCAAAGACGGATGCTCAGATTGTCTCCCAAATCGTTTATAGAGATGAGGAACAGCAAAGGACCCTGGAGAACGCCAGGAATCACTTCTGTTTTACTCGATGACTTGCACCACCAAACTATGATAGGAACCTAATTGGTATACACTCTGGGCCAGAAGACTTGCCTTTATTAAGTAATTCATGTTGCTTCACTACTCCAAGGATATCTACTTCGACGTTACTCATGTTGGCACCTGATCTTGTTTCGAATTCTTGAATATTTACTTCGTGTTCTTTTGTGAAGGCATTTCGGATAACTGTGTTTAGTAGCTCTGTTTTGGCAGCACTGTCTTCGATAGTATCTCCATTGCTGTTGCGCAGAAAAGGCATTGATTGTGTCTTGCTGCTAGCATACTTCACATACGAACAGAATCTGTCTGAATTTTTTGCCAGGTTTGGAGATAAAGTTTCGTTGTGAAAACTATTATAAGCATGTCGCATTGAAGTCAGCGCTAAATTTCGAGTCTCTTTAAAAGATCGCCAATGTTGGAGATTTTGTTTCCGTTTAAATTTGGCATGTTTGTTTCGTTGTTTCTGCAACAGTGTTTTGACGCGTTTTGCGTACCAATGAGGATGAACTGCGTCGTTTGTTAATTTATTTGGTGTAAATCTCTGAATTGCCGCCGATACTATTTCTTTGCATTCAAGTCACATCTGGTCTTCAGTGACATTATTAATGTGGAAGGAGTGGAGGAAGATGTTAAGTGAATTTTTATGTGCTTTTTTGAACAGGTATATATTTCGTTTATTTGTGGAGGACTCGGAGGTCTGGGTACGTTCAATGACACCAGTATACGTTTTAATCCTCGTTACTAGTTCAGGATTATTCCTTGTTAACAGGTAAAGCGCGGTTTTCACGACCTTTTACTATTCATGAAGTAACTGCTCGAAATAGAAAAAAGCGGAGAAAGCGTTTAGCAAAATTTCGGATGATGTTTTATGCGTACCTCCGGAATTAAACATGTATTTTCACTAACATATCGAGGATAGATTAAAGGCACCACGAACTATATTTGTATGAGTCGGGTACGCGTTTGAAATTAAACTCAACTCGTCTTTGAACCTTTCAGCTACTGTATCATCTGAATTGGGAGGTCGGTGAAAGGATCCAGTTATTATTTGATTCCGGTTGCCAAGAATGTCCTCTGTGCATACTAATTCGCAGGAACTGTCTACTTCAATTTCGGGACAACCTGCTTTGAGGTGAGCCACACGTTTCTTCAAGTCACGAGCTACGTATCGTCCCCTCTGGACCAGACCTGGGTGTTGCTCACAGTAGTCGGCAGTCTGTTGCTTTATCGCCACCGCCTGCGGCCGAACTGGTGCTCTCTGTCTCTGCGACGTTAACTCCCGGCTCTCGGCAGCTCTTTGGAACAGGAACTCGGGCGCAGCAAAAGACGGAGTACGTATCGCGCTGATTCTCTGCTCTGCCTGACCCTTCGTGGCTTCCAAACGCCCGGCAGCCGCTCTCTCAGCTCGGGACAGTAGCTCTACGCGTTCACTTTGGGACAGCCACGAACGTCGCCATAACCCTGCTCTCCTGTTCTTCGAGCACTCTGTTTAGCGGCAACTGCTCGCTTTCAGCTTCACAGACGCTTCTCGACGACCCTCGACGTTTTCGCTAACTCGATCGCTATTTCATCCCGTAGCATTTTCTAAAGTCATTCGCTTTACTTTCCACGTTCGGTTCGAGCTTAAGATTCGCAGCTTCTAAGTCATCAAATAGCTTTTCATTCACTTTCCTCGGCTCATTAAATTTCTCTTCAGTCCCTTCGTGAGTTCACCAACCGGCACAGAGGTTGTTTGAGCATAGTGGAAAAAAATTTGCATGCAGTTAATGCAATACTAAATCTAACCATAGTACATAACATCGTTAAATGAACCTGTATAAATAATCAATGGATTGTGAATTTGGCACATTAGTTCTACTCATTCCTCTCTCTGGGTACTTCGTTATCACTGTCTTTTTGTGCAGCATATAAAAATCAGGCTAATATTTCAAAGAAAGAAGCCGTTAAGAGCATCGTGTTGCAAGTCTGGCAGCTATTTGGTGCGTTCTGAAGTAGTTAGAGGACACACGATTTGAGTTTTCATGAAACACATTTATTCAAAAATAGCCACAAAGAATTATGGGTGGACATTCTGAAGATATACTTAAGTTGTGCCTGAACACGAAATAAACTAATCTGATCTGGCAAGAAGAAATTACATAGCGCAATTTAACTATGCATACGTGAGGGAAAAGAGAGGAAAGGGAACAGAAACATATGACTGCACTTATCCAATCAAGCTTCACACGAAAACGACGAAATTCAGAGGAACATTACCTGCATTGCCTGCATGCACTAACATCAAAGGGGTTTGCACCGATTGAAACATCTTGTTACAGCAAATACACCACCTGAGAATTCACGCAAGCATCATGGAAAGAAGTCACCTGAGTTGCACATCCAACTGTTTCAAACAGATGTGAGTGAAAATCGCTAAATGTATAAATCAATGAGAGTACACCACTGTAAGAACGAATAGATAATGAATAACACCGAATTCATAATAAAACCATCAAGGCGGAAGGCCCCAATGATTCGAGAAACATATGGCCCCCATTAAACAAAGGCAGCTGCTACACGTTCCCACAAAACACGGAAATGCAGTAACGCAAATATTCACCCATCACTTATCAGTTAAAATAACACGGACCAACTATTGAGATTCAGTAATAGAGCGCAACCCTCACAGAATAAAGACAACTCGAGATCACAGCAGAAAATAGAACATGCAATAAACTACAATACATAAAAAGAAATATCGCACATACACGAAAACACAAGTTCTGTCATATTCACAAAGCTTTAAAGCACATTAACTCAGGCTAACCATATCCCGTAGAGCGCATTGTCACAACAACAGTAGAAAGGAACAAAGCAAACACCGGACACTGACAAAATCATAGACTCAAGCATTCTATTAAGAGCAATATAAAGCAAGAAGTAATCGAAACACTTCATTCAGGCCAAGAGCTTTTCCGAACGGCTCCACGCATGAAGACCGCGTTTGAAGCTACGACCTATCTCATCACTGGCAGGAGAGGGCTCACTTAAGAGCACAGCTACATCCACCGAGTTCAGTCCGGAATCGCGCGACTGCTACGGTTGCAGGTTCGAATCCTGCCTCGGACATGGATGTGTGTGATGTCCTTAGGTTAGTTAGGTTTAAGTAGTTCTAAGTTCTTGGGGACTGATGACCTCAGATGTTACGTCCCACAGCGCTCAGAGCCATACATCCACCGACAGCCACCGCTCGGCTCGGAGCGCATGGAAAGCCCACACGGGAAACGGACAATACCAACTTGACAACCACGAAGCTGTCGAACAGCACCGATAGACCTCTTTGCCCACGTAAGAGGTACAAAATTGGTTATCCTGTGCTTCTAGCAGACGAAAAGCAGCTCAAGTACCAAACCCAAGACAAACCTGAAAAGACACATAAAAAGACCTGGTCACACAAGGTAGGCTAATGGACGAACTTTATAAATATGGGGCTAGATTACACATGGAATATTAATGGATCACTTAAAGTACTGACATACTGATGGGCAGAACGAGTTGTTTGCACTTCACGTCAGATTATCACTGAAACTTCTCAGTCCTTCTGGGAGAGTTAGTAGAACCAACTGCAGACAAACAGAATCAAACAGGGCAACAGTCTTATCAAGCGACTCTACACAGACATTTCAACATATCATAAACACACTAATTATAATCCTTCATGCAGTGATTTTTGCGTTTTCTCCTGTTGAGTTACGGGGTACTTTTATTGATATGAGCGTCCACTGTCTACATCTATATCTCCATGGGTAGACTGCAAATCATACTTAAGTGCCTGGCAGAGGGTTTATCGAACCACCTTCACAATCATTCTCTATTATTCCAACCTCGAACAGCGTGGTGGAATAACTAACACGTATATCTGTCAGTGCGTGCTCTTATTTCCCTTATTTTATTATGATGATCGTTTCTCCCTATGTAGGTCAGCGTTAACAAAATATTTTCACGTTCGGAGAAGAAAGTTAATGACTGAAATTCCGTGAGAAGATTCCGCCGCAACGAAAAACGCCTTCGTTTTGATGACGTCCTCCCCTAACTGTGTATCATGCAGTGACACTCTCTCCCCTATTCCATATTAATACAAAACGAGCAGCGCTTCTTTGAAGTTTCTCGATGTACTCCGTTAATTCCATCTGGTAACAATCCCACACCGCGCAGCAGTACTTCGAAAGGAGACGGACAAGCACAGTGTAGCTAGACTCTTCAGTAGATCTGTTACATATTTTAACTGTTCCGCCAAATAAACGCAGTCTTTGGTTTGTCTTCCCCGCATCATTTTCTCTCTCTTCTTTCCAGTTAAGTAGTTCGTAACTGTAATTCTTAGGTATTAATTTAAAATTACGGCTTCTAGGTTTGATTTATCGTGTAGCCGATGTTTAACGGATTCCTAGTAGCACTCTTGCGGATAACCCCACACTTTTCATAACTTTGCGCTAATTGCCAACTGCCAACTTTCGAACCATACAGATATCTTTACTAAATCGTTTTGCAACCGATTTCGATCTTCTAATGACTTTACTAGACATTACCTACAAACAGTGATCGTAGATGGCAACTACTCATGATCGCAACAGAGTTTCACTGGACACGGGGAGAAGAACATTTTTCCATAACACATCCGTCAGTAGTTCTCTTTGATGAACAGGATGTGCTTCACTTCAGCAACTGCTTCATTTCTGCACTACAATAGGGTGTCTCACGGAGACCTAGGAGCTATAAAGGGCTTGGAAAATCTCTGTCGGCTAGTCTCATAGTCTTTAAACCGGAGATGCTTATTTTGCTGTAATTGGTTTTGTGGAACCGAGAATTCATTGAGATCTTCTCTTGCAATGCTGCGTGGTGATTGAACTTTAATCGCCTTAATGAGCTCCGGTCTTATTGCCAAAGGTAATTCAAACTGAGTTCGAGGATGTTATAAATGCATAAGATCCAAAGTTGATGAGATGTAGATTGTTTACATAGGAAAGTATCACTTTGCTTATGTCACCGAGAAATACTGGCAATGAGTGTTGTGTATAGAGTGATTAACTTATACTTCTCCACAGTACTGCTTGTGAGTCAGGTAGATCTGTGGTACATCTACATCTACATCTACATGACTACTCTGCAATTCACATTTAAGTGCTTGGCAGAGGGTTCATCGAACCACAATCATACTATCTCTCTACTATTCCACTCGCGAACAGCGAGCGGGAAAAACGAACACCTAAACCTTTCTGTTCGAGCTCTGATTTCTCTTATTTTATTTTGATGATCATTCCTACCTATGTAGGTTGGGCTCAACAAAATATTTTCGCATTCGGAAGAGAAAGTTGTTGACTGAAATTTCGTAAAAAGGTCTCACCGCGACGAAAAACGTCTGTGCTGTAATGACTTCCATCCCAACTCGTGTATCATATCTGCCACACTCTCTCCCCTATAACGTGATAATACAAAACGAGCTGCCCTTTTTTGCACCCTTTCGATGTCCTCCGTCAATCCCACCTGGTAAGGATACCACACCGCGCAGCAATATTCTAACAGAGGACGAACGAGTGTAGTGTAAGCTGTCTCTTTAGTGGACTTGTTGCATCTTCTAAGTGTCCTGCCAATGAAACGCAACCTTTGGCTCGCCTTCCCGACAATATTATCTATGTGGTCCTTCCAACTGAAGTTGTTCGTAATTTTACCACCCAGGTACTTAGTTGAATTGACAGCCTTGAGAATTGTACTATTTATCGAGTAATCGAATTCCAACGAATTTCTTTTGGAACTCATGTGGATCATCTCACACTTTTCGTTATTTAGCGTCAACTGCCACCTGACACACCATACAGCAATCTTTTCTAAATCGCTTTGCAACTGATACTGGTCTTCGGATGACCGTACTAGACGGTAAATTACAGCATCATCTGCGAACAGTCTAAGAGGACTGCTCAGATTGTCACCCAGGTCATTTATATAGATCAGGAACAGTAGAGGTCCCAGGACGCTTCCCTGGGGAACACCTGATATCACTTCAGTTTTACTCGATGATTTGCCGTCTATTACTAAGAACTGCGACCTTCCTGACAGGAAATCACGAATCCAGTCGTACAACTGAGACGATACCCCAAAGCTCCGCAGCTTGATTAGAAGTCGCTTGTGAGGAACGGTGTCAAAAGCTTTCCGGAAATCTAGAAATAGGGAATCAACTTGAGATCCCCTGTCGATAGCGGCCATTACTTCGTGCGAATAAAGAGCTAGCTGCGTTGCACAAGAGCGATGTTTTCTGAAGCCATGGTGATTACGTGTCAATAGATCGTTCCCTTCTAGGTGATTCATAATGTTTGAATACAGTATATGCTCCAAAACCCCACTGCAAACCGACGTCAATGATATAGGTCTGTAGTTAAATGGATTACTCCTACTACCCTTCTTGAACACTGGTGCGACCTGCGCAATTTTCCAATCTGTAGGTACAGATCTATCGGTGAGCGAGCGGTTGTATATGAGTGCTAAGTAGGGAGCTATAGTATCAGCGTAATCTGAAAGGAACCTAATCGGTATACAATCTGGACCTGAAGACTTGCCCGTATCAAGCGATTTGAGTTGCTTCGCAACCCCTAAGGTATCTACTTCTAAGAGACTCATGCTAGCAGATGTTCGTGTTTCAAATTCTGGAATACCCCATTCGTCTTCCTTGGTGAAGGAAGATCGGAAAACTGCGTTCAATAACTCCGCTTTAGCGGCACTGTCGTCGATAACAGTACCATCGGCACTGCGCAGCGAAGGTATTGACTGCGTCTTGCGGCTTGTGTACTTTACATACGACCAGAATTTCTTCGGATTTTCTACCAAATTTCGAGACAAAGTTTCGTTGTGGAACCTATTAAAGGCTTCTCGCATCGAAGTACGTGCCAAATTTCGCGCGTCTGTAAATATTAGCCCATCTTCGGGATTTCGCGTTCTTCTGAACTTCGCATGCTTTTTCCGTTGCCTCTGCAACAGCGTTCGGACCTTTTTTGTGTACCACGGGGGATCCGTTCCATCTCTTACCAATTTATGAGGTATAAATATCTCAATTGCTGTTGCTACTATATCTTTGAATTTGAGCCACATCTCGTCTACATTCGCATAGTCAGTTCGGAAGGAATGGAAATTGTCTGTTAGGAAGGCTTCTAGTGGCACTTTATCCGCTTTTTTAAATAAAATTATTTTGCGTTTGTTTCTGATGGATTTGGAAGAAATGGTATTGAGCCTAGCTACAATGACCTTGTGATCACTAATCCCTGTATCAGTCATGATGTTCTCTATCAGCTCTGGATTGTTTGTGGCTAAGAGGTCAAGTGTGTTTTCGCAACCATTTACAATTCGCGTGGGTTCGTGGACTAACTGCTCGAAATAATTTTCGGAGAAAGCATTTAGGACAATCTCGGCAGACGTTTTCTGCCTACCACCGGTTTTGAACAAGTATTTTTGCCAACATACCGAGGGTAGGTTGAAATCCCCACCAACTATAACCGTATGAGTGGGGTATTTATTTGTTACGAGACTCAAACTTTCTCTGAACTGTTCCGCAACTGTATCATCGGAGTCTGGGGGTCGGTAGAAGGAGCCAGTTATTAACTTAATTCGGCTGTTAAGTATAACCTCCACAGACACCAATTCGCACGGAGTATCTACTTCGACTTCACTACAAGATAAACCACTAATGACAGACACAAACACTCCACCACCAATTCTGCCTGATCTATCTTTCCTGAACACCGTCTGAGACTTCGTAAAAATTTCTGCGGAACTTATTTCAGGCTTTAGCCAGCTTTCTGTACCTATAACGATATCAGCTTCTGTGCTTTCTATTAGCGCTTGAAGCTCAGGGACTTTTCCAGCGCAACTACAACAATTTACAACTATAATTGCGACTGTTCCTTGATCCAAGCACGTCCTGTATTTGCCAAGCAACCTTTGACATAGCAGCCCATCCCGCACTTTCCCGAGGCCACCTAACCTAAAAAACCGCCCAGTCCACGCCACACAGCCTCTGCTACCCATGTAGCCGCCAGATGAGTGTAGTGAACTCCTGACCTATTCAGCGGAACCCGAAACCCCACCAACCTATGGCGCAAGTCAAGGAATCTGCAGCCAACACGGTCGCAAAACCGTCTGAGCCTCTGATTCAGACCCTCCACCCGGCTCTGCACCAAAGGTCCGCAGTCGGTTCTGTCAACGATGCTGCAGATGGTGAGTTCTGCCTTCATCTCGTAAGCAAGACCGGCAGCCTTCACCAAATCAGATAGCCGCTGGAATCCAGAGAGAATTTCCTCAGATCCAAAGCGACACGCGTCATTAGTGGCGACATGTGCCACCACCTGCAGCTGGCTGCACCCTGTGCTCTTCATGGCATCCAGAAGGACCCTTTCCACATCAGGAATGACTCCTCCCGGAATGCACACGGAGTGCACACTGGATTTCTTCCCCTCCTTAGCCGCCGTATTCCTAAGGGGCCCCATTACGCGCCTAAACTTGGAGCTCCCAACTACCAGTAAGCCCACCCTCTGCGATTGCCCGGACCTTGAAGGCTGACAATGATCCTCTGAAATAGGGCAGGCAGCTGCATCTGGCTCAGCCAGAGACAGTGCCTGAAACCGGTTTGTCAGACACACCGGGGAGGCTTTCTGATCAGCCTCCGGGGACGCCTTTCGCTGCCTGCCACGCCTTGGAACGACCTCCCAATCAACCACAGGCGAGGGCTCAGCCCCACTGCGGGCAGCAACCGGGGCAACCACAGCGGCAGACCAATAACTTAGGTTATCTGAACATGAGAGAAACTACAGATTAAGAAAGAAAGATTAAACCTTTGCTAATTATCTGATAACAGAAAACTAATCGCTCAAATTATGTTGATTGTAAGATTTTACATTCTGTAAAGAATATCAAAAGGATGATCCACCTGGAAATACTTGAAATGAAGAAACATGTGACTCAGAATGCCATGTTAGTATTAAATGACAAAACTCAGTTTCCTTGGGTCTCTGAGTGGAGGACCATCCTGCAGGTGATGTGCTGTTCATTAGGTAGGTTTGTTGCAGATACTGCTCACCTCTCCAGAGGCATATTTTGTAGTGCTGTTCTACAAACACAGTAGCTTTGATTGGAAGCATCAAAATATCGCTATGACATCACACAATCTGACGATGTATTTGGTATTTATGTATCACAGTGTGGTATTTGTTATACATAGAATATCTTTGGTTAGAATTTCTTTATTATGTATTAGACGAGACGTCACTATTTCTACCAATTTCTTCATTTCTAACACTATGACGTAACACACACACTAGTAATGGAGTGGTGGCTTAGCAGTGATCCGTAAATCGGAACCACGCTGGACTGTGATTGGCAGATAGAGTCACAATGGCGACGTGACGCCGGGAAAAGTGTGGTGGAAAATACGTAAAATTGTGGAAAATCTGGTAGAAATAAGAAAAAGAAAGAAAAATACGTAAAACTGAGGAATACACAAAAAAATATGAAAATAGGTGAAAACTACAAAAAAATATGGAATAATGAGAGTACTTCCTGGATGCGGCATCCGCTGGTGCCTCTAATTATATAATACTGGTATTAACAAATATAACTCAAGTGACATGACTTAAAGTAATTCGTTACAAACAAATAGCCATTGGCTGATGGCCCCCCCCCCCCCCCCCCACGTGCTTTACAGCTCTGGAGTAGCCCCTCGCACTCAAGTGTCCCAGTTATAAAAGAGGGGAGGAGGTAATGCTTGATCCTCATTGCTTAGAGGGGAGAGTAAGTGAGCCGGTTGTCGTCACCTTTGTCACATGACAAAGTTGCCTCGATGACTACTCTGGGGACTTTAATCAATTCTCACTGGTTCTCGGGGAATAGGGAGGGGGGGGGGGGGAGTTTACCAAGCATTCCCAAGTTGGTAACCTGACGCCTAATGTAAGATATTTGCAGATTCAACACACCTATCCTGCAGTCCTCCATTGCCTCAATAGACATCTCTGCTGGCCAACGTCCCGTACTGAACAGAAAGACTTGCTATGTGGGTCCCATTAAATAATGTAGACGGCATTAGCACATCTGCATCTTAGCAGGATGACCAACTGAAAATAGAATGTTTGCAGTGGTGCACATGTACATTTAGATTGGAGATCTGCATCTCAAGATTGCACATAGACCGAGTATTGGGGACTGAAGACGCCAAATAAACTGTTTCAGCGCAGTGGCTCCGGGGTAAACTGACCTTATGGCATCTTCCTCAACCGAATCAGTGCATGGCAGCTAGGAGAGAAGGAGCGCAACGTCAAACTGATAAATGGGCTCATACTGTCAAGTTCTTTGCAACTTGACATGATTATGTAATCACTGAAATAGCGTCACACATGCAGTAACCACTCACAGACAGCAAGTGCAGCTCTAGCAGTGGAGGGTGTACGCATAGCGTGTCAGGGGACGCGGAAAACGGTGCAGTCGTTGATAGGAAAAGGAGAAACTGAATTGGCGACCAAAAGGGCACGACAATTGTTTTTCGAGCCAGGGATGGAAACGGCTAAGTTTAAAAATTGTTCGCTGTCACCGTGGCTGAAGCATGAAGTCAACGGTAAGACGGCGCTAACCAAACCTGGCGCCAGTGGAAGTGTAGTGCAGCGCGCCCCACAGATGACAGGAGTGAATGATGGCTGTGGAGACGTGTACGGCCGAAGAGACGAGCAGCTGTTGAGCAGCTGGCCGCCCATCTTAGCCGAGGGGCTGCCGATTGCGTCTCCTCAGCGGCCGTTCACCACACGTTGCTGTGTCTGAACCTCTACAGCAGGCGTCCGCTTCAGGTCGGCATGCTGACCGCTGTTCGTCGTCGACAGAGGCTGGAATTCGCAGCCCAGTACCGTAATTGGACGTCCACCCAGTGGCAACAGATGGCCTCATCACGTGGTTCCCGTTTTTATGGTCCACTAGACTGACGGCTGCTGGCGTTTATGGCTAGAAACATCTAAAAGAAAACACCCGGCAACAGTCATCAGAAGAGTCCAGGCCAGAGGCGGGAGCGTTGTGGTATTGGGAACGTTTTCATGGCAAACCCTGAACAGTTTTGTGAACGAAACGGCATTCGTCATCTAACAAGTGCTCCGTTTCACCCGCAGACCAGCGGACAAGCAGATCGCTTCATACGGACTCGCAAACAACAGTGGCCAAGCTTCTCACCACCTACACATTTACTATAATACAGAATAAAATCTGATTAATAGTTTAAATTAAAAACCTCGGAATGGTGTTTTATTGTAAAATTATTAAGATTCTAATTCGGAACAGGCGCTGCAACTCTTTTCCGCCTCCTATCGCTCACACCGAGACGGACCATCACAGCCGGAACTTCTGCACGGCCGCAGCCATAGGTCAGTGCTTCACTTGCTACACCCACCTCAGCACACGGT
Source organism: Schistocerca gregaria (assembly GCF_023897955.1). Taxonomy (NCBI): domain Eukaryota; kingdom Metazoa; phylum Arthropoda; class Insecta; order Orthoptera; family Acrididae; genus Schistocerca; species Schistocerca gregaria. The sequence continues at coordinate 216,579 of NW_026062002.1, read as the reverse complement.
GCCGCGAATGGGCCGCAGGTACCGCTTCGTGCCGCGTAATCTTGTTTTTTTTTTTTTTTTTGTACTGTTTATGGCAACAGTTAGTGCTGGTGCAAGAGGCGTGGTTCAGGAACGCATTGGCTCTTTACATATTTGATTGCAGCTCCGAATGGTTTGCACCGCCGCCATCAGAACCAAATTCGTGCGTATCATCTCTCCACGATTCTGCTGCTTTTCTTCCCCCATGTTCACTGCCTCACAGGGGCGCACGGCCTTCGCAGATGCCCGCTGGTGCCACCAAGAAACAGATGGACGATACGCCCTCGCCCTGACCGTACCCGCTCGCCGACCCAATGGAGGTGGACATGGCATCAGCATCGCCGTCGCCCTCGTCGCCCCAGGACACGCCCTTAGGCCTGGATGTGCGGCCTGGCAGCAGTTTTCTGGAGTGCGTTGCTGTTGCCTCACAAGCCAGAAGGCAGGGTACAGCCAGAAGCACGCCATTCTCCACAGCTACGGCTCCTCGCTCATCTCTACGTCCAGCATCCTGCCTCCCTCCCCATTGTCATTAACTGCCTCACTACACGGCAACGGTGCGCCATTTCGGGGGGAGGGGGGGGGGGGAGGTAATGTGCTGGCATAAGCTCTCGCCAGCACAGCAGGTGACACAGAGGTTGTGAGAAGATTGATTGTAGTCACCGGAGCAAGCGAGCCTATCGGGAGAGAGGCCAAAGACGCACTCGCAAACAATGCGCCGCCAGCGCCCTCTCGACCTCCAGTATTTAGATCGCCGCCGCAGATTTGGGGTGGAGAGGGGGGTAGTCAGCAGGCGTCCAGTGAGTCAACGAACTGAGTCATCAGTCACAGCCTAATGGGAGTCGAAATCGCAGTTAGCTCAGCCTCTAGCTCACAGTCAGTACCTAGCCATCAGAATAGTGTGCATAGTCCAGGTCTTGTGTGAAGTAAAAGTCGGCCATCTTAAGTAACTTCTTGTTCTTATAAGTAAAGAACCCTGTTAATACACGCATGCACTTTTTGTTATAGAAGAGGATACTGGCCACCAAACAACATGCTCTCCTTGCTTCCCACAGTACAAGTCTACAGTGACAACAAGACGACACAAAATTCCTTGAATGATCTTGTCATTCGGGAAGCCGCAGTGGATCAACACAAATATGCGTCGATGTCAACCTCTACATGCAGTTTGTTTTTCCTAAGCGCGATGGCATCTACCAGCAGGACAATGCAACGAGTCACACAGATCACAGTGTACGAGTGGTTTCAAAGAGTGGCTGGATGGGGCTGCTCGTTCCATGCTTGCTCAGCTGAGACAAGTAGCCAGGCTGGCCACGGCTGTAGACTTGGCACGGCTCCACATCCCTGCCGGTACCTTCCAGAACCTCAGCGACTCTCTTCCCACGCGTCTCCCAGCACTCTTAGCCGCAAAGTCATCCGACAGATGGTCACATTAATGTGAGTGCACATTGGAAGTCACAGGCAGCACTGCAGCCCTGCACGCCTTAGAGCTGAAGAGTGGGAAGCAATCAGGGCGCCATAGTTCTCAGACTCTTTGTACCTCCTGTAAACCTCCAGAGGCAAAGAAGTAAGGAAGGCTGCATAGCACTGGCGTAACGGGATATTAAGGTTTGTGTTGGGATAGCAACATTCTAACGAAATACGACACAATTAAATAAGAAACACCTCGAATATATCGCTCTTGAATATCATAAGAATTCTCTTCATTATTAAGTACCGTACAAAAAATTTATTACCATTAACGTATTCACTGGCATTGAAATGCATAGTGTAAAGGCCTTGGCCATGTATGTGTGTAATGTCCTTAGAACTACTTAAACCCAACTAACCCAAGTTCTAAGGGACTGATGACCTCAGATGTTAAGGCCCACAGTGCTCAGAGCCATTTCGTAGAGGCCTGTAAGCGTAAAATCGTTAGTTCGAATTTCGCTATTAGCATCCACTTTTACTTTTATTTAAATACCGAATTTATGATGATATGGAAACGTTTCTTATCAAGTATCGAATCACATTTTTTAATAAAAATAACGTACTTTTTAAAACTTATTGGGTACAAAAATGCGAAACATCAGATACAAAATAAACCCTATTTTCATTTCTAGAGATTGAACTGAGTTGTTGATGTACAACTTTCTTATTTAATAAACGCATTTCGCCTCTCTATATCAAATTTTTACGCGGTCAGTAATTCGAAATGGAGAGATTTTATTATCATTAAAGACTATGAGATAATGTCAGTTAATAACATTTTCATTTGTTAATAAATGTGAAACATAAATACTAAAAATAGACATTGCTACTAGCAAGATTCGAATCACAGCTACGCTCCTTTTTACTTTTCCATTTAGCTCCGTCTTACGCTCACCATAAAAGAATTCCTAAGTTGATGGAGGCTTGTAGCTCGTAACGGTATTTTCCTCACAGGATTCGACCTGATTCCTCTTCCAGAATGCTTAAGTAACCCTCTCAAAACTATAACCTGGTCTTTGTACAAGGTGAGCTGCTTCGTGAAAAGCAGAGAAACAACTTCTTCATGCAAAAGAATGGAATAAACTGTGAAGTAACACTCCTCTTCGCAAAATTGTTAAACATCGTCACGCGAAGAAAGGAAGTTATAACAAATTACTCTGGAAGACAACAAGAAAAAGGCTCCTCTTCACAGGAAAAACAAGCAATAACAACTCTTCTTAAAAAAACAATCAAAATACATGTACAGCGGCCATTAATCTATTTTACTGGGAGAAATTTCTAGAAAATTGCAGGAAAATTATTTCTATTTCTCTTGTAAGTTGGTTATTAAAACTACTGTTGCATATTTAAGTAGTCACTAACGCCCGTTGTGTCTCTCGTTGAAGTGAGTATGTAAGGGACAATGTGAGTCACGTACCACACGCAAATGTTATGTTAGAACTGCCAATCCGATGGTAATATACACTGAAGAGCCAAAGAAACTGGTACACCTGCCTAATATCGTGTAGGTCCCCCACGAACACACAAGTGCCGCAACACGACGTGGCATGGACTCGACTAACGTCTGAAGTAATGCCGTAGAGAACTGACGCTGTGAATCCTGCAGGGCTGTCCATAAATCCATAAGAATACGAGGGGGTGGAGATCTCTTCTGAACAGCACGTAGCAAGGCATCCCAGGTATGCTCAATAATTTGCGTTGCTGCGCACCTTGGTGGCCAACGTAAGTGTTTAAATTCAGAAAAGTGTTCCTGGAGCCACTCTGAGGCAATTCTGGACGTGTAGGGTGTCGCACTGTTCTGCTGAAATTGCCCACGTCCGTCGGAAAGCACAATGAAAGTGAACGGATGCAGGTGATCAGACAGGATGCTTAGGAACGTGTCAGAGTAGTATCTAGACGTATCAGGGGTCCCATATCACTCCAACTGCATTGAAATTTGCAGCAATTTTCGAAAGGACTGCACTTCTGTCACATTGAACGATTCTCTTCGGTCGTCGTTGGTCCCGTTCTTGCCGAATATTTTTCCGGCCACAGCGATGTCGGGAATATTATGTTTTGCCGGATTTCTGATATTCACGGTACCCTCGTGAAATCCTCGTACGGGAAAATCCCCAATTCTTCGCTATCTCGGAGATGCTGTGTCCCATCGCTCGTGCGTGGACAGTAACATCCCGTTCAAACTCACAATCATGACCTATTGTAGCAGCCTTGACAGGTCTAACGACTGCGCGAAACACTTGTCTTACGTAGGCGTTGCCGACCGCAGCGCCGTATTCTCCCTGTTTACATACCTCTCTGTTTGAATACGCATGCCTATACCAGTTTCTTTGGTGCTTCAGTCTATTTTCTAGCGGTATGGTTGAAGGCGCCGTGTGCGTTACACGGGCCAATCATTTCGCTGCACACTCACTTGCGGAGGAATATATTAAGAAGATAACTATAAGAGTTCTGTGAAGGTTACAGAACTTCCGAGTATATTAAGCAAAGGCGATATTTCAACCGTTTTTGAGAACTGTGTCGTACTATACGTACGCAAGGAAGTACACGTGCGACACTGACCTTGAACTGCGGTAGGTATGAAGGAAGTGGCAGAGGGCAATTCAGCAAGGTCCTCTCGTCTGCCCCAGAGCAGGTTACAGCAACGGAGCGTATCCGGTATCGGGACATCATTGTCGTTTCTTTCGTGTCAGAAGCGCTACTTGAAATTTCTCTATAGAGCGTAAGAACACGTTTGCAAGAAATTGTTGGTCCACTTTATCAGTTTTGATGCAATTTTTGTGATGGCGTAGTGGCGCTATCGCAGGTCAAAAACGACACACTCAGAAAATGTTCGTTAAAAAAAATCGTTAGTAATGCGAGCAATATCGTTTCTTTTTTGCGAGTTAGTAGTATATCGGTCAAATATAGTAATGGAAATCCTAATCACTTACAGTCTTGACCATTAACCCTCGCAATACTCGCATTACCAGGGGGGGGGGGGGGTCATAATGTCTTACCCCCTTGGTAGTAGATGAGACTTCCACAATGTTTGTCTTACTCCACAAATAACAGCATTATATGACCTTAGAACACATGGAAATTATATTTCTCTGGACTGATAGCAACAATGGTCCCAACAATGATTCATTTCCCTTTGTTTCTTTATTGTTTCCTGTTCAGTGGTACTTAGTTCAGTCTTAATACAACTGTGCTTCAAAACTTGTCGACATTCACTTACTGATGGAGAAATATCACAGATTTTGGAAGAAGCTACGGCTTCTCAAATGGAATCTGATCAAACTGAAGCTGTAGTGAGTGGACCTGAAGAGGATTGTGTTGTGCGCTAGGATGTGGACAGTGATAGAGCACTTACAGAAGCTGATGATGAACTCTGGGTACCTGAAACTGATGACGTCGCAGTTTGCGAGGTTAGTGACAAGGATATTACAAGCACTGGAAAAATTTATACCTCCAAACCACCTCAAATTAGAAGACGAGTAGCAGAAAACACAGTGAAAGAAAGAGAAGGCATAAGAGACGAAGGTAAACTAGGAACAATAACAGACATATTTGAAGAGTTTTTGTCTCCAGAAATTGTCAACATCATAATAAAGCATACCAATCAAGAAGCATTGAGGCAGAAAATACCCAAGACAGACAGACAGACAGACAGACCTGCGTTCATGGCGTATATAGGACTATTTATTATAATGGGGAAGGAAAACGACAGTAAGTCATCATTTACAGATTTATGGTTCTTTACTTAAGGAACGTTTGTTTATACTGCTACAAGTCGTACCAGATTGGAGCAGCTTACTAAAGTAATAAGATTTGATCACAGAGAGTCACGAAGCGATCGCAATAAACGTGATAAGTTTGCTGCAATACAAGAAGTTTTTGATAAAAAGAATGAATTTTGTCCAAAATATTATTCTGTTGGGATGCACACTGTTATTGATAAAAAGTTTCCATTGTTCCGTGGCAGGTGTCCCGTCAAGGTCTTCGTGAAGGAAAAGCATGGTAAATACGGTGTACTTACACGCATGCTCACAGACGCTAAAATCAGATATGTTATCTGCACGGAGCCTTATGCTGGGAAAAGAAATAATGGTACACAGCACTCAAATTCCGCTGCAGCTGTGGTCAAACGCCTGAAAGTTCCTATACATAATTCAGTGAGAAAGGTCACCACATATAGATATTACACTTCAATTGATTTGACCGAAGATCTATAGAGGAATCACAAGCTGACTCTCGTGGGAACATTACAAGCTAATTGGAAACACATACCTCAAGAACTGAGAGACATCTCAAGACGAGAATTACATATTAGTGTTGGAAATATTCCAATCACAATTGTATCCCCCGTAAAAAACCCAAAAGAAATCTGCTATTTCTACCATCTGATCATAAATTTATACTATAATGAGACTAAAGGTGGCGTTGACACTATAGATCAAATGGTGAGGAAATATTCAACTAAGAGGGCTACAAGAAGGTGGGCGCTATCTCTTTTCTGTACTCTTGTGTACATAGCAGTGGTGAATAGGTCTACACTATTTTTGTTGAACTTGCCGGACTGGGATATGAAGAACCTAGTAAGTGACGACTTATTCTTCAAGAACTTGGACTACAGCTCGCGAAACCATACACTGAAGAAAGGGCTAAAAATATTTCTGGACTGCCAAAGCCTGTAGTTTCAAGAATGGAGGGTATTCTCAGAGGAAAATCCAGCAGGACTACGGTGCAAAGGAAGCTCATGGAGGTAAAGTTAGATGTCTTTTGTGTGTTAGTGAAAGCCTTTCAAAAGCAGAAAAGTACAACAAAGTGAACAAAACAATAATAGTCTGCCACAATTGTAAGAGGTACAGATGTGCAAAACAGCAAAAAACTGTTGTATGTTCCAAGCCCAAGAAAGTCGTGAATAATTACTCTCACGACACTATGTTATGTACATAACATATATTTCTATATTACGTCAGGTATTTGTAACTATTTTAATTATAGTAAAGTGCACTTCAATAGTATTATAACGACTTTTACTACTAATTTTTCTCAAGATAATTAGACTTACTTAACTTAGAAGTGAAGTAAGTGAAAGGTTAAAACTGTTTTCAAAAATGCATTTTATAAGACATATTGAGGTACTGGATCCTGATTATGTTCAATAGATCTTTCAAAAGTATGCTATTAACGCAATTTAAAAACAATTAATGAAACGTTTTTATTTTATAAATTCTTTACGGTGGGTACAAAGTAGCCTCCCGCCCCCTCTCTTTGGTAATACACGTTACTGAAAATGGCTTGGTATTTCGAGTGTTAAAACTGCACTGGAAGGACAGTAAATAACTAAATCTTCTCACTGTGTACTTCACACAAATTATATACATCTTTGTATGTATATGTGTATGTATGTATGTACGTTCCACACCCCTGCCTAAACCACAGGACGAATTTCAACCAAACTTGGTGCACGTATCATTTACTGAGTGGAAAGGAGCACTGTGGTGGTAAGGACCACAAGGGGTGGGGGTGGGGGGTGGGAGTGCAAAACCAGCGCAGCCCACGAGCGAGAACACCCACTCTTCAGTCATCCAGCATTTGTAGCTCAGATCACTTACAGACTTGCAATAAACTTGACACATAATTTCAAATCTTTACGAAACTTTTTCTCTCTCATAACACCAAAAAATGATGAAAACAAAAAAAATGTCGCTTACTACAGTGTTGCTGTTCACTTGGCAAGTGACGTTTTCATTAATTGGGTATTTGTTGCTAACGTTTTCGTGGCAAATTTTTTATGCAGACAGTATTCGCCTATAGCTCTGAATGTAGCAGAAAATTACATTGTGGAACGACATTTACACTCCTGGAAATTGAAATAAGAACAACATGAATTCATTGTCCCAGGAAGGGGAAACTTTATTGACACATTCCTGGGCTCAGATTCATCACATGACCACACTGACAGAACCACAGGCACATCGACACAGGCAACAGAGCATGCACAATGTCGGCACTAGTACAGTGTATATCCACCTTTCGCAGCAATGCCGGCTGCTATTCTCCCATGGAGACGATCGTAGAGATGCTGGATGTAGTCCTGTGGAACGGCTTGCCATGCCATTTCCACCTGGCGCCTCAGTTGGACCAGCGTTCGTGCTGGACGTGCAGACCGCGTGAGACGACGCTTCATCCAGTCCCAAACATGCTCAATGGGGAACAGATCCGGAGATCTTGCTGGCCAGGGTAGTTGACTTACACCTTCTAGAGTACGTTGGGTGGATCGGGATACATGCGGACGTGCATTGTCCTGTTGGAACAGCAAGTTCCCTTGCCGGTCTAGGAATGGCAGAACGATGGGTTCGATGACGGTTTGGATGTACTGTGCAATATTCAGTGTCCCCTCGACGATCACTAGAGGTGTACGGCCAGTGTAGGAGATCGCTCCCCACACCATGATGCCGGGTGTTGGCCCTGTGTGCCTCGGTCGTATGCAGTCCTGATTGTGGCGCTCACCTGTACGGCGCCAAACACGCATACGACCATCATTGGCACCAAGGCAGAAGCGACTCTCATCGCTGAAGACGACACGTCTCCATTCGTCCCTCCATTCACGCCTGTCGTGACACCACTGGAGGCGGGCTGCACGATGTTGTGGCGTGAGTGGAAGACGGCCTAACAGTGTGCGGGACCGTAGCCCAGCTTCGTGGAGACGGTTGCGAATGGTCCTCGCCGATACCCCAGGAGCAACAGTGTCCCTAATTTGCTTGGAAGTGGCGGTGCGGTCCCCTACGGCACTGCGTAGGATCCTACGGTCTTGGCGTGCATCCGTGCGTCGCTGCGGTCCGGTCCCATGTCGACGGGCACGTGCACCTTCCGCAGGCCACTGGCAACAACACCGATGTACCGTGGAGACCTCACGCCCCACGTGTTGAGCAGTTCGGCGGTACGTAAACCCGGCCTTCCGCATGCCCACTATACGCCCTCGCCCAAAGTCCGTCAACTGCACATACGGTTCACGTCCACGCTGTCGCGGCATGCTACCAGTGTTAAAGACTGCGATGGAGCTCCGTATGCCACGGCAAAATGGCTAACACTGACGGCGGCGGTGCACAAATGCTGCGCAGCTAGTGCCATTCGACGGCCAACACCGCGGTTCCTGGTGTGTCCGCTGTGCCGTGCGTGTGATCATTGCTTGTACAGCCCTCTCGCAGTATCCGGAGCAAATATGGTGGGTGTGACACACCGGTGTCAATGTGTTCTCTTTTCCATTTCCAGGAGTGTAGTTATGCGACAAGACTTCATAAACACTGACTGCGTGGAAAACTACCATATCATGTAAGACGTTTAAATCTATTACTTGGTTTCTACTTATTCTATTCGCAACATTTTTTGCAGACAATATCCACATTTGTCGCTGAATGTACCTACAATATATCATTCTACAACTCATCTCAGTATTTGACATGTCTCCTGAACCATGAGTGAAAAACGTTCAGATTATGCATGACGTTTTAATTTATCACTTATTTGAAACCAACTCTAGTCGCAAACATCATCCATATATGCCGCTCAACGTACCTACAAAAATTTTATAACAAATAGTTCAAGAGATATGACGTCATAAACAGTGAGATGCGCGAGAAACTGTCAGAAAATGTGTGACGTTTTAATTTATTACTTCTTTACTGCCAACTGTGTTCACAACGCATTTCGCAGATAGTGGCCACGTATACTGCTGGATGTACCTGGAAAATTATCTTTTTGTACAACACATATTTCAGGATATACGACGTCATAAACATTTAGCTATATGAAAACACAACAGCAGGGTGAAAATTCGCTAGGCATACAGGTGAAATATGTATACAAATATGATCGAAATTTGTCTGAAATTAGGTGACGTGTACGTATACGAGCAAACTAGCGGTAAAATGCTCATCCTAATCCTTGGAACGACTTCAGTCATATTTGGCACACATATTAGTCGCTGTCTAGAATGAAGAGCTAAAAACCACCAGCTTCCTGCTGGGGTGAGCGTGATAGCGTGGAGAGAGACGAGGGGGGGAGGAGGAGGAGGACATGGACAGCAGAAGAGAGGAAATGGACAGAGAGAGGGGAGGGGACGAGATGGCAAGAGACAGGGGAGGTGTGGAGGCCGTGGATAAAGGAGGGACGGGAGAGAAGAGTGGATAAAGAGAGAGAGAGGATGGCTAGAGAAAGGGGGGAAGAAGGTGGACAGAGTGAAGCGGGAGGAAGAGATGGAATAACGGAAGACTAGAAGAAATAACTACTTGCTCAATGCCTGGTTTCTCTTCTAGTTAGAGTACTTAATTTTTTGTTCATTCAGGCTTTGAAAATTAATAGACAGTGAAGCTACATCAGGCAGTGACAAGCGGCAGTACATCGAGTCGAACTAAGCTCGTGTGACAGACAGGGGTGCCGCGAGGCATTCCACGCTGATACGACTCTGTATCGTACTGATTGGAGGGTGGTGATCCGCCACACAGAATACCAAAATATCACAAGAGTAGCGACTATGTTAAGGTACGGTCGCAGAGACCGACACTAGCGCTCCAAATGGCCTGGCGGTGAACTTTGAATTCGGGGAAATATGACGTGATAATCTGTATTCTTGCTCTGCAAAATGCGAGTACTATATGATAATATTTTTCATTTATATGAGTGGGTCTGGTGCCAAAGTGCATTTATTTTAAAACCCAATAATGCAATCTCTACCGTTTGGCTGTAATCGAGTTGAAATTATGTTCCCGATTAAGACATCTCTACCGCGCGACCGCTACGGTGGCAGGTTCGAATCCTGCCTCGGGCATGGATGTGTGTGATGGCCTTAGGTTGGTTAGGTTTAAGTAGTTTTAGGAGACTGGTGACCTCAGATGTTAAGTCCCATAGTGCTCACAGCCATTCAAACCACTTGAGGACCTCTCTATGTGTATTGCAGTCTTTGAATTGCATTGCAAATACGTTGCTCGTATTCTGTTTAATTTTTGCTGACATCCGTATTATAGGGTGAACTAAATGCTTCTGTATTTGTTTTTGTTGCATGCTAAAGGACGCTGGTTTTGTCTCGCGGTGTTCTGCAGACTCACGTATTTTTGTTACAGCTTAAGAACCTCGATTGAAATCCATTGTTAGTGTACTCTTCGTATCCTTTGTTATTTTTGTTCCCATTCGTTTTTCGTACTCCACCAAAATTTTCATTGACTTCTGCTAAAATGCACTATCTGCACTGCCTGTTAATAACGTGTGAAAACATTTGCTAGTTACTGAGACTACGAAACAGACATCTACACCTACATCGACACTCTTCGAGCCATTGTGAAACGCATGGCATCCAGTGACGAGAAGCAACAGCACTCAATGCAGAATTAGATACAAGTTCCGCAACAGATGTAATAATGTGGAATAGCAATACTGTCGACACCCGCTAAGATGGAGTTCTTCAATAAAAGCGTGAAAGTACAGGACACGTATGTAAACAGATATAAAGTGTTGTGTTGGCAGAAGAGCCAACACCGTGTTACAAGAGGAGGCCGAAATGCACGCGTTTTAGCTCACGCAGGCTGGCGTGAGGAGGAAAGAACTATACTGACGTCAGATCTGGAACATGACAAGGAATTAGAATTCAGAAAGCGGACGTAATTATTTTGATACTTAACTTTAATCCATTAATGATGAACGTCGCTCTTGACGGTACATGATTCACAATATTATCTGTTCAGAATACATTCATATTAACTGAATATGGCGCCTTGCTAGGTCGTAGCAAATGACGTAGCTGAAGGCTATGCTAAACTGTCGCCTCTGCAAATGAGAGCGTATGTAGACAGTGAACCATCGCTAGCAAAGTCGGCTGTACAACTGGGGCGAGTGCTAGGGAGTCTCTAGACTATACCTGCCGTGTGGCGGCGCTCGGTAAGCAATCACTGATAGTGGCGACACGCGGGTCCGACGTATACTACCGGACCGCGGCCGATTTAAAGGCTACCACCTAGCAAGTGTGGTGTCTGGCGGTGACACCACATAAAGTATAATAAAAGCAGCGTTCTTAACAATTGTCTAAATCGAGTAGTTAACACACAGATTCGTAAGTGGTAACAAAAATCATAAATCTCAGAACATCATGTGAAGAAACCAACTTCTGTTTTATATGAACAACAACCAAATATGGAATCATTTACCCGACCCAGTATTACTGATGTCAACAGAGCTCAATCAGAATATGAGCAACATACTTACAACGTAACTCAAAGAGTGCAAAGCACACAATAAGGAATAAGAAGCACAATGATTTGAAACGAGCATCTGTTAAGTTCCGTTCACTACGGAACGAAAACAAACACAGAACCTAACGATCATCCAATAAGAAAGCGACATGATGCATTAATAAACTTGCAGCACTGCAAGTGGCCTGACAGAGAACCGAAGTCGTGTTACGTGTAGCCCCTACACGGGTTTCACCCCCTGTTGTGGCTATCTCTGCACAGTTCGTAGCCAGTGTTTCTGGTGTCTGTTTAAAGCAACAGTCTGGAACGCTCTGTATCGACGCAAAGATGATTATATACTGAGCATGGTGGCGCAGTGGTTACCACACTGGACTCTAGTTAGGGAGAACGACGGTTCAAACCCATTCCGCCATCCTGATGTAGGTTTTCGGTGATTTCCCCAAATCGCTTCAGGCAAATGCCGGGATGGTTCCTCTGAAAGGGCATAGCCACCTTCCTTCCCCATCCTTCCATAATGTGAGGGACCGATGGCCTTGCTGTTTGGTGCCCTCCAACAATTCAACCAACCAACAGTGGATTACATGTACCGAAATCCTGGCCAAAATTATTTTTGATAGTTTCAAACCTTTAAAGCACTCCCTTTCACTACTAGGTTAACTGTAGTTGTGAATACCCCTAAACTACCCTACTGCCGTCCATAGAGAGGGACCTGGGATGACTCGGCATGCATTTGTTAGTTTGTCTGCCTGTCTTTCAGTTTGTACCATGCCACTTTCCACAAGTTCTTAACCTTTTGTACTTGAAAATTTCAAAGTAGATTCGTGTGATACCCTTAATTTGCTGTACCGATTTTACTGGTGACGTGATGACAGGACTGCTTCTACTAGGGCACCGAATTGCTCGTCACTTGTGTGATTGTTCCATATGTAGTTAGTTTGCCATACTTTTCTCGCAATTTTTAAATGCGCCTTCAAACTAATTATAGCTATGTACTGTGTTATATATGTGCGTATTGAGAAGTGTATGTTAGTGTGTGTAATCTAGGTTGGTTCTGCTACGTTCACTTGTCTAATGTTACCGATCACAGCAGGTGATTGTCCCAGGCCTCTCGCAAAGTTCTTTTCAATTGCACGTTGGTTTATTTTCTTACTTCTCGCAGTTCAGAGCCTGATGCGATAGATGGTGCTGCATGCAGCGCTAGATTGCAAGCAAAATCTATCTACGTAGGGGGGCAACACATCTGTATGCTCCACCGTGACGTAATCCAGCAAATCAGATGCCTACCTATGAGTATGAAAGAGGGAATCTTGCCAGTTCACGACAGTCAGTTTTAGTTCCTGACGACGATGGTGGAGGGTATCATCGAAAGCGTGGAATTTTCTGAAAATTTGACGAGGCAAGTGAACCGAGAACCTTTCATGTACTTGCTACAATAGTTGACCAAACGTCCATTTTTGCCATTTTGGCCATAATTTCGGTAAATATACTCCGGTGTGCGGCACAGGTCAGCACAGCATGGGCAACATGCGATGTTGGTGTAATGTGTTGAAAGATAATGTCACGAAGATCTCGGAGAAGGGTCATAGCCACCGTCCTTAAGGCGCCAGAAATGTGATAGGTACAGTCCAAATTACCATCTGTGTGGACAAGACGCGATCATCTTATTTACCCAGTGGTACCCCATACCAACAAGTCAGATGATGAGCCCATGAGAAGATGACGAAAGCAGTCTGGCAACGTTCGTCCTCCTCAGAGCTTGCATGCATGGATACGTCCAATGTGATGTTGTACACAGGACTGGGACTCCTGTGTATCTACGTAGTGCCACTTTGGTATGTCCAGTCTCCTTGTTGGGAGTTCCACTGTCGGCCGCCTCGGTCTCCTGCCGCGTCGATGTGAGCTTCGACAGCAGTTGTCGCTGGACGTCGCCGCACTGTCCGTGAGGGCGCTCTTCTGGCCACCAGTGAGCTCGCTGCGTTCCATGACACAGGGAACCTGGTGTGTCTGTGTGGTCCTGCACAGCCAACCAAACAGCACGTCGAGCCTCTCAGGCGCTAGTCACGTAGGGCCATTAACAGCGTACGTGACCCTCGCGAACCGATAGGCACCGTATTCACGTGACAGCGCGAGCAGCGTAACGACAAACTGCAGTCTCGGACTTTGGTACGTGCTGGTAGACGTTTCCCCTTCGTACACTAGGTGTCACACAGTCTTCCCACAAACAAACAACACTCAAATGCGATTTCTGAACGACAAACCCGCTGTAAAATCTTTACTTACATACAGAGCATAGTGGCAGCTGTGGAAAATTACTGGTCCACATCTACCCTATACCTTGCAAGCCGTGTAATATGCTGTGGCAGATGGTGGAATCCGTGCTGGATACAGTGGCCGATGCGCAGGGAACAGTTACTGAGCGAGTTCATTTGTTTCTTTAGGCGGGGCCGACCTTGTCTGGCCACTTCCAGCCGGCTGGCGACACACTGCGATGGCAGAAGCGAGCCACACGCCCTGCGTTCTTTTTTCCCTACTTATAGCTTTATATGCCAGCTTCGTGTGACGTGCCCATCATTTCGTTAATGGTGACAGTTATTATGGTACTTCGATTTAAGTAAGACACTGCATGAAATATGAAAAAGTTTAAAATAGAAAATAGGGGTTGCTAAGATTTTGCGTTTGGTACACATTACATAATATGTTGCCGCGTATAAAATTCAGCTGAGATAATGAATTTTTCATTATAGACTTTGGTGGAAGTCTCAGTCACCAATGACGGAAAAATTAACCTGATGTAGCGCACTCATCTGCAACCGTCCGAGCCAGCGAAAAAGCCAGAATGAGATATTCTCAACATTCCTCACATCTCAAACGGTTTGAGATATGGAAACAAGATTTTGGCAAATGACAGCACGCAAAGAGAAGAGTGCTTTGCCGTATGATTAACATGCAAAACTTAATTATTGACCGCATTATACGATGAAACAATGTAATTATTAAGGGGCATCGATAGCTGGTGAAACGAGACATACTGTGGGATATAGTACAACGTAAGTGAAGACATTACAAGCTCATTTTTGTATCGGCGATGTGCTTTTTCATAAACGTTTCCTCCCTATTTTTCCTCAGTTTCTTACTTAAAAAACTTCATAACCACTGTCCATTTTCAATTTCTCGCGGCGTAATGAACAGTCCATTAAATTTTGGGCACGCAGGCGCGCAAATAAAATTTCCTCCACTGATATTTCGGCCGCGTATCGTCCGGCCATCCTCAGAGTGAGTCATAAGACTGACGACAAGATGCCAAGCGCGGCCTTAGATGCTCCACCGCGGCGGTACTGCGCATGCGAGTCAGAGATGGTCGGCGGCAAAGAAATACGCTTATACATGCACCGCCTGTGGCGAAGGCGTACAGACATTCGATTCGCTTATCGATGTATGATCGGCGGCGGTGACACCGTGACGACTTCTCGGCAGTTCAATTACCCCAAGAGCCGGATTCCATGCTTTGTCCAAATTAAAACCATTATCTCTGTTAATTAAATTATTAGCTGCTCTAATCTCTATACCTTGAAGACAGATTCCCAAAAGGAAGACGTGGATGTTAAAATATTCACATCACTGTAATTCATGGAATGACCTGTACCAAGACAATGTTCGGCCACAGCTGACTTGTCTGGCTGTAATAAGCGTTTGTATCTTCGATGCTCTACACATTTCTCATGAACGGTGCGTGTTTGATCTCTGTACGATTTCTCACAATTTCCGCTATAAATCTGATACACACCCGCTTTACGAAGCTGTAAATCGTCCTTCACAGAGTATAGCTGCAGCAGTCTTCGTTGGGGGGGGGGGGGGCGGGGGGGGGGGGGTGGAAGACCACCACAACACAGAATTTCTCAAGAATACACCCACATCGGCAAAAAAGTACTAGATTTGAAAGAATTAATATCTTCTTCCTAGGTTTTACATTGAATGCTCTACAAATTTGTTGCGGGGAAAATCCATTCGATTTAAAAATGCTCTTAAGGTATGTAAGCTCTTGTTGCAAATTGTCTTTATCGGAAATAGAGTGTGCCCTATGCACTAAGGTCTTAAGAACACCTACGGTCTGTGAAGGGTGATGGCAGCTACTGGCATGAACATATAGATTTGTATACGTTGGTTTCCGGTATACGGCGTGTCCTAATGTGCCATCAACTTTACGGCGAGCGACAACATCCAAAAATGGAAGGTAAACGTCTTTTTATATTTCCATAGTAAATTTGATACTAGAATGGATGGAATTCTAATGCTCAAGAAATCGATGTAATTCATTCATCCCGTGCGGCGATACCACAAATGTGTCGTCCACGTACCTCCAGAAGACCGTTGGTTTAAAACTTGCTGAGTCCAGTGCCTTGTCCTCGAAGTCTTCCATGAATAAATTAGCTACCAGAGGGTAGAGGGGGCGTCCCATGACAACACCATCGATCTTGTATGAATGCATGGTTTCTCGGCGATATGAATTAATAAAATGTTCTCAGGCTTCCAGCGGTTAAAATCGCATGAGCTTTCGACCGAGCTCTCCCCGGTCATTGTCAAGTGGTAAGACTGACTACTGTGTCGCCGTGGCTGCGTCGTTATACAGCCGCACTGCTAGCTGTGACGTCACTGGTGCTCTCTTCCTCGACAAACAGGGTGTTGCAAAAAGGTACGGCAAACTTTCAGGAAACATTCCTCACACAAATAAAGAAAAGATGTTATGTGGACATGTGTCCGGAAACGCTTAACTCCATGTTAGAGCTCATTTTATTACTTCTCTTCAAATCACATTAATTATGGAATGGAAACACAAATCAACAGAACGTACCAGCGTGACTTCAAACACTTTGTTACAGGAAATGTTCAAAATGTCCTCCGTTAGCGAGGATACATGCATCCACCCTCCGTCGCATGGAATCCCTGATGCGCTGATGCAGCCCTGGAGGATGGTGTATTGTATCACATCCGTCCACAATACGAGCACAAAGAGTCTCTACATTTGGTACCGGGGTTGCGTAGACAAGAGCTTTGAAATGCCCCCATAAATGAAAGTCAAGAGGGTTGAGGTCAGTAGAGAGTGGAGGTCATGGAATTGGTCCGCCTCTACCTGTCCATCGGTCACCGAATCTGTTGTTGAGAAGCATACGAACCCTTCGACTGAAATGTATAAGAGCTACATCGTGCATGAACCACATGTTGTGTCGTACTTGTAAAGGCACATGTTCTAGCAGCACAGGTAGGGTATCCCGTATGAAATCATAATTACGTGCTCCATTGAGCGTTGGTGGAAGAACATGGGGCCCAATCAAGACATCACCGACAAATAATGCCTGCCCAAACGTTCACAGAAAATCTGTGGTGATGACGTGACTGCACAAATGCGTGCGGATTCTCGTCAGCCCACACATGTTGATTCTGAAAATTTACAATTTGATCACGTTGGAATGAAGCCTCATCCGTAAAGAGAACATCTGCACTAAAATGAGGATTGACACATTATTGGATGAACCATTCGCAGAAGTGTACCCGTAGAGGCCAATCAGCTGCTGATAGTGCCTGCACACGCTGTATATGGTACGGAATCAACTGGTTCTCCCGCAGCACTCTCAATACAGTGACGTGGTCAACGTTACCTTGTACAGCAGCAACTTCTCTGACGCTGACATTAGGGTTATTGTCAACTGCACGAAGCATTGTCTCGTCCATTGCAGGTGTCCTCGTCGTTCTCGGTCTTCACCAGTCGCGAGTCATAGACTGGAATGTTCCGTGCTCCCTAAGACGCCGATCAATTGCTTCGAACGTCATCCTGTCGGGACACCTTCGTTCTGGAAATCTGTCTCGATACAAACATACCTCGCCACGGTTATTACCCCGTGCTAATCCATACATCAAATGGGCATCTGCCAACTCCGCATTTGTAAACATTGCACTGATTGCAAAACCACGTTCGTGATGAACACTAACCTGTTGATGCTACGTACTGATGTGCTTGATGCTAGTACTGTAGAGCAATGAGTCGCAGGTCAACACAAACATCGAAGCCAACATTACCTTCCTTCTATTTTGCCAACTGGAGGTGAACAGAGGAAGTACAGTACATACTGACGAAACTAAAATGAGCTCTAACATGGAAATTGAGCGTTTCCGGACACATGTCCACATAACATCTTTTCTTTATTTGTGTGTGAGGAATATTTCCTGAAATTTTGCCGTCCCTTTTTGTAACACCCTGTATATAGTCATGTTTTCATTCCGCGTCCGTCGCGCCCGTTTTAACATCGCGATAGTCGGGTTCCGTCCTTGTTGATGGTGTTTTCAGCGGTTTTTATTTCAATAGCTTCTTTTATGACGCTATCGCAAAATCCCTCCTTCATATCGACATGTTTCGTCGAATAGAATTCGATGTCCACTTTCTAAGGCGTGTTCTTCCACGGCTGATTTTTCTGGATAGCGTAGGTGTAAGCACCTCTCGTGTTCCTTCCCGACGTTGCTCTACCATGCGTACTGTTTGGCCGACCTAGTAACAGCCACACTGACATGGTATCTTGTACACTCCAGGCGTTCTTAGCCCTAGGTAGTCCATCACAGGCCTTATGAGCTGACGAATTTTTGCTGGGGGCCTGAACACCGATGAAATGTTATATCTCGTCAGGAGTCGGCTAATCTTTCCCGACACTGTACCACAGAAAGGCTAAAACACAAGTTTCTTGCTTTCTTCTTCGGTGGTGTTCTCTTCTCTGTTGGTGTGTTTCTTGCGTGTCACGCCAGATATAGCCTGGACACCTGTCCGTGGCTGTACCCGTTTTCCCAAAAGACGTTTCGGAGGTGGCGCAGTTCTAGTGGCAGACTTGCTGCGCCTGGGACGACTTTAGCACGATGGACGAGGGTATTCAGAACGCCACGTTTAATTAGGAAGTCAAGTGTTTGGCAGAAAAATACGTCGGTGAACCAATAGCGCTCGTTATAGGTCTCATACCTCTACACTCTCATACTTAGACATTTTGTGAACTTTAGGAAGACCATAATATCTCGGTGGTACTTCTTTTGACTTCCTTTGGTAGTGATGAAGCGTTCAGCAAGGCAGCAGTCCATACTGTCACCTTGATAGTAGGATCTTTGTTAATCTTCCGGTATGGACCAGAACTAAGTAGACCACATAGCTCTTCCTTGTAGACTTTCTGAGGCAAAAGGACCGGAGCATTACCCGCACGCGCTGCAGTCGGAAAACTATAAGCGCGATGCCATAGATAGTACAAGGGTACTAATATCGATACGCGCTGCTGCTGCGACTCACGGAGAGAGAGGATAACAGCATAACCGCGAGAGACTAAACACAGAATATCAACCAAAACCAAGATTTAATTGGAAGCATAACACGAGCCAGCCACGGCTCAACCTCCCGCCCTCAAACAAACATGATGCCGAAAGGGGGGGGGGGGGGGCGGTGGCTACTTTACCATCAGACTAACTAACTGGATTTAACCTGGCTAAGGTGAACCCAGTACTGGTTACCGGAATGGTTATCCTTAACCAGCAGATTCACCGGGCCTAAAATGCGCAAATTGGTGCTAGGCCCCAGAAAATGAGGAGTAAATTTACTCATATTTCCGACACGCACCTGCCTACTGGGGAAACTACGGACATAGACCTGATCTCCTGGCCTCCCTCTAAAGGTTCGCCGATTACGATTTTAACGCTCCCCTTGATTATTATGGACCCTGAGTATATTACGTCTGGGACGGTTCCAGTTTTCATTGATGACTTGAGGAACTAGATCTTGAATTCCCCACAAGTTCGAAAAAGGGGAATTAACAGGATAGGAAAGGATCAAAGAGGCGGGAGTAGCTCCCAAGGCTTCATGATTGGCGGTATTAAAAGCAAAACTAAGCCAAGGAAGACTAGAGTCCCACTTACTAGGCGTTTTCTGAAATCAAAGCGGATTTACGATTTCGGTTAACCCTCTCCGTAAAGCATGCCTGCGGATAATACGACGCAGTCGTGATATGCTTGACACCGTTCTGAAAATAGGACGCCTTGAAAGGAGCCGAAAGGAAGGCCGGCGCATTATCGCTAACAATTTTCTTAGGGGGGCCAAAAACAATGAAAACTTTAGTTAAATGAGAAATAGTGGTGGTAGCAGTGACGTTACGGCTCGGAAGGAGCCAAGTGAATCCGGAGAACGCATCAATAATAACTAACACGTATCGATGACCTTTCTTAGTACGAAGAAAGGGTCCTAGATAATCGATATAGAGCTTGTGCGTAGGAAAGGACTCGCGCTCAGAGCTCAGCAAACCCTGTTGAAGAGCATTCTTGGGTTTGACTACATTATACAGCCGATATTGCTATACCATCTCTCTGACATTTCGCTCCATGGTGGGCCAAGTCAAATGCTCCTTGACTTTTTTCAGAGTCTTAGGAACTTATAAGTGGCTACCCACCAACGAATCATGAAAGTACCGAAAAACCGGGCGCACCAGAGCTACTGGCAAACTTCTTTAACTGCTTCGCATGCCCGACCCTTTTACGCAGAATGCAACTGTTAATAATATACTCATGCGACAGTTCCCCAGCCAAATAGGGTCCTGATCCCGACGCTAAACGACATCAAACTAAAGAGGAATTTCTCCCAATCCTGCCTCCATCTGTCTCCCGGGTTCCCTCACTAGGTGTAGATTCGGCGAACTACCGGCTGAGGACATCCGCAAGGATATTTTCAGTGTCTCTCACGTGTTTAACTTCAAATTAAATGCGTACCTCTCATCTGGCACTACGGCCAGTTTTACGCGGCCTAGCCAGCACCCAGCTCAAAGCCTGATTGTCGGCTTCTAACTGAAATTCCCGATGCTCAAGGCAGAAGTGGTACTTCTCCAATGCAAACAAAACGGCCAACGCCTCGCACTCGTAGATGGAGTACTTAAGTTCGGCGCCAGTGAACCGACGAGACGCGTAAGCTAATGGCTGCGTCTGACCTTCGAACAGCTCAAATACCAGCATTAGATGTGTCATTTTGGACAATAAGCCTTTTATTAAAGTATGGTACTCCTAGAAATGGAGGATTGGCTACAGCTGCCTTAATATACTCAAACGCGGGCTCCTGGACAGGTCCTTATTCAAAACGCACTCTCTTCCGGCACTGTTCGTTTGAGGTCGCGGCCAACTAAGCAAAATTAGGGACAAAACGATAAAATAGTTCAACATGCCTATGAACCTAGCAAATTCCGCGTTTATCAGTAGGCGGAGGCAACGCCCGTATGCTCTTAGTTCGCTCTTGTTCGATGCGAATACTCTGACCTGACACTAGGTGACCTAAGAGGAACACCTGCTGCATTTCTAATGTCATCTTACTGGGTTTAACAGTCAGCCCGGCTCCCTGAAACCTCGAAAGAACTTTCTGGATATGATCCAAATGGTCCTGAAACGAACGGCTATAGATGACTAAATCGTCCAAATAATTATAGGCAAACACTAATTTCAAGTCCCTAAGGATATTATCCAGCAAACGAGTTGCCAAACCAAAAGGAACTCTGTCAAACAGATTCCAATCAGTACAAAATGCGGTAACATGTTTACATTCTTCAGCCAATGGAATCTGATAACAGGCTTGGTTCAAACCAAGAACAGTAAACCAATTAGTACCGGCAAACCAGGTAAAAGTTATGTAGATCAGAGGCAGAGGTACATTCGAAGACAACCTTAGTGTTCAAGCACCCGGTAGTTAACCACAGGTCTGAAATAGTGCTCCTGATCCTTGGGAACATGGCATATGGGGGAAGCATAAGTAGATGTAGAAGGCGTAATAACTCCTTGTTGGAGCATTTGTGATATTCTCGCCTTCAGTATCTTCACCTTAGGAGGTGAGAGGCGACGTGGGGGCTGCCTGACAGGACTATCGTCGGATAGAAGGATATTGTAATTAAGAACATTAGTGACACTCAAGTTATCACTAAGAAGCTCAGGAAAACTCTGTAACAAATCCCGTAATTGAGAAGCGTGATGCGGCGAGAGATGGGTAAGATCAAACTCATTAGCCACATCCTGAACGGCCAATGCATCTGCATTTCGATGCACAATACGTTTAGCGCACTTATAAAACGAAACATAAGGTGGCTTGCGGAGTATGGATGTAGATGTAGAAACTTCTCCACAGGACCTAACTTAAAGAAAAAGGTGTGCCCAGAATAATCCAAGAATAACCCAGTATTTACTGAAATCACATCCCAAAATTAGATCGACCGGCAGCTCCTTGACCGAGGCTAATGACAATGGCCAGGAAAAATCCCCCATCGATATACTCCCTCGGACCCAATCATGCAGAGGCAACACCTGGTCATTGGCCACCCGACATCTCTGCACCGGAGAAAGCACCGACCGAAGTTTCGTAAAATGACCAACTTCCAAAAACCACTCGAAGCACAATAATGAAAATGAGCTACCAGAATCGGAAAGAGCACAGATCGGTTCGCCACCTACTCGAGAACAAACGTAAGGCGAGGGCGGTGAAGAGGGAGCGACAACACGGGTACGCCAGCGTCTAAAGGCTCGATCACGAGATAGCTGCCCAGTCCGGCGTCATTTATTGGCTCTGAGAGCGCGAGGCTGAATCCGAGAGAGCTCCAAGTGAGCCGTGCTGCCGCACCTGAAACAACACCGGGGTTCCAGTTTTACTGCTTCAGCGGATGCAGACACTTCGGAATTTCCCTTGCCAGCGCCGGTGGCCTGCCCCTTAACTTCGTGACATACATCGTATCCAAGCGGCAACGCCGTATCGCTACAACCGCGGCACGGAGTTCTTCCCAAGCTGAAGGCTGATTACGGAAGACATAGTGCTACTTATCCGCAACGCGCATTCCCCTAAGAACAATAGACACCGGCTGTTGTTCAGGCAAATCGATTAACAAAGCCAAGGACGCCGTCTGAACTCTGTCCACATACTGATGTAACTGCTCTTTATCCCGCTGCAACTCCCAAATGTAACGACATTCAAGCGGTTTTCGAACCCCTGTGGTCAATCTCTGCCTAATGACGAGCTCCCTGAACTGCTGTAAGGAGAACACTTCAGCCATGGCTCGGAAGAGGAGGTTCTGCAACTCACTTCTAGCTAACAGGTACGGCAGTGACAAAATTACTTGGTGTGGAACCACGAAAGGGAGAAGCATAAAGTTCAAGACGAACCGACAACCGTAATAATTTTTCGACCTGTTCAAGCCACTCCACGACTAATTCAGTAATATCACGAGAGGATTAGGCAACTTGGCAAACATTGCGTCTAACATCACCAAGGACGTAACAGTACCATCCCGGGCAGGCTCTCGCCCTCTCCCGAACACAGCAAGTCCCGCTGCTCAATCCTCCTCTCACCAACTCTAAACACGTAAGATTATACTGCAATGCACTAACCAAAGAGCCCAATTCGGCGGCTAATTTTTAATGGTGATCTTCCAAAGCTAACATGCTCAAATCCGCTTTCCGATTTGTTAAATACATTAACTGGGCCTACACCGTATCCAATAGACTGGCACTAGGTTGAGTGCCTTCCAAAACGCAAATAGTGTCCACAAGGCCCCTAACAGCCTTCAACAAAAATTCAGTGGCCGCTCCTGTCTCACCCAACACCGCCGGCGTGACGTCAACCGGCTGAAAAACGGCAGCACCTAAACGGGCCACTAAATCCGGATCATTGCCCTCAGTAGCTTGGCGCCTTATTTCCAACTCGTAAACAAGATGTTTCTGAGCAGGCCGATCCCCGGACTCTGACTGACCGCCATTACAATACACCTGAAACAATCAACACCCAAAACAATGTGGTGTCACAGAACAGAAATAAAATTGAAACTAACAGTAACTGAAATGGCAAGAACACAAACGTAACCACGCTCTGCTACCAGTGAAATCCCTGGGCTAGCAGGACGGAGCGGATGCGGTTGTATTTGTGGAAAGAGGTCAAAATATGTTACTGTCAGTTGCACACCAACATACAAAATTTATTTATTAAAACACACAATCAGACAAGCAAGAATCAAAACTCTCAAGGTTTTAACGAAAGACCTCCTTTGATTTAATTTAGATCGGCTGAAGGCCACATCGAAAATCCAAGGCACAAGGCCTAAGCAAGGTACAGGAGTTCTTCTGGCGGTTTCACTTCTTCAGAATTTTTTTTATCTTCAATATAAATAGGTTGAAAGCCTTAGCTTTAATTTTATCCCATATAACGCGGCTGAAGGCCTCACGTTAATCAAGAATAGTGTCGCGGCTTAAGGCCGAGACAAAGATTTTCAAAGTTTAATTTAAATTGGCTGAAAACTCGGTTGAAGGCCGCATATCAACAAAACAATTTTACGGATTTTGCCTGGGAAGAAGAGCTTTCAATTTGAAAAGGCTGAAGGCCTGATCTCAAAATTCTTCGTGTAAAACTCTGCTGCAGGCCTCATATTAAAAAATAACAATCTTATGACTTAAGGGCAAAACAAGGATTTTGAATTTTTAATTTAATGTAGATTAAAACACACATCATGGAGAAAACAATTTTACGACTTAAGGCCTAAAGGAAGAGATTCTGAATTTCAACTAAAATAGGCTAAAGTCTTTATCCTAAAATGCTTCACATAACACTCGGCTATAGGCCACATACGAAACCCAAACAATCTCACGTCTTAAAATTAAAAATTGGAAATTTCTTTGTCTGGGCTTTAACTGAAAAACTCGGCTGAAGGCCACATAAAAACTACAAAATATTTCTTCCGGCTTAAATCGTAGACAAAATTTTCAACTCTTGATTTTAAAAGGCTGAAAACTCGGCTGAAGGCCACATACCAGTCAAGAAACTTTTTTTACGCCTTAAGGCCTAAGAAGAAAAGCCTTGAAATTTCAATAAGAAAAAACTCCGCTGAAGGCCACACACAGTACTTAAGACTAAAAAGGAAATCACTCTGTAAAACACAAGGAGCGGCGCTCAGAAGGTTCCAATCTGGGGAAGTAACTAACGCACTTTTAGGTGAAACAGGCAGCCAGACCGACAACTTCTTAATCAAAAGGCAACCCAACAAAAAGCCAGCCGAGGAACCAACCAACAACATCAGTTCTACTGCACCTGAACAGCAAAACGACAACAAGATGTAAATCGCAAAACGTTCCGGATACTGGTGGCCAATCAAGCCAAATGAGAATAAACGCCCAAAACTACCAACACCTTAGCTGTCACACTACACGCTGTGCTGTACAATACCAACACGATGTGAAAAATACACTGCCAGAAACTACGTCAACAACCACTTTAGGTCACTGGAACGTCAACGGCCACAACACAGGAGATACCTCTGGTACACTTAATTTAAGTCATTCCTTCATTAATGAAGTTTAACACCACACAGGAAGATGGCTGCAATTCTAGTCGACTTCAATGCACACACGTTGTTGCTCGCGTGGATCTCTCAGAAAGTGACAACCAGGATCAAACCAAGAGATGTGATAGCAGTTGAGACTTGATAGTAGGTTAAGTGAGCACTCAACTTTAGTGTCCAGTTTCGGTGGCTGACGAACTTCGTAACCCTCGCAAGAAGTGCCTCACAACTCCAACCGCACGTGCACGCCGCCAGCGGCTCCGGTCTGACCACGCGCCACAGAGACTTCCTCGTTGCTCTGACCCAACGGACCGACTGTCACACACAGCACACCCGGAAAACATATCCGCCACACCAGACATAGTACAGCAGTACTAGTATCGATACATACTGCTACTGCGGCTCACGGAGAGAAGACAGCAACGTTATTGCGGTAACCACTGGGCTACAACAAGTGATTAAAAAAAAAAAAAAAAAAAAAAAAAAAACAAGGCACCCATCCAGCCAGCCACGGCTCACATACGTTGCAAAGAGCAATGGTGCTGACAATTCTTTTCAGTATTCAATACTGCCTTCTCACGTTGCCATCCTGATAAGTCAATGTTGACTTTTATAGAAGAGATATTCATTTTCCAAAAACATCGCAGTTCTTCCACATAAAACATGTTCCTTAATTCTACAACACTTATTCAAAAAATGGCTCTGAGCCCTATGAGACTTAACATCTATGGTCATCAGTCCTCTAGAACTTAGAACTACTTCAACCTAATTAACCTAAGGACAGCATACAACAGCCAGCCATCACGAGGCAGAGAAAGTCCCTGACCCCGCAGGGAATCGAACCCGGGAACCCGGGGGTGGGAAGCGAGAACGTACAACAGCTATTGTTTCTATACAGGCTACACTTTAGTTTCTCTTTTTGGCGTGCTTCTGCCTAGAGCGGAATGCTGTCTGTGTATTTCATTGATCAAATTTTTCAGTGTAACGAAAATATGATTCTCTATAAATTGTTCGAAACAAAGAGTAGGATATGACCAAATGAGGAAGCAAATAGACCAGCGTGAGGCCTAGTTTTGCGAAAAACGATTTAACTTCTTTAAATAAATCAGGGTAACTGAGAAAAACTTAAATCTTTCGTTGCTGTCATACTAAAGTCATACGCAGTGTTTAGAATTGTCACGTCGATGTCTCATATCTGCCTAGTGTTAGCGAGATGCTTTAGGAGCTTTAAGTAGAATGCTATGGACCACAGGGTGTACTCAAAAAAAGTCTGAAGTAACTAATTGTGTTTTCTTATACATCATAGGTATTGTTTTGCAACACTACTATAAATCTCAGAAATACTGCTGGTTTGTACATAATGCGGATGTAGTGGAACATAGATGCTCCAGAAAATGGCGCAAAATGTGCAAAATATTGATTTGTGTTATGTCAAAGTCATCTGTAAATATTATGTCGAAATTTTGTGACCATACTTTGTCCATAATTAGCGTCCTGATACAATCGCTCTAAAACAAAAAATTTAAGTCTGAAATCCTAGGTTCACTTGAAAATATGTATCTATTAGGCTGGTGCAGAAGTTCACAGCTTTTTCTTTTTTTTTTGCTTTTGTCAGCTGGTATTCAGGTTGCTATGGGTTTATTTAACGATTGTCAGTTTTTATTTTTAGTTTACTGTTGCTATTTGAGTTTACATGTTGAAATATTGTGTCTGAAGATAGTGAGTGGAGCTGTCGACGCTACAAAATGGAGTACAAACAGGAGAAATCGGAACATTTCCGACATTTTTCACGGTCTCAGTTCATTCGAGGGGCTACAGCAACGGAGGCACCCAGAAACATTTGCACCGTGTGTGGGGATAATACTATTGGACTATTGGACAGAGAACTCTAAGGAAGTGGTTTTCTCTTGTTAAGGAGGATCGTTTTGACGTTAATGATGTCGCTGTTTGATGGAAGTCGTTCACACTCATGAACCCACAATGATCCACGCGAGTGTACTCGAGAGCTGGTAAACGTGGTAAACTGCAATTATTTCACCACCGTACGAATTTAAGTGCAATGGGAAAGGCTCAAACATCAAGAGTACGGGTGCCGCATGCCCTAAGCCAAAATCACAAAATGAGCAGGTGACCACATGTGCATCATTGCTTGGCTCGTGAACAACACCGACGATGACTACTCCGTACCGCTACTGGGGTGCAAAATAACTGATGATGGTCGAAGTACAGAGGATATAGAATATAGACTGGAAATGGCAAGGAAAGCGTTTCTGAAGAAGAAAAATTTGTTAACATCGAGTATAGATTTCAGTGTCAGGAAGTCGTTTCTGAAAGTATTTGTATGGAGTGTAGTCATGTATGGTTCAAATGGTTCAAGTGGCTCTGAGCACTATGGGACTTAACATCTATGGTCATCAGTCCCCTAGAACTTAGAACTACTTAAACCTAACTAGCCTAAGGACAGCACACAACACGCAGTCATCACGAGGCAGAGAAAATCCCTGACCCCGCCGGGAATAGTACCCGGGAACCCGGGCGTGGGAAGCGAGAACGCTACCGCACGACAGCCGTGTATGGAAGTGAAACATGACGATAAATAGTTTGGACAAGAAGAGAATAGAAGCTTGCGAAATGTGGTGCTACAGAAGTATGCTAAAGATTAGATGGGCAGATCACATAACTAACGATGAAGTATTGAATAGAATTCGGGAGAAGAGGAGTTTGTGGCACAACTTGACAAGAAGAAGGGACCGGTTGGTAGGACATGTTCTGAGGCATCAAGGGATCACAAATTTAGCACTGGAGGGCAGCTTGGAGGGTAAAAATCGTAGACGGAGACCAAGAGATGAATACACTAAGCAGATTCTAAAGGATGAAGGTTGCAGTAGGTACTGGGAGATGAAGCAGCTTGCACAGGATAGAGTAGCATGGAGAGTTGTATCAAGAAAGTCTCAGAACTGAAGACAGCAAACAACAACAATGCTAACACAGGGAAACGAAAGGAATGGTTGAGCTTAGCAAAGCAGCAACTCCCCGAACAACGACCTGTAATCATCTACAAAAGATGATGTTATGCATCTGGTGCGCTACGAATTGCTTCCCCGAAGTGTAACCATCACTGCTGACGTTTATTCTCAGCAACCGCGACGTTTTGCAGACGCAATCCAAGAACGACAAGGAGGAAGACCGCGTGAAGTGATGCTACTCCACGATAACGACCACCCGCATTTTGCTAGGCTGAGGGAAGACACTATACCGGAGTTGTGTTGGGGAGTCCTTCCGCAACCACGTTATTCAGCTGATCTGGTGTCCTCATACACAGATACAACCTTGAAGGAACTTCCCTTTCCAATGAAGATGCTCTATGAACATGGCTCGACGAGTTCTTCGCCTCAAAACCACGTGATTTCCACAGTCGCGGAATATAAAACGTACTCCAGCGTTGACGGATTGTTTTAAATAGAGAAGGAGAACGTATTATTGATAAACGTCTGTGTTACGTTAGAACTTATGCACCAGCCAAATACCTTTTCTGCATGAGACACGGCAGTCCGCAGAGCTTACCGGTGTGACGGGATGCCGCAGCGTGAGGGGAACGTGCATCCAGCCATGAGGTTGCCCCGCTGAACCGCAGGCGTTCATGTACAGTACAAGGCGTAGGGTAGTATCTGACAACTTCTCGCGCTTCAAACTACCCATTTCAGCGGTAGTATTGCTCGTAACGGGAATATTTTTCAGTCTCTGAGTTTTGACGTTATAACAACAGCAGTTGCCGAAGAGCACTGAAACACATAAATCAAAAGAAGGCAGCTGTAGTAGACGAAATTCCTTCAGAGTTCTTGAAACTCTGGGTGAACTTACCTTCGTAGCACCATTCCACTTGGTAAGCGAGATATATGCATCGAGTAACACATACTCTGACCTCAATAAAAAATATAAAACAGCAATTCGGAAGATGCTGACATCTGTGAAGAATATTACGGCTACGAAGAAGTCTCGGACGAAATATCAGCACAGGTCAGTTACTGGATGCAGCAGTATTCCGAGCACTTTATTCACCGTGGTCGTTTCTTTACGTTTGATTAGCCAGATAGGATTCTACAAGCAGTCAGCTGAATTACTTCTTAGCAGCTTCCCTTACGGTTGGGCAATGCCTTTGCCACACACATAAAAAAAGACGTATTTCACAAAAAGATTGTCAATGTAAAAGGATTCCTTTCCTGGTTAATGGTTGGTTTACGATATCTCTCAGCATTCGCAACCACTGTGTCCTGATGATTAGTAAATCTTCTTGGCCTCAGTATCATCCACGGGCAATTATCGTCCTAACTTACAGACAAAGCAAGTGGAGGTCCTTCTGTACATACAAAAGCTTGGTCAATGTTGGGCGGTCACATCATTGTCCGGCGAGTTGCAATACCTACCTGTCACTCTGGGAATGATGGGATTCCCTCAAACATATATACATGAGATAGTCCTTCGGATGTACGCGTGAGACTCCTAGCAGTTGACGTCTAAATGTGGTTTTTTATGTATTTATTTGCAATGGATTTCGGTGTCTCTCCATTTTCTGGCATGTCTACGGTACCACGTGATCAGGCGTGTACCGGGTAATCATCAATATACACATGTCTCATAGAGGGTATAACACCAAAAATGCAGACAAAGTACCGTCTGCAACATCCAAAATTTTCGCCGTTTAATTTTCGTTGATATCTTGCACTATACTCTTGATTCTGATGCTATATGCTGCACTACAGAAATTAAATACATCAATACTTCGATTACGTATTAAATAAAAATTTGACTGTATATAATTGATTGTAATTATAATAGAAATATTATAAATTGCCGGGTAATAGCCAAGGGAGCTTTATTGAGATGTATCAATAGCAACGACGAAATGATAATAGCTGTACCGATGTTTATCTTTGCGCATGGAGAGTCTCTGTCGCGTGGCGTGCAGATGGGAGGCAGAGCAGTTTGTGTCATGAAAGAGTGCGGAAGTGTTTGTTGAACGCTCCGGCCGACCCGGTGTGTACCTATACTCGCGCCAGTGTAGACATCCCTCACTCGTTAACCTGCGATTACTGAGAGCACGGTAGGAGTGGACAGGCGGGGGAAGCTGCAGTTTCAACTGTTGCCTGTCCCGTAAGTATCCGTGGCTCTGGAGACGACTCGGGGTTCCTCTCATCAAGCAGCAGCAGCAACAGCAGCTCCGCATTGTCGTCGGCTACATACTTGTCATCCGCACAGCTACAATATCGAAGGACTGTTAATTGACAAACTTTGTAGTGTAGAGAGGCTTCAACCAGCAACATTTCATTCACAGAGTATGAATAACTTGAATAATAACTTGCAAAAGTTAAAATTTCTAGGACACCTGTGTTGCATTGTCCTCACACATTATTACCATGCAGGGTCCCTTTCCTTTCCATGCAATCATCGAGTGTCATAAGAATATCAAAACTGATTCAGCAGATTGTAGCGCAGTCGTTAGGCATTTGTACAGGTTAGTTGATATATTCTTTGCGTGTTCCGCTTGCGTTATCTAGGGACGTTCTCGTGTTTCGGTAACTGTTGTGAAACATCGATTAGAATGGACAGGGACTGCGATTGCTGTGTTCGGATGAGGGTTGACTTGGTATCCCTTCGCTCACAGCAGCAATCGGCGCTGACTTCGGTCGCGCAGCTTGAGGCTGTTGCCAATGGGCACCACTGTGGGGAGCCAGGCTCGGGTATCACGGGGATGTCAACCTCGTCCCGTCTGTCCCCAGATCGGTCTGCCGCTGTGGTTGCCCCGGTTGCTGCCCGCAGTGGGGCTGAGCCCTCGCCTGTGGTTGATTGGGAGGTCGTTCCAAGGCGTGGCAGGCAGCGAAAGGCGTCCCCGGAGGCTGATCAGAAAGCCTCCCCTGTGCG
This sequence comes from Schistocerca gregaria, assembly GCF_023897955.1. Classification (NCBI taxonomy): domain Eukaryota; kingdom Metazoa; phylum Arthropoda; class Insecta; order Orthoptera; family Acrididae; genus Schistocerca; species Schistocerca gregaria. The sequence goes on along the minus strand of NW_026062002.1, from coordinate 185,585 downwards.
TCTGACAAACCGGTTTCAGGCACTGTCTCTGGCTGAGCCAGATGTAGCTGCCTGCCCTGTTTAAGAGGATCATTCTCAGCCTTCAAGGTCCGAGCAATCGCAGAGGGTGGGCTTACTGGTAGTTGGGAGCTCCAATGTTAGGCGATGTAATGGGGCCCCTTAGGGATACGGCGGCTAAGGAGGGGAAGAAATCCAGTGTGCACTCCGTGTGCATTCCGGGAGGAGTCATTCCTGATATGGAAAGGGTCCTTCCGGATGCCATGAAGAGCACAGGGTGCAGCCAGCTGCAGGTGGTGGCACATGTCGGTACTAATGACGTGTGTCGCTTTGGATCTGAGGAAATTCTCTCTGGATTCCAGCGGCTATCTGATTTGGTGAAGGCTGCCGGTCTTGCTTACGAGATGAAGGCAGAGCTCACCATCTGCAGCATCGTTAACAGAACCGACTGCGGACCTTTGGTGCAGAGCCGGGTGGAGGGTCTGAATCAGAGGCTCAGACGGTTTTGCGACCGTATTGGCTGCAGATTCCTTGACTTGCGCCATAGGGTGGTGGGGTTTCGGGTTCCGCTGAATAGGTCAGGAGTTCACTACACTCAGCTGGCGGCTACACGGGTAGCGGAGGCTGTGTGGCGTGGACTGGGCGGTTTTTTAGGTTAGAAGTCCTTGGGAAAGTGCGGGATGGGCTGCAATGTCAAAGGGTGCTTGGCAATTACAGGACGTGCTTGGATCAAGGAACAGTCGGAATTATAGTTGTAAATTGTTGTAGTTGCGCTGGAAAAGTCCCTGAGCTTCAAGCGCTAATAAAAAGCACAGAAGCTGATATCGTTATAGGTACAGAAAGCTGGCTAAAGCCTGAAATAAGTTCTGCAGAAATTTTTACGAAGTCTCAGACGGTGTTCAGGAAAGATAGATTACGCAGAATTGGTGGTGGACTGTTTATGTCTGTCAGTAGTGGCTTATCTTGTAGTGAAGCCGAAGTAGGTACTCAGTGCGAATTCGTATGTGTGGTGGTTATACTTAACAACTGAATTGGCTCCTCCTACCGACCCCCAGACTCCGATGATATAGCTGCTGAACAGTTCAGAGAAAATTTGAGTGTCGTAACAAATAAATACCCTCACTCTAACGGTTATAGTTGGTGGGGAATTCAACCTTCCCTCGTTATGTTGGCAAAAATACTTGTTCAAAACCGGTGGTAGGCGAAAACATATTCCGAGATTGTCCTAAATGCTTTCTCCGAAATTGTTTCGAGCAGTTAGTCCACGAACCCACTTGAATTGTAAATGGTTTCGAAAACACACTTGACCTCTTAGTCACGATGCTATTAGCTCTGGACTGTTTGTGGCTGATACAGGGATTAGTGATCACAAGGTCGTTGTAGCTAGGCTCAATGCCATTTCTTCCAAATCCACCAGAAACAAACGCAAAATAAAAGCGGATGAAGTGTCACTAGAAGCCTTCCTAAGAGACAGTCTCCATTCCTTCCGAACTGACTACGCAAATGTAGACGAGATGTGGCTCAAATTCAAAGATATAGTAGCAACAGCAATTGAGATATTCATACCTCATAAATTGGTAAGAGATGGAACTGATCCCCCATGGTACACAAAACAGGGCCGAACGCTATTGCAGAGGCAACGGAAAAAGCATGCGAAGTTCAGAAGAATGCGAAATCCCGAAGATTGGCTAAAATTTACAGACATGCAAAATTTGGCACGGACTTCAATGCCAGATGCTTTTAATAGGTTCCACAACAAAACATTGTCTCGAAATTTGGTAGAAAATCCGAAGAAATTCTGGTCATATGTAAAGTACACAAGCGGCAAGACGCAGTCAATACCTTCGTCGCGCAGTGCCGATGGTACTGTTACCGACGATTGTGAAGCTAAAGCGGACTTACTGAACGCAGTTTTCCGAATTTCCTTTACCAAGGAAGACGAATAGAACATTCCAGAATTTGAAACACGAACAGCTGCTAGCATGAGTTTCTTAGAAGTAGATACCTTCGGGGTTGCGAAGCAACTCTAATCGCTTGATATGGGCAAGTCTTCAGGTCTAGATTGTATACCGATTAGGTTCCTTTCAGATTACGTTGGTACAATAGCTCCCTATGTAGAAACCATATACAACCGCTCGCTCACCGATAGATCTGTATCTACAGATTGGAAAATTGCGCAGGTCGCACCAGTGTTTAAGAAGGGTAGTAGGAGTAATCCATCGAACAACAGACCTGTATCATTGAATACAGTATATGCTCCAAAACCCTACTGAAAACCGACGTCAACCATTATGAATTACCTCGAAGGGAACGATCTATTGATACGTAATCAGTATGGTTTCAGAAAACATCGTTATTGTGCAACGCAGCTAATTCTTTATTCGCACGAAGCAATGGCCACTATCGACAGGGGATCTCAAGTTGATTCAGTATTTCTAGATTTCCGGAAAGCTTTTGATACCGTTCCTCAAAAGCGCCTTCTAATCAAGCTGCGCGCCTATGGGGTATCGTCTCAGTTGTGTGACTGGATTCGTGATTTCCTGTCAGGAAGGTCGCAGTTCGTAGTAATAGACGGCAAATCATTGAGTAAAACTGAAGTGATATCAGGTGTTCCCCAGGGAAGCGCCCTGGGACCTCTGCTGTTCCTGATCTATATAAATGACCTGGGTGACAATCTGAGCAGTTCTCTTATTTTGTTCGCAGATGATGCTGTAATTTACCGTCTAGTAAGGTCATCCGAAGACCAGTATCAGTTGCAAAGCAATTTAGAAAAGATTGCTATATGGTGCGGCAGGTGGCAGTTGCTAAATAACGAAAAGTCTGAGGTGATCCACATGAGTTCCAAAAGAAATCTTCTGGAAATCGATTACTCGATAAATAGTACAATTCTCAAGGCTGTCAATTCAACTAAGTACCTGGGTGTTAAAATTATCAACAACTTCAGTTGGAAGGACCACATAGATAATATTGTCGGGAAGGCGAGCCAAAGGTTGCGTTTCATTGGCAGGACACTTAGAAGATGCAACAAATCCACTGAAGAGACAGCTTACACTACACTCGTTCGTCCTCTGTTAGAATATTGCTGCGCGGTGTGGGATCCTTACCAGGTGGGATTGGCGGAGGACATTGAAAGGGTGCAAAAAATGGCAGCTCCTTTTGTATCATCGCGTAATAGGGGAGAGAGTGTGGCAGATATGATACGCGAGTTGGGATGGAAGTCATTAAAGCAAAGACGTGTTCCGTCGCGGCGAGATCTATTTACGAAATTTCGGTCACCAACTTTCTCTTCCTAATGCGAAAATATTTTGTTGAGCCCAACCTACATAGGAAGGAATGACCATCAAAATAAATTAAGAGAAATTAGAGCTCGAACAGAAAGATTTAGGTGTTCGTTTTTCCCGCGCGCTGATCGGGAGTGGAATGGTAGAGAGATAGAATGAATGTGGTTCGATGAACCCTCTGCCGAGCACGTAAATGTGAATTGCAGAGTAGTCATGTAGATGTAAATGGGGGGTAAGAAATGAAAGAGGAAGCAGCCTGGTAGAATTTCGCACAGAGCACAACTTAATCAAAGCCAACACTTGGTTCAAGAATCGTAAGAGAAGGTTGTATACATGGAAGAATCCTGGTGATACTAGCAGGTATCCGATAGAGATTTAGGAACCAGGTTTTAAGTTGTATCTTACCGTTGTATAGTCTAAGAGATTTCCAGGGGCAGATGTGGACTCTTACCACAATCTATTGGTTGTGAACAGTAGATTAAAACTGAAGAAACTGCAAAAAGGTGGAAATTTAAGTACATGGGACCTGGATAAACTGACTAAACCAGAGGTTGTACAGAATTTCAGGGGGAGCATAAGGGAACAATTGAAAGAATGGGGGAAAGGAATACAGTAGATGAAGAGTGGGTAGCTTTGAGGGATGAAATAGTGAATGCAGTAGAGGACAAGTAGGTAAAAAGACAAGGGCTAGCAGAAATCCTTGGGTAACAGAAGAAATATTGAATTTAATTGATGAACGGAGAAAATATAAAAATGCAGAAAATGAAGCAGGCAAAAAGGAATACAGACGTCTCAAAATGAGAACCACAGGAAGTGCAAAATGTCTAAGCAGGGATGGCTACAGGACAAATGTAAGGATGTGGAGGCTTATCTCACTTGGGGGAAGATAGATACTGCCTACAGGTAAATTAAAGAGACCGTTTGAGAAAAGAGACCCAACTGCATGAATATCAAGAGCTCCGATGGAAACCCAGTTCTAAGCAAAGAAGGGAAAGCAGAAAGGTGGAAGGAGTATATAGAGGGTCTACGCAAGGGCGATGTACTTGAGGACAATATTATGGAAATGGAAGAGTATGTAGATGAAGATGAAATGGGAGATACGATACTGCGTGAAGATTTTGAGAGAGCACTGAAAGACCTGAGTCGAAACAAGGCCCCGGGAGTATATAACAGTCCATTAGAACTACTGACAGCCTTGGGAAAGCCAGTCGTGACAAAACTCTACCATCTGCAGGCGAAATACCCACAGACTTCAAGAAGAATATTATAATTTCAATCCCAAAGAAAGCAGGAATTGACAGATGTGAAAATTACCGATCTGTTGGTTTAATAAGTCACAGCTGCCACATACTAACGCGAAATCTTTACAGACGATTGGCAAAACTAGTAGAAACCGACCTCGGGGAAGATCAGTTTCGATTCCGTAGATATATTGGAATACGTGAGGCAATACTAACCCCACGACTTATTTTAGAAAATAGATTAAGTCTACAAATGCTAGAAACGTATGTTTGCCTTTCCTTAGAGTATTCCAGTCAACACTGTCAAAAGCTTTCTCTCTTTCAATTTCTGAAGGTAATATACAGGGAGCGAAAGGCTATTTACAATTTGTACAGAAACCAGATGGCAGTTATAAGAATCGAGGGGCATGAAAGGGAATCAGTGGTTGGGAAGGGAGTGAGACAGGTTTGTAGCCTCGCCCCGATGTTATTCAATCTGTATATTGAGCAAACAGTGAAGGAAACAAAAGAAAAATTCGGAGTAGGTATTAAAATCCATTGTAATTCTATCAAAGTTTTTATTTCATCTCAATGTCATCGGCAAACCTCAGAGACAGCAAAGGACTACGAACAGCAGTTGTGGGGAATGGATAGTGTCTTGAAAGGAGGATAAAAGATGATATCAACAAAAGCCAAACGAGGATAATAGAATGTTGTCGAATTAAGTCGGGTGATGCTTAAGGTATTAGATTAGGAAATGTGACACTTAAAGTTGTAACGGAGTTTTTCTATTTGGGGAGAAAAATAACTGATGTTGGTCGAAGTAGAGAGGATATAAAATGTAGACTGGCAACGGCAAGGAAAGCTTATCTGAAGAAGAGAAATTTGTTAACATTGAGTATAGATGTAGGTGTCAGGAAGTCGTTTCTGAAAGTATTTGTATGGAGTGTAGCCATGTATGGAAGTGTAACATGGGCGATAAATAGTTTAGACAAGAAGAGAATAGAAGCTTTCGAAATGTGGGGCTACAGAAGAATGCTGAAGATTAGATGGGTAGATGACATAACTAATGAGGAGATATTGAATAGGATTGGGGAGAAGAGAAGTTTGTGGCACAACTTGACTGGAAGAAGGGATCGACTTCTAGGACATGTTCTGAGACATCAAGAGATCACCAGTGTAGTGTTGGAGGGGAGCGTGGAGGGTAAAAATCGTAGAGGGAGACCAATAGATGAATACACCAAGCAGATTCAGAAGAATGTAGGTTGCAGTAGGTACTGGGAGATGAAGAAGCTTGCACAGGATAGAGTAGCATGGAGAGCTGCATCAAACCAGCCTCAGGACTGTAGGCTACAACAATATAAATTAAGAGAGCGCAATTTCATTTACTCTGTATTAACCTTAGAGAGTGACTTCTGCTACCTTGGTATTTATTTGATTGTTGTTATTTTAAAAGTGAAACCGATTTCTCATATGCTTAAAGGTAATTCAGTTCAATCTTTCAATAGTCAAAAATAAATGCTTGCCGTTTTCTAAATTTTGCATTAAGTTACACTGAGGTTACTGAACGTCTTTTTTTGCTTTACATTTAACGTTACTTTCAAAATTTAGTGTTTCAGAATGAGTAACTTCAAGTAGTGGGGCAACTGATAACGCGATTGATGTTAGCTGATGACACGATTACCGTTATCCAAGATGGTGGCTTTTGGAGGGAAGATAGCTCAATTGCGCTACCTCTACTAACCTAAAAAAATGGCGAGAAAGAATTGGCTATCTCCACTAACCTAAGTCAACTCTTCCTAGGAAGTAGGCATAAGTCTTTATTTAAACCATTAGAGGTAGTACCACTATCAAGTGTTTTCGCCATGCTCTTGTCAAATGTTCACGAATTTTCCTCTAAGAGCTTACTCCTGCAGCTGATGCAAGTTATTATGATATTGTCATTCAATTCGAATATAATTTTTATAAATTTGTTTAAATATGTTTAAATTTGATTAGATTTCTTTAAATTTATTATCTACCTACGGCATTAGTGTGTTACCACCACGAGGCTGAGATATAGGTTGTCGGTATGTTACATGAAATCATTCAACTCTACACGTAAGTCCTTATTAAGCAGTTAGAGCGAAATTAACGTGCATTTTCCAAGAGGATTGTGGTACTGCCTCTAAGAGCTCCCCAAATCATGGGAGTTAGTGTTGTGTTGCCTCCACTAGAGCCTGCTCATTCAATTCGGATATAATTTGTTTAAATTTGTTATCTACCTACAGCATTAGTGTCGTGTTGCCGCCATAGGGGGCTAAGATATCGATAGCTCTATTACTTGCACTGGACATAAGTCCTTATTTAAACAATTAGAACCTCTACAACCATCAAGTGTGTTCGCCACCGTCTTTGAGAATGTTCACGAAATTTGCTCTAACACTTTATTCTTGCAGCTGATGAGAGTTAGTATGGTGTTTCCTTTCAATTCGAATATAATTTGTTCAAATTTTTATAAATTTATTGCCTATCTGCTGCATTAGTTTCATGCTACCGCCATAACAGGCTGAGATATGAATAACTGTATTACATGAACTAGACATAAATCTTTTTTTTTTAACGACTATAGCACTACAACCATCCACTCTGCTCACGAAATTTGCTCTAGCAGCCGATGGGAGTTAGTAGCGTGTTTCCAATTCACTTCGAATATAATCTCTGTAAATTTGTATTAATTTCTTTAAATTTGTTTAAATTTATTATCTACCTACAGCATTAGTGTTGTATTACCGCCACAAGAGGCTTAGATATCGATGTTTTAATAGCTGTAGTACATGCACTGTATCTACGTGACAGCGTTGTGTTTCGTCCTCGGATAATAAACATCGTCCGGGTAGAGTAGAGTGCGGGAATCGGCATAAGAGGGTGACATACGTAAAAAGAGAGCCAGACTTTGACGCTCAAAACACCAGATCTCTTCCACTGGCCCACAACGGAGCCGGTGTTGGTCTGTATTCTAGACGTTGCAGTTCACACATAAGGCGAATCTGCAAGATAGGTCCTATGGAGAGTCCCTCGAATACCAGGTCGAACGTACACCAGGATCGAGCGTCACCGCGTTGACAGTGCACCATACTACGTTCCAGTGCACGGTAGGACACGTCAATTCGACGACATTAAGCGACCGGCGGCGAAGTAGTGTGCGGCAGGTGACTGGCTGTTGGTAAGCGAGAGACGGGGAGGTTGCCGTACTCCAGGTAAAGCCTGCCAAAGCAGGAAAAGGGCACCCGTGTCTGACCTGAGGGTCAAGGGAACACGGTGCCAGGCCATCCGTCAGTAGGCCGGTGAGGCTGGTCGGTCATCGTCGCCAAAGCCTGCGGTGCAAACTAACGAAGAGAAATACTGCTCGATAGTGAACACTGACAAGGCCAAGTCCGCCTCGTTCTTTCGGAAGAGTGACGGAGTAATATCGAACCTTTAATATCATTCCAGCGCTGACAAAGGAACCGAATGCGGCCACGATGCTCCGAGCTATGTGTTTAGGCATCGGTAGTGTTTGCGCTACGTGCGGAATTCGTGATGCCCGATAGACGTTAACATATTCGGTCCGTTGATGAAGGTCCAACACACGAAGACGAAGATCCACAAGCCCAGCACTTGCAAGAGACTCCGATAATTGATGGTGGTCGTGCGTGAGATGTAGTCCGTGAAGTCGATACCGAGACAACGGATTTTATCGCGCAGTGCCACCCTCGCAGGTGTCATCCCACGCCAGTGTTCAAAACCATTGATTTATGTACATTTACACGGCATCTCGAAGCTTCAAAGTGGCTAACCAATCCAATGATTTGCGAACATCACGTTCGTCACGAAGAGGTAACATCAGATCATCAGCATACGCAGTGCACCTAAAAAAGAAGCCACCAAGAGACAAACCCGTGAGGCGGTGCCGCAGCCCGCACAACAAAGGTTCTACTGCAAGGCGTACAGTATTGTCCATAATAGGCGTACCTGCGTAACACAGCGGCGAATTTACAAGGTGTTCGACAGTCTAACGTTGACAAGCGCTTTCCCTGTTGCGCCACGTAGGAGACGAGTAACACCTCGGAGGAAGCGTCGGGGTAATGCTTATTCTGAAGAACAGCAGTTTAGTACGTATGACTGACGCAATCAAATGCTTGACGAACATCGCAGCCAGAGCTCCCGATACGCGACGCACCTTAGCGAGGGCAATCAGCGGCACAGGGCGGAGCGGATATTATGCGTCCCACCTATCGATGACTCATCCATTGATAGGACACGGGATGTCGTACGCAGAATTCGAGCTGCCACTCGATGCGTGAGATTTAGGAACCAGGTTTTAAATTGTATGACATTTCCAGGGGCAAATGTGGACTGTGACCACAATCTATTGATTATGAACTGTAGATTAAAACTCAATAAACTGCAAAAAGGTGGGAATTTAAGGAGATGGGATCTGGATGAACTGAAAGAACCAGAGGTTGTAAGGAGTTTCAAGGAGAGCATAAGGGAACAATTGAGAGGAATAGGGCGAAGAAATACAGTAGAAGAAGAATGAGTAGGTTTGAGGGATGAAGTAGTGAAGGCAGCAGTGGATCAAGTAAGTAAAAAGACGAGGGCTAGTAAAAGTCCTTGGGTAACAGAAGATATATTGAATTTAATTGATGAAAGGAGAAAATATAAAAATGCAGTAAATGAAGCGGGCAAAAAGGAATATAACCGTCTCAAAAATGAGATCGACAGGAAGTGCAAAATGGCTAAGCAGGTATGGACAAATGTAAGGATGCAGAGGCTTATTACAAAAAACTCGATGGTTTGTCACCTAATGGTTCCATGTCACAGACATCAGCGAAAGTTCTTCACCAAATGTTATGCACAGATCACATCTGGATCACCAGTGAAGACGGAACAGACTAATATTGTTGCTCACATGCCAGTTGCGCAGTGAACTAGCTTTATTGCTGTACTGTGTTGAGGGACAAGGATAAAGTGATGGCATGGCGATGGAACTTGATGAGGTTTGTTTGCCATAAATACATTGACTCTGCACAAAAGAGTAAACAAGTAACCGGCAAATGAAATCTATTTATAATGTCTACTAGCTGGTGAATGCGGTAAATGATGTTCTCACAGGAGTGCACGTTGAGGGCATACAGGCCTCAGTGATATGAGCATGTCGTCCGATCACGTGACCACGGAATAACAATGGACGTAAGTCTGGAGTGAAGCAAACTTTCTTTATGAACCACCAGGCACACTGAGGAACGAAAGCGAAACATGTGGACAGCCCTAAATAAAGCCAAACACATCAGTAGCTCACGTTAAGCTCAACCCAAGTAGTCCATGGCTTGTGCACCAGACCCAGAATACGCGTATACACGGTACTATGGCCCATCTCAAACTGGTTTGTTTTTTACTCCTGTGTGCATCATACCATTGTCATAATTTGGCCTAACAGAATATTTGCTTGTCAGTGGACACCACGTGCCACACGCTTTGCGCTGATTGCCGTCCACATATTTCTGCGGGACAGCTGTCGTGATAGTCACTAGGGGCAAGATAGACACTGCCTACAGGAAAATTAAGGAGACCTTTGGAGAAAAGAGAACCACTTGCATGGATTTCAAGATTTGAGATGGAAACGCAGTTCTAAGCAAAGAAGGGAAACCAGAAATGTGGAAGGAGTATATAGAGGGTCTATACAAGGGCGGTGTTCTTGAGGACAATATCATACAACAGGAGGAAAATGTAGATGAAGTTGAAATAGGAGATATGATACTGCATCAAGAGTTTGACAAAGCACTGGAAGACCTAAGTCGAAATAAGGCCCCAGGAGTAGACAACATTCAATTAGAACTACTGACAGCCTTGGGAGAGCCAAGCCTAACAAAACTACCACCTGGTGACCAAAATGCATGGGACAGAAAAATTACCCTCAGACTTCAAGAAGAATATAATAATTCTAATCCCAAAGAAAGCACGTGTTGGCAAATGTGAAAATTACCGAACTATCAGTTTAGTAAGTCATGGCAGCAAAATACTAACGCGAATTCTTTACAGACGAATGGAAAAACTGGTAGAAGCCGACCTCAGGGAAGATCAGTTAGGAAATATTGGAATACGTGAGGCAATACTGACCCTACGACTTATCTTAGAAAATAGATTATGTCTACAAAAGCTAGAAACGTAGGTTGGCCTTTCCTTAGAGTATTCCAGTCAACACTGTCAAAAGTTTTCTCTCTTTGAATTTCTGAAGGTGGCATGGGTAATATACAGGGAGCGAAAGGCTATTTACAATTTGTACAGAAACAAGATGGCATTTGTAAGAGTCGAGGGGCATGAAAGGGAATCAGTGGTTGGGAAGGGAGTGAGACAGGTTTGTAGCCTCTCCCCGATGTTATTCAATCTGTATATTGAGTAAGCAGTGAAGTAAACAAAGTTTTTATTTCTTGTCCATGGATTTTAATACATACTCCGAATTTTTATTTTGAGGTTCGGCGATGAAATTGTAATTCTGTCAGAGAGGGCAAAGGACTTGGAAGAGCAAATGAAAGGAATGGATAGTGTCTTGAAAGGAAGATATAAGATGAAAACCAACAAAAGCAAAACGATGATAATGGAATGTAGTCGAATTACGTCGGGTAACGCTGAGGGAATTAGATTAGGAAATGAGACGCTTAAAGTAGTAAAGGAGTTTTGCTATTTTGGGAGCAAAATAACTGATGATGGTCCAAGTAGAGAGGATATAAGATGTAGACTGGCAATGGCAAGGAAAGCGTTTTTGAAGAAGAGAAATTTGTTAACATCAAATATAGATTTAAGTGTCAGGAAGTCTTTCCTGAAAGTATTTGTTTGGAGTGTAGCCATGTATGGAAGTGAGACATGGACGATAAATAGTTTAGACAAGAAGAGAATAGAAGCTTTCGAAATATGGTGCTAGAGAAGAATGCTGAAGATTAGATGGGTAGATCACATAACTAATTAGGAGGTATTGAATAGAATTGGGGAGAAGTTTGTGGCACAACTTGACTAGAAGAAGGGATCGGTTGGTAGGATCAAGGGATCACCAATTTAGTATTGGAGGGCAGCGTGGAAAGTAAAAATGGTAGAGGGAGACCAAGAGATGAATACGCTAAGCAGATTCAGAGGGATAGAGAAGCATAAGGAGCTGCTTCAAACCAGTCTCAGGACTGAAGACTCCAACAAAAACAACGTGGGATATGGAGGGCAGTCGTTGATGATTCCAACCATTTGACGAGTTCAAATGATGGTCCCTTCACAGTGTTGACGTGCTCGGTTGACAGTCATCTGTCGAGCCCGTGTTTGTCGCATAACGGAACAATACCTGAGGATGGCGTAGTAAAACTCTGTGATTTCCGGGGGGGGGGGGGGGGGGGGGGTCAGGGATTTTCTCTGCGACGTGATGACCGGGTGTTGTGTAAAGTCCTTAGGTTAGTTAGGTTTAAGTAGGCACAGTCTACACGTGTCTCCAACTGCCGGTTGACATTCCGGTGAGATCAGGTAAGCGGGCAGCGCCTACGCCATAGTAGTTGTCGTCGAAGCTTGATGGTACAGGCGTAAGCAGTGTGATCAGTAAATGCAGCTGGCCACAACTCGGCTGCCTTGACCGCATCCTCGAGAGAGCGGGATGTATACATCCTTTTAATTCTGCTTGATTAATGTCCCGTAAAGTGCGCGAAACCCTATCAGCACAGATGATGATCCAAGTGTCTATCTAATCGAGCTCGCAAATGTCAGTGCCGAGTTCTGGGCGTAGTGTATGCTGAGGAATTTGGTCATAGCGAATTGTACAATAAAACTGCCCCCGATCACCATATCATCTATCCTGCCTGGGCATAACTGTGTTAATTCCTCAGTAAAGAACTGAGGAACGTTCACGCCTTTTGTTGGTACCGGACGCTGCGTAATCATTGACGAGGAGTATCTCTGGGATTTTAAGAGCCATGCCCCTGGCATTTGATAGGTAACTTATATCGGTCGCTATTAAACTTTCTTTGAAAAGTTTTGCGGGGCCACTGCCTGTATCCAACGCATGTGATACGCGTGTCGTGCATCTAGAGATGTCCTGGAAGCCAAGAATGTATATTTCCTGCAATAAGGCCACCTCAGTGTCGGCTGAATAAAGTGTGTCGCGTAACAATGCAAGATTCTCGCGCAACTGGATGATATTGATGTTAATCTTCACGAATCGACATGACTGTCGTTCGCCCTCGACGGCAGCGTCTGTCATCGGTGCACCCGGTGGCGACAGGTTCGCTCACCCGCACGCCACCCTGACGTTACCATTACCATGTTGTCCGCAGGAGATGGGTAGGATGATGTAACTCCCCCTCTTCTGCATTCCTCGCGGCTGCGTCGGTGTTCCATCGCCCCTCCATCCCCGCACTAGTGTCAGCAAGAAGAAAAGTCCGTCGTGGCAGTTCCTAAGAGTGAGCAGCGTCGGTCGACAACTCCGGAGCACGGACATCCACGACACTGTCGACATCGGTGTGATCGTTTGCCCCTGCCCACAAGAGACAGTCCCGAGACGGCGTGCCTCCGTGCCTCGGCGCCTTCAGAGAGGAAAGTTCGGGTTGGCACGACTCGTGAATCAACATCCAGCCGCTCGTTGTGAGGTGACGATTGCTGTTCAGGTCAATCAGGCGACTCCGTCTGCATAAGGAGGACCGTATGTGGCTCATCAACAGCGTCTTCGCCCGCCTGCGGTGGCAGCATGTCCCGATCCCCGCCGCACGACGTCACAGATGTACATAAGTAACTGGCAGGATCGATGGAGGAACGTGCTGTGCCGCTTCTCTTGAAGGACTCTTGGCGATCCGCCCCTGCAAATAATCAGAGCGAATGTGACTCTCCTGGCTGCTTCCTGAGCATGTGCCCGGTTGTCCATCGTACGCGATAATTGTACGACATCTCATTTTCATTTTGTTCGTTGCATCTGCTCGGGGCGGACGTCGTAAGCCATCCGTTTAAGTTCGTTGTTTCTCGATTATCTCAGTTTTTTTTTTAATACAGAGGGCAGCTAACCCTCTGACCGAGCACGCTGAGCTACCGTGCCGGCGTCCATCTAAGCCACCAAGGGCACAGAGGATAGCGCGACTGCAGGGATTTACCTCTGGCACGCCTCCTGCGAAATCCACATTGTGCGAATGCACGAACAGTGCCCGAACTCTTACGGGAATCGGCAATGCGCCGTGAGGAATGAGTATAATGGGCGGGGACACAACGAATGTAGTGCGGGACAATACGTTGAGAATGTGGGTTTCGCAGTCGCACTATCCTCTGTGCCCTCGGTGGCTCATATGGATAGAGCGTCTGCCATGTAAACAGGAGATCCCGGGTTCGAGTCCCGGTACGGGCCACACATTTTCATCTGCCCCCGTTGACGTATATCAACGCCTGTAAGCAGCTATGGGTGTTCATTTCATTGCAATATCATTCTAACGAGCTGCATGGTCAGCGATGGTATCTGTTCTTTCGGACATGTCCAAGAGAACAGATACCATATATATATATATATACTTGAGAGGGGGGGGGATAACGGACTTCGTGGATACCTCAGAAAGTGGCCTTACACCCCTGCCTGCGTGTTCAGCGGTATCAGCGCCGGTAAGTCCATCAAAGTACGTAAACTGTGGTTTGTCGGCAGTGCACTGTTCTTCGTCAATCATCTAAATATTGACTACGCTGGCTGTGTGCTAAAAGGGAATACCAGTTGTGTCCTGTGGATCTAGACGCAGTTCGTCACGCAACAAGTTTTCTACTTCGTGTGCTCGCGGTCTCGGATATTCGGCTTGGAATGTAATCTTGGTAGTGTTCTTCCTAAATGAGTTCGTCATGTCATTGCAGTGAGCTTGTAGTAAGCGTCTCGCGCTCGCGAACGCCACGAGGCCGGCGGGGCGGCGACGACGCGTCCTCGCCGGTCCGTCACTGACGGCCAACTTTGGTCGCAGTAATTCTACCGACGTGGAATTCTTATATTTCGACCGTGTCTACGAGTTCGAATAATGATTTCCAAACGAAGCGAAAGGATGAGTTAAATTGCAATGTATCTTGACAAATACTATATCCTAACTATTGTGTTGCTTCTATTTGCAGTCGTAAACAGCAAGCTGAATCTCCACAAATCGCTGAGATGTGAATACAGGCTCTTCTGAACTTGGGCATTGGTAATGCTCTGTTCTTGGACTCTAAATTATTATTTTGCCCCTCATTGTACATTAGTCATAGCAGGACGTCAGGTTTTGCCGGCCTCTGTGGTGGAACGGTTATAGACGCTTCAGTCCGGAAACACGCGGCTGCTACGGTCGCAGGTTCGAGTCCTGCCTCGGGCATAGATGTGTGTGATTTCTTAGGTTAGTTAGGTTTAAGTAGTTCTACGTTCTAGGGTTAAGTCCCATAGTGCTCAGAGCCATTTGAGCCATTTTAATAATATTGTTTACTTTTTTCGCACTCCACGGGGTCAGTAATCGTGTTCTGATGCAACCACAACTCCAATTGCGAGACGAGCTGCAATAGGTATCCAGGTTGAGGATCCGTGGTGCGAACACACGGATCCAAGTGGTCCCCCAGATTCTCGACTGGTTTTAAATCCGTGGAGTTTGGTGACCTGGTCCTCTTCGAACTACACACGTACACTGCCAACTGTGTGACAAGTTGCATTGTACTGATGATAGATGCAGTGGTGCTGAGGAAAAACGAGCTGCATATAGAAGTCTACACGGTTCACAGTGGTGGATGCATACATGTTATGATCGACTGTGCCTTCCGGAATGACGATATCACCCACGGAAGGCCACGGAAAGATTTCCAGGTCATAACGTTGCCCCCCCCCCTTCCTCATCACCCCCTCCCCCGCCTGGACCATTCCGATGACTGTAGAAGGGTACCTGCTTTCAGATGTCTCATTCAGATGAAGCGTAAAACGTGATTTACCTGAAAAGGCCACTCGGTGGACGTCCAGTTGCAGTACTGGCGTGCAAACTCCACCCTTCGTCGCCAGTGAATGGCAAACAGCAGTCGCCACGGGCGCAGGAAGCGGGCGCCTACTGCTCAAGCCCACAAGTAGCACCGTAGGAGTACGCATTAGGAGTGATTTAAAATGGAATGATCATATAAATTTGATAGTCTGTAAAGCAGATGCCAGACTGAGATTCATTGGAAGAATCTTAAGGAAATGGAATCCGAAAACAAAGGAAGTAGGTTACAGTACGCTTGTTCGCCCACTGCTTGAATACTGCTCAGCAGTGTGGGATCCGTACCAGATAGGGTTGATAGAAGAGAGAGAGAGAAGATCCAACGGAGAGCAGCGCGCTTCGTTACAGGATCATTTAGTAATCGCGAAAGCGATACAGATATGATAAACTCCAGTGGAAGATGGAGAGATGCTCAGTAGCTCGGTACGGGCTTTTAAAGTTTCGAGAACATACTTCACCGAAGAGGCAAGCAGTATATTGCTCCCTCCTACGTATATCTCTCGAAGAGACCATGAGGATAAAGTCAGAGAGATTAGAGCCCACACAGAAGCATACCGACAGTCTTTCTTTCCACGAACAATACGAGACTGTAATAGAAAGGGAGAACCGATAGTGGTACTCAGGGTACCCTCCGCCACACACCGTCAGGTGGCTGCAGGGTATGGATGTAGATGTAGATGTAGATGTAGATTATGTCAACGACTGGCAAAGGTCCCGAGTTCGAGTCTCGGTCTGGCACATAGTTTTAATCTGTCAGGAAGTTTCAACGACTGTATTGTTTTCCGCTTCCCTTGACATCTTTCATGTACCCTCCACTGCCACTGCTGCGGCGTGCTGTCTGTGAGTGATTATTGCACGCTGACGTCAGACTTAGGCAGTGGTCACGTGGACTGTCTACATACAGACCATGCACGCCACTGAGCGAGGTGGCGCAGTGGTTAGCACACTGGACTCGCTTTCGGGGGATGACGGTTCAAACCCGTGTCCGGCCATCCTGATTTAGGTTTTCCGTGATTTCCCTACATCGCTTCACACAGATGCCGGGATGGTTCCTTCGAAAGGGCACGGCCGATTTCCTTCCCTATCCTTCCCTAATTCGTGCTTGTGCTCCGTCTCTAATGACCTCGTTGTCGACGGGACGTTAAACTATAATTTCCTCCTCCACAATGCACGCCCTGCCTCCACCACGCTTGCGTGTGACACCAACTGAGCCGTGCTGCGGTCACGTTGGTGCTGTTCTACAACGTATTGTTTTCACCCTCTGTTTGAGGCCAGACGTTATCGTTTAGTTGGCACGGTTGAGTTTGTTTCTCAGCTTCTCGTGTTGACTGGCGCCACTCGGTTTCGCAAGGGTTGCATGCCAGCTAGTGGCAGCTGCGGCTGTTATCGATATGTAGTAACTGTTGCCCCATCTTTGGGGCGACGTCGTTGGTTTTCTGGGTCGTGTGAGTTGGCCAGTTCGGTTGGGGACTCAGGAGGAGCCAGGCCCGCACAATGCCAGAACACGTCGGGGCCGCTGGCGGTACGCATGGACTGCCGGATGGAAGGGCTGTGTTCACGAGGGAGAACGACCTCGTCGTAAACCGGATCCAGCAAGCTTTAAGGTCAGTGCATTTCAATCCATGTACAGAAACCTCCACCAATGTGATATCTCGCGATTCTCCAGTGACTTGGGTTCGTGTTGCTGCTCGTAGTTTCGCCGACGCGAAGAGTAGCGAGTGGAGTGCTTGGGAAAGGGAGATCTGATTAGCTTCTTATTACTATTTACTGAGTTCAACTTGTTACAATTTGTTAAGTTCAACAAACGGTAATTTTTTTTTTGCCTGGTGGCCGCTAACGTCCCAGTTACCTACCGTGGGGGTTAGTGTGCGTAACGCAGTGTAAGTTTCCTCGCCTTTCCTCTGCTGTCCAGTAAAGCGCGTAGTTTTGGAAGCTTTCTTGATCATAGGCCGGCTGGTGATTCTTCTACTCCGGTTGTAGTGATTGCTTTCTCGTTCCGGGGGCTCTAAACACAGTATTCTGGGGACGTAATACAGACTGCCGGTTCCAGCTTTGGCGTATTGTTCCATCGTTGCATTTGGTTTATCAGACGTCAGGTAGCTTCACCAAAATTACCATTAGTCATTCGTCTGAATTACCATCTCGTGAAGTGAATGAAACTCTTGGCTGTCAATCTCATCGCTCGCGAAAGTGTTTGTTGCCGGAGCTTCTCTGAGGTCGATTCCTGGAGCACCGTCTGTGGCCCCCTTGGTTCTTGTAAGACATGTGTGTTCCAAAAGGACTGATGGCCAATAGTTCTGTGTTACGCTCCTTCAGCCCACGCCTTCTGCGGGTATAATCTGCCTCAGTACCCTTTAGGGAACTTATGTACTGGTCCTTGTGTTTTAGTATTGTATTATTTACTACAATACCTTGTAATGCCTACATTAGAGGTTATATATGTCTACTTAATAGTTCTGGTCACCTTCTGGAATAAATCTAGCAGTGTAGTGTTCAGTGGTTGGTTAACTTTGAAAGCGTTGTTTTTTAATTAACCTTTGCTATTGTATTTGCTGTTTTACAGCAGATTTCTAAACTTTTTATATTATTGCCGTTCCTGGCGTGATTGTGGCCATCTGCCTTAAAATTCTAATTTGTCATTCCTGGCCTCTGATGCCTTCTGCTGTGTTTGTGGCGACTTACCTTTAATATTCCAATACCAGTAAGTTGTGAATTGCAGCTAGTTCTTATACAATTCTTAATATATTGCCATTCCTGGCGTGTAAGACTTTCTGCCCAGATCACAGTGGCTTGCTTTTAAAACATTATCTGCTGTATCTGTATTTAATGGTGATTTGCTAAATTCTAACACACTGAAAACTCTTTATTAGACAGTTGTTTACTTCTTCATTATTAACGTGTGATATTTTTTATTTATTGTTGAGTATGGAATTACTGGTTTAAAATAAATTGTGTATAACGGCCCCGTCCACAAGCGTAACCAAATCCTGCTTTCTCTTGCCTAGCAGGTTTCACCAATAACTAACAACGTAAGCCACATGAAGGGGAACGGAACAAAATCGGCAGATGTAAAGGTAATATGCACAGTACCACAGGGACGTGTTATAGCACCGTTGCTGTTTACACTATATATATATAAGCGTGGGATGCCTTTCAAGGCTATTCACAGATGATGCAGTTGTCTATACCATAGTAGCAACGCCACAAGATGGTACGAATTTGCATAACGACCTGCACAGATTCGATGAGTGGTGCAGGCTCTGACCGTTGACCCTGAACGTAAATAAATGTAACATTGCATATAAGTAGGAAAAGAAATCCGCAACTACACAGCTATACCATTGATGACAAGCACCTGGAAATAGCATATGCCGTAAAATATCCGATAGGCGTAACTATCCAGAGCGACCTTAAGTGGTATGACCACGTAAAAGAAATAATGGGAAAAGCAGACACCAGACTCCTATTTCCTTACGATTCTTGCGATCAGTCTAACTCAGCAACGAACGAAGTGGTTTATAAGGCGCTTGTTCGCCCGATTCTTGAGTATTGTCCATCCATCTGGGATCCCTGTCAGTTAGGACAGAAGTTCCAACGAAGAGCGGCGCGTTTCGTCACGGGATCGTTTAGCTGGCGAGAGACCATCACGGAGATGCTAAACAAACTCCACTGGCAGACGTTACAAAAGAAGCGTTGTGCATCACGGAGAGATTTACTACTGAAATTTCGGGACAGCACTTTTCAGGAGGAGTCGGACAACATATTACTTCCCTCCACATACCACGCGGAGAAAATTACAGATCTTAGAGCCAATACAGAGGCTTACAGTCAATCATTCTGCCCACGCAGTATTCGCGAGTGGAACAGGGCTGGAGGGATCAGATAGTGGTACCGTAAGTACCCCCCGTCACACACAATTAGGTGGCTTGCGCAGTATGATGTAGACGTAGACGAAAATCTGAGTTTCTATCATTAAACACGATGTGAAGAGGAGCTGACATTTGCAGTTATTCTCATTTGTAATTAAAAATCAAGCACTCATTTTAACAACTGAACGAATTATATTAGTATTACTCTTGTAATACGTAGTTAGTGTAATTTTTACGAAATTCGTAGTTTTAATGCGATTATTAAAGTTTTTACATCTGGCCAGGTGAAACGTATTGACAGTCCTTTTTACAGGCGACACAGCTACAGTTCTACAATGATTTCCTGGTTCTTGTTTCATTATGGGCCATTTAGTTCACTGCTTCCGCAACAGAAGAAGAGAGAATGTTAGTTTGGCAGGAATAATAGTTTCCTGACGATTCCTGAAAAATGTTTTTCACCCTTTTGTAACAAATGAGTCTCCGTTTCTGTCCACAGCGTCTGGTTCTTACACAAAAGGAGCGTTTATGTTTTACGACTTTTACTTACTCCAATACATACACGGAAACATTATCAAGATAAGGTCTTCATATAAGGGTTGATCAAAATGTTTCTGTTCGAAGGCCGTACAATCCAGAAACGATATTTCAATCCGGCGAAATCCCCGTCAGCATTGAGGTACTCGCCCCATCGGTGCACCATGTTGATGAAACACGGTGTCCTGCTGCGTGAAGAAGTCCGTTGCTGCGTGCTACACATCGTCCATCCTTCAGTGGTTTTTCTGAAGGGACGAAAGGTATGACAATCACATGGGGCAGAGATCAGTAGTTGGCACAAATGCGTCACGGCATGTGCAATGTGGAGACGTACGTTATCGTGAAGCACCAGCAGCCCTTAGCGCACGCATTCTTCATTCTCTGAAGGGCGTCTACCGCTGCTTATCCTTCGGCAGTGAAGGAAACAATAACAGCACGTTGGTCCCTTTTCGACGCATTTGGTAATATGCCACGTTTAGACATTTACCGAACACACGTCGGATAGAAAGGGATACCACACTAATCCCTTGCCTGCATCTTACTGTTTATATACCCACATATAAGTCAAGTTACGTTATATATATGCTGCAGCAACGCCCTAAAACGGAACTTTTTGGTCGACTCATATTATACAGAGTGTTACAAAAAGGTAAGGCCAAACTTTCAGGAAACATTCCTCACACACAAATAAAGAAAAGATCTTATGTGGACATCTGTCCGGAAACGCTTAATTTCCATGTTAGAGTTCATTTTAGTTTCGTACTTCCTCTATTCACCGCCATGATTTCATACGGGATACTGTGCTGTTCGAACACGTGCCTTTACAAGTACGACACAACATGTGGTTCATGCAGTATGGAGTTCCTGCACATTTCAGTCGAAGTGTTCGTACGCTTCTCAACAACAGATTCGGTGACCGATGGATTGGTAGAAGCGGACCAATTCCATGGCCTCCACGCTCTCCTGACCTCAACCCTCTTGACTTTCATTTATGGGGGCATTTGAAAGCTCTTGTCTACCAAATATACAGACTCTTCGTGCTCGAATTGCGGACGGCTGTGATACAATACGCCATTCTCCAGGGCTGCATCAGCGCACCAGGGATTCCATGCGACGGAGGGTGGATGCATGTATCCTCGCTAACGGAGGTTATTTTGAACATTTCCTGTAACAAAGTGTTTGAAGGTACGCTGGTACGTTCTGTTGCTGTGTGTTTCCATTCCATGATTAATGTGATTTGAAGAGAAGTAATAAAATGAGCTCTAACATGGAAAGTAAACGTTTCCGGACACATGTCCACATAATATATCATCTTTCTTTGTGTGTGATGAATATTTCCTGAAAGTTTGGCCGTACCTTTCTGTAACACCCTGTATATATTATACAACGTTCGTTATGGAGCAAACCTTCTAATGAGTTACATATTAACATGTTGTCGTCTTACGATCCTCGTCATTCCCGGAGTTTTAGATCTGAGTACCAACATAGCAATTTCCAAGCCGTGTAAATATCTCTACAAGCACTGTGAAATACTGAAATTTATTCCTGAAATTCAACTTAACTGTAAAAGGTATAGATGTACTACCGATGCGACATTTGAAAATCTGATACCAGGGCTGGCATAAATTTGTTTACAAGGTGTACAACTTTGCTTCCCCCGTTTTTCCCCAACATTTGAGGCTTTAGAGAAAAAAATTGATTACACTTGTATCATTCAAGGTATTTTCGACCGGTGGCCAATACGTTCTCCCATCTTTCGGGCACTGTACGAATCCGGCGTCGAAAAAGTTGTTCATCTTTTGAAACGTTCCAAGAATAGATCCAATATCCTACTTCTTCACGAGTTCAGAACTTTTCGTCAGCCAGGCCATGCGCCATTGATCTAAACAGGTGATAGAGGGAGCAATGTGTGAAGAATACGGCGAATGGGGTAGGACCTCCCATTTTAACGTTTCCAAGTACATTTTGACCTCCTTTACAACGTGGGTCGAGGGTTGTCGTGCTGCAAAATCACTTTATCGTGCCTCTCGCTCTATTGCGGCCGTTTCTCTTTAAATGCTCTGCTCAAACGCATTAACTGCGTTCGATAACGAGCACCTGTGATTGTTTCACTTGATTTTAACACCTCATACTGCACCACACGACGCCGAGCTGGTTCCACCAAATGCAGAGCATGATCTCGGAGTCGTGAATATTCGGTTTGGACGAGATATCCCCATGATTTTCTGCCTTTAGGTTATCGTAATGAACCCATTTTTCGTCCCCGGTCACAATGCGATGCAGATCCCTTCCGTTTTTGTCTCTGAAGCAACTATTCACACAAAAACGCCGTTCAACATCTCTCGGTTTCAGTTCACAGGGGATCCACGTTCTTTCTTTCTGAATCGTGCCCATAGCCTTCAGACGTTTTGAAATATCTTGCTGTGTCACTCCCACTAATCGTGCCAATTCTTCTTAAGTTTGACGAGAGTCTTCACTCAGCAATGCCTCCGATTCTGCATCTTCGAAAACATTCTCTATTCCACCACTATGCCGGTCTAAGACGTTAAAATCACCGCTCTTGAATCGTTGAAACCACTCACGCAACATTCTTTCACTAATAGCGTCCTTACCATACATGCTTGAGAACATTCGATGAGACTCGCCGCTGTTTTGTTCATATTGAAACAAAACAGTAACACCTCCCGCAAATGACGAGAATTAGGATCGTAAACTGACTTTATTACGCAGACACAAATCGACTAATGTCTGAATGAGGTTATGTTGACCGAGGTCAAGGCTAACTGCCTGACGTCTGCGATCTGTTTCTCTCGACCGCTACTTATCGTTGCCGCCACCTATCGGCAAACGGCGGAAGCAAAGTTGAACACCTTATATATTACAGTTAAGTTGAATTTAAGAACTAAGTTTCTGTGTTTGAAACTGTAGTTCGTCATCAAATATAAATTCAGAAATATTTTTGCTGCTTTGACGTTTAGCTTAAAATTATATTTTCAAAATAAGGGTCCAACTATTCCTTCGCACTTCAACTGTGGGAGAACCGTAACCAGAGTTAAGATTACTCAAGTACGGTGAACAGGAAACAGTAAAAAAGAAAAGACCTTGTAATTTATTTTTCATATTTCATTAATATCTGCAGGTACTTTTACGAAATAGACATTTGATAACCCTTATCAATCAGTTTCCAATTGTAACTGCTAGGTTCCAGATTTTCATTGTGTGAGTATGTGATCCTTACGGAAGCTTGTACAAGACTCGAGAATAAACTATCGGTAGTAGACAGTGGGGAGCGAGATTGTCGCGCAGTGCGGATACTAGTTGAAAATAACATGTGGAGTGGATTCTGACCGACCGCAGGAGAACAGTGAAATTGCATTGCATTGTATTGTATGTTAACCGGGGACCTAGAAACGACGGAGAGGCTCCGTCCCGGCCGCAGCCGCAGTGGTTCACAACCCCACGACGACTACCGCAGTCCACTTCACCGCTCCGCCGCCCCACACCGAACCCAGGGTTATTGTGCGGTTCGGCCCTGGTGGACCTCCCAGGGAACGTCTCGCACCAGACGAGTGTAGCCCCTATGTTTGCGTGGTAGAGTAATGGTGATGTACGCGTACGTGGAGAACTGTTTTGCGCAGTAATCGCCGACATAGTGTAGCTGAGGCGGAATAAGAGGAACCAGCCCGCATTCGCCGAGGCAGACGGAAAGCCGCCTGAAAACCATCCACAGACTGGCCGGCTCACCGGACCTCGACACAAGTCCGCCGGGCGGATTCGTGCCGGGGACCAGGCGCTCCTTCCCGCCCGAAGACGTGCGTTAGACCGCACGGCCAACCGGGCGGGCGAACACTGACATAGTCGGATTAAAGTTTACATTGTCACGGTGAATTAAATACGTTAGGTCGTCTACTCGCAGTTGAAACAATTTTGGAGTAATATTAATAATGACAGCACGAAACAGATTAGTAACTGCAATGCTGTCGGCAATAAAGCTAACATGACACAAATCGAAACTCAGAGTGAGTTTGATGGATATCAGAAATCAAACTTGACAGTGCCGCCCATGACTTGAGTGGGGAACTGTCGCAGAGCTCGAACTCTGGCTGTGTCGATTGGCTATGGTATGAGAGAGTGCGTGCCGCCCATGACTTGAGTGGGGAACTGTCGCAGAGCTCGAACTCTGGCTGTGTCGATTGGCTATGGTATGAGAGAGTGCTGCAATTAGGTGCCAAACTGATTCTTATAAACCGGATCCAATCCCCGCGAGTAACCCTTTCGCTACGATGAACTTCTGTAGAAGTCGGGAGCGAATGTGGCGCTCAACCGGTGGACTGGTGCAGCAGTTCCGCTTCGCGTCATACTTCTCCGCTTCACTACGCTCGACTTGTGTGGAAGCTTGACCTATGCACCATCTAGCGGCTTTGTTCAACGTCTGTAGTTAACAACAGTCGCTAGATGCAGTTGCAATCACTTTCAAAGTGTTTGTTTCGCTCATTTCCCGCCATGATTCTGATCTGAAGTGACGTGTTGTTAACTTCAGTTTCTACTAGAAGTGATATGGCAGGTAAGCGATATACTGTGGATGAAACTCTTTCTCTCATACTGGATAGTGACTCTGAAGATGAAAGGGAATCATCGTCCGAATCTGACGATTAATATGGAACACTTATGAGTGATTTGTATAAATCTTGCCTAATAAATATATAGTACAAAGTCCAATAATGGCGACAGCACTACGAGTGTGAAAGCAGGACAGAGCAGAGCTGCAGGGCGCGCAAAAAATGCGGCGTGCAGCGGGCACTGGTGCTCGACCACAGCGCACGGCGCCGGCATCAAAGGCTGAATATGAACTGCACTCACATAACGCACCAAACACACCACAAAGTTAATCCTTTTCTCAACATTCATTCCTACGGTACCATTTTTCTGGCAATTTTTGAAGCAGTACATATACACGTGAACTAATATTTAATGCGGATAACAAAACTGTCATGTTACAATTATGCATGTAATAGATATTTTTAACGGAATTCGTGTACGTCTCCAATGTAACTACACTTTTTAGTTTCTGTGATGTGTAAAGTGTAAAACTAACTTGCAGAGACGTTAATCAGCCACACTCAAACTAAATTGGAGGACCGAATAAAATAGTAGAAGTAGACGAATCTTATATATATTAGACGAAAGAACCAGAGAGGACGGCCTTCTAAAAGTGAAGTAGATCATATTTGGGTTAACGGTGGAACAGAAAGGGTGTTTAAATAAAATGGCTCTGAGCGCTATGGGACGTAACATCTATGGTCATCAGTCCCCTAGAACTTAGAACTACTTAAACCTAACTAACCTAAGGACATCACACAACACCCAGCCATCACGAGGCAGAGAAAATCCCTGACCCCGCCGGGAATCGAACCCGGGAACCCGGGCGTGGAAAGCGAGAACGCTACCGCACGACCACGAGATGCGGGCAAAGAGAGTACCGCAAGTGTTGTGAGGGTATTGTCCCGAGACAAGTTGAGTTTAATCGGTCTCATAAAACACTTCATACTGCCTCGAACAAAAGTAATCACACAAGATTTCAGTCGTACCAGACTCTGAAGGCTGAAGGGTTCTACCACGAATTTGTGAACCACTCTAGCGTCTTCCAAAGAGACGAACTCCACAGTGTCCACACCCAGAATATAGAACGGCTGTGGAAGTCTGTCAAGTCTCCCATAAAAAGAGAAGGGCGTCCAGGACAGAGGAACGGACTGTACTCCTTCCAGTACCTGTACTTCCACAACTTGGCGTTTGCAGGGAAAAGTCGACGCATGCGACACTCTTCCGATATTCCTGCGCGATATTGGCAGAGTTTATCCTGGCCACAGGAAAATGGAATTGCCCCTGTACTTTATACGTCACACGGTCTGTTACAAGACGATAACACCAACGACGAGTAAGGTAAGTCGTCTCCTTTGAATTTACAAATGCTTCTCCAACACTTTTCTTTGGTCGTTTTTGTAGTGACAACTTGAAACATACTCATAACGCCCGCCACGAGACTTCCGTAATCGATTTACTATCGCACGTTCGATATGTATCGTTTGGACCCCACCAACTTCGATAGGCAATCATTCTTGGGAATTACCAAAATTTCAGTATCTGTGCACGTACCGGAGACGTCAATATATGAATCTATTTTATACACAAAAATTAGGGCTAACATCCTGAGCAGTGAATCTGACAGACTATATTTTATTTTTCAGATCAGCAAAATTTTATGGAGAAGGTCTGTACACGGCATATAATCTGGTATAACAACTAGCATTTTTCTATTATTGCAGTTAATGGTGCCGAATTTAGCGCACGGTCTGTCAAAGATCATTATAAACAGTCAGCTACTCAGCGAGGAAGGCTTTCCGTTGAGATGTCAGTGAGGAAGAAGTTCACCTGAGAAAGTAAGTCGTCGTTCTTTTCGTTGTCTAAACAAAACTGTTGCACCCATCGTATGAAAAACAAAGAACAGATACGTAGATGCCCTA
Source organism: Schistocerca gregaria (assembly GCF_023897955.1). Classification (NCBI taxonomy): domain Eukaryota; kingdom Metazoa; phylum Arthropoda; class Insecta; order Orthoptera; family Acrididae; genus Schistocerca; species Schistocerca gregaria. The sequence continues at coordinate 159,166 of NW_026062002.1, read as the reverse complement.
CACAGAGTTATCATCAATTATCGAAAAGCTTACTGAAGGCTTACAATAAATATTAACTAGATGACGTGAAGTGTTAAAAGTACAACAAAAAAGACAGTTTCAACACTGGAATGTAGATCGTCACTATTGGGTTTTAATTTAACGGTATTTCTCGCAGCTGTTACTGAGTAAATGATTTAGATTTATTTGATAATTCGCGTTACTCGACTCGAAGCTATCAATTTAATTTTGTGATTTTCTCGTGTTACATTAGTTGTGTGATGAAGGCGTTGTATGAGAGTTTGATTTATTGGTGACAGACAATGATAGTCCAGTCTAGCTAAACGAATCACGATGCACTGAAGTACGATTCTTTCCTTTTTTGGCAGTATAGACTTGGTGGATCGAATATTAACACTCGATTGCAGCCCAAGTTGCAAAGAAGACGTGTGTGAAGTATAAAAGCGTATGTATATTGAACAATTGTTACCAGTAAGCTGGTTTGTTAATCGTTTTAGTTCAAAATTAATTGTTGACAACTTAAATTTTGTTAAACTGTCTCGGGAGGGTGCAGTACATGAGTGGCAGAAGACGCAGTTGAACCAAAAATGGATCCATACCTGAGGCGAAAAAAATTAGTTGACAAGTTGAGAGACTGTGTAGATGATATAACCTGAAAACGGAAGAAAATGGACTCTTTAATAGTTTATAAGTTACATAGCCACTTTTGTATCGGAATATTTAAACAACTCCACAAAATATATGAAAGAGTGTCTGTGTCGATGATTACACATTAACAATGAGCGTTTTAATAAAATACCAGCGCGAAAATAATGAGTAATGAAAGAGAGACTGACGACACACATGAAATACTTCCACTTTTAACTGAGTAAGCTTGGTGTCCGCCATTATAAGTGATGCGCGCTAACTTTCCATTACCTGTCATGTGTTCTTGTAGCTTTATAACTGCACCACGTGCTGCATTAGTTTGGCAGCCAGTGGACATCTTTTTCTTTTTTTTTTACATTACGTGGGGTGTTTACGTTTACATAATAGGTATTTTCTCGTTAGCTAATATACATTAAACCATATTATCGATCCGTACTTGTACTGTATGCCTGTAGTCAACTAACTTCAATGCCACCTAATAATAATAAAATATATTTTGGGTTCTATGTTTTTATGGGTGATGGGCTGTTTAGGCTCTTTGAGTAAGAGCAGTGTACGACTAGCGCAATAATTTCATTTCTTTGTTATGTTATACGTAGAACTGTTTCATGTTTGACTAACATATTCAAACAGAAAGATTTTAAACAAAACGAGCTTTGGTCACCACTTTTATACTGTCAATCATACTATTAAAAAACTACATCGAACATGCCATTGTGTTAAAATCCTATATCGATCCGATGTGACAACATATAAAACTAACTGACAAGTTCATTTGTAAAATGAAATGAAATGTCGTGTGACGAGGTCCTCCAGTCGGGTAGACCGTTCGCCTGATGCAAGTCTTTCGATTTGACGCCACTTCGGCGACTTGCGCGTCGATGAGGATGAAATGATGATGATTAGGACAACACAATACCCAGTCCCTGAGCGGAGAAAATCTCCGACCCAGCCGGGAATCGAACCCGGGCCCTTTGGATTGACAGTCTGTCGCGCTGACCACTATTTTTTTATTTTTATTTTTATTTATTTTAACAGTAAGGAACAGAAAACTAGTAAGTGCACTCGTTGCGTCGAGTTGGGGACGCACGTAACTAAAACCATACTAATAGTTGTAGAAAAGGGCATAAAGAAAGAGAGCAAAGTGCGGGGCGAAGGAAACCATGAAACAAAACTGAAGGGTGGAATCCATACCACCATTAACCAGTGCTACATCTTGCACCGGATGGGAAAACTAAAACTGCGAAGACCTTTTCGCACCGGGGACAAAAAGAGGAAATGGGACAAATACTGCTACAGAGTGTGAGGGTTCCCAACGAAACTCTCCATCTGCTGTATCATCCAGGTATGACTTCTCGTAATGATGAAAGTAGATCCCACCTTGTACCGTGTAGTGTTCTATTATCGTATTGTAATTTTAGCTTCTCTTACCCGTGATGTTCCAGCTACGTGGAGGGTCGTGGAACGCACTCCACAAAAAATTGGAAAAATATTGTCGATACTTTGGGTTACGGAGGATCTTGCAATGCCGTTCCTGCAAATAGTTCCAAAAGTCTAAAGTGTCCTTAGTGCCGTCTTGAAACAAATAGTGCACTGCATGTCCACGAAGCCACGTCGTTGCATTAGTTTTAGTGCGTGGGTATTACGTTTCATCCGGGTATAAGATAGTCTTGGGGTCGATATGATGCGGCGTTACCCGAAGGAAGTATGCTGACATTTGCCTCACTAAGTGCCACACTGCTGTAGACTCGCCACAGCTGAGACGGTGTTCATCGTTGTCTTGAACGCCACAGCTCGTGCACATGGGTGAGTCTACCATGTGGATCGCATGAAGCCTTGATCTGGTCACCTGCTTACCGTTGATAGTGATATACCACATCGCCGTGACGTCAGTGTCTAGTGTTACGTGGTGAATTGTCCTCAACACTACTCGCTATTTGACGTTTGGGTGCTTCCTCTCCACGACGTTATCGGGTCGTCCACGTTGCAGGACCCTACAAACAGTCTTTGCCGTCGCCAGTTGAGTCGCTGGTAAGGCAAGTCGAACGTAACTGAGTTCGAGGTAAAAGACACCGATGTAGAAGAGCGAAGAGGGGACGTGGTGTATTGGCACAGGCGGCAACAGGGAGGGCGGTGCTAGTTCTTCTATTAACAAACTGGTCAGACTGTCCGGACGGCGGTGCCATAGTTTGACTAATGTCCTGACAAATAGGGCGACCGCTTTGTCATAAACGTGATAAAGGCCAAGCCCTCCCCGATCCGGGGGAAGGGTGAGAGTCTCATATTTGATCTTGAAAAGCATTCCAGAACTCACGAAGGACCCAAAAGCCGCAAGTATACGGCGAGCTAACATCACCGGTATAGGTAATATCTGGGCGTAGTGCGGAATGCGTGACGCTAAATGTGTGTTGACATACTGGGTCCGTTGGACGATATCCAGGGCTCGTAGGCGGTTGTTGGCAATTCCAGTCCGAACATTTCGTAAAAGCCTTCGAAAGTTGTGAGCAGCGGTCCGTCGTATATCGTCTGTAAAATCAATGCCGAGACATTTCAAACTATCACTGAGCTGTAAGGGGGTGACACTGTTCTCAGACAATCCGACCCCGATGTTCATCGCCACCAATTTTGCGACGTTGATACGACTACCAGTGGCCATGCCATATTTCGCTATCCAAGTTAGTGCGCTAGCGGTGTCGTCACCGTTGCGGATGACAATCCCCAGGTCGTCAGCGTACGCTTTACATCGGAAAGTGTGGCCTCGTAACGTCATACCCGTTAGTCGTTGGCGCAGGCCGCAGAGGAGAGGTTCTGTGGCCACAGCGTAAAGTATAAGTGGACAGAGGGCAGCTTTGGCGTATCGATCGAGAAATGGTGAGGGGCTGCGTAGGTCGGCCGTTGACTATCACCTTGGACGTCGCGCCGCGGAGTAGTCGCATGACGACAGTGACGAATGGCTGTGGGTACCGCATATGTTGGAGGACCGCTTCCAAATAGTTGTGGTCGAAAGCTTGACTAAAATCGATGGCCGCCAGTGCACCCTTCAGACTACATGCCATCGCCAGTGAGATCAAGTCACGATATTCGCTGAGTGCCGTTTGAATATTATTGTCGCCTCCCAATGACGTCTGATCGGGTGAGATAACATTGCGTAGGGTCTGGCGTATCCGCGCCGCCAACAGTCGAGAAAAGATCTTAAAGTCGCAGTTCAATAGCGTCAACGGGCGGTAGTCCTGCAGTCGTGAGCCACCGGACGGTTTGTGAATAGGAATAATCATCCCTTCCACAAGGGCCGCAGGGAGCGGCACGTCCGGGGATAGTAGTTCGCGACAGATGTCCGTCCATCGGGAGGCTAATAAACATTGAAAAGTCCGGTAAAATTCCAAGGGGAGCCCATCAGGACCCGGAGACTTGTTGACAGCCCCTTTTCTAATGGCGTTGATCACTTCTTCTTCTGTAATTTCTTCCATCAAGGCCGCTTCTATTACCGGGGTGACGGTGCCGTAAATCGTCTGAGAGACGTCCTCCAGTGCTGTCGGATCAGGGGTCTGAGCGGAATGGAGCTGGGATTAATGATTGTAGAACGCTGTGTTTATGTCTTGTTGCGTGGTGAGGCGATGACCGTCCTCCGTGTCGATGAAGCGTATCAGCGCTCGTTGGCGTCGTTTACGTTCACGAAGGACGTGGAACATTGATGGGCGTTCGCTAGATGTCCGATCCTGCGTCCTCGAGCGGATGACTACCCCCTCTAGGTGGCGTCGCATATGAACGAGAATATGAGCCTTAGCACGGTGGACCGCCGTTTGTCGTTCCGGAGACGGCGCCATAGTATCGCAGTCGCGCTGGACCCGGAAGTAAAAGTCGAGTGTATGTCTTCGCCAAGTAGCGTGGTCGCGACCGTAGGTTATCAACGTTCGCCTCAGTGACGGTTTGGCGCAGTCCAACCACCAGCGGATCGTTGTGGGATATGCACGGAGGCGATTTTCACACGAATGCCACGTATCCTCAACGGCTTGGCGGCAATCCGGGTACGACAGGTGAGCGATGTTTAATTTCCACGGGCTGCGGCTTCTCCACACTTGTTGCCGCCGCAGGGTGACGGCACAAATGTAAGCTGAGTGGTCCGAGAATGCTGCAGGCCACAGTTCCGCATCTTGTGTTCCAGCGGCGAGAGAGCGTCAGACATAAATCCTGTCGATACGACTGGAAGAGTGACTCGTGAAGTGCGTGAATCCCGGTCGGTGGCTGTGAAGATGTTCCCAAGTTGTCCACCATCTGCAGGTCTCGAATTAGCGTCTCCAGTTCCGGGGAAGGATTATGTCGTGGGAGTTGGTCTCTGGGCGCCAGTACGCAATTTTAGTCACCTCCAAACGACAGATGGACGTGGGGGCCTTGGAAGAGCGGGGCGACGTCTTCCGCAAAGAATCGTGAACGTTCGCGACGTTTGTCCGTCCCGGAAGGTGCGTAGATATTGATAAGGCGGACACCCAGTACTGTGAGTGCCGTTCCTCTTGCCCCAGGCAGAAACAGGATATCGTCTGCCACTACCCCTTCCCGAAGAAGTACAGCGACACCGCTGCCTTTTGGGGAAGCTGGAGAGACGCAAGCATCGTAACCGTACATGTCTGGGAAGTCGTCGACGTACACTTCCTGGAGGAGGGCTATGTCGATGGAAGCCGAGTTCAACATATCCTGAAGCAATGATAACTTAGCGCGCGTCCGTATAGTGTTGATGTTTATATTTGCAATGCTTTAAGTTTGAGGTCTATCCACAGCATCTGTGTTGGCCATCAGTACCCCTGTAAGGCTGTCTCGTCACTCTACCTAATGGCGGGAAAGGGTCAGCACTGGTGGGATAAATTTCCCCCCGTCTCGTCCGACACGATGGGCAAGGAGTGTGCCTCACAGTCGTCTGCCCAGTCGCCATGAAATACCATCGGCTGTTGGTGGCTGTTAGTGGCTGCTGTGGCACTCGGCGCTGACTCCATCGGCTCTTCTGGCTGGGAATCGGCAGCGGCTGTCTGCTTGTGATCCTGCTGTTCTGTGGGGTCGGAGGGGCTGAAGCCGTCACCACGGCGATCTGTTGAGTTTGAAGTTACAGCGGCCTCTGTACCGCCGGTACCGTCGTCGGAATTTCCACAGTCCATGGCAGACGATTGCTGCAAACACTCGTCCGATGGAGCACGCCGCCGTCTCTTGTGTTTTCGCGGGGAACGCTGTTTACGGACGTGTGCTTCAGTATCTGAATGTGGGTAGATTTCTTCAGCTGCTCCGGTGTCTGGAAGAAAAGCTGCTGTCGGCACAACCCGTGGGTCAATGTCCATCCTGGCATCTACGCCTTCTTGCAAGGTCGGTCGGTGATTATCTTCAGGTGGGGGTGCCGGATCCTGTACTGCAGAAGCCATTATGTTCTCACCATCGAGGGCGGTTATCGGACTAATGTCGTCAGCAGCGGTAAAGGTTGCTGCCCGTGTAACTTCGGCGTAATTGAGAGGAAGGGTCGTCACCGTAGAAGGAGTCATAGATTCACCTGTCGGGATTTGAGTAAGCCGTCGTCGGAGTCAATCCGAACGGACGTGCCCTACTTGGCCACAACCAGAGCAAGTGCGTGGCTGACCGTCATACATAATGATCGCCCTACATCCGCCGATGACAGATATGACGGAACATGTTTGGCTAATTCAATTTTAATCTGTCGTACCCCGTTAAGAACGGGGTACGTTGTAAAGGTGGTCCATTTTTCGGCCATATGGCTGATCACTCTGCCGTTGGGCTGGAAAGCCGCGGTGACTACGTCCAGTGGTACTTCAAAAGGGAGTTCGAAGACGCGTATCGTACGTAGGCCAAGCCCAGCGTGATCGATAGAGACCGCCCGAATATGGCCATCAGAATGTTTGAATTTAAGACCGTTGGCATGTGCGCTCACGATTCTGTTGCACACCTCGTCACTTACTAGCTTGACGTAGACAACACTGCTCGTGATAGAGAGATGGATACCAATTACGTCTCGCGGGTCAATTTTAACGTCGTCATGAAGGAAACGTTCCACTTCAAAAGCTCGCGGTCGTGCATTATCGGGTTGAAAACTGATCTTGATGGAGGTTTGTCTGTATGAATGTGCCATGTTCCGTCGGTAGTGATGGACGCTAAACTAGCGACAACTAGTAAACAACTACGAGCACTCGCGACCGCGCGGACGGGACGTAAACAAGACGTCCTCGCCGCAGCGCTGCGGAAAGCAGACTGAATCAGCTACCGGGGGCGGACCATTTGTATAAGATTTAGTCATCACAAAATTTCTGATATATGTGCAACCTACACGACACTTGGTGAAATGCACATGTGAGCATTCTGAGCATTCTTCGTTTTCTTTTATACACGCAAATGAATAACGCAAGTGGGTTATTCGGTAACAGGGAGTGGTAGTGCAAACAGATGACATGATCACCACTAGAAATGTAAATAACAGAGTAAAAATTTATTCGAAGATTCGAAATATCTCTGACAGTAGATTATTATTTCAGCACTATCATCCCAAAATACCTTTAATAAAGATTCATATCATTGTCCAACTGAGACTCTATTCCGTTGGTGTAACTACTTAATCACCAATAGAGGGCTTCACCACGTTAGAAATCCCTGGGTTCGTAAATGACAGAAGTGGATTCAAATCTATGAACAGGGGTAACGATTTCTCTTACACCAACGTCCTCAAAACACAGACAAACTTAATTGATGTTCAGTTTTCATTCCCTTCAGCAATTTTACAGGAGGGCATATGACTCCGCTTTCGATGTATTAACAGAGAACTGTAAAGTTTTCACTCCAAGAAGCAGTTAACATATGTGCTGTTCCTTTACTTCGGTGACTGAACCTCTTCTTTATGTTGTCCGAAACACACAACCGCGGCCAGGGAATGTTTGTGGAGGCACAAGGACGACGTCAGGACAAAGTGTCATGTTTGTCTGTAGATTGCTCATGTGGTTACTGCAGACAACTGGCGTCGCCCTCCCGTCACCCTACCGCTGAGTGACGTCTTATATAACGTCAAACAAACAAAGGCGGGCAGCCGCCACCCCTAGTCTCGCAGCAGGAGGTCACTTCTGGGAAAGCACCGGCCCTCCACAAAATGCAGCTCCAGATTTGTTTTGCGCCGAAGCTCTGAGGGCGCAGTTAAGAAAGCACACAAACACTGAGAAGGCTTACTTAGCGAGTGGCTACACGTGTTCGAGGCCCTTAGGCATGTTCGAAAAAGTTTGGGTTATAAACGTTATATTGTCCATGATCGACAGTAACTAGTAAACTATAAATGATGCATACAATATTCTTAGATGATTTTAAAGCTTAAGACCTTAGCTACGTATACTCGCAATAATTTGTAGGCCATATCGTTTTCTCTGAGAGCGAGAGGAGGCAATATTTATGCCGGTCAACTGACGTGATAGGTGCTACAAATCGGTTCAGATCTTTGTTTATTTTGATCAAACAACGTGAACTAATCACATACTGAGTATTATACTGACATACCCTTGTTGAGGTTACTAATGAGGTAAGTAAATCTGAAGAAATCATTATTGCACTCAACGAACAGCAAGACTAGACAGACTCAATAACTACAGTAATTTATTTATTCCCCAGACATAGGTTATCGATCTAAAATACAAGGTACGAAGTACAAAGCGGATCCTGCTTCGTATTTTTCTAACAATCCCACCAAGACATATACTTGCAGCCTTACAACTTCCCAATTTTATCGCCACATGTGATAGTCTAATTCGTTGACGAAAGCCGCCGTTCATATGTAAACTATCGTCCAAGTGTCGAGGAAAAAATAAATATGCATCCACGAAGATAAAGAAGACAGGGGAAAGGAGTCATAGAGAGAATAAATCTAATATGTCTACAAATCGATAACAAAACTGTATTCCAATATGATTCTTCCGATGTCTCTGTTGGTTGGTTGATTTGGGGAGGGGACCAGACAGCGAGGCCACCGGTCTCGTCGGCTTAGGGAAGGGATCCGACCGTGCCCTTTCAAGGGAACCATCCTGGCATTTGCCTGAAGCGATTTAGGGAAATCACAGAAAACCTAAATCAGAATTTGAACCGTCGTCCTCCCGAAAGCGAGTCCATTGTGCTAACCACTGCGCCTCCTCACTAGGTCCGATATGCCTCTAAGCCATTATTTTAGAAGGTCTTCTGCTATTTCACTTTCTTCATTTGGAAATAATCTTTGATTGTTCATCAGTTTTTTCATACACTGATACCTTCCAAATTTCGTAGAAGCTATAAACGTTTATAGATACACATAGAACCTATACAGGGTGTTACAAAAAGGTACGGCCAAACTTTCAGGAAACATTCCGCAGACACATATAAAGAAAATATGTTATGTGGACATGTGTCCGGAAACGCTCAATTTCCATGTTAGAGCTCATTTTAGTTTCGTCCGTGTGTACTGTACCTCATCGATTCACCGCCAGTTGGCCCAATTGAAGGAAGGTAAAGTTGACTTCGGTGCTTGTGTTGACATGCGACTCATTCCTCTACAGTACTAGCATCAAGCACGTCAGTACGTAGCATCAACAGGTTAGTGTTCATCACGAACGTGGTTTTGCAGTCAGTGCAATGTTTACAAATGCGGAGTTGGCAGATGCCCATTTGATGTATGGAATAGCACGGGGCAAAAGCCGTGGCGCGGTACGTTTGTATCGAGACAGATTTCCAGAACGAAGGTGTCCCGACAGGAAGACGTTCGAAGCGATTGATCGGCGTCTTAGGGAGCACGAAACATTCCAGCCTATGACTCGCGACTGGGGAAGACCTAGAACGACGAGGACACCTGCAATGGACGAGGCTGTTCTTCGTGCAGTTGACGATAACCCTAATTTCAATGTGAGAGAAGTTGTTGCTGTACAAGGTAACATTGACCACGTCACTGTATGGAGAAAGCTACGGGAGAACCAGTTGTTTCTGTACCATGTATCAGCAGCTGATTGGCATCCACAGGTACACTTCTGCGAATGGTTCATCCAACAATGTGTCAGTCCTCATTTCAGTGCAAATGTTCTCTTTACGTATGAGGCTTCATTCCAACGTGATCGAATTGTAAATTTTCACAATCGACATGTGTGGCCTGACGAGAGTCCGCACGCAATTGTGCAATCACGTCATCAACACAGATTTTCTGTGAACGTTTGGGGAAGGCATTGTTGGTGATGTCTTCATTTGGCCCCATGTTCTTCCACCTACGCTCAATGGAGCACGTAATCATGATTTCATACAGGATACTACCTGTGCTGCTAGAACATGTGCCTTTAGAAGTGTGACACAACATGTGGTTCATGCACGATGGAGGTCCTGCACATTTTGGTTGGTTGGTTTGTGGGGGTTAAAGGGACCAGACTGCTACCGTCATCGGTCCCTTTTTCCAAATACTAAAAACACCCACTGAGAATAAAACGATCAACGGACGATAAGACAGACGATAAGACAGACGACACAGAACAAGAGAAACGTAGACAAAGACCAGACAAGACGAACTAAAATCACACAGAGTATGACGGTGGTTGGCCGACCATACAAACAAAAACGGAAAAGCCAACCATTGAGAAAGACATGAAAAAAAATCAGACAAATCGTAGGCCATAGGCCAGAATCAACACAAAAACTCACACACTTACATTAAGCGATGAAATCTCCCTGCCCGAATAAAACGCAGAACTACGTCCGCTATGGAAGAGTCGTCAGATAAAGGCGCGGAGAGCGTATCAGGCAGCGCAAAAGTCTGCCTGAGCACAGATAAAAGGGCACACTCCAACAGAATATGGACCACCGTCAAGGACGCCCCACAACGAGAGAGAGGGGGATCCTCACAACACAGTAAATAACTGTGCGTCAGTCAGGTGTGGCCAATGCGGAGCCGACAAAGGACGACTGATTCCCTGCTGTTAGCTCGCATGGATGACCGCCACACAGTAGTCGTCTCCTTGATATGGCGGAGTTTGTTAGGCACGGGCATGTTGCGCCAATCAGTGTCCCATAAATCGAAAACTTTGCGGCGTAATAGTGCCCGCAAATCAGTCGCCGGGAGGCCAATCTCCAGAGATGGTGCACTAGTGGCCTCTTTCGCCAGGCGGTCAACAGTTTTATTTCTGGGTATCCCAACATGACTCGGGGTCCAAACAAAGACCACATATCTGCCGCAACGGGTAAGAGTGTGCAGGGACTCCTGGATAGCCATCACCAGACGAGAACGAGGGAAACACTGGTCGAGAGCTCGTAAACCGCTCAGGGAATCGCTACAGATAATGAAGGATTCATCTGAGCAGGAGCGGATATACTCTAGGGAGCTAAAGATGATGACCAGCTCAGCAGTGTAAACACTGCAGCCAGCCGGCAACGAACGTTGTTCAGAATGGTCCCCTAGAGTTAGTGCATAACCAACACGACCAGGAACCATCGAACCGTCGGAATAGACAACGCCAGAGCCCTGATACGTGTCCAGGATGGAATAAAAGCGGCGTCGGAAGGCCACCGGAGAAACTGAGTCCTTTGGGCCCTGTGCCAAGTCGAGCTGAAGGCATGGGGGTGTACGCAGAGGGGCCCGAAAAGGAGGTGGTACAGGGAAACATCCAAGCCCGTAGAGAAGCTGTTTGACGCGTACGGCGATCGGACAACCCGACCTGGGCCGACGTTCTGGCAGATGGACGAGGGACTGCGGGAACAGGACACGATAATTTGGATGCTCGGGCAAGCTAAAAACAAGGGCAGCATAAGCAGCCAGTAATTGTTGGCGTCGTATCCGCAGTGGAGGGACACCTGCCTCCACAAGTATGCCGTCCACAGGACTGGTCCGGAAGGCACAAGTGGCAAGGCGTATCCCGTTGTGGAGGATTGGGTCCAGCAGCCGCAGTGCAGATGGGGATGCTGAGCCATTAGCCAGACTCCCATAGTTCAGACGGGACTGGATTAACGCCTGGTAAAGCCGTAGGAGAGTAGATCGGTAGGCGCCCCACCTGGTGTGGCTCAGGCATCGCAGAGCATTTACATGCCGCCAACACGCCTGTTTAAGCTGCAGCCAAGTCAACCGGGCATCAAAAACCACCCCAAAAACCTATGTAACTCCACCACTGTAAGAAGCTCGCCGTCGAGATAAAACCGCGGCTCTGGGTGAACAGTGCGTCGCCGGCAGAAATGCATGACGCAGGTCTTGGCTGCCGAAAACTGAAAACCGTGCGCTACAGCCCAAGACTGCGCCTTGCGGATTGCGCCCTGTAGCTGACGTTCAGCAACTGCAATGCCAATAAAGCTGTAGTAAAGGCAGAAGTCGTCAGCATACAGGGAAGCGGAGACAGAATTTCCCACGGCCACAGCGAGCCCGTTAATGGCTATTAAAAACAGACAGACACTTAGAACAGAACCCTGTTGCACACCGTTCTTCTGGACTTCGGAGGAACTACATGAGGCCGCGACGTGCACGGGGAAAGTACGATATGACAGAAAATTACGGGTATAGATCGGCAGAGGGACCCGAAGGCCCCATCCATAAAGCGTAGAAAGGATGTGATTACGCCATGTCGTATCATACGCCTTCCTCATGTCGAAAAAGACAGCGACCAGATGCTGATGGCGGGCAAAGGCAGTACGGATGACCGACTCTAGGCTCACCAGATTGTCTGTGGTGGAGCGGCCTTTACGGAACCCACCCTGAGACGGAGCCAGAAGGCCGCGAGACTCCAGTATCCAATTCAAGCGCCGGCTCACCATCCGTTCAAGAAACTTGCAAAGAACGTTGGTGAGGCTAATGGGACGGTAGCTGTCCACCTCCAAAGGGTTCTTCCCCGGCTTCAGAATGGGGACAACAAGGCTTTCCCGCCATTGCGACAGAAACTCGCACTCGACCCAAATGCAGTTGTAAAGGTCGAGGAGGTGTCGCTGGCAGTCCACTGAAAGATGTTTCAGCATCTGAGAGTGGATGCTATCTGGGCCAGGAGCGGTATCAGGACAAGCGGCGAGGTCACTGCGGAATTCCCACTCACTGAATGGAACATTGTACAATTCAGGATGCTGGGTGCGAAAAGAAAGACTCCGACATTCTATCCGCTCTTTAATGGAGCGGAAGCCCAAGGGGTAGTTGGCAGAAGCGGAATTAAGACCAAAGAGCTCTGCCAAGCGGTTTGCAATGACGTCGGAGTCAGTACAAACTGCTCCATTCAGTGAGAGCGCAGGGACGCTGACAGGGGTCCGATAGCCATAGGGGCGGCGAATCTTGACCCAGACCTGCGATGGAGTGACATGGAGGCCAATGGTGGACACATACAGCTCCCAGCACTCCTGCTTGTGTTGGCGGATAATGCGGCGGGCTCGCGCACGCCGCCGTTTGAAGGCGATAAGGAGTTCGATTGAGGAATGTCGCTTGTAAAGCTGGAGCGCCCGCCGGCGAGCTTTAATCGCTTCAGCGATCTCAGGCGACCACTAAGGCACAGTCCGCAGCCGAGGGTACCCAGAAGAACGGGGAATGGCAGATTCGGCGGCAGTAACGATGCCGGTGATGACCGATTGAACCACTGCATTACTGTCATCGTTAGAGAGAGGCTCAATAGCGACAGTGGAGGAGAACAAGTCCCAGTCAGCCTTATTCAGAGCCCATCTGCTAGGGCGCCCAGAAGACTGACGCTGTGGTAGTGACAGAAAGATCGGAAACTGGTCACTACCACAAAGGTCGTCATGCACTCTCCATTGGACAGACGGTAAGAGGCTAGGGCTACAGATCGAAAGGTCTTTGTCGGGGTATGTGCCATGCGCCACACTGAAGTGTGTGAAGGCACCATCATTTAATATCGAGAGATCAAGCTGCGCCAATAAATGCTCAACGATGGCGCCTCGACCTGTTGCCACTGACCAACCTCACAGATGGGTATGGGCGTTAAAGTCGCCCAGTAACAAGAAAGGTGGCGGCAATTGGGCTATCCGAGCAGCCAGGACATGCTGCACGAGATCACCATCCAGTGGAAGGTAAAGATTGCTGACGGTAACAGCCTGTGGCGTCCACACCCGAATAGCGACAGCATCTAAAAGTGTTTGGAGAGGTACAGACCCGCTGTGAAGAGAGTTCAGGACATATATGCAGACGCCACCAGACACCCTTTCATAAGCTGCCCAGTTCTTATAATAACCCTGGTAGCCATGGAGGGCGGGGGTTCGCATTGCCGGAAACCAAGTTTCCTGCAGAGCAATGCAGAGGAAAGGGTGAAGGCTGGTAAGTTGGCGGAGCTCAGCTAGATGGTGGAAGAAACCGCAGTTCCACTGGAGGATGGTGTGTCCATGGCTGAGAAAGGCGTGATGGGACTGGGAAGGGAGATTACGCCACTGGGTCACCTGCTGCCTCCGATTTAGCACCTGTGATAGTGCTTTCCATGGCGTCTGATGGACCGGCGAGATTGAGGTCCTCAGGGGACGCCAGAATCTCCACCTCATCCTCAGACGCAGAGCTGGAAGGTTGCGGTGGGATGGCTGCCACCACGAGTTCCTTGGGCTGAGAGCTCTTCTTGGATTTCTCACGCCGTTCCTTGGGTCGCACCGGCTGGGAGGGCTTCACCGATTCAGTCTCCGGGACGGAGGAGGATCGTGAAGCCCTACGACCAGCGGATTGCGGGCACTTACGCCACTGTCAGTCGTCAGCCTTCTCGCTGGCGGAAACCTGGAAAGGGAGGGACCCCCAAGGGACCCCTTGCAAGCGTGAGAAGCCGAAGAAGTTGGACACTTCTCTGGCTTAGAAGTGGGGATGGACGTCCCCGATGGGTGGGATGGTGTTTCTCCTGAGGTAGGTGGCGCAGGAGCAACCCGGTGGGTAGAGCCCCCACTGGCGAGGGGGCAGGAGGAGTTTTACTACTCGTCGATCCGGCCGCAATTGGAGAAACAGACAGGGCTAGCACAGGTGTTGTAGCAGCAGTGTAGGAAGATGTCATTCTCACAGGATGGAGTCGGTCGTATTTCCTTTTGGCCTCAGTATAGGTTAGTCTGCCCAGGGTCTTGTATTCCATGATTTTACGCTCTTTCTGGAAAATTCGGCAGTCTGGCGAGCAAGGTGAATGGTGCTCCCCGCAGTTGACACAGATGGGAGGCGGGGCTCATGGAGTATTGGGATGTGATGGCCGTCCACAATCTCGACATGTGAGGCTGGAAGTGCAGCGAGAAGACATATGGCCGAACTTCCAGCACTTAAAGAACCGCATCGGGGGAGGGATATAGGGCTTAACGTCACATCGGTAGACCATCACCTTGACCTTTTCCGGTAATGTATCCCCTTCGAAGGCCAAGATGAAGGCACCGGTAGCAATCTGATTTTCCTTCAGACCCCGATGAACGTGCCAGACGAAATGTACACCTCGGCGCTCTAAATTGGCGCGCAGCTCTTCATCAGACTGCAAAAGAAGATCCCTATGGTAAATAACTCCCTGGACCATATTTAAACTCTTATGGGGTGTGAACATAAGGGCAACATCCCCCAACTTCTCACAAACGAGTAACCATCGTGACTGGGCAGAGGATGCCGTTTATATCAGGACTGACCCAGAGCGCATTTTGACAAGCCCTCCACCTCCCCAAACTTGTCCTCTAAATGCTTGACGAAGAATTGAGGCTTTGTGGAGAGCAAAGACTCCCTATCAGCCCTCATACAAACTAAGAAGCGGGGCGAATAACTGCTACTGCCATCCTGAGACATACGTTTCTCCCACACTGTGGCCAGGGAGGGAAACGTTTTCGGATCGTACTTCTGAGCGTTAAACTGAGCCCGAGAACGCTTAGAGACTGCTGGCGGCTGGCCACCAGCGAGAGACGATGTACCACGCTTCATTGCGGGTCATCCGTCCTGATGCCACCTACTACGACCAAGGGCCCTCCCCACAGGCGCCACCCAGCCACGGCAAAAGCCACCTGGCAGGATGGCTGTTGCCGGGAGTCCCGATACCCCAGGAGGATAGGCATCTACTCCTTGGCATACGTGGGGAGTTAACAGCGCAGGCATCAGTAGAGCGATCCCTGTGTAGTCAGGGGGCTACAATCAATAGGGTACATGGCGGCCCCACCACAACAGCCTGGCTACCGTGCTGGATGTTAGGTAACATGTGGTCCATGGTCGCCGTCGGTGCAGAAACAGGCACTGCACAGTGCAAGGTGTAATCTGCACGGAGAAACAGAGTCATGCCCAAGAGATGGAGAGTGGAGAAAACTGCAATTCAACAGTGTATAAGCAGGCGAACGGTCTGATCGCAAGATGGACACAATGCACCAAGTAAAGCGCCCTTCCCCAATCGGCTCGCTCTTCGGAAAATTTTGAGAGATGGAGGTCAAACCCAACAGGGGACCATCATATAAGGCCCAAAAGTTTGAGACTCCTTTTAGTCGCCTCTTAGGACAGGCAGGAATACCGCGGACCTATTCTAACCCCCAAACCCGCACGGGGTCCTGCACATTTTAGTCGAAGTGTTTGTGCGCTTCTCAACAACAGATTCGGTGACCAATGCATTGGTAGAGGCGGACCAATTCCATGGCCTCCACGCTCTCCTGACCTCAACCCTCTTGACTTTCATTTATGGGGGCATTTGAAAGCTCTTGTCTACGCAACCCCGGTACCAAACGTAGAGACTCTTCGTGCTCGTATTGTGGACGGCTGTGATACAATACGCCATTCTCCAGGATTGCATCAGCGCATCAGGGATTCGATGCGACGGAGGGTGGATGCATGTATCCTCGGTAACGGAGGACATTTTGAACATTTCCTGTAACAAAGTGTTTGAAGTCACGCTGGTACGTTCTGTTGCTGTGTGTTTCTATTCCACGATTAATGTGAGTTGGAGAGAAGAAATAAAATGAGCTCTAACATGAAAGGTAAGCGTTTCCGGACACATGTCCACATAATATATCATCTTTCTTTGTGTGTGATGAATGTTTCCTGAAAGTTTGACCGTACCTTTTGTAATACCCTGTATAAATAAGAATGTCAGATGTCAATGATGCATAACTATTCCATTGAGCGGATTATGTGCGAAAATTTGTTAGCTGACAATGTTCAGGATAAGAAATTTGCCCACCAGCTGCTCAAGGTCATTATCCGTTTAACACAAAAAATGCATACACGTGAGTTTCTTCTAATTACTAGGAGTCTCAAATATTCTCTTCAACCTAATTTTACAATGAACTTATATTTCATCTCTTGCGTTTGCTAACCTCATTTTCATAGAAACAAACAGTATAGAAAATTACTGAAAGTGAAATTTGTAGTGTGAGGAGCTCCTGAGAATACGTTGTTTTGTGTGTTTCACTCAACTGACAACTGTCCAGCAACTGATTTCGTTATCTTTTACATATCTTCCTGTTCTAATGTGGGTGATTATTTCACACATCATCCTGAATTACTGCTGCAAAGAGTCCATTTTCGTATATACTCTTTACACCTCCGCCCTCTAATTCTGGTCATCTTACGGCAGCCCTAATTTCTTCTTAGTTACTCTAATACATTATCATCTGCATTTTGTGGTTCCATCACGTTTTAACATTCTCCTTCATGCTTCCATCCTCACTATCTGAAGAATTTCTATGGTCCATGTTACACTTTCAGACAACGATATATTGCTGCAAGACATAATATACCACCAAATCATGTTATGTGTCACGAATAATTTCCTGTTGTTAATGGACATTTTCGTGAACAATATTTGCCAGCTCTTCATCATTGACTCAATTGGCCATAATAATTGAGGAGAGAAACTATCGTTCTAGAAACTTTTTCAGTTTGTAATATAATCTTAGACAACTAAGTAAAATTTGAAATCACTGGGTAAGTTACCAAAAAATTTAGTTGCAATGTTGTGCACCCTTTTTTGTGATAACTAAACTTTAATGTGGAATAATGAATGTCATTTTTGTTCTGGTATTGTAATTTGTTCCTTTTGAACTGAACTGGATTATTTATAGTCAACTTCATGAGGTAATAAATATACTGTGAAGAAGTAGTCAGAACGCCCAACTCCTTAAACAGATGTCAACAAGATGATTATGGGTGAGCACTATATATCATTCTTGCACGACATTTTTGAGCAATGAAGACTTGCTTCCTTAATGATGAGTTATACCAGAACATTATTCCATAGAGGTTATTGAATGAAAATACATGTAAATGTCAACTTTCTGTTTTGTTTCTCCCTAAATTTACAATGATTCTAAGTGTGTTTACATGGACAAAGTTTTTTCGGGAGCAACGAAATGTGCTTTTGCAGTTTAAATTAACTTTAGTTTCGGCACCTAAGAATACTGAAGTTTCCACCCTACTTATTATTTCCCCACTATGTGCCTTACCCTGATCATTGATATAGTATCCCTAGATGTTCAAAACTGAGTATGTGTCTTTTTATAATAGAGGGTAAGCCTGTAAGCAGAAAAACAATTATACTTTTAAGAATCTTGTTTACCATCTCATTTGTTAAGATATGTATGCTTGGAACGATTACCATACTAGTGTCATCCACAAAAATAACCAATTCCACTTGCTGTATATTAGACCAAAAATCGTTTACATATATGTAGAACCATAGCAGACCTAAGATTGAGCATTGGGATACTCCCTATGTGATTATTATGAAAAACTTTTGTAATGTTCAATCACTGCAGGATCTCTACTTGTTCTTCCCAACATACACTCCGGGAAATTGAAATAAGAACGCCGTGAATGCATTCTCCCAGGAAGGGGAAACTTTATTGACACATTCCTGGGGTCAGATACATCACATGATCACACTGACAGAACCACAGGCACATAGACACAGGAAACAGAGCATGCACAATGTCGGCACTAGTACAGTGTATATCCACCTTTCGCAGCAATGCAGGCTGCTATTCTCCCATGGAGACGATCGTAGAGATGCTGGATGTAATCCTGTGGAACGGCTTGCCAAGCCATTTCCACCTGGCGCCTCAGTTGGACCAGCGTTCGTGCTGGACGTGCAACCACGTGAGACGACGCTTCATCCAGTCCGAAACATGTTCAATGGGGGACAGATCCGGAGATCTTGCTGGCCAGGGTAGTTGACTTACACCTTCTAGAGCATGTTTGGTGGCACGGGATACATGCGGACGTGCATTGTCCTGTTGGAACAGCAAGTTCCCTTGCCGGTCTAGGAATGGTAGAACGATGGGTTCGATGACGTTTTGGATGTACCGTGCACTATTCAGTGTCCCCTCGACGATCACCAGAGGTGTATAGGAGATCGCTCCCCGCACCATGATGCCAGGTGTTGGCCCTGTGTGCCTCAGTCGTATGCAGTCCTGATTGTGGAGCTCACCTGCACGGCGCCAAACACGCATACGACCATCATTGGCACCAAGGCAGAAGCGA
The DNA here is from genome assembly GCF_023897955.1 of Schistocerca gregaria. NCBI lineage: Eukaryota > Metazoa > Arthropoda > Insecta > Orthoptera > Acrididae > Schistocerca > Schistocerca gregaria. The sequence goes on along the minus strand of NW_026062002.1, from coordinate 140,124 downwards.
CTCACATCGCTGTAGACGACACGTCTCCATTCGTCCCTCCATTCACGCCTGTCGCGACACCACTGGAGGCGGGCAGCACGATGTTGGGGCGTGAGCGGAAGACGGCCTAACGGTGTACGGGACCGTAGCCCAGCTTCATGGAGACGGTTGCGAATGGTCCTCGCCGATACCCCAGGAGCAACAGTGTCCCTAATTTGCTGTGAAGTGGCGGTGCGGTCCCCTACGGAACTGAGTAGGATCCTACAGTCTTGGCATGCATCCGTGCGTTGCTGCGGTCCGGTCCCAGGTCGATGGGCACGTGCACCTTCCGCCGACCACTGGCGACAACATCGATGTACTGTGGAGACCTCACGCCCCACGTGTTGAGCAATTCGGCGGTACGTCCACCCGGCCTCCCGCATGCCCACTTTACGCCCTCGCTCAAAGTCCGTCAAATGCACATAAGGTTCACGTCCACGCTGTCGCGGCATGCTACTAGTGTTAAAGACTGCGATGGAGCTCCGTATGCCACGGCAAACTGGCTGACACTGACGGCGGCGGTGCACAAATGCTGCGCAGCTGGCGCCATTCGACGGCCAACACCGCTGTTCCTGGTGTGTCCGCTGTGCCGTGCGTGTGATCATTGCTTGTACAGCCCTCTCGCAGTGTGCGGAGCAAGTATGGTGGGTCTGACACACCGGTGTCAATGTGTTCTTTTTTTCCATTTCCAGGATTGTATATATTTCCATTTTCCTTTCACAAAATGATTAAATTCCTCTAGTGATCCATGTGTTTTATACGCTTGTTAATGTTCTTTCTAATTTGCTTATGTTGAAAGCTGTCTTCTAATTCTGATATCAATTTATAGTTCCATAAATTAAATTTTAAGTCAACATTTGGCTCGTTATAAATTTTATCCCATGTCATTGCTTGTAAACCATTCTCAAAAATATTTGTCCTAGCGTCATTAATTACTCTAATTGGTATCGACTTAGACGTCTTATACAGTAAGGCAGTGTCTTATTTATCCTGAGTAACTGTGCATCATGAACTGAGAGAAAATTTATTATTAGTTATGCAGCTATTACCTGGCTTTGAGCTTCATCAAAGGAAACATTGTCAATATGAATCCCTCTGTCTTCTTAAACTATTTTCAAACAGTTATATGAATTTATCATAGAATAAATTAAATTTTGTGTTAGCATTTAGTTCATTATAAATTTCATCCCATGTTTTTTCCTCGTATAGCATTCTAAGAAACATTTGTTCTTCAATCATTAATTATTCGGATTTTCACTGAGGAGAGGCACTGTCGTTTTTATTCTAACTGACTGTGCACCATGATCAGAGACAGCATTGTTAGTGAGTGCACAGTTATTTTCTTGCATTCAGCTTCATCAAAGGAAATATCATTAGTTAGGGTGCTACTTTTATCCACCCATGTTGGAAGATTAGTCACTGAGATCACACTGTAAGACCAAATATGGTTTCCACATCATACATTCCTGGAAATGGAAAAAAAGAACACATTGACACCGGTGTGTCAGACCCACCATACTTGCTCCGCACACTGCGAGAGGGCTGTACAAGCAATGATCACACGCACGGCACAGCGGACACACCAGGAACCGCGGTGTTGGCCGTCGAATGGTGCTACCTGCGCAGCATTTGTGCACCGCCCCCATCAGTGTCAGCCAGTTTTCCGTGGCATACGGAGCTCCATCGCAGTCTTTAACACTGGTAGCATGCCGCGACAGCGTGGACGTGAACCGTATGTGCAGTTGACGGACTTTGAGCGAAGGCGTATAGTGGGCATGCGGGAGGCCGGGTGGAAGTACCGCCGAATTGCTCAACACGTGAGGCGTGACGTCTCCACAGTACATCGATGTTGTCGCCAGTGGTCGGCGGAAGGTGCACGTGCCCGTCGACCTGTGACCGGACCGCAGCGACGCACGGATGCACGCCAAGACCGTTGGATCCTACGCAGTGCCGTAGGGGACCGCACCGCCACTTCACAGCAAATTAGGGACACTGTTGCTCCTGGGGTATCGGCGAGGACCATTCGCAACCGTCTTCATGAAGCTGGGCTACGGTCCCGCACACCGTTAGGCCGTCTTCCGCTCACGCCCCAACATCGTGCAGCCCGCCTCCAGTGGTGTCGCGACAGGCGTGAATGGAGGGACGAATGGAGACGTGTCGTCTTCAGCGATGAGAGTCGCTTCTGCCTTCGTGCCAATGATGGTCGTATGCGTGTTTGGCGCCGTGCAGGTGAGCGCCACAATCAGGACTGCATACGACCGAGGCACACAGGGCCAACACCCTGCATCATGGTGAGGGGAGCGATCTCCTACACTGGCCGTACACCTCTGGTGATCGTCGAGGGGACACTGAATAGTAGACGGTACATCCAAACCATCATCGAACCCATCGTTCTACCATTCCTAGACCGGCAAGGGAACTTGCTGTTCCAACAGGACAATGCACGTCCGCATGTATCCCGTGCCACCCAACGTGCTCTAGAAGGTGTAAGTCAACTATCCTGGCCAGCAAGATCTCCGGATCTGTCCCCCATTGAGCATGTTTGGGACTGGATGAAGCGTCGTCTCACGCGGTCTGCACGTCCAGCACGAACGCTGGTCCAACTGAGGCGCCAGGTGGAAATGGCATGGCAAGCCGTTCCACATGACTACATCCGGCATCTCTACGATCGTCTCCATGGGAGAATAGCAGCCTGCATTGCTGCGAAAGGTGGATATACACTGTACTAGTGCCGACATTGTGCATGCTCTGTTGCTTGTGTCTATGTGCCTGTGGTTCTGTCAGTGTGATCATGTGATGTATCTGACCCCAGGAATGTGTCAATAAAGTTTCCCCTTCCTGGGACAATGAATTCACGGTGTTCTTATTTCAATTTCCAGGAGTGTATGTTTTATCAGAACCCTTTAGTAAGTCCATGTTGAAGTCACCGCAGACCGTTAACGGCTTTCTGCTGTCTGGCAGACAGCATAATAAGGATTCGAAATTCCTCATAATCGATTCAAAATATCCCAATGGGGGATCTATATATAGTAAACAAGTAATTATGTAATGAGATTAGATTTTCCCTTTGTGCAGTAGAAACTCAGTAAGAGAATTGGAAGTCAAAACTTATCTGAACTGAGAAATTGATGCTCTACATTCCCATATTTTTCTCACTGCAAGATTTAGCAACATACGTATTTCAGATTTGTGCCATGTAACAAGTAACTCTACCTTGAACTATTTCATTGTTCGCTAACGATGGGAAACCGTGTAGGTGAACTTTGTTCGTAAAAGAACGTGCTACATTTTTCTGCGAGGGAAATAATCACAACAGAATTTTCAGATTAATGGCGAAATAAATATCGTGACCTAAACAATCAGTTTGTATAGTAAGTTATTCTAACGCGAAGCGACTCTGCGAATGTGCATGCACGAAAATTAGACATGCCACGTATGAAACGCAGTAGACATTATGCCAGAAGAAGTCCAAAATAGTTTAAAGAGCTTAATATCTGACTATATCAAGACATAAATATCAGAAACATTATATACCTTTTTAAACACAAGTGCTTTATTAAGGAGAGTGGTACTGTCATGCTCAAAAGTACCCGAACGACATGAATCGCGTTTCGCCTGATTTATATGCAATCCCCATAACGCAACTGTCTTGCATACCCTCTGTGGTCTTTTGGATACAGTTGTTTGACTAACTAAAATGGTTATTACAAGAGGCCTCAAAAAATAACTGCCCTTAATGGGTATCAATCCACATACAAATTAATACAGAAAACACGTTATTAGACATGACACGGCCATTACGCTTGCAAACTCAAATTTATTACAGTAAATAACATTTCAAAAAGCAAAATTCAACTTGAAATTATATTACGGACATTTTTGTACTGGAATGGGACTGAAGTCTCCAATCCAGCAATTCTTCTTCATGTTAAGTAACAACGAAAAATTTTAAACATGGTTCAGGTCAAAAGTAACAAGTGTGTGCAGGATTGAATTTGAAATGACATGGCATAAAGCTTGTGGGGGATTGGGATTCGAACCCAGTTGATACTGAATTGTTAATCGAGCACAATCAAATATTAGATCTGAAATCTTTTCAACACTAGCAAGACGACTAAAACTGAAATACCGAGGTGAAAAACTTTTGATTTACCAGGATTCGAAACCAGTACCCCTTTTAGTGTTATACAGTCATGAACACATGTTAAAAAACATTTTATTTCACCAGTTGTGAGATGTACAGGTATTTGAACTGGAAATAACATGACGTAAAGCTGTGTGCTGATTGGAAGTCGAGCCCTGCAAATGTCTTCGTTTCGACTACACACGAAGAGGCATTGACTATGAAATACTTTTTCACCAAACTAAGCGACGATGATTGTATATGAAATTAATATGACGAATCGTTCTGATTGCGAGTCGAAACCGGCACCAATCAATAATGTTGAAAGGCACGGAGAGACGTTGAAAGCTATAATTGTCACCTGCAGGCTGGTGTGCGCGTACTGCAGCTTGAAACGTCGTGATGGAAACTTTTTGCCAGACCAGTTGTCGAACCCAGATATGCGCCTTTCGGAGAGACTTTGAGAACTCAGAAATCCAGGGGAAACATTGAATCGTTGGAACTAAATCATCTGAAAGGGGTGAAGCCTGGCGAAGGGAAGGATGAGAGTTCGAATCTCAGTCCCAGACAAATATTTTCAACATCTCGGGTTCAAACACCGTAAGAAATAAGCGTCCTGCGACCTTACATGACGATTCGTTCATTAATTATAATAACTCTCGTATAAGGAAACTTACTGATAACAGAATCGCTATGTAGCGTGACATCAGCCTCTATTACGTCTCCAACAATTAGCGACTCTCCACCAGTAGACGGAGCGAGATGGCGCAGTGGTCAGTAAAGTGGACTCGCTTTCGGGAGGTCGACGGTTCAGTCCTGCGTCCGACCACCCTGATTTAATTTTTCTTGATTTTCCAAAATCGCTCCAGGCAAATGCTGGGACGGTTCCTGTCAAAAGACACGGCCGACTGCCTTCCCCATCCTTCCCTAATCCGATGAGATCGGTGACCTTGCTGTCTGGTCTTCTCCCCGAAACAACCCAATCCAACTCCACCAGTATGTAGCGACCGGTCGTCGCGTTTAACGTGGATATGGAAACACGGTGCAACACGGCACAGCTCAGCCGGCCTTACCACAGGTGAAGTGGGTCTTTTACTTGTTAAAAATGGTTGCCTGATGTGTGAATCCCACCCAGACCTTAAGCACACAGAGAATGTTCATACAAAACACCAAGCATTTGTTCCAGTTTGCGTCGTAAGTAAGGGTGCTCCACGTTGAAAGAGAATTCTGATTCCCTGTAGGTTTATTGCTACTTGTTCGACACATTCATTACCTTGTTCGTCCACATCAATATTCATTATCTGCATTGACAACCACCGGCACTGTGGCCGAGCGGTTCTAGGCGCTTCAGTCCGGAACCGTGCTGCTGCTACGGTCGCAGGTTCGAATCCTGTCTCGGGCATGGAGGTGTGTCATGTCTTTACGTTAGTTAGGTTTAAGTAGTTCTAAGTTCTAGGGGACTGATGACCTCAGATGTTAACTCCCATAGTGCTTAGAGCCCATTTTATTTGCATTGACAACCAAAACTTGCATTTGACTTGATTCTATAATCTTTGAAATGAAATCACATAACTATCAGTTGCACATACTGTCAACACGGTAGTATGCGGAAATTTTTGCTGGAAGTGTTACTTTCCGTCTGTGATTCTGTGTTGATGTATGTGTTCATGGTCTATTCAAAAATGACAGAGTGTAAACGCAAAAACCAGATCTCAAGTACACTCTCACCCTATGTTTTTAAACCAAATTTCATGTCATATAACTGAGTAGGTAAGGGCGTTGTGACCTTTTGTCATGCAGCACATTATTTGAGGAGGACTGACCTATGTAATCCACCTGGGCAAAATTTGCCAAAAACGACAGTATAACTGGGAGGATGACGGCGCTCTGAGGTTTCTGTACAAATTACTTATTTTTATAGATAATAATAATAATAATAATTTAGTGTGGCTCAGAGGCGTGAAACAAGTCTTCGTATTCAACGCCACCAGAGCGACTACCGTGTCCCTAACCTGCTTACGTTATCGAACCGGGTAAAGGCAACCTATATTTTTACGCGGAATCTGAACCACGTGTTGTTCCTCACGATTCCTCACATCGTTGAGATGTGAAGACTAGGTTAAAACGATGAATGAGAAATTGGTGGTCCGATCGAGAAACGATAACGACCTCTCGGTTTCTGCGCTATACGTGCACAGCGCCAGGCCCCAGGGTCGAGCTCTGATTTCATCAATAGGATTTGACGAGTGAGTTTGCAAGTAACGAAATATGTGACATATGTGGCCGTATCTTTTGACTACATTGACTTAGAACCTTAAATTATTTACATCGCAAGGGGATCGTTTACCATAGTATAGCCATTCTTGAGAACGGACAGACAGACGAACAACAAATGACTCTGTATGTTGATGTTACTAGTAGATTATTTTGTCAAGTTCCAGTTAGCTGTTTTAACTTCTACCAAAGATACAAAGACAACATACAAGACTATCTATAATATATGACCCTGTGGCTGACGGTATAATATACATCCTAAATGCAAACAAAGAATGTCATCTAGCTGGGTAAGAGTTTCTAGTAACTGAGGAATATCATTTTAATAATTTTCATATTATGGAACATGCAACCTAAATACTGGATGTTACATTAGGGATAGAATACAGTTTCTACATCAGTGCTTTACTATTTCCTGTAGTTCGTAAATCTCCAAATACTGTAATGTCTATGTTGGAAGTACAAAATATGACATTGGTGAAAATATTAGCAATAATGGGAGCTTCATGAAGTTCAATTAAATGACACAGACATTTTACAATGATTGCAAGAAACGACAGTAATGTAGAAGCTTCAGTAATTGCAATATGAAATACTTATGCTTCCTTTCAAAGGGACCAAATTTAAACAACTAACAGTTACAAATGTGAATAATGATACATTTTTGGAACACAAAATATTTTGAAGAGTGCTTCTGGATAAGAGACTCCAAGCACAGAAATTCTGATTTTAGTAACTAGTTTGACAAATGCAAATTTATACTACTAATTCTAGTTATCAGAATGTAAACTTACATGAAATCTATTGTATTTTACGCAAACTTTTGAATAAATATCATACAACTGTAATCGAGTGTGAACAAGTCATATCAAAACAGTGAAAATGTCAATAGAAATGTTTAAATGAGGAAACTATGGCTTCTTGAGCTAATAATTCTTTCCTCAGACAGGTGAGAGTAGTGAGAGGTTACTTTATTACAACTGTTTTCAGTCATTTCCCATCCTCACAGTACCAGTATTGTGTAAAAAAAAAAAGACTGAAGAAAACTGAATAAAAAGGGTGCACATATTCTTGACGTATATATATGCCATAACGAGAAACGCAGTGTACCAACCCTAACTTGTGTAAACACACAAAACTGCAATGTCACAAGCAGCTCACTCACTATAGCTAGTTCCATTATAATTACATCATGTCAAGGAACATAAATGTATTACTATGTCTTATTTATGAAGTCTAATATTATGAAGAGGTGGCAGTCTGTGGGTTGATCAATCTTAAACAAGTGGCCACCCCTAAGCTTATACACAATCACAATAAACTGCTAGACAACACATACAATTAACTGCTTTGTAATGTAACAATACATCAACCTTTTTATTAGTCTGCTTAGGACAAGAGGTGGGATGTCAACAGTAACAGGCACTCAGCATTTCAGATCATTTCTATATGCACAGTTGTTCGCTTCAAAGAAAACAATTTACAACTGAATGGCAGTAGTGTGCACAAATATATATTTTCAGGAAAATGTATCATAAAAAGCCTATAACTTTGTGATGTAAGCTCTCCTAGAGAGAGATTAAAAAGCACAGGAGTAACAATACATTCTTGTGTAGCTGCACATGAAATAGTAGTTTGTAGACATACATACGTAGTAGAAAAATATGCTCTGATCTTCATGTACTTAATATAACCTATTTAATAGCATGACAGGAACGAGAGTCATATCGGATTACAGTTATTTCTATGTTCTCAATGCGCACAGTATGCAATAAAAACCTTGGATAGTGAAAAGGCTAAAGGACACAAAGCAGGAATGTAATACATATGTTGCTTTAAGTCTTAATTTCAAAAGCATGTGACAGAATTCAAAGGAAAGTGAAGTGTAGCAAACTGACACTGATAATATAGTTTTCATAAACCTGGATTTATTGTAGCTCAGCCAAACCTTGAAAATGTTATGGAAGGCCACAAAAAAATAAGGGAAATCGTTTGCTATTGGGTTTCTAATTGCTATTATTGCTTCTAATAACTGAGCTTCAAATTATCTGGAGTTGTTTTACACACTGCAGTTTCTTTGAACTTTTGTTACTTTGCAAATGGTGTTTTAAATGTCTGCTATTAGGAATTTTGAGAAGGTTTGAATTTATAATCAATGTTTTTGTTGGAAGCAGCTAAGTGCTCTCATTAAGAAACACTGGATTAATATAGTGTGTGTTTTTTGTACATCTTTATCTCTACTGGCTGAAGACATGCACGCCATTTCTGAATACTGTTCTTCTTATGTTTAACCGCTGATTCAAGATCATACTTCTTACTGACTACATTCTGACAACAGTTCCATTTTCAGTATTTTTGTAATTACTACCTGCATTTTAAAAAGGAATATTTCTGTTGACCCAGGACACTGTCAGATAAGCAATATGAAACTGGTACTGCAGGCCATGAAGTTAGTCTTTTAGTAATAGCAATGGGATAGGGTTTGGGGGGAAAAAGGCCTTCTGTCCTGTGTCTGTCCTCTGATTTCTGATAATTATCTGCCAGCTATTGTGAATGGTGTTTAGTACAAATTTACCAAATTTACCATGTTTGCAGATGGCAGCAGTATTCCAATGGAATATCTGTTATGAGGACAAGTGGCACATCTGTGAATTATTGCCAACTTGAGCTGTACTGCTGGCGTCATGGGAATCGAAGGAGAGCAATGTGGAATCAAGTGATGGAGGCCAGTTCAGCAGGACAATGTCTGCAGTGTATGAGCAGTGCTTCCTTGTTTTGAGTGAATGGCACAGCCTTCATTTTGCTGATATACCAGTGCTTATCCGGAATGATGTTCTTAGTTGCATGGCAAGACTTCTTACAATTGGAATTGAGGGCAAGATTGCTTGGGATTATTAAACTTCCTTATGGAGTAATATGGTGTCATTTGTGGCTGGCAAAGGACTAATTCTGTAGCTCAGCGTGTACATTCCAAGACATTTCTTTAAGGTAAGAGGAAGAAGTTGGCCAAGCCACTAAGAGGTTTAATTCCCTGGAGCTTGTTCCATGAAGGGAAGACCTGTATTAATCACAAAGAGACACCATTTGCTGACAGACAGCAACACAAAGATCGGAGGGAATGGAAGAACTAGCAGGCCAAGGTAAGAGGACAGCTGCCTCAGCAGCAGTATCAGCTCCCTCATTTCCTCTCAGGTTGCCGTGACCAGGGACCCACAAATACATCACAGTGGCTCCATAAAGGTTCAGCAAGTGAAAGATTTCTTGGATCTGTTTCACTAAGGGATGGACAACATACAGCACAGGCTCTGAAGGGTGTAGGCAGAGCAGATGATACGACTGAAAAGCCTGTGTCTTTATGTGGCCTGATACACAACAAAGAAAACCGCTCTAAATACTGAGCAATGTTTTGACAGCTGATGGTGGAAAGTCTGTACCAATAAAGAAGAGAGACCCAACACCAGTGAGAGCCATCCATTTTGACGAAGGTACTACTGCTAATTTCTGCATGAAGGTCGAGAAAGAGGTTAAAAAATCAGCCAGTAAGTCGCAAATACAAGGTGTGGATAAAAGTTTATTATCTCTTCACCATGGTTTTGCTATTTTTACAAATATCTTATTCAGAAGAGCCCAAAAGGGGATGGTGCACATTGAAGTGCAAAAAGTGAGGAAGTTGCCCAATAAGCTGAAGGATGTCTGCACTGGTAACACACAATGATGGAGAGACGTGGACAATGGAAACAGGAAAGATGAAGTGATGACTGCAACAGCTTCAGTCTGGTGTTCAGTGAGACAGAGTGACAATGAATGTGATTGCAGATGAGCAGTGTGACTCCTCAAATGGAATGCTATCCCCAGTTGGAAGGTGAAAGAGGACTGGAAAGAATACCAAGAGGTTTGAAGCAGTTGTGAGGGCAATTTTGTTTCCTGGAGGGAGAAAACAAGTGGACACTGCAATTGCAAGAGTAGCCATAATCCCTCCTTGTTGGATCTAGTGCTGCGACTGTTCCACTGAAGGGAAGTCACGGTGGGGAAATGGGAAGAGGTAAAGAAGTGACGGGTCGTCACCTCTGTCACCTGTAGTAATGAATCTTCAAAGGCTGGCACTTGGCAGCTACAGTCACTGTAGAGTCCTGCTCTATGTGAGCTACGTGTGTGTCAGCATTCTATCAGAGTCAGTGTGGAGATTCCGGAGTATCCAAGTGGTTAGCAGCGTGCACTGGCAAAATTGAGGTTGGGTGGGTGAGGGTATTATTCAGTGAGACTACTGAGGAGGACCAGTGAGTCAGTGAAGAAGAAGACTGTTTGCCTTTGGTGTCTTGCAAGCTTTGCATTCAGTAGATGAAAGCTGAGAAGTTTGTTAGCTTGAAGGAAGTAGGAAGCCTCCACAGAAGTATTTCCTCTGTCCTTTCCATCCTGCTTATTATGTAGCACGTGATTTCGCTGCCAGAGGCAAAGATTTGGCGGCTTGCACAGGTAGAGGAGAAGGTGACACTATTGTTACACTGGGCAATTTTACAGCTGTAGTGATGAATTTGAGGTCACGTCTGCTTGGGTATGTCCTTTGTGCAGCAAGGTGTAGCAAGAACAGTACTGCAAGTGCCGGATGGTAAAATGCAAGGCTTTCAACTAGCCAACAACTTGCAAGCCTTCACTCAGATCTGATGCATGACTTTCTCATCTCAGGATGAGACTGCATGGTCGTCAGTGAAATTTATGCAGGAGGGAGGACAAGGCAGGCAATCACTCATGAGCATCCCTACCACAAGTACATTTTGCTGTGTTGCGACAGGAGTGTTGTTGTTACAGTAGCAGTGGTAACAGCTCGTCTGGCTTCAAATGTGTGGTTGGACTTTGATGACTTCATAACTTGGTCTATGTTTGACAGAGGCACTACTCTACCAAAAGTGCGAGTATGTACGGACTAAGGTTGCCTCAACCTGTTTCATTAACCAATAGACTGCAGTGACACACTCATCAGAAAGGTACATTTCGATTTGTCCTTCATTCTGACCATTGAGCAGCCTGGTGTAAATACCACCACATGAATTCAGGATTCGATGGGCCTTACCACTAACATGATAGCTTTGGAGGAGTGAAGCTGCAAGCAGTTGTTGGGCTTGAGGACCACACTTGGTCTCCAAAAGCAAAGTGCAATTACATAAATGAGAGCAGGATTTCACAGGGCCGGCAATTTTGTCAACACCTTTCTGAATAATATGTGGATTACCTGTAGCAAAGACATGACAATGTCCAGTACGTGGTATGAGGAACAAATGTGAAAGCTGGAAGAGTCTGAATGTTTCATCTCATTCCCATTACGTTTAGTAGACACAGATTGGAATTGGCTCATTGTGACAGAATCCCCAAGACCGCCATCATCTCCAAAGGCATAGCATGTTCCTTCCTGCTGTGGGACCCTTTCTCAGAGGGGAGGCTCACACTCATTAGGCGATGGATCACACCTCCCAAACTTCTGACAGAGGGACTAAATGGCAATTTGGGAGGGTTACAGATCAAACTACCACCCCTCCCTGGACCTGGCCTGTACCATGTATGTGGAAACCCTACCTGCAGACCTGGGGATGGTCATTACGTGTTACCCCGTCACATGGTACACTTGGGCTGGCCTTCAGAACTGCACAGGGATGAAGAGGAAACAAAGCCAAACCTCAAACGCCAAAATGGAGAACGATAGATTACGAAAGAAGAAACTGTAGTCTGTGTGCTGAAGCTCTAGCACCTCAATGTCATTCACAAAACGTTTCCATGACATGTTCCAAAGGGAGGATAGACATGCAGCACGGAAGTGCAAAGGTGCTACAATGGCAGAGGTCCGATGGTAGCCAAGCCCAAACTCATTGAAAAGTGACGAGCGATTTAGGAGGTTGAATTTTTTGGGATTGATGTTTTGTTATTATGAATCATTTTTCATAACCTGTCTAAATGGTCGCAGTGCCAAATGAACAGGCAGCAACATTGGTACAAGCAGTAATTAACAATAGGGAACTTAATTGTACCAGAAATAACAAATCAAGGAGGTCATCCGTATCTTGGATTTATAGAAGGAATTTAAGCTGTAATGTGGGAAGAAATTGAGGACAAGTCATCTACATCGTCAGGCTAGTAGGACCATGTTAAGCGTGCATGAAGCAATAGAGAGCATGCTATAATACCATATAGCACACACATACCAATTGTGATGTCTGTTCAAGTTATCTTTGTCTGTGTACAAATCAAAACAGCAAAAACTACAGAATTTTTGCCATATGAGGTGGAATATGGTCAAAACCTATTGTCTTTCTCTTTTTGTTTTCCTATTTCAATAATTGAATGCATGTTAACGCATTTGTGAGGGTGGCAAGAGAAGAATTGAAAAGGTTGCTTAAGGCAAATAGACTGGCACTGTATAAACAAGAGGGAGCAGTGACTCACAGGGAAAGATCACACCAAGACAAAAATGGCCAATGTGAAATCTATCGAATTCACATACTACAAATAGTAAGACACTACTTTTTATGCAGTGTCATGGCCAATATCAGATTGTGAAACTGTCACCAGTGACTTTCAAAATGCAGTTGTCTACGAGAATTCTGCATGTGGAAATATGAAACATGTGACAAGTCCTTAGATTAACCAAAGAATTGGAGGGCTGAGCCAGAAAGAAAGTGGGAAACAAGTGATGAGTAGCAAGCAAGAAGTTTTAAGTGAAACAGCTATAGTAGGTCTACACGGGAAGACCTAGGATGTAAGGGAGTTTTCTTTGTATGTTTGGTACAAGGAAGATTACCTGCTGTGCAGGAGCAGTGGATTTTTGCATTAGAGACACATGCACTGTCCTCAGATGAGCTATGCCAGGAGAGAAGATAAACCCAGTCTTAAGAGGACTATGGCTTGTCATTGCAGTGGCAGCATTGCAGAACGAGCACGTTGACAGTGAGAACTGTTCACCAAGCACATCAACAAATGTGCTTATCAATGGGGGATACAGGTGTTATTTAATGAATGGTAGACATAGAATGAGGTAACATGGTTAGAAGAAGCCCTCGGTAATTTTAAACTGATGGTATGTGATCACAGAATGTTTGAAGGAGTTTCCAGGCTGTGTAGGAGGAAACATGGGAGGATTTGGGGGATGAGGTGACTTAGGCTTTGGGGAATATACCACATACCAGAAGTAGAGGTTGGATCACTGTGTTAGGATGACATGTGGAAACAGTGGGACAGCTGATGAGGTTGACAGAGTGAATGATATAGTAGAAGTAATAAAACAACGGGTAGAATAAGGAAGGCAATAAGTGAGTGCTACAGCACAAAAACTCGTGTTTGCAGAAGGATATGCTCTTACTGCACCAGCTGAATTGGAAGTGTTTATTACACAAAACAGCAGAAGAAATGGTGAATCTTAACTGAGATGTTGCTAAATGAAGCAGAAAATTGGATAAAGAACTAATAATTAGTTGCTACTGTCTTTGGAAGACAGGCATGGGGAGAGGGGGGAGAGAGAGGGGGGAATGAGGGGGATGAGATAGAGGGGGTGAGAGAGATACAGGGGGTGTGAGAGAGAGGGGGGTGAGAGAGAGAGGGGGTTGTGAGAGAGAGAGGGGGTGAGAGAGAGAGGGGTGTGTGAGAGAGAGAGAGGGAGGGGGTGAGAGAGAGGGGGAGAGAGAGGGGGGGAGAGAGGGGGAAAGCGGGGAGGAGAGGGGGAGAGAGTGGTGGTTAGAGAGGGGGAGAGAGTGGGGGGTTAGAGGGGGGGAGAGAGTGGGGGTTAGAGAGGGGGAGAGAGTGGGGGTTAGAGAGGGGGAGAGGGAGGGGGAGGGGGAGGGGGAGAGAGAGAGAGAGAGAGAGAGAGGGAGGGAGGGAGGGAGAGAGAGAGAGAGAGAGAGAGAGAGAGGGAGGGAGGGAGAGAGAGAGAGAGAGAGAGAGAGAGAGAGAGAGAGAGAGAGAGAGAGAGTGAGAGAGAGAGTGAGATGGGGAGGGAGAGAGAGAGAGAGTGAGATGGGGAGGGAGAGAGAGAGAGAGTGAGATGGGGAGGGAGAGAGAGAGACAGAGGGGGAGAGAGAGAGTGAGATGGGGAGGGAGAGAGAGAGAGAGAAGGAGGGAGAGAGAGAGTGAGATGGAGAGAGACAGAGGGGGAGAGAGAGAGAGAGAGTGAGATGGGGAAGGAGAGAGAGAGACGGAGGGAGATAGAGAGAGAGTGAGATGGGGAGGGAGAGAGAAAGAGAGAGAGAGTGAGATAGAGAGAGAGAGAGAGAGAGAGGAGAGAGAGAGAGAGAGAGAGAGAGAGAGAGAGAGAGAGAGAGAGAGAGAATTACATGAATCTATGGAACAAGTGAGAAGCCAGCTAGAAGCGGAATTCCGATCACCAGACAATGCCTGGAGGTGCAACGTCAAGTGCAAAAGGAGCTATACCAGAGAGTGTTTGTGCTTTAGCATCATCGTAGCACCTAACCTTTTCATTTTAACCAAGCCACAGCAGAGGAAATGAGTAGCAGGGGAAAGTATGGATTTCAATTTCCTTTCCAGAAGCAGCAAGTATGCATAATACCTACATCATGCAGTTCACATGTATCCTCATAAGCGTGAGATGCTGAAGAACTTTCTTGGAGTAAAGGAATAAATCATTGGTTATGGAAGACAAACAAAGATTGTCTATATGGAACTAGAAGTTACCGTAGTATTACAGTAGTGCCATTATGGTTTGTCCAAACAGACTAGGTGGAGAGGGTCAGAAATCCCACGCAGTTAATATTGAAGGAAGACGGGGGAAATTATAAATGAACAGGACACCATGTAAAACAATATTTATTTTTGCTCCACCTGCCACAGTTTCAGGCACAACCCACAGATTATATTGGGCAGGGGAACACATGGAAGTGCTACCAGCCACTAATTTGACTATGTTAAATAGAACTTTGGGGCCTGAGATTATATAGTCCACAGACAAATTCATTCTCTGTAAGGCTGGGCCCATCTCCATGGAGACATGGGTGCATCATGAAAGTCAGCACAGGGAGAGTCAGAACCAGAGGGAAATAGCATTGACCAATGTAATAATAGTTAATGCTGTGACACTACCAACTATAGTTCTTGTTTACACATGCTGGAAGTGGATCCCTAGACAAAGCTTGGATCCAGCCAATGTTCGATCTCTTGTGGACTCGATTCCGAGAGACTAGGAAGCAGCAGAGGGAGAGCTGTAGCAATAAACAATCAGGAAACAAGACTTGATATGAGTTGTGAGTAAGGTAACATGATGGTGAAAGAAATCCTTAAAAAGCTGACTGGAGCCATTTGTGGCAGCCAACAGGATCAGTCATTTTAGTGCAATGATGTTCTAAGTCATGATCCAGAAGGCCAGGTCTTGTCTAGGAGGAGGGCACTGTAGCACAGTAATCATATACTGTCTTCCAAAACACGCGAAGTAAGAATTAGATCACAACTGAGCCTGCCACTGGTGAACACTTACGTTATGCCTTACATAACAGCAGTTGTGTTTGTGAGGTGAGCTGGTCAGGCACAGTGTTGAAATAGTTGACATAGCAGCATGTAACCTGAAATAAGAGATATCCTAACATATCCTTCCCACCTCTCCTGAAGTAGTCTTCCACGCCTGCACAACCTCCGAAGGATTCTAATCACCCCTTTGACACTCCTATCCCCCATCACCTCTCCATAGGGGTATTATCTCCATTCGAGAACAAGGTGCATAGCCTGTCCAATTCACCAAAACCATGTTTCTAGGTCTGACACAGGATTACCCCAACCTATTAGAGGAAAGGCTACGAGTGAAAACTGTGAAAACAGCTTTATCAGATACCAGCTCTCAGATGAATCAGACAAAGACAGACTATGATTTACTGAGGACCAATAACAAATTTGAAGAATCTCCGGGTCCACACACATTTCCCAAAGATACACAGAGCGTCATGGATATTTCAGAATTATATATTGGGAAAGATCTGTTTGAGTACATTAGCAATGAAACCCATGAGTATTACAGTCAACATTGCAATAGAAGGAAACTGGATTAAAAATGTCATATTTGTCAGCATTATGGGATCCGTTTTTATAAAATAGTTTGGGCTTAGTATCCTTATGGGAATTTTCGAAACGCAAGGATCCATGATTACTGATCAACAAATCCATTGATAGACACATATTTCGCAAAGCGATGTCCACAAGATATTCAGACAAATATTATCATTTTTACATTTTTCTGACAACAATAAACCAGATAATGCCGACCGGCTTTTTGAAGTGAAATTTGCAGTTGATTATTTTTCCAAAAAGTATAAAGAAATGTTTAATCTAAGTCAAAATATCTCAACTGATGAAGGAATGAAACCATGGTGTGGACAGTTAAATTTTACAATCCATCAAAAATTACCAAATAAGGCATACTCATACGGATGCTGTGTGATTCGAGTACGGGATACATTTCTTCATTAAAGATATATCTCGGCTCTGAAGATCCCCCTGATAAAATGAACTTGCAAAACATGAATGTCCAGTGACTACTGACATTCCATGCTTTGACTCACAAATCTGTAGAAGTTCAATATGGTAAAGACGCTAGAAAATCTGAAGAGGAAATTTTAATGTTCACTCTGGATGTAGTGGCAGTCAGTGAAACGATATAGGAAGAATATCATTTCTGGTAAGATGGATTTCTCACGAGCAGAAATGTAGGGTAGAGGTTGAGTCATTGAATGTTCTAATCCTGCAAGAGAACACAATATAATGATGGACACAACAAACTAAATCTAAAACAGAAATTATACCAGGTACAGAGACGTGCACAATAACAATGAGGTAACATGCATGTCAAGGTAAACATGACTGAGCTAGAGGTTGCTCATCCTATACCCAAAAGATGTCAGCTCGAAAGCAGAGTGCATGGATGAGAGGCTGTGTACATCCACAAGCACCATCTCCATCTGACTTGCACGGTACACACTGCAAACTGCTTACAAAGATTTTGGGAGTGTATGTGTGGGTCAGTACAGTGGCCAGTTCAGTAATAAGAATATTCTCATCAAAATTTGCACCAAAAAGCTAATGGTTATGTTTCAGGTATATCTGCCAATGTCACAATCTGACGAAGAGGGAGAAGTATATGCAAAATGTGTATGTAATGAGGATGTAAATCTAATAATCATGAGTGACTGGAATGCTGTAAAAGGCAATGTAATACATGGCAGAGTTTAGGAGAATGAGCTTGATAATAGAAGTGATGAGTAAAAAAGTTCCATTTCTCTATAAGTCTGTTATTAATTATGAATATGCTATTTTAAAGTTACTGTAGGAAGAGGTATATTTGGAAAAAGTCTGAGGGACATGAGGAGATTGTATCTGGATTACATCATTGAGACATTTTGTAAAATCTGATATTGGATAGCAGGGTATACTCAGGAACAGATATACATTCATGTCACAAGTTAGTAATGACCAAGAGCAGACCGAGGCGTAAGAGAATAGTCCATAACTGTTAGTGGTGAAGTAAGTGGGGTACTGAGAAGAATGGTGTGTGTTTAAAGTTATCTGAAGCAATAAATAGTGTGGTAATGAATACTGCAACACGCAGATCAGTTGAAGAGGGAAGGATTTATCTGAAAACGGCAGTCACAGAAGTTGGACAGACAAATTTATGTATGCACGAGGTAACTGTAAAAGAACTCTTGTTACAGAATAAATACTGAAATTGATTCGTAAAGTAAGGAACTACAAAAATGTGCAATATATCACAGAAATACAGCGAAGTAAGTCACTTGTTTGAAACAGGAAAGCAAAGGAGGCAAAGTTAAATGACGTGAAAGTAATTCCACTGTTGAACTCGGAGGACTAAGCTGGCATGTGGTAAGAGTGCATTAAGGCTCCTATGTGTGGTAGGATCTGTTTGATGACATGACAGAAGAAGAGTTTGAACACACAGGTGATGCAATGAAAATTAGGAGTTGAATAAATTATTGGGAGACCTGCAATCCAATAATGCTGGAGGCACACGAAGTCCTAAAACTCCTAGTGGAGGAGGGAGTGAAGCAGTTGGGGAGGGGAATTTTACTTTTGGAACACAAATTTATTTTTCTGGTTTATCACAATGTGTAATTGACTTTCATATAATTCTAAGTATTTGGCCTCTGGTTCTACAGAGGAATGACTAAAATTCAGTGGACTGCTGTGGTAAGAAATGAAGAGTTTCACCACAGGAACAGTGGCAAGAAGGGACAAAATGAAAGGGCATGCGTTAAGACACTAACAATTAACTTTCATCATACTTTGGGGAGCTACAGAGGTAATAATTTCAGGAGATGGCAGAAATTGGAATATGTCCAGAAAATAACTGGGTGTTATACTGTGAGGTTATGTAGTTGGGATAGAGGAGTTCACAGTACGCCAAATCAAACCAGTCAGGAGACTGCTAAAACATCAGTATTTCTCATGAACTGTTCTGGATCATGTACAACAAATCTTATAAGAGAAAACTTTTACTGTAAATTTTTAGGTTGAATACCTAAAATCTTATTCAGCTGTCTAAAATACGATCACGGGAGAATACCACATTTATATGGCATCCTATTATACAATATATTGCCTTATGTGTAATTCTCTCATAGTCACTTCATTTAATTAGACTACATTCCATTACACTTTTCTTGCTCATCTTATGATCTCTCAAAGACACTATCCACTGTGTTCAACTGCTCTTCCAAGTCATGTGTCATCTGACAATTTCATAGCCAAGGTTTTCCTTTCATCTTTTTTAACTTCTTTGTTCAATGTACCGACTGAATAGCATTGTTGGTAAGCTCCAGCCCTCTCTCCCTACCTTAACACTATTCCCCTTATGCGTCTTTCAGCACTTAACTGCTGTGTGGCATCCATACAATTTATGAACAACTTTTCTCTCCATGTACAAAAGTCAAACCAAACACCTTTTAACCATCTACATTTCCAAATTGCTTTGTTATTGAGGAAACAGTTTTGGTGATATATTATGCTGTCTTCAGGCCCCACGCCCAATGTGTTTGAAGTTTTCCCACCTCTGGCCCAGTCACAATAGGGGCCAGTATTCAATGACTGGCATCTAGATTTTTGATACGACGCTCACTTTAAACATCACCTGCCGACTGCTCAATTGTCCGTATAAAACAGTCTGTACAGAAAAGCCAAGGTCCGACAACCATCTGTGAGAAGATGGGTCATTTGAGCTCAATAAAACACATGGAGCAAAATATGTCCATCTTGTGTGTTACGTATATGTCATTCTTTATGTGGCTAGTTTTCGAAATAGCTCTTTAATGCCTACTTATTTTTCTTCACTGCAGTATATTTGTCCTATTCTCTAAGTAGCGAGTCATGTTTGTCAGTAACTATATATATTTAAAATTGGACCTCTCCCTACCTCCTAGAGCTCTGTAAAATGTTCTGCATGCCTCCATTAATGTGGTGAAGGCCTTCAAGATAGGTTCCTTAAACTAGACTGACTTCGGTACTCTCCACATATTACTTTTATCATATTCTAAAGGTGCTCTGTCTGGCCAACATTTTACAGTATATGCCCCTGTGTGTTTAAAGTATTCATCACGTCTTTTCCCTATTTCTGTAATTAACCTGGTGTGTAACTAGGCTGATACAGAAAATTTAACCTATAGATGAATGTCACCGATTCTTGTTTTCTAAGTAGTGAACCTACCGCATTTTTACGTACCTTCACTTTGCAAATGGATGTTTTTTTTTTCTTTTTGTGTTATGCAGTTTCTCTGGTGTCCGACTTTTAGTTGGCTGCTCTAAATTTTTAGAATTGATGGAATTACTGGGCTGCAGGTTAGATTATACATTTACATGGATGTCATACTTACGACCTGATTCACGATTCATTAAGTGATACGTATTTTAATGTACATTAATGTAGACTGGGCAACAGACCATGCTTCCTTGTCTGTCCCAATTCTACATAACTAGGTCTGCAATCCCAGCTTTACTTGTATGCATACTTCCTGTATCTGGTATACTCCTGTATCATAACACATTTCATACTATACACAAGCAGAGAGTCAAATGAACCATGAAAAAAAGGTCATATTGTATGGAACACACCTGAGGAACTACTTGTCAAACAAAGTTATCCGACATAAGAACTTCACAACCAAGTCTGATACTTTCTGAAGGTAGTCTCACCTTGACTATTCATGTCTGGCCACAAAAAGTAACTTGTTTTTTGTTCTCCTCTTCCATTCACCAGGCAGGACCGACGGCAGTTTGTAACCTCCAAATGGATCTGGTAGCTCATATTTCATTCCAGCCATAATGACAACTAAACTTCAGATTAAAATGGGTGCCTGGTGCATCTTGTGGACAATTTGAATGTGTACAACATCTTAGAATCACAATTGTAAAGAAACACTCTACTGGACGATATCTGTCACCTAAATCTCTCCTTGGTTTCCTTTACTTCCATTAGATTACCACTCCTTAACATCCCCCCTGCCACATTAACATGTGTGTTTGATGTTTGTTATGTATCTGAAATAATTTACATTTTTTATTTTTATCATAAATAAACTCATTACTAAGTAACAGTACAGTACTAAAAAGTTCCATTACGCAGAATGTGCTTTTGTCTTATAGCAAATGACAGTGTTTTCGTCCAGGCGACACAGCAAGCTAATGGCATTAGAACGAGCAAACGTGGCCGTCCTCAGATACGGTGCATGAAACACTGGCTATGTAGTAACATTATTCTAATTTACATCTCTTTGTTGACTGTGAACAACTCTAATAGATATTAAGAGTTGTCAGTGGTTTACAACAATTACTTGTGAAAGAGAAAGATCAAGGAATTTCGTCAAAATATTACGTTGAATTACGTCAATTGAGGCATTACATTGAATTCTGCAGCTGGAAGGAAATTAATAATACAAGAATGATATTTCTGGTAATATTGACATTTACATCTATAGTTTCCTACGGTTGTTACAAGGACGAGTGATATTTACCTGCAAGATTCTCTAACTGTTTTCCCTCGAACATAGCTCGTACAAAAGCAATTACAGAGATTGCCTTTACCTTATTTCCTCCATAATTTGCAGTACTATTCTTCTTTTGGAGCCATGGTAGTACAACCAACTGTCGCGCAATGAGCATTAACAGCGACTATTAGTGCCACAACAAAGGAATTGGATGTCAACTATTGAAGGAAAACAGGCTGTACGCAGGAGCGAGCAGCATCTGTTGAAACGAAACAAGTCAGTGACTTATTTGGTTTCACCAACATACAGCGTAAAATGCACTACTTGTTCTGCCATTTGTAGAAGTATGACTAGATTCATTTCAACACCAAACGATACGCGACACTCTTAAATGACTATTCAGTGAAGAAAACGAAAATTGACAATTTGCGATTCAGTTTCTTGCCTCGCTGTTTTCGGTCAAAAATCTATCATCTTAAACTTATAAGATACATCCTGGGAGATAATGCAACAGCCTTTACTGATTTTGAAAGTTTCAGTCAGGTGACCAAAGAGATGTCTTCAAAACTGTCACATTCAAAAACGAGAATCTTGCCAAGATTAATGGAACGACAATTGGAATCTGAAGGACAGAAAGAATGTCCTCAAGAACGAGTCACTGGTTTATAATTTCCTTAAAGGGTTATCTGAGTGCTTTGCCGTTATCTCCAGGAACGAACTGGTCAGGCAAAGTTACGTTACTGGACCTCCGATTCAAACAAGGATTTTCAGCATGAAGGCTATTGCAGAGAAGTAAGCGTTAGTTGTTCAACAAGAACACAGCTCATTTCTGAACTATTTACCACTGTAATGCCAGAGCAACCTGGAATGAGTTTGGTGAAACCAAGAAAGGCACCACGTGCAAAATGCGGCAATTGTAGACTCGGATAAATATTTAGCGGAGGGATATTTGCCTAGAAACAGCGATCCCGTAAACTGGTGAGAAACAAGAAAATTACAATGGTCGACGCTGTATCAATTTGTTCCAAAAGCGTTATGCATCGGAGCAACATCAGTGCCCTGTTAACGAATATTTTTGAAAGCTCGACAAATATCCACTGAGGAGAGACATCGACTGAAGAGGGTCAGATTTTATTTATAAATTCCTTTTTGAATACACATATGGTAATACTGACTAAATGAAAGCAGACACACTAATTACAGTTGTAATTTGTATACTGTACTTTTCTAATTGAGGTAGCAAGATATAAGAAGTATCACTTGATAAACATTTAGTATTATTTTGCAACATTTGTAACTTTTACAGCAGACGATGTTTAAAACTTTAATATCTCACCATTAATAGGGCAGTAACAATTTTTACTATTTTTAAGTTCTTTAGAACTAGGATCAAACCAGATAAAAATTCAGGGTTAGTGACATGAATTAAAAAGGCGATGTGACTTCCTTTCACTAACTGTGTGAGAGTGGTGAGTCATGAAAAAGAAAGTGTTCTTCCCGGTGGTTGACCAGTTGTGATCCGATTTCAGAGAAGAAGCTCTGCCCATCTCTAAATCTGCCGCAGCGATTTGCTTGGCTGGAAGAGTGGGCCTCCGACACAGAGACTTGAGCAAAATGCTCGGCAATCGCGTTTGCGTCGGTAAATAATACGCCATTTATCCTAACACTGAACACCTGTTAGGGTCTGGAACCCGAAAAGACGCTTGATATTTGCCCAGACTTGCCAAGGTGCCACATGGCACCCAGTGGTCGAGATTTCTCTCTCCAAACACTCCTGCTTCCATCACTTGGTAAGTTGCCGAACAAGGGCACAGAGCTGTTGTAAAGGCAATGAGGTGCTCCAGGAAGGATGCTGCTTATGCCACTGTAGAGCTCGCCGACGCTCCTTAACTGCTTTACAGAGTTCTGGCGACCACCAAGGGACTGCCTCACACCTCTGGCACCCTGAAGAGCGAGGGACCGCGTTTTTCTGCAGAGAAACAATTTTGTCACCTGCTCAACCATAGGATCGGTGTTACCATGTCGGGGAGAGTCAACGGTAACATCAGAGGTTAAAATTTCCCAGTCTGCCTTGTTTAAAGCCCATGTGGGCAGGCGTCTGTATGCCTGATGCTGGGGCAGTGACAGGAAGTTGGGGATGTGGTCACTACTATACAGGCCGTTATGTTCTCTCAGCATCGGATTACAGAAGGACGGGGAAGGAAGTCGGCAGTGCCTTTCAAAGAATCCATCCTGGCATTTGCCTAGAGCGATTTAGGGAAATCACGGAAAACCTAAATCAGGATGGACTGACGTGGGATTGAGACTTCGTCCTCCCGAATGCCAGTCCAGTGTGCTAGCCACTGCGCCACCTCACTCTGTCGTTAAGTGATCACCAGTGGATAGATGGGAGAGGTCCTGGGCTGCAAATTGATAAATCAATGGCCGAGTAACTACATCGAGCCACATTGAATTGTGTAGCGACCCCAGTGTTTAAGAGGTAGAGGTCGAACTGAGACAGTAATGTTTCGATGTCTCTGACTCTGCCAGTAAGCACACTGCCACCTCAAGGGGTTATGGGCGTTCAAATCTCCCAGAAGTAGGAAAGGCTTAGGGAGTTGATCAATCAGTGCACCTAATACAATTAGGTGTACTGCACCATCTGGAGGAAGATATACATTGCACACAGTTATTTCCTGCGTCGCCCATATTCTGACAGCCACAGCTTCAAGAGGGATTTTTTTGGGGGGTTTTAGGGGGCACAACTGCAATTGTAATAAGCGCCCAGACTAAGTTAGGAATGCTCCGCGAGGCACAAGGTTAAAACAGCAACTAAAAGGGACAATACTATACAAGACGGACAGGCAGAGGATTAAAAAAAACTGCATAATCAAATGTCAGACAGGTTTGTCAAGTTGACAAAACGAAGAACGTGAGCACCAGCTCCTGGGTCATCCGCTAAAATGGCATCCAGAGTACATGGCAGGCGAAGATCAACACGCAGTGTATTAAAATTTGGACGGAACTTTAATATGTGGCGGACCGTCAGCAGATGGCGATGGCTGAAGAGGCAGTGTCCAATTCGTAACCGGGCCAAAACGACCTCTTCCCACCGAGAAGGGCATGAAGAGGACGTCCAAGCCGCGGCAAGAGGTTTCAAGGGCGGAAGCTTGTTGTCCCTAAGTACAGCCCAATCGGCATGACACAGTGACAAAATGCGCTGTCAAATGACCCTGCTACAATCTGATGAAGGGACACAACAAGAAGCTGTCTGAGGCTGGAGGACCACAGTCTTGGCCACGGCATCTGCAGCTTCGTTCCCAGGGATACCGATATGGCCAGGAACCCACAAAGCTAACCGGAGAACCGTCGTCCACCAGCTACTGAAGAGAGCGTTGGACCCGGTGCACAAAAAGGTAAACCGGATATGGATCACTGAGGCTGTGGATAGCGCTCAGGGAATCGGAGCAGATGACATAAGCAGATTGTCGGTGGCGGCAGATGTAAAGAACAGCCTGGTAGAGAGGAAATAGCTCAGTTGCTAAGAGCGAACAATGGCTATGGAGCCGGTATTTGAAACTGTGTGCCCTGACAATAAAAGAACACCCGATACCGTCATTGGTCTTAGAGCCATCTGTATAAATGAAGGTCATATTAAAGAACTTCGAACGAAGTTCGACAAAACGGGAGCGGTATACCGAAGCTGGGGATACCTCCTTTGGGAACGAGCTGAGGTCAAGGTGAACGCGAACCTGAGTCTGGAGCCAAGGTGGCGTTTGGCTCTCGCCCACTCTAAAGGTTGCAGGGAGTGTATATTTAAGTTGCTGAAGGAGGCAACGAAAGCGTACTCCAGGGGGTATCAGGGCAGAGACATACAACCCGTATAGACGGTCGAGAGTGTTGTCAAAATAAGGACCTATAAGACGGGCGGTCCAGCATTGACAGTAGCCGACAGGCATAACGACAAATCGCGCAGGTAGGTTAGTGACAATTCACCGGCTTCAGCATTAGACTCTCGATGGGACTAGTATAAAACGTTCCTATCGCAAGACGTCTACACCGATGTTGTATGGAATTGAGGCGGCGTAAGATAGACGGCCGTGCAGAGGAGTATCCGAAGCTCCCAATAATCCAGCTTGGAGCGGACGATCGACCGATATATGCGAAGTTGGACGGTTCGATCCGCTCCCTACGACATAGCACTGAGAACACGGAGGAGTTTCCTGTCAAATGTAACACCTAAAAATTTTGTTGTCTCCACAAATGGGAGAGCAATGCTACCGACTCGTAAGGATGGTGGGAGAAACTCTTTGTAGCGCCAGAAGTTAATACAGACCGTCTTCTCGGCGACACTCCAGGAGTAAAGACGGTCAAGAGAACGCTAAAGACAGCGGTCCAGGAAACATGTAAGCTGCGAGCTGCAGTAAATGGTAAAATAGTCCACGAAAAGGGAGCCTGATACATCAGCTGGGAGGCAATCCATTATTGGATTGATCGCTATGGCGAAGAGACCGACGCTCAAAACTGAGCCCTGTTGGCACCCCATTCTCCTAGCGAAAGGCGACGGACATGACAGAACCCACACGTACCCTGAACTGTCCATCGATTAAAAATGCATGAATAAAATATGGTGCGGAGAATGCCCGCCCTCCAACAGGTGTCGTAAGCTTTCTCCAAATCAAAGAACTCATCCGCGGTCAGGCGCTTGCGCAAGAGGTTATTCATAACGAAGTTCGACAAGGTAACCAGATGGTCAACAGCAGAGCGGCGCCTACGAAATACACATTATACATTGGTAAGTAGGTGTCGAGATTCGAGCAGCCAAACCAAACGAGAGTTATCCATTCGCTTCATCACCTTACAGACACAGCTGGTAAGCGAGATGGGTCGATAACTAGAAGGCAAGTGCTTGTCCGTTCCAGGCGTAGGAATCGTGGCAATAGATTCGCGCCAGCATGTGGGAACACCACCCTCAATCCAGATGGGATTATAAGTACGAAGAAGGAAACCTTTACCCACAAGAGAAAGGTTCTTCAGCATCGGAATATGAATAGAATCAGGTCTTGGAGCGGAGGACCGTGACCGGGCAAGTGAATTTTCGAGTTCCCGCATGGTGAATGTGGCATTGTAACTTTCACGATTCGAGGAGCGGAAGTTAGGTGGCCTAGGCTCCTCTGCCTGTTTTCGGGGGAGGAAGGCAGGGTGGTAATGAGCAGTGCTCGAAACCTCTGCAATAAATCGGCCGAAGGCATTGCCGACATCCTTAGGGGCCACAAGGACGTCATTCGCGACCGTCAAGCGAGATGCTGGTGAGTGGACCTTAGTGCTAGATAGCCGGCGCAGGCTACCCCAGACAACAGAAGAAGTAAAACTGTAAAGAGGTTGTGAAAGCAGCCCAGCTGTCTTTCTTGCTTTCTTTAATAACACGACGACACTGTGCACGTAATCGTTTATAATTAATACAATTCGCCATCGTATGGTGGCGTTTAAAGGTGCGTAAAGCATGTCGACGAGCACGTATAGCGTATCTACCTGCTGTGGTCCACCAAGGGATCGGTGCGCGACGTGGAGAAGAAGCAGTGTGAGGAATGGAATATACAGCAGCAGTGAGAATGACTTCCGTGAGGTGTGCGACCTGACTATCGCAGCTTGCGAAGGTTTGATCCTGGAAGGTCGCCCTGGAAGAGAAGAGCCCCCAGTCTACTTTGGAGATGTGCCAACTAGTTGAGCATGTAGATGGGCTATGATGCAGGAGATGGATAACACAAGGGAAGTGGTCACACTAATATGTAGCAGAAAGTGCATACCACTCAAAACAGCGTGCAAGTTGGGTAGTACATATAGAGGAATAAATGGGGATAGGTGTGAGTTGTGTCCAAAAGAAAAGTAGGGCGGCAGTATTGAGGCTGACAAGATTGAGCTGGTTGAAAACGTCTGCTAAAAGAGAGCCCCTCGGACAGGATGCTGGAGAGCCCCAAAGAGGATGGTGAGCATTGAAGTCTCCAGTTAACAAAAATGGTGCAGGTAGCTGAGCAATAATTTGCATCATGTCTGCCCCAGTAGCAGCAGATGACGAAGGAGTGTAAACGGTACAAACGGAAAAAGTGAAAGTGGGGAGAGTAATTCGGACGGCAACTGCCTGCAGGCCCGTGTTCAATGTGATGGGATCGTAGTAAATATTATCCTGGACCAGCAACATAACCACTCCATGAGCTGAAATACCTGCAGCAGTGGGTAGGTCAAAACGCACAGGATATAGTGTGCCAAGGCAATTTGATCGATTCATTTCCTGGAGAGCTATGACGAGCGGACAGTGCAAGTGGAGCAGCACCTTTAAGTCCTCTCGGTTGGAGCGAATGCCGCGAATATTCCAGTGAGTAAGTGCAATCATGAGAAGAAAAAGAAGATGCAAGAAGGGGGTCACCTCAAAGGCCGCTGAGGGCCTGGCTTTGAGCGAGCACTGCCGCCGCTATCAATAGGCGGATTGTCATTGTCCATTGGTTCAATAGGTTCATCGGCCATCTTGTTAAGATGGCCGGGAGGGGGAGCTTCCTCCAACGGTGAACGGCCAGATGTTGGGCTACCAGCGGTGCGGCCAGGGGAAACGGATGACGGCTTGGAGCGACAACCGCTGGGTGCAGCAAGAAAAGAAATGCGCCGTGGCGGAGAAGGAGAACATTGCTTCCTATGAGCCTTCTTGGAAGGTCGTTTAGTGGTAGTACTGGTCGATAGCTGGGAGTTCGAGGTTCGTAGGAAGTCTGCACTGGACGGTTCCTTCTTGAAGGCCCGTGCATCTGACTTCTGGGTTTTCGTCTTGGCAGAAGCTGATGAAGGTGCTTGTGTCTGAGGGGTGACGGGAGGAAGAGGAGACGTCGACCGGGCGGTCTTAGCACTGGCCGAACGGACGACCGTAGTGCTTAAGATCAGATCGCGTGTCTGCATCGATAACTCCCTTGTAGTCCGAGGAGCTGGCAGCAGCGTGGGCTTCCTAATAGCAAATAGCTTGCGAGGAGCTGAGGTGGATAGTTTCTCTTTGACCCGAATTTCCTGTATACAGCGTTCTTCCTTGTAGATGGGACAGTCGTGGGAGGATGCTGCATGGTCACTCTTGACAGTTCACAGAATGATGAGATGGAGGTGGACGGTCACCCTCATTGACATCCCTGTCACAAGTGACATTTAGCCGCGTTAAAACAAGACTGGCGAGTATGATTAAAACGCTTACACTGGTAGCAGCGCGTAGGTGTCGGGACTTTGGGGCGAAAAGAAATAACCTCATAGCCCGCTCTGATGCACAGCAGCTGTTGAACACTATCAATGGTCAAGAAAAGTGTTCGGGTTGGTACAAGGTCATTGTTGACCTTTTCCATGACCCTATGGACAGCCGTCATGCCCTGCTCAGCGAGGAAATACTGAATCTCCTCGTCAGTCAGTCCATCGATCTAGTGAGACGAATTTAAAGTGCGGTGAGCCTCCACCCAGACAGGGAACGTTTAGGAGTGTGGCCCGAAGCAGTTTTTGTGCCTGGAAGGTGCTCTCAGTTTCTAGTAACAGGGTACCGTTACGCATCCTGGTACAAGATTTTACACATCCAGCTTTGGCATCTACGCTCTTCTGGACAACTAAAGGGTTGAAAGATGAAAAATCTTGTCCATCCACAGATCTAGAAACTACGAGGAACTTTGTGGCAGGCGGTAGTACTTTTGTAACTGGTGGCTGGTCAAGTTTCCGTTTTTTGGCAGAAGTCGAGGGAGAAGAAGAGATATCCATTGCGGAGTAATCCCCTTATGATTGCCAACGTCTCCAATGGCGCGTTCCTTCCTTGTGGGGACCCTCTCAAAGGGCACTCCCACCTCATGTCACACCTCCCAAGAAACGGATAGAGGGAACAATAGGCATGGTCGGAAGGTTTCCCTGGGCCCGGCCTATACCAGGGGGTATGTGCGTGCCTTACTTGTCTACCCAGCGCGGTGAATTACGCGTTACCCCGTCACCGAATACGCGTGTGAACGTGTGGGTCGGCCTTCAGCCACACAGGAAGGAAAGAAGGAGAGGAAAATGTAGGGAGAGAGGGAGAGAGAGGGCAGACTGTCTCAAATGCCGAGGCGGAGGCCAGGGAAGGAGGAGCAGGAGAAGGAGGGGAGAAGGAGGGGGAAAGGAAGAGGATCAGTAGGAAGAGGTGGAGGGGGAGAGGGGAAGGAAGAGGATCAGTAGGAAGAGGAGGAGGGGGAGGGGGGAAGGAGGAAGTGGAGGAGGAGGAGGAGGAGGAGGAGGAGGAGGAGGAGGAGGTGGAGGGGGAAGGAGGATGAGCCCGAGGAGGAGTGGGGAAGGAGTGGGGAAATGAGGGGGAAAGGAGGGGGAGGTTGGAAAGGAGGAGGGGGAGGGGGGAACAGAGGAGGGGGCGGAGGGGGGAAGGATGGGGGAAGGGTGCAGGGGTGGAAGGAGGGAAAAGTAGGGGGGAAGGATGGGGTAAGGTGGAGGAGGAAGGAATGTCGGGGGAGAAGGCTGAGGAGGAAGGGGCGGGGGAGAAGGCAGAGGAGGAAGGAAGAGGGGGGAGGAAGAGGGGGACGGAGGAGGAAGAGGGGGAAGGAGAAGGAGGGAAGACAGTAAGAGGGAGGAGGATAATGAAAGGAACCAAACAAAGGAAGGAAGAAACCATAATAAGTGAAAAACCAAATGACCACAAATATAAGTAGTGGAACCGTTTCTGGATGCAGGCTCAATCTACCCTCTTGAGGGAGAGGGACTCTTTTTAGTCGCCACTTAGGATGGGCAGGAATACCGTTGGCCTATTCTTGCCCTGGACCCACAGGGGGAAGAGGAATTTGAAAGGGCACAGGTTCACTAGAGAGTTTAGGACAAACATGAACACCACCTGACACTGATATAGACGCTACGGTTCCTGTCATATGCCTTATAACCGCGTAACTGGCCTTCAACAATGCGATCTCACGAGCGCAATCACCAACTATGCCAAAAGCTCTTTTGATAGCGTTTTGGTATTCCTGTGGGGTGAGTGGCCCAGTTATCCTCTGTTTGTTGCCGCCTTATATTGTTAACAAACCTTAGGGCATAAGCCAAAATCCTTTGAGTTTCCTTTGAAGGGGAATACTTACACTACGATTCAGCATTAAGCTCAATAACAGACATCAAAGACACCTACACCCCTTTCTGGCGCATCTCCTATCACAAGTGAAGGACAAGTGCTGTAGTCCAGGTCACTACTGAATAGCCATGATGGGGCAGAGCACCACTGCAAAAGTGAATCCATATGTGCTGCGCTGATGCCACGTGATAAGCAATCAGTGGGAGTGTCTTCTGATTTGATGTGTCTCCAGTTGGAAACAACTCATTTCCTGAATTTCAGAGACTCTGTTGACAACAAAGGTTTTCCCGTGAGACTACGTTGCAGCCAGCTGAGAACTATTGGAGAATCCGTCCAAATATGGATATCACTACTGTTTACAATGTCTAAGTCACTGGCCAAATTATGAATGAGGCGAGCAAGACGAAAAGCATCTCATAATTCCAGTCACAGAACAGATAGTTCTGTGACAGGGGCTAAACGAGATTCGGCCACAGCCAATGAAACTACAATCTTGTTGTTGGGAAGAACACATATGATGTATACACAGGCATCATATGCCAACTGTGAAACATCACAGAAACATGGAATTTCGAATTTAACGTATTGAGGACAGGGAATGACATGCCTGCTAATAAAAATATCAGTTCGTTAAGGCAGTTACATATAAAGGACATTCCATTCATCAGCTAGGTTGGATAGAAGGACTTAATACAAGTCAAGGCTTAGTTGACACAAGCACTGCAACAACAGTTCCATCTTGTGACTAATGGGTCAAAAAGGCCTAGTTGGTCAAAAATGAATGCTGTTGTAGACAGGCGATCTTTGAGCACCGATGATTCTTCAGCTTCGAGTGGCACTGAAAAGGATAAGAGCTGTGGTACCGTAAGATTCCTAATGTTTTTATTACTTCTCCATTAATGAGAATACAAGGTACAAACGTTTCTGTGTGCTGCACTGGAATTTGTTCCACAACCTTGTGGCTACTGGAGTTCCATTTCCTCAGTAGAAACCATCCAGAAGCTGATAGCTTAGTCACCTGGGTTTCTGAGTTTCAGATTCCATATCTGACTCGCCTATGAAGTCGCCCACATAGAAACTAATCAACGAAGTTTAGGCTGCCACTGAAAATTTGTCTTGATTTTCGAAGCCTAACTGTTGGAGACATGTAGTCGCAATAAAGGCAGCAGGAGCAGTTCCATAAGTGGCTGTGGACAATCCATATACTTGTATCGGCTAACACGGTGATTCTCACCACAGAATTCTCTGAAAGTTACTACTATCAGGATGGAGAGACAGTGATACCTGTCCTCGTAACTGAATGATAGAAAGAGCTCGAAAAACTAGATTTCGAAGCAGCAGATTCCGACATCTCGTAACAAGTTTCTTACTTAAGTGTTTCAATACTATACCTTACCAATTATGTAGTATATCGATGCGAAAATTACGACAGATCACTGGCGACATCCAATGGGAAGTTACTGGCAATGCTTGAGGGAAGTCCGCTTGAGCGGCTGACCACGATTTCTCGTTGAGGTTTGTTTGTAAGCTCAGGATCGTTCCTCGAAACTACTATGAAATTATCGAGCAAGGTAACGCAGTAGTTAGCAAAATGTACTCGTATTCGGGAGGTTGACAGTGCAAACCTGCGTCCGGCCAGTTAAGTAAAGGTTTTCTGTAATTTCCCTTAACTATTTACTGCGAATGCCATGTTGGTTCTCTTGAAAGGGCTTGGCCGATTTCCTACTCCATCCTTCCATGAATATGCTCCTCCTCATTGTCAACAGGACGTTAAACTTTAACCTGCTACTCCTCCAGCTACGAAATAGGAGTTAATATTTGCCTATATCTATGGATACCACAATTTGCACACGGAATGTGGTGTCACTAAAAACCTGTGTGCCATACTTTGCGAACGATTCTTTTGTTCATCAGCAAGTAATTAAAATTGGTGCCATAGCGAAAACATTTGTCCGGCTGTGTTGGCTATCGTCAGACGAGGCAAAGGAAGCAGAGGCAGCTCAGCGTCGGAAAGCAGGGAAGTCGCATTTGTCATTAGTTTGAGTATAAACGAACTTTATTTGCGTTAATTAGGGCGTATATAACACCCCTGCACACCCACCAATTTACTGGCTGACAGACGACCAATTCCATGACAGCCTACACACGTCCCGACCGACTAAACTCTGTGATTACAATGCGGGCCTGCTGTCGTAGTTTCTTTATTTTATGTTTAGTTCATTGTGTTTGCCCTATGGGATCCCGCTCGGTTTTTCACAAAAGCAAAAACGGGTGAATCGTGCATTACGAAACAGCTGAACATCATAAAACCATTCTTAAGCGAAAATACTGCAGTCCTGACAGAGGTTGTAAACTTCGAGGAGAGACTGTTAGCTACGTATATTACGATTTGTCGCCAATGGCAGGAGACGTAAGATTCAGTGTTCTTCTGCTGCCACAATTATTAACTAAAGTTGTTCCTGAAATGTGCAACGTGATTTATAGTTGACTGAGAAAATACATCGTGGTAAAGCAAAATAAATAAAACAAAAGTCATTCGTGAAAACATTATTGATTTATTTGTGGATGTAGCACAACAAGATTACCTGTAAATTTCAGAGACCCATATTCGAAGAAGAAAGATTACACATGGTGGAGGCGCGCATCATCTAATAAATACAACAGATGAATAAGAAATGAAGCATTTAGCGACTGTTAGAACTGAAAAAAACTACATGGCAGATGGCATGGATATAGGCTGGAATTTTTCAGTACTTACAACAGTGAGGCAAGTACATTTTATGAATTAACGTCCATGGAATGTCGATACTTCAGTTTTAGATTTCATTTCCGATAAGTATCGGAAATAAAACCTAAAAAGAGAAAGAAGGTCGACAGACTTAACCTCGTGTTGCATAAAGAGAAACCAATATGTATTCGTTAAAAAATGAAACAGGTGCCTCATTTCTTGCATCTCTATTGTTAATACTCCTCGCACGATGTGCCGCAAATACATCAGCAGTCTTTAAATTTCTTTAAAAACTCAGTCCTTAAAGTATCTTCTCCTCGGACGTCGACATGTATATTAGAATACTATTTAATTCCGTCGGCTGTGACAAAACATGAATTTTAGTCGGGCGGTTGGCACGATCACGCACACTCGACACAATCTGTTGGGTCGGCTGTCCAGTGGTGCGTCGCGCCCGACAGTGAAAGTTGGTCGGTCGGTCGGTCAAAACACCGACACACAACCAATTTGTCGGACGGACAGTGGTTGAGCCGCCACGAGAGGCGCTGCTGGCGAGTCACGTGATCAGGCTGACGGCTGCGACAGACGAAAGGAAGAGCTGTGAATCATTCAAGATGCATTGCTCGTTGAGATAAAGTTCGAAGTGCTTTTTTTGAGTTGTTTGATGGAGTTGGTGTTGTTGGTGGAGTAGTTTTCGCTGTTGTTGGAGTTTTACAATAACGTGACCAGTTCTATGTGTGTAATGATTTACAAGCTTTAATTCCTTCTGAACAGAGACTGAAAACCATGAGAAGGTGTTTGCTGGAGACAAATCTTGTGCAGAATTAAGAACAATTTGAGGTGGCTTGAAGAGCTACCCTGACAACACTGAGAAGAGCGAAGAGGAAGTATATCAAGGACATCATCGTGGAGGCAGAAACAGGCGAGAGCAGACAGTGTCACAGTAATGCTTATAACGTTCACAGGCTAAAAAGGATATTGTCGAAGATGTAAAATAGTTGCAAACGACTGAAATCGCCAGAAGATGGAAGGAGTACTTCTACCATCTCCAATTGTAATGAAACCAAAGTAGGATTCTATTTCCATTCTAACTACGGCTGACCCACACCACTGTCGTCCCTCCTCCCTCCCCCCCTTTCCCAATGCACACAGCATGATTTCCAAACGAATCAAATAGCTTAAGAAGGGAAGCCCAGGTGAAAACAGAATACAAGCCAAATTGATCCAGACTGGAGGTGAGAAACTTACTTGCAGCAGACTACACCAGCAGATAATTGTAAGGACCAAAGAAGAAATACCAGAAAGGAAAACGCCGCTAATCTATGCAGTCCATAAACGAGGATGATTGACTAAGGAGGGCCACTCAATAATAACACACATTTGTCTAAGATACGTCATCTTGTCCAGCTGCTCGTATAGAGAACTCAACTCTTGAAAATTAGTAATTGATGAATTCAGAGAGGTTTGCAGCCAAGGTTCTGAACAGTAGATCAGATCTTCGTTCTTTGGTAATTCACTGAAAAACAGATGACACAGTAAGGAACCAGATTTAATCTGTTGATTTCACGAAGTTCTATGATTGCAAACACCACAGAAGCCTGTTCATTAGCACTCGTCGACAGGGTCAATATACTGGTCAAGTTGTTACTGTGGGTGGAAGACCAGTCCTGCAACTGAGTTTCTCAATGGGAACCCTTCATATCGAATAGAGATCAGCTCCGTGATCTATGCAGGGAACCTGTCCTACAGCCCAATGAATCTGTTTTGGTCGAGGTGAATGTCGAGACCATTAAGGATTCAGCTATAAAAAATATTGATCCTAGAAATAGTACTATATTCCTGAGACGAGTCGAGTATCGACTGGACATAGTGGGGAAGGTAACTTTTAGCCACATGCTGTCCTTTGGGTCTGACTGCATGGAACTGAATTAAGGAAGAACATATTCGCGTTTTTGCATTGAGAGAGTAGCAGAGAGACACTGTGGAACAGAGGCGACAGTGGCAGTGGTAGAGATAACTGGTGGAGACCGCTGCTGAGAGTGAGTGGAGCCTAGATTTTTCCAGGCATCGTCACGGTGGGGGGTAGGGGGGGTGGTGGTAGGGGGAATTATTTTCATGTTTTCCACACCCCTATAGCCATCTTTTTGTTCCCAATTTTAGTGGAGTATGAACACTTAACTCAGAGAGATTGGATAAAAGATGTGCAATGTTCCATGTTACAACAGCGTACGTTCATTAGCCAAAATGTTTGATGAAGAAACGAAAATGAGACTGTGCAGCTGGTTCCCCACTTTTCTGTCATTGTTTTACAGAGAAACATTTTCACCTGTTTGTTCTCAGGGGAGCATTTTTAAACTGCTGGTATACTACAAAAATGTCAGTGTAGGGGTGACAACCTATTACATGAATGAATACATACATTTGACTGGGGAGGGGGGGGGGGTGACATCTGTAGCCAGTAGCTGGTCTAATAAAAACATTGAAGTAACAAGTGAAAACGCAGTGCCAGTAACTCAAGGTTCAATATGTTAAAGTCACTATGCAGGCCGTCAGAGCATACTGTAAATCTGACTTTGCCTTCTTGTTATGTGAGCACTTTGGTTACAACGATTATAACAATTGTTCCTGTAACTGGTATTCAATCATGTCTTCCATGTCCCTGGTTGTCACTAAGATGGCGACACTGGTACCGGGCTCTGAGATGGTTATTAATTTCAGGTTGCCTACATTACAGCTTCCAAGGACAACAGAAATTTTATAATTATTATCTCACATAATTGACCAAATTCAGACATTCATAAAGCCATAATTTACTCATTTAGATGTGTAATATAGTGGAAGTTCAACGGAATAACACAAATAGTTAGGAACTTGAGGAACCAAGTGCTTTTCGACTCCCCGTAGATTGTGTGCGTATACCTGGACGTTATCCATTCATTGTTGGCGAAAGAGCGCTTACCAACTTCCAAACTTGACACTCAACTTCAAAACTGTCCAGAACTTTTCGTTTTTACATGTTTCAAGTCAATTAACACAATTTGCAGAGCGATGAGTCCTCTAGTCTCATGCGTGGGAATCTTTAGAAATTCAAGTTACACTGGTACATTTTTAAGACCTGTGTCTTTTACATTCAAAATTACATAGCCCCATATAGTAATTTTTAACAAACTTCTTTGTTCTTTATGAGAGAATTAAAGTGTCTTGCAAACCAGTATTTGCCTAATTCATCACTTCGTTCTTAAATATTATCAGAGTGTTCATACTACTGTGAAGAAACTAATTATATTGTTCACATCCATAAGCCGTAAAGTCATTGGTTTAATTCGCATGGGGAACTTTGCTATTAATTTTACAGACTTTGTCCAGGTTTCATTGTAGAAATATTACCAGAGAATTTTATGGGCATCATAGAATAACAAGGTATTTCTATTACTGCACACTGATGTTCATTAAGGAAGATTGAAGGAAAGCTTGTGAAGTGGAAGGAAGTTTATTCACCGCCAAATTTCTCTCCAACAAAAACCCCATCATTTACAACTCTCCAAACTTAGTTCATTACGTTAGCTATGTTAACTTTCCAATGAACAATGAACTTCCAAAGACCCCAACGGGTAACACTGGAAGAAACATAGCAATTAGACGTTAACTTCATAATTTTGTGTAATAATTGGACGTAATTCCACTTGCTACATAGTAGCAGATGCTGCAAAACTAGATATATAAGACACTTTCATACTGACGCTCAATAAACTGTGCAAAGCATCTGCCATCAATCTGATCACTAATAAATGCAGGGCATTTCACGTTTCCTGTTACACTTTTTGATAGAAAGCTTAGTAGACGAAGTTTTGGTAATGAGCTCATGTCCAGAAATGTACAAAGTCTCCTCTACAAACCATGAAGGCCTGTGTTAGGAATTGTGAAACACACTGGACACGGACAACAGCGAGAGCAAACTGCATATTTTGTATCTTGTTTGTGGTGGCGAGGAGACAACGTTAATTCACATCACCTGCAGTGCATAAAACAATGAGCAGTAAGACATCCTTACTGAACAGATGCAACATGTAAATTGGCAGTCTCAATTTATGAGAAGCTGTTCATAGTATACTTCAATGTAACTGATGTATACACTCAAAACTGCAAGTCTCCAGTTCTTGTATAGCTTGGCATTATGACAAGTCTCTTGACTGTAGTGATAAAACTAACGAGTGCATTACGGTGGATGTTCACATTCTAGGATACAATTTTTGTAACTAAAAAATGAGCAGATAACTGCAATAACGAATTTTATCCAAGTCTCTTAATTATCACGTTACAATGAAGTATTACACAGGAGCTCTAAATTCATATAAATTACTGTATTAAAGAAACGTCATTATTCCACTAGCGCTGTCGTCTGTTAAGTTTATCATTGGCCACCCAAATATGACAATGAAAGACACAGTAACAGAAAGTACACACACACACAAAAACCAAAGTTCTGCTGCACAGACTGCATAAAACCCCTTTCGGTGCGAAATAAACACACCAAGGTAGCTGCACAGTAAATATAGATGTATTTTGTAGTAAAAGGACGATACCAAGCTGTTAAACGTTGTTCTATTAATGTATTTATCAGCACTGAACATGTTATATAGTCAAAAACGCTGAACAGTTTATTGCTCATAAGTAAATAGCCAAAATGGTGCTAAATTACTTTCAGTACATTTAATTCATAAATCATGGAATTCTGCCACTTATTATTTGCAAAATATTCATGGGTTTTGTTATCTTATAGATGCCAATTTACCTCACTTATCCAGTGCATTCATTTCAATATGCACATTACACACAACGAAGTCATCTTTCTTGAAATGTTAACCATTTCCTACGTGGTGCAGAACAGATGTAGAGAATAATGCTCAGCTAACATTTATTTACACTGTATTGTATGATTAAATACAATGAATAAGAAAAAAGGTAATAGCAACGCTGCAGGCGAGGCACATACATAAACAGCTTGTGAAGAGTACATGAAGTGAAACAACCAACAGGCTCTTTTTTCCAATACTGCCCTTGCTCATGAGATACTTGTGTACTACTCCTCGTCAGAACTAATGTTGCAACAGCGCATCACACATGTGGGAACTGTGGCTGATGTTACACTGAAGCCAGGTTAACAGAAGTGACTGGGACACAATTTTCTCCTCACAATAACATGTTTCTTTGTACCTTGTTACCTTATATCCCAAGTTCTGGATGGTCTTCTTTGTTGCTGTAGTTCAGTGCGAAGTCAACACAGATATTGGAGAACAGGTGGCAGTTTCTTGTGCCACGTAGCACATTGCACTCTTCCGGTTATCCTATCTCCCTCAAGAAATGTTCTGATGTAAAGCCAGAGACAGGCCAACTTAGGAACAGCGACCCATAGAGTTACCACTGTCCTTTGGCATTTTATAGAGCACCCACAGTACTACCACATCTCACAAATTGGTCCGTGAAACATCGGGATGGTACATCTACTAAGATTGGCATCTCGCACTTTATTCATTCTAAGCTGTCCACTTCCACACCAGACGAAAGTAGCAGTGCACTGGTATTTAAAATTGCATTCAGCTGAAGATTCTGAGATGCAACGATGTGTTCCGAGTTACTGAGGTACAAGCATGTCAGAATCTCACAACATGTAGCCACAGGCAGTCGTCGTCAACTGCTCTGTGTATATTGGTTTCTTGGCTCTTATGCTGGACTTTCCAGCAAAGGTGAGACAAGTACACAACAGGAAGAAACGTGCTGGCTGGTTGGCAGGTAGAGCTTATTTGTCAGAATTTTAAGTTTTGTGGAATGATGTTGGCCTACAGGCATCTTATGTCCCTTTTCCAAATAGAAAACAGCAGGTGAAGATTCTTCAGGCCCCTTATCAAGCTGACTGTACATCATGTCATCTTCCTGTTAAAGATGCAGAACCGTCTTCTTCAGTAACTGTCGTATTTCTCCTAGTAGTGGTCACCAGGTTCCAAATGAAGACTATTAGTGCAGACATCCATTAGATCTGGAGTGACTGACAATCGGGAACATTACATTTTTTGAGATGCTGTGCAATGAACTGTTTTAGGTTGAAGTAAACTGTCGAAACATTGTGGGGCACTGTTGCTGAAATTGAGGAAGCACTTTCACTTCAGTCTTCACATTTCGCACCAGCAACATAACTTTAGTTCTATCCTTCAGTAATGACCAACCCAGTGCATAACGTCTCAGTAATTTTGGAACACCAACCTCATCTGTCTCATTTATTCATTTCTCTCGGTGCAGTGTTGAAGTGCTAAGCTTCTCTCTATGATTGTCCCTCTAGTAATGGCTCCTGGAGGGGGTAACCATTATTCTTATTTACTTCTTTTGGCGATGATACAAATGCAGCAACTGTTACCATTTTATGTGGTTTATGTCTCAACTCCTTCAGTTTTGATACAGAGGGACGTCATCAACCACAGGCCACATTGTTCCCAAATGAGAGTAGTAGAGGGTGCATGATGTCTACACACCCATTATGGTATGATCTCGCCATCTTTTCATCAACCTTCATATCTGGGGCTTGTTCTGAAGCTTGTGAGTACGACGATTCTAGCACAGATTACCAGTATTGTCATATTACCCTCAGTTTGGAGGGCGACATTTTGTCTTACAGGTTGGCATTCCTAGCAGGGCTGACTTCACATCTATGGAGGCTCTCCTCCATATGGAATGTAAGATTAGAGAAAGAGAATGAGGGACACCCTAGGGCTCGCAACCTAATACCGTTGGGGTCGAAAAATCAAGAGTTGACCAAGAGAGGCCGACAGGAAAGGAAAACAAAAGTCAAAGTTAGTGGAAGTGGTGTCAGAGCGCTAGGTCATCTAAGGCTATTTGACACAAAGAGAAGGAAGATTTGTGAATTGTTACTTAATGCATAGTACACTCAATACATGCAAGCAAACCGTAAGTAATAAACATTATTTTCTATGCACTGACAGGAAAGTGCTTTTAACAGGAACAGCACTTACTGAATAAATATAATTTTTACATGTGGACACTTCATAGAGATTTGTTACATGTACCATTCAATTAGACATTGAAAACTGTTTAACTGGTACACACAGGTCACTCCTTAGCTAATAATTAAAGCTGCTTGGCATGAAAGTATTTTCCTCATTTTAATAATAGTGGAAATAATTACACATATTGTTTGATCTGGTACAGAAGTTAAAATTCCTCATAATTAAATTGAAATTGTTCCACTGAAATGTTACAATCTTTGTCTAAAATACTAACTTAGATAGTTATTGTGTATCTATAGGAAAGCATCATACAGCAATAACACACTGCATGTTCAGCACAAAGCTAATCTTTAAAAGAGCTGATATGTCTGTCAGTCGAAATACTTTGCAGTGGAATTTATTGTCATGATGATAGCCCATGCATGTTCAGATAACGACTGACTTCAACCAAGACAAAATATATAGACTTTTTAATATGTAGATTATAGAACAGAATAAATTTCTTTTTCGAAAGTCCCCATGTATTTCTATAAGACTTATAGAGGAAGTAATGGGTTTTACTAATTAAAATGTTTAAAAAATCCAAATTACAAGCTTAATTTCAGTTAGCATTATTGGCTATTATTTAAAAATATGTTAACAGTATGTATGATGTCCCCCAAAATGTAGAGCACACATTATCAGTCCACATATACAGGGTGTTAACAAAAAGGTATGGCCAAACTTTCAGGAAACATTCCTCACACACATGTCCACGTAACATATTTACTTTCTTTGTGTCTGGAAACGCTTACTTTCCATGTTATAGCTCATTTTATTACTTCTCTTCAAATCACATTAATCATGGAATGGAAACACAGCAACAGAACGTACCAGCGTGACTTCAAACACTTTGTTACAGGAAATGTTCAAAATATCTTCCGTTAGCTAGGAAACATGCATCCACCCTCCATCGCATGGAATCCCTGATGCTCTGATGCAGCTCTGGAGAATGGCGTATTGTATCACAGACGTCCACAATGCGAGCACGAAGAGTCTCTACATTTGGCGGAGTTGCGTAGACCAGAGCTTTCAAATGCCCCCATAAATGAGAGTCAAGAGGGTTGAGGTCAGGAGAGCGTGGAGGCCATGGAATTGGTCCGCCTCTACCAATCCATCGGTAACTGAATCTGTTGTTGAGAAGCGTACGAACACTTCTACTGAAATGTGCAGGAGCTCCATCGTGCATGAACCACATGTTGTGTCGTACTTGTAAAGGCACATGTTCTAGCAGCACATGTAGTATCCCGTATGAAATCATGGCGGTGAATCAATACATAATGGCGAAACTAAAATGAGCTCTTACATAGAAATTAAGCGTTTCTGGACACATGTCGACATAACATCATCTTCCCATTATTTGTGTGTGAGGAATGTTTCCTGAAAATTTGGCCGTACCTTTTTGTAACACCCTGTATAACAATAAATGCATAATAGTACGCATTATATCAAACAGCAACAGAAGAGCATTTAACAATGTGAAGAACAGTAGACAATAAAATTTTATGATTTAAATTCTGTCCTTTTACTTCAGAACCACACTCTGTAGTGTGAAAACCATAACTGATCTAGTAACAACAGAGAGTCAAGATATAGTTAGCTGTTCAAACTTCTGCCGAAGATACACTTAA
The DNA here is from genome assembly GCF_023897955.1 of Schistocerca gregaria. NCBI lineage: Eukaryota > Metazoa > Arthropoda > Insecta > Orthoptera > Acrididae > Schistocerca > Schistocerca gregaria. Next base: position 98,241 of record NW_026062002.1, on the reverse strand, counting down.
CACAATATACAAGTCAATCGACATTGTAAGCACCTGTAAGAGAAGGTATAATATACATCCTTCAGGATAATCAGCTAGATGTAACACATCCTTTGTTAAGGATGCCAGTTAAGTGAGCAATAACATTTTAAAATTGTGGAGCATGCAAAGTAAGTAATAGCTGTATGTTACAAGAAGAGTAATAAACATTTCTACATCAGCCATCTACAATCTCGTGTAGTATTAATCTGAAAATATTGTTCCATCCACATTGGAAGTACTAAACATGACACTGCATCATCTAACTGAACCACATGTAGTTCTGATCGTTGCAAATGTTTGTACCAGACTTTTTTTACAGTGCTTGCAAGAACCAACACTAATAGGGACTTCCGATTGCCATTACCGAAACTATGTTTCCTTTCAAAGCGAACTAATTTCAAAGACTAATAGTACAAACTTAAACTAAGATATATTTGTGGAATACAACTATTTTGGGGAGAGAGTATGGATAACGAAACCATCTCCAAGCACACAAACACCAATTTCATTAATTACTTTGAAACTTGAATTTGGAGTCTACATCTGCAGTTTTAAGACTGTAAACTAATCCAAAAAGTAATTTTACACGAATTGTTGAATACATATGTGAATAACAGTGGCCGCCCGTTGTGGCCGAGCGGTTCTAGGCGCTTTAGTCTGGAACCATGCTGCTGCTACAGTCACAGGTTCGAATCCTGCCTCGGGCATGGATGTGTGTGCTGCCCTTACGTTAGTTAGGTTTAAATAGTTCTATGTCTAGGGAACTGATGACGTCAGATGTTAAGTCCCATAGTGCTCTGAGCCAGTTTTTTAAAAAGCTTTAAGGTCGTATGATTATGGTAACAGAAAAATTTAACTGCGAACACTATGGCTTCAACTAATAATTCCTTTCACAGAGAGGTAAGTGTAGTGAGAGGTTACTTTTTATTACGACTGGTTTTGGTCATTTACCATTTATGTAAAAGACCAAACAGAAGGAAATGGAATCTAACATCAAAATGGTTCAAATGGCTCTGAGCAATATGGGACTTAACTTCTGAGATCATCAGTCCCCTAGACCTTAGAGCTACTTAAACCTAACTAACCTAAGGACATCCAGGCCCAAGGCAGAATTAGAACTGCGACAGTAGCAGTCGCGCGGTTCCAAACTGTAGCGCCTAGAACCGCTTGGCCAATCTGGCCAGCAATCTGACATCGAAACTGAACAGAGGACCCAGTAAGATTACTAAATAGAGTTTCTTTTCGAGAAAATTACTATCACATGATCAGAATTCATACCTTTCATCGTACACGAAAAACGATTATCATAATGAAAATATATGAAACAGTGAACGTAGTGTTGGAATTCTAAAGTAAAAAACTGCCTGTGAGGTACACAGCTAAGATATGAAGTGTCGAAGTTAACAGTTCGAAGATCATGCAAAAAAAGAGCGTGAATGTGCATAATACATAACATCAGGTAAAAACACTTCTATGTCAAGTTTGTACGAATGTATAACAGTAACAAAGCTGTGTTCAACAAAGGCATTTTAAAAAATCAACCAAATGGCAAACATACGTACAGGGGGCACATGATGTATACATGCCATACAAACGTAATAAAAACAGTGTACAAACCATAACGTGTAGAAAGCAGAAAACACCCATGTCGTAAGCAGCTGACTCTCTAAACATACTGGAGTCAGATATAATTAAATTATATCAAGGAACGTAGATGCAGTACTACATCTAGTATTTATGAAGTATAATAATATGAAGAGATGGCAATGTGTATATCAAACTATCGTATCAAAAACTATCTCTCTATAAGCTTCTGCATAATCACATTAAACTAACAAAAAACACACAACAACAATAAATCCTTAATTATGTAGCCATACATCGTTCATATTAGTCGTACTTGAGACAAGGTGTGGGGAGTCAACAACAGGCAACCAGTATTACCGATCATACTGAGTGCGCTTGTGACATTTCTCTTTCCACAATTACTAATTATAAAGGAAACTATTCGCAACTGAATCACAGTAGTGTGTACAAATATCTACAAGGAAATATTATACTAAGAACACACATTTGTGATGCAAGCACTCTTACAGAGAGAGGCTCATAAGCGCTAGAGTAACAATGAATTACTTTGTAGCTGCACACACTTTCCAGGTAACACTCTAGATATTACAGTTATTAATAGGAAACCAAGCTCAAACTAACATGTCGTGTACGAGGGTTGACTGAAAGGTAATGCCTTCACCTCCGTAACATTTCAACTGTTGACAGCATTGGTATGTGGCAGGTACTGGCTTGTTCTGTAGCCTCTCCTCTACAGCTCCAGGTGGCAGGAAGCCTAAGCATTGAACTGTTGTAGTGTTGTAGTGTTACAGTGTAAAGTATGGAACCCTACAGACGGTAGGGCAATGCATTTAAGCAACGTGTAGTCATTTGATTCTTGACAGCAGAATGTGTCACTCCAAAGGAGATTCATCAGAGAATGTAAGCATTTTATGGTGAATGTGTTGATGTGAGTACTGTCCGTCATTGGGCGTGTAAGTTTAAAGGTGTTGATGTGAGAACATCTGACTGGCGTGACAGAGTTGGATGTCCTGGAACAGCAACCACTGAGTTTCACAAGCAAACCGATGACTGATTCAGAACGATCGTCTTATCACTCAGAGAGAAATTTCAAGCACAATCAGCATTTCACAAGAATGTGTGGGTCACATTATTGCTTCACGTGTAACCACAGAAGAATTTCAGGGACAATCTCACCACCATGTATCGAAGCAGGGTTGCCCACTGCTATCCTGCTTTGGTCTTACGCTACTTCAGTAACCTAATTAAGCAATGAACGTTTAATTTTTTTTTTCATTTTCACTACTCAGATCCCGACTACAGATTCTGTGGCCTTCAGCCTCATAGCACAGAATTCAGAAATAGTTTAAATAAAATTCCCCTAGTAAAACCTATTATTTCAGTACATTCTAGTATATATTCTAAAAGCAATGAGGTAATCAGTTTTATTGGAAATGCATACTATTAACAGTTATGGACGATGACATATTGTGCAATATATATTAAGTAACATTCGAGTGAGCTAATAGATCAAATTCAGCTATAAGACTGCATCCAAAAGAAAGCCTAAATTTTACTGTTTCCAGCAAAGTGTTTAAATTTACCCAAAGTCTGTTAGTTCAATAGATATTAAGACTTAAAATCTGTTGCCTGTATGACTTTCAGTGCCAATTGTGACCAAACTACTAAATAATTGCGACATCTGTTTTGATATTTTTGATATCTTTATTTTTCTACGTAAAGTGACTCCAGTCTCAACTTTGTAAGTGCATTAATTAAGAATTAAGTAAATTTGAATATGTAAAAATTATTGTTCTAAAGGGCTACCGTGGTTACAAGTCGGGAATTCCCACGGCGGATGCATAAGTTAGTTTCGCGTATTTAAATTGATACAGCTTACTCATGTTAGTTAAATAATAAACCCAATAGTTAACTTAAAAACCAGTTAGAAAGGATCATTTTAACCCTGGGAAATTATAAACTATAATATATTAACAGAATAGTCAAACATTCAAGCGCTCGTCTATATAAGGTCGGAACTAGTGCAGCTCTAGTTAGTGCTCGGTCAGATTGTCTTGGAGCAAAAGTGCAGCAAGTTGGTCAATTTTTTCGGTAATTGTGACTGTGAACTTTGTTAAAGACTGGAAGTTTTTAACCTTCCTAATGTGACGATTAAGTGTAAGAGTTCTGGTCACATGAATATTCTGTGTGCGAGTGATAACAAAGAAATCGCCATGTGGTTGACATAAATGTTCAACAATCAATACAATCTTGACTTTTGATTTTGGAAAACTTAACCTAGGATCCTGGCTTCTTAATTTCAGTGTGATTTAGGTGAGACAGACGTAGCTACCGGGAAGACAAAATTGAATAAGCAAAGCAAGTTAGATCGAGAACACTGGGCGAGGAAATATTTCAGTACCGGTACATCCGATTGTGACGTGAACTTTAAATGACACTACTAAATAAGGACATGTCCTGGCACGTTACATGTGGTGCCCCAGGTGAGGAAACAACCCAGCACGTTACAACCATACAGAATCCTCCATACAGTCCAGATTTAGCACCATTTGACTTCCATCTGTTCTTGATAATGAAAGGCGACCTGCTGGAACATTATGCTTCTGATGAATACGTTGAGAGAACTGTGAGACTGGTTTCAGGAACAGTGTCGACTTCTTCTGTGATGGATTCAGAATACTTGTTCATTGTTGGCAGAAATTTATCCAATTGGCTCGTGTTGATTATGTGGAAAAGTGAATACTTTTAGTTAAGGATCACGTTCTACAGACTATGTCTACATGTGATTTATTAAGATATTGCCATCCAAACCCAATTAACGAAGGTGGAGCATTACTTTTCACTCAACCCTCGTACTTGACTATGGCCTATTACATATAACGACAGGAACAAGTGTTGTACCATATTATGATTGTGTGTTCTTAAAGTTTCAACAGCATGCAATAAAACCCATGAAAAATGATAAAGCTAAAGGACACAAAGCAGAAATTTAATACATTTGTTGTTTTAAGCCTTTATTTTAAATGAATATGATGGATTTTAGAAAACTTTTGTTTGAATTCTCTGACTGGAAATATGGTTTCCATAGGCCAGGATGTATTGGACCTCAAGCAAACTTTGAAAATGCTATGGGAGATGGCCAAATACAAACTAGGAGGAAAAGTTTACTATTGTGTTTCTAATTGTTATCAGTCACAATTACAATTATTTAAAGCTGTTTTATACACTGCGGTTTCTTTGAATCTCTGGTATTTTGCAAATGATAATATTTTACATATCTGTTGTTCAGCATTTAGAGATGGTTTGAAATTGTATCTAATGTCTGTTGGAACCAACAAAGTGCTCATTATGAAAGTGAGTGTATGTTGTGCATCCTTATCTGCGCTGCCTGATGACCTCTCACCATTTCTGACAAATCCTTTTCTTTGTGTGTTGTAATCTTTTAAGATGCAGGAAAATATATGTAACACTGAAAATAAAATTGTCTGGATTTACTCAGAAATAGGTATGATCTTACATCCAAGATTCATTTCTTTTGAACCAGGAAGCTATCAGATAGGAATGATTAACCAAATTCATGACATGCAGCACTAGATTCAACTTTTAGTAAGATCAGTGGAACAGTGTTTGGGAAAAAAGTGCCTTCAGTCCTGGGTCCATGCTTTTCTGATTTATTTCAATGATCTAATGCAGTTGTGAATGGTGTAAAATAAACTTACCATGTTTTCACATGGCACCAGAATTCTGACACATCTTTTACGACTGAGTGGCAAATCTGCAAATTACAGCCTCCTTGATCTCCACTGGTGGCGCCAAGGGAATCAGAGGAGAGCCGTGTGGAGGAGACTGGTTAGTTGGTTGTTTGAGGTTTAAGGGACCAAACAGCAAGGTCATCAGTCAATTGTTTCAAATAGGGTCCATTCCGCTAATGGGACATCTGAGGAAAGTCAGAACAATAAAAGGGAAGAAGGCAAAAACGTAAAAGGGCAGTCATGTTGTAAATCGTAAAAAACAAAATGAGGCAAGTTGGCAAGAGAACAAACCCAACGCTATGCTGAAGCAGCATAGGCAAGACCACCTGTGACTTAAGATGTGCAACCTATGGTAAAAGGAGACTGTTTTACCCTTTTTTTAAAGGATTGGTTTGAGTAAAAGGGCAAGAAATGATTATCTCTGTCAGGGAGATGAGTCTGGAATCTCCAAACATGGCTTACAGTGGGAGACACACAAACACTCACCACCCTGCCCCAATACCTTAAAACTGAGAATAAAATCCACTTTCCTGGAGAAAACCGAAAACCAGAGAGACCATCCGGGAATCGTCAGCCAACATCAAAGGTAAAGTGTGGGGTAGTCTGTACTTAGCACGCAGAGCCAAAAGAAGGGGGCATTCAAACAAAATATGGGCAACTTACTGGAAGGCTCCACAACCACAAAGTGGGGGTGGCTCATGATGCAAAAGAAAACCATGGTTCAGCATGGTATGGCGAATGCGGAGATGACACAGTGTGGTCAAGTCTTTCGGGAGACGCGAAAGGAAGAACGCCACAGGCCTGTGGTCACCTTAATCACGTGAAGTTTATTAGAGAGAGGAGTAGCCAACCAAGTATGGGCCCATGATTGTGCGAAGTGAGATTTGATGTGGAGCCGTAAATCCTCTGCAGGAGGGGTTACAGAAAATGGGTGGTAAGTGACTGCACCTCCAGCCAAACGAACAGCGAGCTCAGTACCCGAGATGACGACATGGCCAGGGACCCAAAGAAAGTCAATGGAACAAGCAGCACGGTGAATATCAGCGAGATGGTCATGAATGGCAGAGACCAAGGGATGGCGCGAAAAACACCGGTCAATAGCAAGAAGGCCACTCATCGAGTCCGTACATAACAAAATGCGGTTGTGTTGGGACTGTTTAATGAAGGTAAGAGTGTGGGAAATTGCCATCAATTCCTCAGTAAACACCCCACATGTAGATGGCAGCAGATGATTATCTGTTCCAATAGAGGACGTGAAGGCATACCCAACATGATCAGTAGATTTAGAGCCATCAGTCTAAAAAACGACAGCATCCCAAAACTCCCACAAAATTCGGCGGAAAAAGGAAAGGAACACCACCAGGGGGGATGGAATCTTTCGGACCACGGCAGAGATCCATCCGAATTCGAGGCCGAGGAACTAACCAAGAGGGGGGTGGGGGGGGGGGGGTGGAGGGAACGGAGCGAGGAAGACAGGACAAAGAAGGAAGCTGAAAACACGACAAAGAGATGCAAGGCGGAGCCCAACCGATAAACCCGCCTGTGGTCGGGAGTCGGGTGGGCGACGTCCATGGTCTGGGAACGGGATAGAATAGGAAGGATGCGTAGGAGAGGAACGGATAACGAGTGCATAAGACACCAGAAGCTGGGACCGCCGGACAGAGTGGGGGGTGGATCCCAGCTTCAACCAGGAGACTGGTCACCGGTGCCTTCCCTACTAGCCCTGTTGATAAACGGATACCACAATGGTAGACTGGATCCAGCATGTGCAGTGTGGAAGGAGCAACAACCATAAACTTGTCAACCATAGTCCAAGCGAGACAGAACTAGAGAATGATAAAGACGGAGAAGGAGGCAACGGTCCATACCCCAATAGGAGTGGGTAAGGAAGCGAAGGACATTGAGTTTACAGAAACATTCTACCTTCAGGAGTCTGATATGTGGCAGTCAAGTGAGCTTGTTGTCGAAAAGAAGACCCAGGAAACGAAACTGTGGGACCAAAAGGCAATCGTTGTGCAGCGAGATAGAGCTCTGGATCAGGGTGGATCGTAGTACGGCGACAGAAGTGGATCACCCGCGATTTTGAAGGAGAGAATTGAAACCCGTGTGAGAGGGTCCATGCAGATGCACGCCGTATAGCTCCCTGGAGCTGCCGCTCTGACGATGCCATCGAGGAGGAACTAACCCAAATGCAGAAATCATCCACATACAGGGCAGGGGCAACCAAAGGACTGGCAGAGGCCACAGGTCCATCGACAACAATGAGAAAAAGAAGGACACTCCAGACAGAACCCTGTGGGACACTGGTCGTCTAGGTCTGTGGAGAACTAAAAACAGTACCAACTCAAGCTCTGAATGACCGATAAAAATCGGTAGTGGGCCCCAAAGACCCCACTGATGAAGGGTAAGTAAGATGTGATGGCGCCAGGCCGTGTCATAGGCCATTCGAAGGTCAAAAAACACTGCAACCAAATGTCGGCGCTCCGAAAAAGCCTGCCGAACTGTGGACTCCAAGTGAAGAAAATGATCGATTGGAGATTGTCCCTCTCGGAAGTTACACTGGTAAGGAGACAATAGATCCCAAGATTCGAGGACCCAATTGAGCCAACGGGCTACCATCCATTCAAATAACTTACAAACAACATTGGTGAAACTAATTGGCCGATAGCTGTCAACAGATAGCGGGTTCTTACCAGGCTTAAGGACAGGAACCATGATGCTATCCCTCCACTGAGAAGGGAAGTCACCCTGGAGCCAGATACGGTTAAACACCCAAAGAAGATGTTGCTGTTGTGGAGTACTGAGATGGTGAAGCACTTGATTATGAATGAAATCTGGACCAGAGGACGTATCATAAGAAGAAGATAGAGCAGAAAGAAATTCCCATTCAGTAAAAGGTTTGTTTTAAGTTTCTGACTCACAAGGGGAGAAACATAAGGTGGAAGCATCAGGCTGCTGCTTTTGGTGAAGGAAAGCCGCTGGATAGGAGGCTTATGCTGATGCCACTGCAAAATGGGTCGCAAGGTAGTCTGCACAAGCTAATGGGTCCGTACAAAGGCCATCTGGGAGGTGAAGGCCTGGGAGGGTGGACTGCCGATGGCATCTTTGGAGAGAGCGAAGTGTAGCCCATACCCGTGACAGAGGGACAGAAGAACCATGGGAAGAAACGAATCGTTCCCAACATATCCGCTTGCTCAGTTTGATTAAATACCGGGCTTTAGCGCGGAGGCGTTTAAAAGTAGCAAGGCTGGCTATGGATGGGTGCCTCTTAAGGTGTTTCAAAGCTCAACGTCGATCACGGATGTCAATGGCAATGGCTGTACTCCACCATGGGACTTGCCGGCGACGAAATGGCCCAGATGAGCGGTGGACAGGAAGGCTAGCAACATGAACGATAGCGTCAGACGCGTCACGTAGGATGTCATCAATACAACCGGACAAAGAGGGAGAAAACACGATCTGTGCTGTGTATAGAGGCCAATCGGCACGTTGGAAATACCAACGAGGTAATGTGTCCATCGGAGAGCGGGAAGGGAGCGAGATAATGAATGGGAAATGTTCACTATCACAAAGGTGGCGACCAGTGTAATGAAGGTAGGAGAGAGGGAAAAGAAAGAGAAAGATCAATGGCAGAAAGCGTACCATGACCGGCACTGAAATGAGTAGGAGAGCCATCATTAAGAAAGCCCAAGTCGTGGTCTGCTATAAACTGCCTTTCCATCTAGACGAGGTCTTCTTATAGACCACTGCCCCACAATAGATGATGAGCATTAAAATCCCCAAAAAGGAGGAAAGGAGGAGGAAGTTGCTGAGGAAGGGCAGTTAAGGTAGCACGTGTAAGACTCCTCTCAAGAGGGAGATAAAGACTGCAAACTGTGAGCGCAGAGTAAGTGGACCCTAACAGCAACCGCTTCCAATGTAGTTTGAAGAGGAATCCACGTGCTAGTAATGTGTGTACGGACCAACGTACAAATGCCACCAGAAGCACGCAGGGGTTCGACCCGATTTCGACAGAAAACACGGAACGCAAGGAGGGTCGGTGAGTGAGCACCAGTAAAATGAGATTCCAGGAGAACCACGCAAGCTGCATAGTAGGACAAAAGAAGGGATTTCAATTCTGGAAGTCGACGATTGGATTTAGCGTGTTCAGCCTCCCTTTAAACCATCGTTCTGTGGTTCTCCAACGGAATTTTAATGGATCCTGTCATACCGCAGGGTCCCCACCCGTCACCGACAACGAGGGGGCGACACCCATGAACTACAGGTCAGAATCCGGTTGTGAAGTCGGAGAAGGGACCTCCGGTGACACCAGAGGCTCTTTGTCCCGGGACTTATATTTCTTCTTCTTTTCAGGCTGCGCTCGAGGAGGGCTGTGTGGCAAAAAGGAGCCAGCTGCAGCAAGATCAGGAACAGAAAGAGACCGGGCGACTTGGGCGCCAAAAGATCGCGGCTCTCTCGGTCGTTGCAGGGCAGCAAACCTTTGGCCAGGAAGGTGCCTGGAAGAGGCATCCTGGGGAGGCGCCCTTGACCGGCAGACGCCGAAGGAGTGGAACACTTCTCTGGCTGGGGAGGGAGGGCAGACCCCAGGGGAGAAGGTGTGGGAGCCGCAGGGGAGGGGGGGGGGGGAAGAGGGATCCAGGATGAGGGTAAGGAAGGGTGAGGAAGGGGTGAAAATGTAACCAAGCCGTAACTAGATGTCACAGACACAGGGTGAAATCATGTATATTTCTTAGGTGCCCTCTGTGTAGGTTAAACGATCGAGTGACTTATACTCCTTTCTTCTTATATACTGGGCAATCTGGTGAATGTGGAGAATGACTGCTGTGACAATTTACACACACAGGAGGGGGAACACAGGCACTCCTCTCATGGAGTGGACGTCCACAGTCGCAATAGAGAGGTGCCTGTGAGCAGCGGGAAGACGTGTCCAAAACGCAAGCACTTAAAACACCTCATAGGAGGTGGGATGTACGGCTTCCCATCACATCGATACACCATAATCTTAACTTTCTCAGGGAGGGTATCTCTTTCAGAGGCCAGAATAAAGGCACCAGTATCAATACGATTGTCTTTAGGACCCTTCTGAACACGCTGAACCAAGTAAACACCCCGCCATCCGAGATTGTCCTGAAGTTCCTCATCAGTTTGAAGTGTGAGGTCCCTGTTAAAAGCACACCTTGTACCATATTTAGAGACTGTTGCTGATAAAAACTGCTTTAGCTGCCCAATCTGCAGCCCTACGTGCCTGTATCCATCTTGGCACAATTGCTGTGTCCATTACCCCCCACCAAACCCGACCGCATCTTGCTCAGGGAGTCCACTTCGCCAAACTTGTCTTCAGTGTGTTCCACAAAGAATAAAGGTTTGGTATTGGTGAAAGTATCTCCATCAGTCCTAGTGCAAACTAGATAATGGGGGAAAGGTTTTGCCCCTAGCTGACGGGCCTGACCCTCTTCCCAGGGGTAGCCACAGAAGGGAAGGCCGAAGGGACAAGAGAAGCAGCACTTGAGGAATCAGTTCCACACGGAGACATGGCCGCAGAAGAACGGCCAGAGTTCAGGACCCGTATGCGTTTCATTTGCATAGCGTCCGCCCTGATACCATCCCCTCCGATCAGGGGCTCTCCTCACGGACGCCACCTAGCCACAGCAAGGGCCATCTGGCACCGCGTCCATTGCCAGGAGTTCCGATGCTCCAGGATGACGAGCAACCACTCCAAGGCATGCATGAGGATGTCACAGGGATCACACTTCTGATACCTGAGCTGTGTGTTCAGGGAGCTCAACAAAAAGGGTACATAGCGACCCCACCACATGGGCTGGCTACTGTGCTCGCTATGCACCCTAGTGTCAGACAACGACATGAAAGAGAAGTAGAACGTACTAGGAGGGCGCACGTCGGAGACACTAGGTAAGGTGCTTTTCCCCAAATGGTTCACACTATGGAGGAGAAATTTTGTAACGGAGGTCAAACCCCAGAGGGGGGACCAAGGAATGCCAAAAGAAGGAAATGATTATGGAACAAAGCCGAATTGTACAACCAACAGAACCAGGATGATAGCAGGGGCCAACATAATCAAGGACACCAACAGAGGGAGAGGAGAGGGCGAGGGGAAAGGAGCAAGGAGGGGAAAGGAGGGGAAGGGAAAGGAAATGCAGCCCTGGAGAGAAAGAAGGCTGCAATGGCTCGGGGCCCCATGCTCGCCACGCACGTATTCACAAAAGACTTATTGACCCCCTGGGAGGGTGGAGGCTGGTGGGGCAAGACAATGATATCTGCAATATACGGGCAGTGATAGCACATTTAAAGTAATTGTCTGATGAATGGCGCTGCCTTGATTCTGCTGATATGGCAGTGCTTAACTGGAGTGATGTCCTTACTTGCTTGGTAAGACTTCTTACAATAGTGGATTTAGGCAGAGGAGAATGGACTTCCCTACAGAAGTAATATGTTACTTGTTGGTGGCTAACGATTAATTCTTTACATCAGCTTACACATCCCTATATATTTCTATACTTCCATCGTGATTGAAGACGTCTTGCATTTTGGTGGCTCAAAACTTGGGTAGGAGAAGGAGCAGCACTTCCATGGGTCAATTTACTTCCGCTGATCGTGGCAGTATTAAGATACTGACTGTGACTTAACCTAAGACGTTTGTCATCTCACAAGAACGTTCCCAAGTCTTACGGAACACTCCTCATCTGTCATATGCAGCACATGGCATTGTGTGTGACAAGTGTTGTAATCAAACCTATTATTATTTCATTAACACATGGACAGAAAACACGACAGTACGTTAAACATAGGTTCTCACTAGTTATATTCAATGGAAGGTTACTGAAGCACTGCTGCCAACCTTTGATGGGTTTGACGTACCTGTATAGAGATGTGGATTTACGTAAAGATCGTAGCAGAATGTGATTAACTGATGGAGATAGCCATGTGATTAGTAATTCGGAATGAATTTGAAATTGAGGATACCTCCGTTATGCTGTCATAGTTATCTTGTGAGTGTCCTTGCTATGGCTATCAATTTTACGATGCTGGCTTCCAGAAACTAATTATGGTTGATTTGAGACTGTGTAAAATGTGTGTGACGTGTGCTTGGATGGGCATTTGATGTCCAGTAAATGTTGGCGTCTGAAATGTGACGTCAGTTGCTACCAACCGGAGGTTAACGGCTGTTAGTAGCACAGTGGACTGTGGCAGCTTGGGTTGGCCAAGGTTTCGTCAGGGGAAGCTACGTTGCATTCTGTTAAACCTAGTTTTTTCCTGTCTTTCAAATCTTTATTATTGCATTTGCTGCATCATACATTTCAATATTCCCTTAGGTCCAAGGTGTGTAAATAGTGTTGAGATTTTAATTCATTCCCCATTGTTAAGTGGCCTGCATGTCTGTTTCACTCACTGACTGTTTGCACGATTATTTTCTGATTTTAAAAAAAGTTGTCTCAGTGTTCCAAGAATTTGCAATATTTGAAGGATCTATGTTAATTAAATGTATGGTTCTTGCGAATCCTTTCAACTTCATGCTCTTCATTAGTCTACTTTGACGTAAAAAATTTGGAAAGTAATGGTTATTAAAACTAAACGTTTTTGAGTGTTACTCTGCGTTTTAAGACCCAGTGCAGGCTCCATATACCACTTGGTATGCTGAATTCCTTTGTTTGGGCTGGCTAAGGAGTAGTTGACAGCTATTACACAATTTATATGAAGTCACGAGAAGCCAGATTAACACAAAGACAGTCAACAGCCAGCAGGTGAGTTGGTAGCACCACGTTCCTGGGCATTTGCGCCAGCTTCCAACTACGCTGGGAACATGGCGTTCATTCAACTGAGCAAAAGTGAGATCAGCAGCCTTTACATCAAAACGTCTCTCATATTGGAGACGAAACGGTCACAAAAACAGCTTACGTTGTTTCTGTGCACTCTATGAAAAGAAACCTAATTATCTTCTGGGCCACCTATTCTCTTCCTCATACTATCTTCACTGCTTAGTGAAGTGAGTAAACTCGTGTGTAAACTAAGTTCAAGAATCTGTTTCGCGTATTCTCAGTTGGCTAAACTGATTTGCTTCTCGATACATTTAGTTCTCTAATGTGTTGCTATCAAGGACTCCATTGTCTGAACAACTCAGCATTTCACATGTGTAACTCCAAATAAATGAATGCTGTAGTCCACTTCTGAAGTAATATTCCATGAGCTTTTCAGCTCAGTGGGAGGGAGATTAAAAAGTTACAGAGCAGCATACTTACCACCTCCTCACAGCAGGTTGCATAACTGGCATTCATTGTCTCTCACTCCTTATGCTACCCCTCTTGCGCATCATGTGAACAGACTCCTTATCTAAGGTAAGAAGCTTTCTAGTTTCACAATTGACAGCTGTTTCAGGGGTCTATTTAGCTTCACATCCGTAGGTGTTCCCTGAACGTGTCCCACATGTGACCACCGCGTGGTGCTAGTAGAGCAACAACTGTCTGCCAGACAATGGCTGTACGTCTTCTTAATGTATTCCAAGACCTTACTGGACAGAGAGGGAACGAATCAGTACATAAAAAGCTCCTTTTGTAGGGCCACATCTCTAGGAGAATGGGAGTAGGTGTTTATGTCAAATGAACGTCGAGAACGTTAGCAGAAATTCTACAGAACATGCTGTTCAAAAGCAATGATATGTCCCACAGGGAAGTCGTTCAGATAATGGAAATCAACTACGCTATACAAGAGAAAATGGTGTGACACGATACTGTTGGTGCGACATACACGATGCTTACCGAGTAGGCAGGCAACACGTCTGTACTAAAATAGAAATGGTTACCTGCTAACCAACTCACGACACTATTACGTTACCACCTAAACTGACGAACTAATCTCTTTCCTTGGTCGACATGTTATTCAAACATTCGTTAAGTAGGCGGTAGAAAAACGACATACATTTTGTTTGCAATGCTGAAGACGGTTGCATTCAGTTAAGTAGCTTGGAATTGGAGAACGGCACAAACTCACGTTTGGCACTGCTGATGGGAACCATAGCTTTGTCACAACTCAAAATTTTGTCAGATTTCCCTCATTTTCAATACTGTCTCGCTCCAGCAGGAATCGGAGGAACAATCCCATTGATGATGTTAATTCCTATGTTGCAAAGGGTACCTACAAACAGGAATTGAATACAGGCATTCATCGTTTTACACGAAGTCATACCATTCAGTTATTTCTGCCGATAACGGCAACAGCTTTTTGAGGGCGGTTACTGTAACAGCGAAGATGCATGTACCCTGAGAATATTCAAAGAATATATTCGAAGCTGAGACAAGAAATATTAGAAACTCTACAAGTTACAACTACTCAGGACCTTAGCCTTTAATCTGCCAAGAATTTTATTTTCAGTACACAGTTTTATTGTTCAAACGCTCTACCGAGTGTTCCAGGCACGCAGCAGCAACGCTCTCTAACTTTATCGCCCCTTTCTATAGACTTCTGGAACGCGAACTGGTAATAGGGATTGGTCAAACAAATGGACAGCCAGCCAGCTTTTGCCCCCAGACGAAACAGTGCATGCTAAGTTTTGGACATCTCATACTGATGCAAACTTTCAGAAGATGATGCCTACATCTTTGGCTTTTATTAATTTGTTTGAAGCCTAGGGTATCATCGGGAGACTGGGCCTAATGTATGAAGTGGTAATGAAATCCCAATTCAAAAGGTTAAAGAATCTTGAAAGCATGTTTTGTGACATGATACCAGGTCACTGTAGTAAATACAAGCAGTAGCTAGGAATTCCTCCTCAATGGCTCACATAAGGTGCAATATTAGTCCCAATGGTACTTACACTTCACATCGTGGATGTGCCAGAAATAATATCTAATAAATTTGGTTACGTTGCTGATTGGATAATAAGAACGAGCAAAATTTGTTAAAATACGGAATACGTCCTCACATATAATTTGTCTGCACTGACAGTACTTCTGAAAACGGAGGCTTACAGCTAACATTAGTGAAACGCCACCTCTGACGACGCAGGGAGCACAACATATACGCAATTTGTTGACGCCGTCCACGCCAAGGAGCAGGTGCCTGTCCTAGGAACACCGGGGCTCTGAACAAATGGCTTCTGTCATTCCAGGTGGTTTGCTGTTTTTTGTTGTAAGGCGCAAAGATTTTGTTCTTTCGTGCCAACGTCAGAACTGTAGAACACGAAGATGAAAAAGGGGTTAAAACGACTAAACGGTAAACTCAATTGATGGAGGAAAAGACAGCTTAAAAACAAAGACTGATAAAGGTCTATAAAATACACCATAGAGACAATGGAGGTGCTACACTGAAGATTAAATGTCCTTCGCCATATCGCTACAACAGATCGAGAGTAAAACACGGTCGATAGCCCGCGGCACGCCTGATAACGTAGACGGCAAACGTAAATGAGAACATAAGTGGTTAAGAAAAGTGCATTGTGAACCGTCAGAGACTCAGGATAATGAGTACAAAGTGGCAAGTGATCACCTCTAAACTAAGGACGATGGCTAAGAAGAGAGTGCCCAATAAGCAACCCAGCTAAGATGATCTGACGTCAAGAGGGCAGAGGAGGAGGCTGTCCAAGCCACTGGGAGAGCCTTAAAAACCCAGGGATTATTCCTAGAATGGAGGACAACTGGTGATGCCAAAGTGACACCACCTGCTGGCAGACAGGAACAGAGATCATCTGGGAGAATATAAGAACCAGCAGACTGAGGTACGAGGACTGCAGTCTAGGCAGCAGCGTCAGCAGCCTCATTTCCTGGCAGACTGACATGAGCAGGAAACCACATGAACATCACAGTGGATCCCTCAGGAGTGAGAAACTGAGTTTTCCTGGACCCGTTGCACCAAGGGATGGGCAGTGTACAGTGGTCAGACTCTGTGCCCTTTAGTCTTCGTGCACAGGACAATGGAAAAGCCTGTGTCACCAGATCTATTCTGGCCTCAGAGGGCGAAGAGCTCTGCTGGAAATACTGAGTAGTGTTGCAAAGGCAGATACGGAAAAACGTTGGTGCAGATGACAACGGCACACCTGATACCACAGTCAGAGCCATCAGCATACAGAAAGGTACTATTAAAAAGTCGCGTGTGTAGGTAGTGGAAGTCAAGGCAATAGAACGAGGCTGCAGTAGTGTCCTTGGGGAGCAAATGAAGGCTAAGGTGAACACAGGCTGCCACAGAAAGCCAAGGTGGAGAAGGGTTCACTCCCACTAGGATAGTTGCAGGTAGTGTAAAGTTCGGCTGCTGGAGCAAGAACTGAAAATGGGCTCCAGGAGGTAACTGAAGAGGAGTGGGCCCGATACTGGCTATCAAAGTAGTCATCGAAGGAGGCATAGGATGGGTGGCCTGGCATGGCGGAAAAACTCCATGTTTATCTCTTGAGGATAACTTTAGTATGACTGGTAATTCAACAGCTTCGGCATACGCGCTGAACTTGGCTAGCATAAAAGGCGCCAGTGGCCAAACAGATGCGACGATGGTGGGTAGTGTTGAGATGGCATACGAAGGACAGACGCGCAGATGCGTAAACAAAGCACCAATATTCTAGTTTTTATTGGACAAGGGACCAGTACAAACCGATAAGGGGGGTTCAATCTGCCCCCAGGAAGTATCATTGAGGACATGTCCTACATTGAGGAACTACGTACAGTGGGCTCCCAGGTGGGACACGAGTGAGAACGAACAGTTTCCTATTGAGCATGAGCCACAGGAATTTCGTAGTTTCAACTAACAGAAGAGCAGCAGGCCAAAGTTGAGAATATGGGGGGAGAAATCAACTGCACTGACAGGAACCAACACAAACGGTTTTGTCAGTGGAAAAAACAATACCATTCTCGATGCTCCATGAGTGAAGAAGTTAGAGACGTCGCTCAATGTGAGAGGTTCCTGGAGGACTGCAATGGATGGCAGAATCGTCAACAAAAAGGGAGCCAGAGGTGCTCAGCAGGAGGCAGGCCATTATAGCGTTAATGGCGATAGCAAAGAGGACAACGCTGAGGATGGAAATTGAGGTACACCGTTTTCCTGGATAAAGTTGTCTGACGAGGCACAACCCACATACACCTTGAAAACTCCATCTTCTAAAAATTGCTGAGGTGAACAGGGAAGCTATGTGTAGAATACAGACATACCAGTCCTCCAGCAGGTGTCTTCCACAGAATCGAAAAATATTGCTTGCCAGGGATTTCCACAGAAAGCCCTTCATGGCATAGGTGGACAAAGTGAAGAAATGGTCAACTGGAGAATGGCGCACTCTAAATCCACATTGGGCACTGGGTAGTAAATTGCAGGACTAACCACCACGCCAGGTGGGATGAATCATATGTTCAATAACCTTGCAAACAGCTGCTGAGAGAAATGGGGCAGTAGCTGGAAGAGTGTTTCTCCTTACCCTGCTTATGCTTGGGTGTGACGGTGGCTTCAGTCCAGCATCTCGGAAACCTTCCCTCCACCTAGAGGGGATTGTCCGTATGGAGGATAAAATACTTGCCTGCAAGAGAAGGTGCTGCAACATCTGAATGTTAACATCTTCCAGCCCTGGGGAACAGAATCGGGATTAAGTGAGATTATAGTATAACTCTCTCATAGTAAATCCGGCATTGTAGCCTCAAGATTCTGAAAAAGCAAGGTTATTGTCCAAGCCGCCTCCACTTTTTTCCGATGGAGGAAGGCCGGGTAATAATGCGTAGAGCTCGAAATCTCCACAAAACAAAGCTCCAGGAAGTTTAAGATAGCGATAGAGTCCACTATGACATCTGGTACTGTCATCCAGAGATCTGAGAAAGGCCCTTTCTCCCAGATATCCCTACGAGTTTGGCGCAAATGACAGAAGAGCGAGAGGAACTTAGCAAAAACGTAGATGGATTTCATTTACTAATTTTGTCTCTAAGAATGCAGTGGCACTGTGCACGCAACTGTTTACAACAGATGTAGTTTGTCATCGTAGGAGGACAGTTATAAACGCGGAGAGCACGGTTCCGCGCACGAAGTGCCTCGCAGTACGCCTCAGTCCACCAAGGGACCAGGACACAGAGCAGTAGAGAGGAAGTTCGAGGAATGAAATTTTCGGCTGCACTAAGGGTAACCTGCTCATCGCTAGTGCGGAAGTTTGTTCATCGAAGGTCGCCAGCGAGGAGTGAAGCCTCCATTCAGCCTTAGAAAGCTACCAATCAATTTTGCACATATGTAGGGGTATGTGTCAGCAAACAGTATCTTATCTCCCATTTCATCTTCATCTACATCCTCTTAAATTTCCAAAATATTGTACTCATGTACATCGCCCTTGTATAGACCCTCTATATACTCCTTCCACGTTTCTGTTTTCCCTGTTTGCTTAGAACTGTGTTTCCATCTGAGCTCTTGATATTCATACAAGTCGTTTTCTTTTCTCCAATGGTCTCTTTAATTTTCCTATACGCAGTATCTATCTTACCCCTAGTGCGGTAAGCCTCTATACCCTTACACTTCTCCTCTAGCCATGCCTGCTTAGCCATTTTGCACTTCCTGTCGATCTCATTTTTGAGACGTTTGTATTCCTTTTTGCCTGCTTCATTTACAGCATTTTTATATTTTCTCCTTTCATCAATTAAATTCCATATTTCTTTTGTTACCCAAGGATTTCTACTAGCCCTCGTCTTATTACCTACTTGATCCTCTGCTGCCTTCACTACTTCATCCCTCAGAGCTACCCATTCGTCTTCAACCGTATTTCTTTCCCCCATTCCTTTCAGTTGTTCCCATATGCTGTCCCTGAAACTCTGTACAAGCTCTGGTTTAGTCAATTTGTCCAGGTCCCATCTCCTTAAATTGCCACCTTTTTGCAATTTCTTCAGTTTTAATCTACAGTTCATAACCAATAGATTGTGGTCAGACTCCTCATCTGCTTCTGCAAATGTCTTACAATTTAAAACCTGGTTCCTGAATCTCTGTCGTACCATTATATAATCTATCTGAAACCTGCCAGTGTCTCCAGGCTTCTTCCATGTTTACAGCCTTCTTTTATGATTCTTGAACCAAGTGTTAGCTGTGATTAAGTTGTGCTCTGTGCAAAATTTCACCAGACGTCTTCCTCTTTCATTTCTTAGCCCCAATCCATATTCACCTGCTATGGTTCCTTCTCTCCCTTTTCCTACTTTCGACTTCCAGTCACCCATGACTATTACATTTTCGTCTCCCTTCACTACCTGAATAATTTCTTTTATCTGATCATGGAGTTCTTGAATTTCTTCGCCATCTGCTGAGGTAGTTGGCATATAAACTTGTACTACTGTAGTAGGCATGGGCTTCGTGTCTATCTTGGCCACTATAATACGTTCACTATGCTGTTTGTAGCAGCTTACCCGCACTCATATTTTTTTATTCATTATTAAACCTACTCCTGCATTACCCCTATTTGATTTCGTATTTATAACCCTGTATTCACCTGACCAGAAGTCTTGTTCCTCCTGCCACCGAACTTCACTAATTCCCACTATATCTAACTTTAACATATCCATTTCCCTTTTTAAATTTTCTAACCTACCCGCTCAATTAAGGGATCTGACATTCCACACTCCGATCCATAGAATGCCAGTTTTCTTTCTCCTGATAACGACGTCCTTTTGAGTAGTCCCCGCCCGGAGATCCGAATGGAGGACTATTTTACCTCCGGAATATTTTCCCAAGAGGACGCCATCATCATTTAACCATACAGTAAAGCTGCATGCCCTCGGGAAAAATTGCGGCTGCAATTTCCCCTTGCTTTCAGCCGTTCGCAGTACCAGCACAGCAACGCCGTTTTGGTTAATGTTACAAGGCCAGATCAGTCAATCATCCTGACTGTTGCCCCTGCAACTACTCTTCAGGAACCACACGTTTGTCTGGCCTCTCAACAGATATCCCTCCGTTGTAGTTGCACCTGTTGTGGTTGGCAGGAGAGCCAACCGTGATAGTAAAGGAGGCCGAAATGCTCGCGTTTTAGCCCACGCAGGCTCGCGTGAGGTTTGGAACATGACAAGGGAATTAGAATTGAGAAAAACGGACGTAGCTGGTGGAATACTTAACTTTAATCCATTAATGGAGAACGTCGCTCTTTAAAGTACATGATTCACAATATCAATAATACGGATAATGGCGCCTTGCTGGGTCGTGACAAATAACGTAGCTGAAGGATATGCTAACTATCGTCTCGGCAAATGAGAGCGTAGAAGTCAGTGAACCATCGCTAGCAAAGTCGGCTGTACATCTGGAGCGAGTGCTAGGAAGTCTCTCTAGACCTGCCGTGTGGCGGCGCTCGGTCTGCAATCATTGATAGTGGCGACACGCGGGTCCGACGTATACTACCGGACCGCGGCCGATTTAAAGGCTACCACCTAGCAAGTGTGGTGTCTGGCGGTGACACCACAGCACCTACGGTACGGATATCTGTACCGTTGAGGCACGCAAGCCTCCCCACCAACGGCAAGGTCCGTGGTTCATGGGGGGAGGGCCCTGAAGGGTATTGTGTACATTAAAGTCACGAAGTAGCAAAAAGAGGTGAGGGTGTTGGCCACTGCTAACATCAAATGCTGGAGTGATGTCAATAATAGAAAGGGAACAAGTGATGAAAGGAAATTCAGACTGTAACAGCTTGCAGCCAAGTGTTCAGTGAGAGTGATTGAATATGAACGTCAACCAATAGGAGCAGCATGAATCCTTCACGAGATGGAATGTAATCATTGGGAGGGAGGGGGGAGATTAAAGTGGACTGGAAAGAAACGGAAGACGTCGAAACCATCACAAGGGCAATTTTGTTTCCTCGGGGCAGGGATTCCAAGAGCAGTTTAAATCTTCATTGTTGGATGTAGTGACAAACATTCCACTGGAGGGAAGTCATGACGGATATGGGAGGAGGAATAATGGTGGGTTGTCACCTCATGGGCTGCTGAGTGTCAGCCTTCAAAGAATCAATGCTATAGGGCGTAGTGGCTGGAGGATCCTGTTCCATGCAACCTACGAAAGTGTCGGCATCCTCACTGAGTAAGTGTGCAGGTTCCATGGCACGAAAAAGGTTGGCACTGGCAGAACGGAGCTTGGGCAGGTGAGGGTGTCATGTGACGACGCTGCTTATGAGGACCAGCGAGTCAGCGAAAGGAAAGACAGTTTTCCTTGGATATCTGAGCCTTTGCTGTCGGCAGATGAAGTTTCAGATGTCTGTTGGCTTGAAGGATGTTTAAAATCTTCACAGGGCACTTTAGTCCCTGATTTCTAGCCTGCTGGTTGTGTAGCAGGTGATTTCGCCGCCAGAGGTGAAGATGTTGCGAGTTGCAGCTTCGGAGAAGGAGAAGCGGATACTACCGTGACACTAGGCTATTTTACAACTGCGATGCTGCATTTGAGAACGCATGTCCGTGTGGCGATTTCCTTTGAGGAGCGAGGAGTATCGAGATTTATACTTTTAGTAGCAGATGGTGGAAAACACAGCTTTCACTATCCAACAGCTTGTTAACGATAGGTTAAGGCTCTTTTTCCTTCACTCTGATCGCCTTGACAGCTTACTCACGGAGATACAGAGGAAATTAACGAGATGAGGCAGCATAGTTGATATTGTAATTTATGCAGCAGGGAGAAGGTGGTGGGCAATTGCACTCATGAGCATCCCTACCACAAGTACTACATTCGGCTGTGCTTCGTCAAGATATTTGAGTATGGTTGTAATGTAGACACCAGCAACAGCTGACTGGGCTTGTCATGTGGCACGTGATGAACTACTTAGCTTGCCGTGATGTGACAGAAGCACTACTACATCGGACATGGAACAGTGTGTGTAGGCACTATGGTTTTGTCAACCTGTTTCATTACCTGATGGTCTTCATCCATCCAGATAACACTCGCTGCAGAAAAACCAGAAATATCAGTGGAAGTTCGAAAAATACGTCCCACTGGTGAGAGTATTAAAATCCTAAAGGTAAACTTCAACTAAGTGCCAGAGTTTGAGGTGCTCATCAAAAGCAGTGATGCTCACATTATGGTAGGTACAGAAAGCTGGTTCAAATCCGAAATGGTAGATTTTTAGGGAAAATTTAGGTGTACATCGAAAGTATAGCCAAATGACAAATACAGGTCGTGTATTTGTCGCAGTACAGTAACTCAAATCCACAGAGAGAAATTGAAGCTGCATGTGGGTGACTGCACAAGACTGAGTACCACGGGTGGGTATAAAAGGATCCTATCGCCCAACAGACTCCTCTACTGATGTAACCGAACACTTGAACAAAACTAATTTTCCCAGTTAATTGTTGGATGATTAAAGTCTCCACCACTGATTGCAATATGATTGGGGAACTTGTTGAGAAGTGAACTGAGGTTTCGTCTAGTGGTGGGTATGGTAGGGCGTCCTGTGAAAGTTCACTAACAATTACTGTTAACTGACAGTTAAGAACCCTAGTTATGATGGAAATATATTGGATTTAATGCAACGAACATACCTGAATTCTGAGGATACTCACATCGAAACTGGGATCAGTGACCATGGTGGGGTTCTGGCAACAGTGATTATTGAAGTACAGAGGTCAACTAGAGCAGAAAGATAAGTATGTTCTGTAAACTAGATGAAAATGGATGTTGTCATATGTGAATGAGGAACTGGCAACACAAGGCAGGAGCATGTAGAAGAAATATGGCTCAAATTTGAAAGGGTAATTGACCACATGCTGGATAGATGTGTGTCCCACAGAACAGTTCATAATGGGAGATAACCTCCATGGTATAGAAACGCTGTAACGGAACTTTTAAAGGAACATTAGTGCAAAATAGGTCTGAAAGCGTAGGGCTATAGATAGGTGCTGAATGAAATGTTTGAAGAGATCACGCTCTGTTGATAGGCAGTGACTACCGTAGCAAAATATGTGGATGTAGGCTTTCCCGGCGTGTACTGCTGATGAAATCTTCTCGGGCTTCCATCCGGGTATCTGCATCGAAAACCCGCGACGTTTCGATGAGGACATTTAACGTATATAGAGATGGGCAGCACGAATGGTCACAGGGTTAATTCGTGGGAGAGAGAATGAAAGAACTAATTCTCGAATACAGAAGCTATCCCGAGAAAGTGTTAAAGTTTCAAGAACCGGCTTTAAATGATTACTCTAGGATATACTACCATCCCAATTGCTCACATTGGGATCGTGAGTATATGATTAAAGTACTGCACGCACAGAGGCATACGAATGATCGTTCTTTCCGTGCTGTATACGTGAATACAAGAGGAAGAAGCTCTAGTAACTGGTACAATGGGACGTAACTTCTGCCATGGACCTCATGATGGATTGCGGAGTATAGATGCAGATGCAGACTTAGACGCTACCACCTTGAAACTCATCTGCATCGTCCTCTTGTTTCCTCCCTTACATGCCAATCATCTTACTTTTTCTTTTGGCAGTCAAAAACTGGCGGAACTGTTGTCGTAGCTCTATTCTTTTTTGACAAGTTCTCTTTACTTGGGCGTCCTCGCTTTGATTTCTCTTAACGGCTAATAGTCCACCCGCAATTTCCGCTTTTAATTTGCGCAGTGGAATGTGTCGTTCTTGAAGTAACCTGCAGTCCATTCGAGTCACCTGGTGATCACCGCAATTTTAATTGCGTCCTGGAAGCTGTATAAATACTAAATCATCGATGCTATGTAGTATTTCTATAGTTATGATAATTTGTCAATCAAGTACCACCAATACAGGTGTTGTAAGGTGCAATGACCCATCTTGGGACTTGCACGTATTGTCTTTGTGGAATGTTCCACCTGTGTCTCACCCTGAGTCTCAATACCAACGAAAGATGAATGCAGAGTAAGACGTTTGTTATCGTACGTATTACTACAATGGATCTCCTGTATCTTCTATTGGACATGCTATTGCTCCTCGTTCTCCAGCCTTCATGTCTTTTCGTTGGGGAGGTCAATCTTTCAGCATATTTACTCCTAATACTCAAGAGAGTACTAAAGAGTGTCACTCATAAAGAAATTGTCGGCGTGCACCTTGAAATTGTGGTTTTCTGTCAATGTGTGGTTTTTTGTAGTTTTCGGGCGCAAACTACAGTGGTCATTAGCGCCCAGACTAAATTATGAATGTACTGTGAGGCACAATGTTAAAGTAGCAACTAAAAAGGACAACACTAATAAAAGGCACATTAACAGGCAAGGAATAATAAAAAACAGCATAATCAAATGTCAGACAGGTTTGTCGAGTGGATAAACGATGAACGCGAGCAGCTGCTTTTGGGTCATCCGCTAAAATTTCTTCCAGAGTACATGGAGGGCTATGATCAAAGCGCAGTGCACTAAAATTTGGACAGGACATTAAAATGTGGCGTACAGTTAGCGATTGCCTACATTGGCAGAACGGCGCCGACGCAGCCGTCAGCAGATGGCGGCGGCTGAACCGGCAGTGTCCAATACGTAACCGGGACAAAACGACCTCCTCCCGCCGAGAAGGGCGTGAAGAGGTTGTCCAAGCCGTGGGGAGAGGTTTCAAGGTCCGAAGCTTGTTTTCAATAAGTGTAGACCAATTGGCATGTCACAGCGATAAAATGCGCTGACAAATGACCCTGCTGAAATCAGATGAAGGCACACAACAGGAACCTGTCCGAGGCTGGAGGACCGCAGCCTTGGCGGCGGCATCTGCAACTTCATTCCCAGGGATACCGACATGGCCAGGAACCCACATAAAGGTAACCGGAGAACCATCGTCAGCCAGCTGCTGAAGAGAGCGTTGGATCCGGCGCACGAAAGGGTCAACCGGATACGGATCACTGAGGCTCTGGATGGCGCTCAGGGAATCAGAGCAGATGACATAAGCAGAATGTCGGTGGCGGCGGATGTATAGAACAGCCTGGTAGAGGGCAAAGAGCTCAGTTGTGAAACCGAACAATGGCCATGGCGCCGGTATTTGAAACTGTGTGCCCCGACAATAAAAGAACACCTGACACTGTCATTGGTCTTAGAGCCATCTGTATAAATGAAGTTCGTATTAATGAACTTCGAACGAAGTTCGACAAACCGCGAGAGATATACTGAAGCTGAGGTTACCTCCTTTGGGAACGAGCTGAGGTCAAGGTGAACGCGAACCTGAGCGTAGGGTCAAGGTTGCGTTTGGCTCTCGCCCACTCTAAAGGTTGCAGGGAGTGGATAATTAAGTTGCTGAAGGAGGCAACGAAAGCGAACTCCAGGGTGTAGCAGGGCAGATACATAGAACCCGTATTGACAGTCGAGAGAGTTATCAATAAAGGAACTATAAGACGGCTGGTTGGCCACTGATAATAGCCGACAGGCATACCAACATAGCAGTACATCGCGCTGGGAGGTTAGTGGCAATTCACCGGCTTCAGCATGAAGACTCTCGACGGGACTAGTATAAAACGCTCCGATTGCAAGACGTAAACCCCGATGTTGTATGGAGTTGAGACGGCGTAAGATGGACGGCCGTAAAGAGGAGTGTACAAAGCTCCCACAATCCAGCTTGGAGCGGACGATCGACCGATATAGCGAAGTAGGACGGTTCGATTCGCTCCCCACAACGTACCGCTGAGAATATGGAGGGCATTTAGAGAACGGGTACAACTGGCAGCCAAATAAGACATGTGGAGATCAGCTAAGTTTCCTGTCAAATGTAAGACCTAAAAATTTTCCTGTCTCCACGAATGGGAGAGCAACGGAGCCCAGATTTAAGGACGATGGGAGAAACTCTTTGTAGCGCCAGAAGATAATACAGACCGTCTTCTCGGCAGAAAAACGGAAGCCATTGGCGACACTCCAGGAGTAAAGCTGGTCAAAACAACGCTGAAGACAGCGCTCCAGGAATCATGTACGCTGTGCGCTGCAGTAGATGGTAAAATCGTCCAAGAAAAGGGAGACTAATACATCAGCTGGGAGGCAATCCATTATTGGATTGATCGCTGTGGCGAAGAGAGTGACGCTCAAAAATGAGCAATGTGGCACCCCATTCTCCTAGCGAAAGGCGTCGGACAGCACAGAACCCACAAGTACCCTTATCTGTCGATCGATTAAAAATTCACGAAAAAAAAGAGGGAGGCGACCGTGAAATCCCCATGTAAGCATGGTGTGGGTAACGCCCGCCCTCCAAAAGGTGTCTTAAGCCTTCTCCAAATCAATGAACACAGCTACTGTCTGGCACTTCCGCAAGAAGTTATTCATAATGAAGGTCGACAAGGTAACCAAATGGTCGTCAGCAGAGAGGCGCCTACGAAATCCACATTGTACATCGGTAAGTAGTTTGGTTTGGCTGCTCGAATCTCGACGCCTAAAGTTAACCATTCGTTCCATCACCTTACAGACATAGATGGTAAGCGAGATGGTCGCTATCAATAGGCGGAGAGTTCTTGTCCATTTGTTCAATAGGTTCGTCAGCCATCTTGTTAAGACGGCCGGGAGGGGGAGCTTCCTCCGGCGGTGAACGGCCAGATGTTCGGCTACCAGCGGTGCGGCCAGGCGAAACGGATGACGGCCTGGGGGGGGGGGGGGCAACTGCTGGGTGGCGCAGGAGAAGAAACGCGCCGTGGCCGAGAAGGAGAACTGTGCTTCCTATGAGCCTTCTTGGAAGGTTGTTTAGTCGAAGTACTGGTCGATGGCTGGGAGTTCGAGGTACATAGGAAGTCTTCACGGGACGGTTCCTTCTTGAAGGCCCGTGCAGCTGACTTTTGGGTCTTCGACTAGGCAGAAGCTGATGAAGGTTCTTGTGTCTTAGGGGTGACGGGAGGAAGAGGAGACGTTGACCGGGCGATCTTAGCACTGGCCGAACGGACGACCGTAATGCTAAAGGTCAGATAGCATGTCTGTGTCGACACCTGCCTAGTAGGCGAAGGAGGGGAGGGGACAGTACTGTATTTCATTGTTGGGAGCAGCGTGGGCTTCCTACTAACAAATAGCTTGCGAGCAGCCGAGGTGGACACTTTCTCTTTGACCCGAATTTCCTGTAAACAGCATTAATCCTTGTAGATGGGACACTCGCGGCAGGATGCTGCATGGTCACCCTGACAGTTCACACAACAAGGTGACAGACAGACAGTCACCCCCATGGGCGTCCCTGCCACAAGTGACGCATTTATCGGCATTAGAACTAGACTGGCGGGTGTGATTAAAACGATGACACTGGTAGCAGCGAGTAGGTGTCGGGACATAAGGGCGAACAGAAATAACTTCATAGCCCACTTTGATGCGCGACGGCAGCTGAACACTGTCAAAGGCAAGAGAGCTTGGTTAGTTGGTTGGTTGTGTGGGGTTTATAGGACCAAACAGCAAGGTCATCAGCCCCTTGTTGCAAATGTGGTCCATTCCACTTGTTTGACATCTCAGGAAAGTCAGAACAATAAAAGGGAAGAAGGTGAAAACGTAAAAGGGCAGTCATGTTGTAAATGGTAAAAAACAAAATGAGGGAAGTCAGCAAGACAACGAACCCAACACTATGATGAAGCAGCATAGGCAATACCACCTATGACTTAAGACGTGCAACCGCTAGAATGTAGAAGTACCTATGAGAAAAGGAGACTAACCAATCCTTTAAAAAAGGGTAAAACAGAGTAAAAGGGGAAGAAAATATTATCTCTGTCAGGGCGGTGAGTCTGGAATCTCCAAACATGGCTTACAGTGGGAGACACCCAAGCACTCACCGCCCTGCCCCAACACCTTAAAACTGAGAATAAAAACCACTTTCCCGGAGGAAACAGAACCAGAGAGACCATGTGGGAATCGTCAGCCAACATCAGAGGTAAAGTGTGGGTGAGTCTGTACTTAGCACGCAGAGCCAAAAGAAGGGGGCATTCAAGAAAAATGTGGGCTACTGACTGGAAGGCTCCACAACCACAAAGTGGGGGTGGCCCATCCCGCTAAAGCCTGGTATGGCCAATGCGGAGACGACACAGTGTGGTCGAGTCTTTCGCGAGAGGTGGAAGGAAGAACACCATGATCCTTGTATCACCTTGATCGCACTAGGTTTATTAGACAGGGGAGAAGCGTCCCAAAAGTTGGCCCATGCCTGTGTGAAGTGGGATTTGATGTGAAGCCGTAAATCCGCTGCAGGAGGGGTTAAAGAAAACGGGGGGTAAGTGACTGCTTCTACAGCCAAATGATAAGCGAGCTCATTACTCAGGATACCCACATGGCCAGGGACACAAAGGAAGTCAATGGAACAAGCAGCACAGTGAATATCAACGAGATGGTCATGGATGACAGAGACCAAGGGACGACGCAAAAAACATCAGTCAATAGCAAGAAGGCCACTCATTGAGTCGTTACATTAACAAAACACAGTTGTGTTGGGACTGTTTAATAAAAGTAAAGGGCCTGGGAAATTGCCATCAATTACGCAGTAAAAACCCCACATGTAGGTGGCAGCAGGTGATTTTTCGTTCCAACAGGGGACGTGAAAGCATACCCCACATGATCAGCAGATTTAGAGTCATCAGTGTAAAAACGACAGCATCCCGAAACTCCCATTAAGTTAGGCGGAAAAAGGAATGGATCACCATTGGGGGGATGGAATCTTTTGGACGTTGGAGGAGATCAATCCAAATTAGAGGCTGAGGAACTAGCCAAGGGGGGGGGGGGGGGGTGGAGGGGAGAGAGCGAGGAAGACAGGACAAAGAAGAAAGCTGAAAATCACAGCAAAGAGACGCAAGGCAGAGCCCAACCAGTAAACCCGCCCGAGGGATGGAATGGGGTGGGCGACGTCCATGGTCTCGTAACAGGACAGAATAGGAAGGATGAGAGGGAGGGACAGCGAGTGCTTAAGACACCAGAAGCTGGGACCGCCGAACAGAAAAGGGGGGAGGGGAATCCCAGATTCAACCAGGAGACTATCAACAGAGGTAGTAGGGAAGGCACCGGTGGCCAAATGGATACCACAATAGTGGACTGGATCCAGCACGTGCAGTGTGGAAGGAGCAACTGAACCATAAACTTGACAACAATAGTCCAAGCGAGACAGAACTAGAGCATGATAAAAATGGAGGATGGGGGAACGGTCTGCACCCGAAGAGGAGTGGGTAAGGAAGTGAAGGACATTGAGTTTACAGAAACATCCTACCCTCAGATGTCTGATATGGGGCAGCCAAATGAGCTTTTTGTGGAAAAGATAACCAAGGAAACGAAACTGTGGGACCATTGGCAATCGTTGTGCATAAAGATAGGGCTCTGGATCGGGGTGGATCATAGTACGGCGGCAGAAGTGGACCATCTGCGATTGTAGAGGAGTAAATTGAAACCCATGGGAGAGGGTCCATGCAGAGGCACTCCGTGTAGCTCCCTGGAGCTGCCGTTCTGCAGATGCTATCGAGGAGGAACTAACCCAAATGCAGAAACCATCCATATACAGGGCAGGGGCAACCAAAGGACTGACTGAGGCCACACGTCCATCGATAGCAATGAGGAAAAGAAGGACACTCAAGACAGAACCCTGTGGGATACCTGTCTCCTGGGTCCGTGGAGAACTAAAAACAGTACCAACTCAAACTCTGAATGACCGATGGAACAGTAACTGGCGGATGAAAATCAGTAGTGGGCCCCAAGACCCTTCTGATGAAGGGTAAGCAAAATGTGATGGCACCAGGCCATGTAATAGGCCTTTAGAAGGTCAA
This sequence comes from Schistocerca gregaria, assembly GCF_023897955.1. Taxonomy (NCBI): domain Eukaryota; kingdom Metazoa; phylum Arthropoda; class Insecta; order Orthoptera; family Acrididae; genus Schistocerca; species Schistocerca gregaria. Next base: position 68,275 of record NW_026062002.1, on the reverse strand, counting down.
GAAACACTGCAACTAAATGGTGGCGCTGGGAAAAAGCCTGCCGAACTGCAGATTCCAAGTGAAGTAAATGATTGGATGATTGGAGACCGTCCCTCTTGGAAGCCACACTGGTAAGGGGACAATAGATCTCGAGACTGGAGGACCGAATTGAGCCGACGGGCTACCATCCATTAAAGTAACTTACAAACAACATTGGTCAGACTAATTGGCCAATAGCTGTCTACAAATAGGGGGTTCTTAACAGGCTTAAGGACAGGAACCACGATGCTATCCCTCCGCAGAGAAGGGAAGTCGCCCTGGAGCGGATACAGTTAAACAGCTGGAGAAGATGTTGCCATTGTGGAGCACTGAGATGTTGAAGCAGTTGGTTATGAATGGAATCTGGGCCAGGGGCCGTATCATGAGAAGAAGATAGAACAGAAAGAAATTCCCATTCAGTAAAAGGTTTGTTTTAAGATTCTGACTCACAAGGGGTAAAACATAACATGAAAGCTTCAGCCACCAGTTTCTGGTGAAGGAAAGCAGCTGGATAGGAGGCTGATGCCAGTGCAAAATGGGTCGCAAGGTAGTCTGCACAAGCTAATGGGTCCGTACAAAGGCCATCTGGGAGGTGAAGGCCTGTGAGGGTGGACTGCCAATGGCAACCTTGGAGAGAGCGAAGTGTAGCCCATACTCGTGACAGAGGGACAGTACTACCAAGGAAAGAAACGAATCGTTCCCAACATATCCACTTGCTCTGTTTGATTCAATAACGTGCTTTAGCGCAGAGGCGTTTAAAGGTAGTAAGTCTGGCTACGGATGGGTGCCCCTTAAGGTGTTGCAAAGCTCGACAGCGATCACGGATTGCAATGGCAATGGCTGTACTCCACCATGGGACTTGCCGGCGACTTAATGGCCCAGATGAACGCGGGACAGCAGGGCTAGCAGCGCGAACAATCGCGTCAGACACGTCAAGTAGGATGTCATCAATACAACCCGACAAAGAGGGAGAAAACAATACCTGTTTAGTTTATAGAGGCCAATCGGTGCGTTGGAAACACCAACAAGGTAACGTGTCATTTGGGGAGCGGGAAGGGAGAGAGATAATCAACTGGAAATGGTCACTATCACAAAGGTCGTCGTTTGGCGACCAATGTAATGAACGGAGGAGAGAGTGCAAAGAAAAGAGAAAGATCAATGGCATAAAAGGTATCATGACCGGCACTGACATGAGTAGGAGAGCCATCATCAAGAAGGCACAAGTCGTGGTCTGCAATAAACTGGTCTATGAGAAGACCTCGTCTAGATGGAAAGGCACTGCCTCACAAGGGATGATGAGCATTAAAATCCCCAAAAAGGAAGAACGGAAGACGATGTTGCTGAAGGAGGGCAGTTAAGGCAGCAGGTGTAAGAGTCCTGTCAGGAGGGAGGTAAAGATTGGAAACCGTGACCTCAGAGTCTAGGTGTACCCTAACAGCAACAGCTTCCAATATAGTTTGAAGAGGAATCCACCTGCTAGCAATGTCTGTATGGACCAACGTACAAACGCCACCAGAAGCCCGTGAGGGTCCGACCCGATTTCGACAGAAAACACTGAACCGACAGAGGGTCTGTGAGTGATCATCAGTAAAATGAGATTCCTGTAGAACCACACAAGCTGCACAGTAAGTCGAAATAAGGGATTTCAATTCTTGAAGGTGATGGTAGTATCCATTACAGTTCCATTGGATAACCACTGAACAATGATTTCAATGGAGGTTGAACAGGCTAAAGCCAGTCATACCACCCAGTCACCATCTGTCACCGACAAGGAGGGGGCGACATCCATGAACGACAGAATCCGGATGGGACCTCTGCTGATTGGTTGGTTGGGTGTGGGATTGAAGGGACCAGACTGCTAAGGTCATCGGTCCCTTGTTCCACGATAAAATCACACGAAATAAAAACTGTCAGTCGTTAAAAACGGAGAACTGAGACGAGGGACGACACAATACGAGAAAGACAGACAAAGACCAGACAAACGGAACTAAAATCACACCGAGTGTGAAGGTGGTTGGCCGACCATGAAAATAAGGAGAAGCCAACCACCAAATGACATGAAAACCCACAGTTTAAAACCACAGGCGAAAGGCCCAAGTCAATACAGGAAAGAAAAGGACAAACACTCAAATCATACGATAAAAACCCCCCGAATAAAAAACAACACGAGGACCTCTGCTGACACCAGAGGCTCTTTGTCTCGGACTTTTGTTTCTTCTTTTCTCTTTGAGATCTAGAAGGCCGTGTGGCATAAAGGAGCAAGCTGCTGCAATATCGCGAACAGAAAGACCGGGCAACCTGGGGGCCGACAGACCGCGGCTCTCGCGGTCGTCACGATGCAGCAGACCTTTGGCCTGGAAGGTGCTGGGAAGGGGCATCCTGAATAGGCGCCCTTGACCGGCAGACGCCGAAGGAGTGGGACACTTTTCCGGCTGGAGAGGGAAGCATGCCCAGAGAAGAAAGTGCTGGAGCTGCAGGGGAGGGGGGAGGCGAGGGGTCCGAGATGGGGGTGAGGAAGGGGTGAAGATGAAACCAAAGCATAACTAGATGTCATGGACACAGGCTCCTGTATCTTCTTTTCCTTCTTATATACTGGGCAATCGGGTGAACGTGGAGAATGACTACCATGACAATTTACACACACAGGAGGGGGAACACATGGAGTGGACGTCCACAGTCACCACAGAGAGGGGCCTGTGAACAGCAGGAAGACGTGTCCAAAACGCAAGCTCATAGGTGGTGGGAAGTACGGCTTCACATCACATCGATAAAACATAATCTTAACTTTTTCAGGCAGGGTATCCCCTTCAGGGTCCAAGATAAAGGCACCAGTATCAATACGACTGTCTTTAAAACCCTTCTGAACACGCCGAACAATCTGAACACCCCGCCATCCGAGATTGTCCCGAAGTTCCTCATCAGTTTCAAGGATGAGGACCGTGTGAAAAATACACATTGATCCAAGATGGGTACAGGCACAAAGGGCCATAGATTGGGCAAGTGAAGCAATTTTGATCAGCAACAAACCCGACCTCATCTTGATCAGGGAGTCCACTTCACCAAAATTGTCTTCCATGTGTTACACAAAAAATAAAGTTGGTATTGGTGAAAGTATCCCCATCAGTCCTGGTGCAAACTGGATAACGGGGGAAGTGCTTCGCCAGTAGCCAACGGGCCTGACCCTCTTCCCAGGGGGTAGTCATGGAAGGGAAGGCTGAAGGGGGCAAGAGAAGAAGCACTTTAAGAATCAGTTCTACGCTGAGAGACAGCTGCAGAAGAACAGCCAGAGTTCTGGACCCATATGCATTTCATTTGCATAGCGTCCGCCCTGATACCACCAACTCAGATCAGGGGCTCTCCTCACAGGTGCCACCTAACCACAGCAAGGGCCGTCTGGCATGGCCGACATTGCCAGGAGTTCCGATGCTCCAGCATGACGAGCAACCACTCCAAGTCATGCATGAGGAGGTCACAGCTCAGGTATCAGAAGTGTAATCCCTGTGTGTTCAGGGGGCTCAACCAAAAGGGTACATAGCGACCCCACCACATGGGCTGGCTACCGTGCTGGCTATGCAACCTAGTATCAGACAACGACGTAAAAGAGAAGGTGGAATGTACTAGGAGGGCGCAGATCGGAGACACTAGGTAAGGTGCTCTTCCCCAAATGGTTCACACTATGGAGCAAAAATTTAGGAATGGGGGTCAAACCCCAGAGGGGGACCAGGGAATGCCAATAGGAGGAGCTGATTATGCAACAAAGCCAAATTGTAAAACCAACAGAACCAGGAGGTTAGCAGGGGCCAACTTAACCAAGGACGCCAAGAGAGGGAGAGGAGAGGGCGAGGGGAAAGAAACAAGGAGGGGAAAGGAGGGGAAGGGAAAGGAAATGCAGCCCTGGAGAGAAAGAAGGCTGCAATAGCTCAGGGCCCCTTGCTCGCCACACACGTATCCACAAAAAAGTTGTGGACCCCATAGGGGGGCAAGAAAACTGTCTGGGTCATTACAAGGTCATAGTCGACCTTTTTCATGACCCTATGGACAGCTGTCACGCTCTGCTCAGCGAGGAAAGACTGAATCTCCTCGTCAATCAATCCATCAAGTGATCTAGTAGATACCACACCACGAGATGAATTCAAAGTGCAGTGAGCCCCCACCTGGACAGGGAACGTGTACAGGAGTGTGTCGTGAAGGAGTTTTTGTGCCTGAAAGGCGCTCTCAGTTTCCAACAACAAGGTACAGTTACGCATCCTGGTGCAAGACTTGTCAGATCCACCTATGACATCTACGCAATTATGAATAACGAAGGGGTTGACAGATGAAAAATCTTTTCCATCCTCAGATCTAGAAACTACGAGAAACTTTGGGGCAGGCGGCAGTACTTTTGTCACTGGTGGCCGGTCATGTTTCCGTTTTTATGGCAGAAGTCGAGAGAGGAGAAGGAGAAGAAGAAGAAGAAGAAGAAGAATTCATTGCGGATGAATCCCCTATGATTGCCACCATCTCAGATGGCGTGCTCCTTCCTTGTTGGGACCCTCCCAGAGGGTGCTCCTGCCTTAGGTGAATGTTTACACCTCAGGTCACACTTCCCGAGAAACGGACTGAGGGAACAATCGGCATAGTCAGAAGGTGTCAGCTCAGGCGATCATCCCTACCCGGGCCTGGCCTTTACCAGGGGGTACGTGTGAACCTTACGTGCCTACCCAGGGCGCGGAATTACGCATTACGCCGTCACCAGCTATGCGTGTGAATGCGTGGGTCGGCCTTCAGGCACGCACAGGGAGGAAAGAAGAATAGAAAAAAAGGGAGAGAGGGAGAGAAAGAACAGACTGTTTTAAACGCTGAGCTGGAGACAATAGGGCGGACAAAAAGGTAAGGAGGAGGCAGGGAGGGAGGAGAAGTCGAGGATGAGGAAGAGGAGGAGGAGAAGAAGTCGAGGAAGGGAAGGGCAAGTCTAGGAAGAGGAGGAGGAGGAGGAGGAGGAGGAGGAGGAGGAGGAGAAGGTGATGATGAGGAGGAGGAGGAGGAGAAGGCGAGAAATAGGAGGAGGAGGAGGAGGAGGAGGAGAATGCAAGGAAAAAAGGAAGGAATACAGTGATGGAGGGAGAAGGACAAAGGAAGGAAAAACAAAGGAAGGAAAACAAAGGAATGAAAAGGAATGGAAGGAAAAAGAAATGAAAGGAAAACAAAGAAAGGGAGGAAGAAACCAGAATAATCCAAAAACAAAAATGACATCAAATGTAAGTCGTTGAACCGTTCGTCTCCGGACACAGTCGCAAACTACCCCCTTGAGGGGGAGGGACTCCTTTTAGTCTCCTCTTACGACAGGCAGGAATACCTTGGGCCTATTCTGACCCCAAACCCGCTGGGGTTGAACGAAGCGTAGCTCCAAAATTCGGTATGGAAGAAATGCAATCCTGAGTCGTACTTTATGTGGGTCGCAGGAGTGAAATAAGTAGCTTTTTAATCTTCAGGGCATTGTAGCCTGAATAGCATGCAACACGTGACAAGAACTTGTCAGAACGTCGTATAGGTCTCAGTATTGGAAAGATGTAAACGCCAGATGGCAAATACAGTCGTGTAATTTCCCGTTTTACGTTAGCCAGAACTGCACCCTCAGATTGTCGGATTTTATTAGACCCTAATCACACCTCTGCTGGTGTTGAAAATCATCTTCCGTTATCCGAAAGTGAGTCACGTACGAGTCTTCGGTACAATATATTCTCGATGATTCGTGGTAACCTTTAACAGCAAGATTACAGTTAATGTGTTGCCGAATTTATTTGATGTTGTGCTCACCTACAGACTGAAAAATGAAGAAACACACACATCTGAAACCCCTTCATGCAACCATCACACTACCGACATAGCCCCAGTTGGTAGCAGTAATAATAATAGCTATGCAACTTTTGTCCACTTATCACAGCCCAAGATATATCCACTAAAGCAACTAACCGTGAGATGCAGCATCCCTCTCTAACAGATTCTTTGACGTTAAAAAGTAAAGTTACACTTACAATTCCCGATAATGATTTATCCTACGGGTGGTTTCCGACAAAGCTGAGATTTCAATCTATTGATACCAAAATATATCCCGATGACTTTTCATTCACAAAATGGCACAAACGCCTTTTACCGATCTGTTTCTTGCAGTCTGCTTCGTATAATGTCGGCCGATATGCCAATAAAAACATATGAATTTCAGCAATTATCCGAAATGTGCACGATCGGGCGGTAACATCGGCTACCCTGTGACCGCGCACGTAGCGACTTACTGGTTTGGAAAGATCTTCGGTCGATGTAAAATGCACAGATACCGTCATCGACGTGACCGCAGCCTTACAGGAGTGTCTTACTGCACGAAGTCTTTAGCAGGCATACAGGCCACCGAGCTTCCCATATTGCTGACCCATTTTCTGCCATTTGGTAAAATTATCTTTTTCCATACTGAAGGCACTCTTCCCTCTAGCCTCTTAGCACTTCCACGCGCTCGTTGCCATGTCTACGTGATTCCTCTTCGTTGCTGCTATCGCTGCACAGACCCTCTCCCGCGAGAAGGGAATTTTGGTATCCTGTCAGTACGAAATATGGTCAATCTGTCGACCCAGTGACTCAAACCCCCAGTGACACAAAAGCCAACAGCACAGTGTCAACAGAGCTCACATCTGTCCACTTACTCACTTACGAACTAGAGTTTCAGTTGGCAAACCAACTCTTCAGGGCACCAAACGGGCGATCCAGGTAGTTCGTATGTGGGTCTACGTGCGAGATGCGCCTATTTTCTCACAGCAGGGCCACGAAAGATTGGAAAACTTCACCGCATCGATCCCGGATCCTGTAAAGGTCTGTTCCAAATCGTGACTGCTGTACACACTATTCTGATAACCTCTTCGGCAAAGTGTGTTCGCTCTGTCGTGTAACGCATCCTGTTCTTATCGGTGACGATGTCCACAAATAACTTACTGTTATGAAGAGTTTGTAGCACTTGTTCAGCTCTCCACGAGTGCCTGAGTTCATTATCAAGCAAAGGTAGCCAAGTATTGCGACACAAAACAGATTCTCCATTTGTTCCAGAATTGTTAACAGGGAGGATGGAAGTTCATGTTCCTTGTTACAACGAATAGTCTTAGAACGATGTCCGAATTTCAGTATTTTTCCGCTGTTGCCTTCTAATATCAGCATTCCGCCTTCTGTTCTCTACGTAAGTGAATTTCATTTCGTTCGATTCCCAGAGACCGATGATACGCTGTTCTTGCTCTCTAAACTGGTTTCCTTATCTTTCGAATTTGTCACTGTCTTACACCGTTGTTGCCGTAGATACCGACACAAAGCGACCTAAGTCTGTGTTGTGAAGTTGTGGGACCTTTTGTCTCTCCGCATCGTCGAGCAATTTTGTTACTGAAATGTTATGCCCCGTCCTTCGCGTTTTATGAACATTGGCTGCATAACACTTGTGATTACCCTTTCCGGTAATATTCAGTATTCCTCTTCCATAATTTCGATGTACTTTCTGACTGCCAAAACGAACAGGTTTTCCACTCGATCACAGAGCTGCATGTTTTGCTTTAGCTGCTTCCGCTACTGCTGTCGTGCGTATAGAAGCAAACTGTTGATCACAGCGCACTGAAACTCGCGTCGCGCCAGTAAAGGGTAAACTGTGGCACCCACCGACCTCCAACGGATTGCAAAAATAAATTAATTCTTTTCCGAAACTGTTACTCCCTTCACCGCCGCACCTCCCCCTCACAAAAAGTATAAAGGTAAAAGTTTCACCACCTCTACATCTCGAATGTTGGCTTCCTAAAATTCCTCGTCATTTTATATTAATTTGTACTTCAGTGTTACTGGCTATTAGCCAAAATGTTTCCTCACGTTATCGACGTGTACCACTGAAGCCGAGTATACAAGTATGTCGTACGACACAGGTTAGGAGACGAGACGTGGTAAACGGCGAGTATCGAGAAAAACCAACTCCTCCTAAAAGCTTAAATGCTTCTGCATTTCCATAGCATATTTTAAATGAATTAAGAAAAGGTGTTAGAGAGTAGTTGTCGTATCGCTATCATGCACAGTCGTCTAATTATAAATACCACTATAACGTAGCAAATTATTACTAGTTGTCATCTTGTAACGATTGCGTCGCCAATAGGAATTCAGTATTCGCCGCGCCTTTGATTAGGCTTTGCGCCTTAGATCTAGGAGACGATATAGTCGCCTTGGAGCCGTATTCCGGTTAACGTTTGTTAAATCTCAAGAATCAAATTTGTAGTTGAAAATTATTAAATTCGCGCAGTTGATCGGTTCTCTCATTGCTGACGAAAAGCGACTGCAGTGCTGAGTATTTTGTGGAAGTTCGAGTTTTGTGAGTGGCTTGATGTAGGAGATATTCGTGTGCGAACCTTTCAACATGAATTCCGCTTGGCATGTTTCTTGCAGATTGCTACACATTATGTTGACCACTTCTCTATGAGACGCCTACTGAACACAATGTATTGACTCAAGTAGTCGTGGGTCAGCGACTTTTTCGGACTCAGAAAACTGCCATCAAGCCCGTATTTAATATCCGGACTTTATTTACGCCATATCGCTGATTTTCCGTTAAAAGTTCACACCTGAAAGCAGCCCAAGATATTTATTCCGACCCGATATTTTCAGTGTTATGGAGACAAAACAACTAGAAAGAAATTTTAGACTCTCCCGAACGAGACATGCAAGAAACCCGAACGCTCGGTAGTTTAACTTTCGGTTTCTGCCCATGGACTGGATTTGTGGCTTTTTCGTGGTGGGCACTTAGCCGAATTTTCGCCAACGCTATTTCTGTTGGTTAATCCAGTATCTACCAACACACAGTGAGTGTGCAGAAAACCTGAAGACTATAGAGGTAGGTGGACGTTCTCCAAAGGACAGTGAGAGCAACACGCGCCGCCACTTTTTTTCTTTTTTTTTCCCCGCACCTTGGTAGACGTTTCACGCAGGACCACGCAGCCAGCATCACACAGAATGACGCAACCGTATTCCGCAGCACGCTGCAACAAGTTTCTGCACCCAAGGAAACGTGTCTTAGCACGAGAGGCGGATGTCACAGGCGAGCAACTGTCACCGCGCACACTTCACCTTTCCCAAAACGGCAGAATAATGCGCACCGACCGGTACTTCGGAATAACTTCTGTAACATACATAATATTTTCTGGCTGTTCTCTACTTTGAAAAACACTAATTCATTATCAGTTTAGTACAACAGACTAAAATGGTTAATTTATCATCAAATTACGATTACATTTCTACGTCTAAATGTTTCCACACTGTTGACTTGCGCTTCGTTAATACACGTAATGTGAAATCAAAGACGTCATTTCATCTGCGTTACAAAATTTCTTCTGCAAAATTACAATAGCAAAGGAATACGCAGCAGTGAAGACAACGATTCATACAGAAAACCCGATACCACTGGCTGCGCGCTTGCACGGAAGTTTAAAGGTAACATCCTGAAAATGAGGATTTCGGAAATATTCCGGGAATGAAATTTACGTTAAGCAAGAGAATTCTTTCAACCTGTAAAGAGAGGCCACCTAGCTCCGAACGATATATGTGTCAACTAAGTATGAGTTGAACTCTACAAATATTCAACGCGAGTTATTGAGCCTTTAATATTGTAAAAGCGTCTCTTTTGATTTCGACGGCACGAGAGCAATTAGCCTACATCTAAGCCCTCGATGGCAATGTGAACACAAATTCTCTACCTAAACTACAAGCAATGAAATGGTTTTTAACAATAAAGCAATGTAATCCTACGTAACAACGTCATACTTTCATTTTCCGCTATCAGCTCTTACTGCAAACACTTTAGAAACACTAAACGCTAAAAAATTTTCGGTTCTTTTCATTTAACCTCTATGCTGTGCTACATTTGCAGATTTTACACGGACGAGGAACTCCGATGAAACTTGCGTAACATATGGATAAAATTTTCCGTTGCTTGTGTATAATACGAGAGCGTAATACACATCCAAATGGTCTAAAAATATTCATTCTTGTCAACCACTTACTACAGGTTTCCTCCATTTAGGTTGGTTGGTTTGAAAGAGGGGGGAAGGGACCAAACTGTGAGGTCATCGGTCTCTCGTTCCCAACAAAATTATTACACAAGGGAAATAAAAGAGATGTACAGCACGGTAACAGGAGAATGGAGGAACCAGGAGAAGAACAGGACAATCAACACTACCATGGACAAAACAGGAAAAGAAAGCCACAGAGGAGCAAGAAACAAGATAGAACAGATAAAAACATGAGCAGATGATCGTGGCTGACCCACCACGAGAACAAAAAGGAAAAAGCTAGCCACTCTGCGACACATGAAAACATCCACCACACAAGCTTTAGAGCTGAAACTTATAAAGAATGATAAAACCCACCCTCACGAATAAAACTTAAACCTAAATTAGCCAATGAGGCTTTTTCAGTTGAAATTAATGGCAACTAGTCCGGCAGCAAACCCGAAGAGATTTTCAAGACTTATTACGCCGGGAAAGCCTACGAAGTCACAACTAGTCCGGTAGCTGAAGAGTCCGTCACAGGGCAGCCAAAGGAGGACAGCTCACCAAGATATGGGCCACCGTCAGCCGGGCGCCACACCGAAACTGACTGAGGTGGGTAATCACGGTGCAGGAGGCAGCCATGTGTCACACAAGCGTGGCCAATGCGGAGCTGGCGGAGAACCGCAGAGTCCATACGAGAGGCCCACATGGAGGATTGCCACACATTCGAAGTCTCCTTAGTGGCACGCAGTTTGTTGTGCATGCTGAGGTTATGCCTTTTCGTCTCCCAAGCCGCAAAACCTTGCGGCGTAGTACAGTAAGCTTGTCAGTTGCAGAGAAGCCGATCTCCATGAGTGGTTTCCACGTAGCCTGTTGGCCAATCTCTCAGCAAGTTTGATGCCTGGGATTCCGAAGTCACCAGGGGTCCAGAGAAACACCAATGAACGACCGAACCGTTCCAGGGCGTAGATGAACTCCTAGATGATCGCTACCAACGGATGACGAGGAGAGCACTGGTCGATACCTTGTAGGCTGCTCAAGGAGTTGGCACACAGAAACGACTCCCCAGAGCATGAACACATCTGCTCAAAAGCTCAAGATACAGCCAACAACTCCGCCGTGGAAGAACTGCAGCCATCGGGAAGGAATGCTGTTCATTATGTCCTCCATGGACGTACGCGACGCTGACGAGAGCATCAGCCATCGAGCCATCAGCGTAAACCAATTTGTCGCCTCAGTACGTGTCAAGAATAGAGATGAAGTGACAGTGGAGAGCCGCAAGGTTAATGGAGTCGTTAGGGCCACGTGAAAGGTTTAGACAAAGCTGTGGCTGAGGCTTACAACATGGAGATGTACGTGAATGGACCTCGAGGAGAGGTAGAACAGGCAAGGACTCCAGACAGAAGCAATCGAATGCAAACCGTAATCATTAACCCCCTGATCTGGGTTGCTGTTGTGGGGGCTGGAATGCCGTGGGCAGGGAAAAGGAGAGGGTAATTTGTATACTCAGGAGAACTACAAATGTGTGCAATGTAACTGGAGAGCAATTTTACACTTCTAATTTATAATGGAGGGATCCCAGCCTTCACCAGTACACTGGTCACCGGACTCATCCTACACGCTCCTGTCGCTAATCGAACCCCACAGTGGTGCACAGGGTCGAGTAAATTCAGCGCTGAGGGCACTGCCGAACCCTAAATCACACTCCCATAGTCAATTCGTGATTGGACAAGGGCTCCGTAGAGCCACAGCAGCGTAGATCTATCTGAACCCCAGTTCGTGTTGCTCAGGCGTCGGCGGGCATTGAGGTGCTGCCAGCACTTCTGCTTAAGCTGACGAAGATGAGGAAGCCAAGTCAATCGAGCAACGAAAACCAGTCTTAAGAATGTGTGTGTCTCCACTACAGTGAGTGGATCGTCATGAAGGTAAAGTTCTGGGTCCAGATGAACGGTACGACGCCGACAGAAGTGTATGACACACGACTTTGCGTCTGGAAACTGGAGGCTGTGGGCTATAGCCCATGCCTGCACCTTGAGGATGGCTCTCTGTAGGTGATGCTCAGCAACACCAGTACTGGAGCAGCAGTACTAAATGCAGAAGTCGTCTGCATTCAGGGAAGGTGAGATGGAGAGTCCAACAAACAGCTGCTCCTAGATCGTTAAAGGCCACTAAAAATAGAGACACTAAAAATAGAGACACTCAATACAGAGCACTGTGGAACTCCATTCTCCTGGATATGGGTCGTACTATGGAAGGCACCAACTCGGACATGGAGTGACAAGAAGTTTCCGATGAACATCCAGAGTGGCCCCAGAGACACTACTCATACAATGTGACAAGGATGTGATATCGCCAGGTCGTGTCATATGGTTTTCGTAAATCAATGGAGACAGCAATCAGGCGTTGGCGTCTGGAGAAGGCCGTTTGGATGGTAAACTCTAGGGACACAAGATTAGCAGTGGTAGAGCGACCCTGGCAGAAACCACCCCGACATGGAGCCAGTAGGCCATGTGACTAAAGGGACCCAACAAAACCGCCCACATACCATACATTCCAGCAGCTTATGAAGAACGTTGGTGAGGCTAATGGGCCGACAGCTAACCATGTCAAGCGAGTTTTTACCGGGTGTGAGCACCGGAATGATGTTGTTCCTTGCAATTGCAATGGAAAGACGCCACTGCTCGAGATCCGGTTGAACATGACGAGATGATATCGCTTGTAGTCAGATGAGAGACATTTAAGTATCTGGCTGTGGATCCGATCATGTCCAGGAGCTCTGTCAGGGCAATATGCAATTGCACTGAGGACCTCCCACTTTAACTGCGGCTGGACGAGAACATCACCTCAGTCAATACACGCCACAGTGAACCCTATAACGCCGCATTTATAGTGTGTGAAAGGCTGGGGGTAATTTTCCAGGGCAGAGTGCTCGGCAGAGTGCTCGGCAGAGTGCTCGGCAGAGTGCTCGGCAGAGCGCTCGGCAATCGCGTTTGTGTCTGTAGATAACACGCCATTTACGCTAACACCAGTAACACTTGTTAAGGTCTGGTACCCAAAAAGATGATTGATCTTTGCCCAGACGTGGGAAGGTGATGTATGGCGTCTAATGGTCGAGATGTATCTCATCCAACTTTCCTGCTTCCGTCGTTTGATAAGTTGCCGAACGCGGGCACAGAGCTATTTAAAGGCTACTGTATGAGGTGCTCCATGGCAGGGTGCTGCTTATGCCACTGTAGAGATCTCCGGCGCTCCTTAATTACTTCAGCATCTTCCGGCGACCACCAAGGGACTGCCTTACGCCTTGAGCACCATGAAGAACGAGGGATTGAGTTTTCTACTGCAGAAACAATTGCTGTAGTAACTTGCTCAACCATCACTTAAATGTAACTGTGTGGGGGAAATTAAACGGTGACAGCAGAGGTGAAAGATTCCCGTTCCGCCTTGTTTAAAGCCAATCTGGGCAGCCGTCCATGAGCATGATACTGGGGCAGTGACAGAAAGATGGGGAAGTGGTCACTACCACACAGGTCGTCACGTGTTCTCCAGTGGGTTGATGGGAGAAGTCTTGGGGTTTGAAGTGACAAATCGATGGCTGAGTAACTACCACGAGCCACACTGAAATATGTAGCAGTCCCAGTATTTAAGAGGCGGAGGTCGAACTGAGACAAAGATTCGACATCTCTGTCTTGGCAAATAAGCACAGTGACAACCCACAAGGGGTTATGGTTGATTAACTCCCTAAACCTTTCCCACTTTTCGGAGATTTTACCAATCAGTGCAGCTAATACATCTAGGGGTTCGACACCATCTGGAGGAAGGTATATATTGCACAGTAAGATCCTCCATCGTCCTTATTCTGATAGCCACAGCTTCAAGGGGGATTTGAAGGGGCACAGGTTCACTACAGACAGTTTAGGACATAAACGAAAACTCCACCTGACACCCTATTATAGCCGCTACAGTTACTGTAATATCTGTTTAGCCATGGAGGGCAGAGGGTCCGCATTGTCAAAAACCAGCTTTCCTGGAGGGCAATACAGATAGCAGGTGTAAAGCCCAACTGTTGCCGTAGCTCATCCAGGTGGTGGAATAAGGTCTGTAATTGCACTATAGAATGACGTCATCGTGACACTGTGAAGGCATGGAACATTCAATGAAGTGGTTTATGCCTCAGGCAATAAGCCGGCGGCAGCATGTGACTCTGAGCAGTCTATAACCGTCATGTCTGTCTGTGTGTGTGTGTGTGTGTGTGTGTGTGTGTGTGTGTGTGTGTGTGTGTGTGTGTGTGTGTGTGTGTGCATGGGATGGTGATTTATGCATTTACTGAGGACCTATATCCCGCCAGACACACACACACACACACACACACACACACACACACACACACACACACAGCTTGGTCCTAGTGGTTTTATTTTTGGATTTCTCTCACTGCACCTTGGGTTTCCCTGGCTGGGAGAACTTCACTGATTCAGTCTCCAGGACTGAGAATGAGCGTGAAGCCCTTCGACAAGCTGCTTTTCGGCTCTTCAGTCACTGGCAGGTGTCAAATTTCCCACTAGGAGAAACCTGGGAAGGGGACCCCTTCCTAGCGAGAGAAGCGAGGAAGACTTCTGTTCCCTTCCAAGATGGAGAAGCATATGTCCCCGATGGTTGGAGGAGTGTTGCTTCCAAAGTAGGTGGTGCAGGAGCAATAGGGAGGGAAATGCCCTCCACCATCAAGGAACATCTTTCGGCTCTGAGAGGTGGCTATGATTGGCAGAGCTGATCGTATTACGCCGATGTTACAACAGTCGTGGTACAATGTCACAGGCACAGGATGCAGGCATTAAAATTTTCTCTTAGCCCCAGTGTAGGTCATTCTGTCCAGTGTGTTTTAGTCCATGATTTTCCTTTCTTTCTGGAGAATCCTGCAGTGTAGTGAGCAAGGCGAATGGTGCTCTCCACAGTTTGACAGATTGGAGGCGGGGCACATGTAGTATTGGGATGTGAAGGGCATCCAGAATCTTGACATGTGACGCTGGATGTACAGCTGTATATGTCCAAACTTGCAGCTCTTAACGCACCGCATCGTGTGAAGAACATTGGGCTTTACAACACAGTATTAGACCGTCACGTTGACCTTCTCTGTCAATGTATCACCCTCGAAGGCCAAGACGAAAGCAGCGGTGGCAACCTGATTATACCTCGGACCCCAGTGGACACGCTGGACGAAATGAACACCGCGCCGCTCCAAATTTGCGCGCAGCTCATCGTCAGACTGCAAAATAAGGTCCCTGTGAAATATGATACCCTCGACCATATATAAGCTCTTGTGGTTACAGAAACATCCCCAGCTTGTCATAAGCGAGTAAATACCGTGACTGGGCATACATGGGGAGTTAATGGCACAGGCATCAGGGGGTGTGGTCAGAGGGCTACAACTGACAGGGTACATAGCGGCCCCACTACAACGGGCAAGCTACCGTGCTGGATGTCAGGTGCAACCAAGCGAACAAGTCCATTATAATCGTCGGTATAGAAAACGATACTGCACAGTTTATGGAAAAATACGCACCCAGGAGGGTGGCCTCGCCCAACAGTAGGAGAATTAGCAGAAGTGCAGATCCACGTCGACAAAGGATGCTGTAAGTCTGAGCACATGAATGCTATACTCCATGTAAGGCGTCCTTCCTAAATTGGCTCGCTCTTCGGGAAAATTTTGAAAAATTAAGGTCAATTCATAGAGGGGACCACCACATATAGGCCAAAACGTGAGACTCCTTTTAGTCGCCTCTTACGACAGGCGGAAATACCTCGGGTCTATTCCAACCCCTGGACCTGTAGTGGGGGGGGGGGGTCTCCATTTACCTCGAAGTTTTGGTTTTTATGCTTAGTCTGCTAACTACGACAAAAGGTGTGTAAATATGGCGCGAACGGGACTGGGCTGCACTGAAAATCGTTCTGCTAAGGCCCCTCCACACGCACTATTATATCTGTCGGCCGACCGACCAACGGACCAATTTCGTAACCGCTTGCACAACGCTATCACGGTGCCTCATGTGATTTGTTCGTATGATAAATATCTACGCGATTCCGGTTGGTTTTACAAAGGAACAGAAACTGGAGTTTGCCAGCATTTATCTAGGATTTTCTGGCCTTGTTACTCAAAGCCAAGGCAAAGATGCGACTAATTGCAGGAATGAAATTTAACTACGTTGTTACTTAGACGGTAGCTAATGATATTCGTAATTATTTAAGAACTGCTGAGCATCAAACCGTTTTTAACCAAAAATGAATTCATCATAGGTTGTAAGCTCCGAGGAGAAACATCTCGCTACATTACGATTTCTAGCCAATGGTAGGGTTTGAGCGCACCTCAAATTCAGGGCTGTTGTATCCCCACAATTGACTAAAATGATTCATTTCCCTGTAAAGCGATTTATACATGACTAAAGAAGTACAGCACGGTTAAGCAAAATAAAAGACGTTGACATAAACGTTATCAATTCCAATAAACAATGCGAAAGTAACTTACATACTTCGTAAGACAAATTACTACAGCAATTGTTATAAACAAATGCAAAAAGTATTTAACAGCTATACATTCATCAGGATATAATACTTATTAATACACCCTCACACCTTTTTATAAAGTTCTATCCTGCAGCCCTTTTTCCTGGGCGTAGACCGGTGACGAGAGATATGAAATCCTGTCGATTTGATTTCGGAGTTCTCTTCTCTACAGCCAGCACAGTGATGCTTGACAGTGTCATTTGTCATTGTGTTGTGGAAGTAGGCTTTAACGCGTTTCAACGTACTCACGCTTGTTTTGCAAGACACGGTGGTTCGTGGAATTGCAAGAAGCAACGACAGTCATTTCACTCCTCCGGAGAACACGTTTTTTAAATCAATTGTTTACAATGGACTGAAGGATGTCATGAAGCTCCAGACATTTATCCTCACTGCTGTAAATAAAGTTTCTTCTCTTCAGTTTCTCATTGTCAAAGGATACATTTTAAGTAGCTTTTCAACATTACGTATAGGGAAATTGTTTCACGGTAGTCCTGGAATCTAGTTTCCGTGTTTACTATTACTGTGTCGATTACCTCTAATACTAGCCTTCTCCATTTCTAAATACATATTTCTGTTTCGTTACACTAGTTCAAATACTCCTGTTGTAATTGTAAGGCTCTTTCTTACCTTCCACTTTGCGTTTCATACATATTAGTCTCTCACTAGCCTTAATGCAGTTTTCTATTTCAGGCTTACAGATTTACTTTGCAAAATGTCGAACAAGATACTGGTATGCTGGAAAATCTATTTGTACACCTGCAGTAGAAAAAGAGAAGTCTGGTGATCAAGTATACAATTTAGCCCAATTGGTCGATGTAAAGAAATATAATCCCAGTCTTGCTTGTATTTCACATTCAATGCTGCTCATGTCCGTGTAGTGAAGAAAAATGGTTTTAACAGCGTGTGAATGAAAATACCTTGTTTCGCAAGGACCTTATAATTTAAATCCCCCTTCCCCCTGAAGTTAACTTGTTTTACCGCAACGGCTAAGATTCGTGAAATACTGGTTTGCTATAAAAAAATTTAATTGCGTAATTTTTAGAAGCACAGAGGATGGTCCAACTGATGTGCACAGCAGTGGATACAGACTGCACGAGGGTGTGCCTCTTTCACTATAGGATGTACACAATTTTTCCGTGTTATTGCACTACAGCCGTCTTATGTTTGCGATACTAGTTTGTTATTATCAATATTCTAACTGCTTAGCACTTGCAGCTAAACAGTGGCTATGCCTTGTGCACACCAGTTTTTAGCTAAGTCATAAAACCACATCCATCTCATATTTCTCCTTATTTGCAAAACGAAAAATTACTAATAGCTTACTTCAGACATCCGTTATTTCGTCGGCTTGTACTGACAAAGGACTTAATTTCACTTGAAACTTGCTCTAGAGGATTATTTTAACTTCACTTGAAATCTGTTCTTTAACAACATCCATAATACAAGTTGTTAAATGATTGTCAGAAAGTGGCTTCAAGTACTCCATGATGCTAAATAATCTTTCGTGACTGTTCGTATCCAGCGAAGAATTTCAGAAGTTCTAAAAATTTTATTCACTCATGCCTCAGATTCCTCACGAGTTCGGAGACAACTTTTGCCATGCTGAAAAGCAGAAAGTCGTAATGCATCTATTCCGCTTCTGTTTCTGTAACCTTCTCGTTGTGTTTCAATGTTCCAATCGTGCTGCTTGTGAAAGAGCATGGTCAATTCTTACTGTGCTTAGCTGATTGTATTTAACAGTTGCTGTAACATGTGAAATTGAACCTTGGTCCTTTTTAGCATTCGAAATAAAATTTTGATGCCTCTTCGCCTAGTCCCCACTTACGCGATCAACCGTCAACCATTCCAAATAACACACAGTAAGAACAAAAGTTGTTCCTTACAACGCTGCCACTTTACCACCGTTTTGAATTTTACTATTGTGTTTGAAAGCTTCTTACAAATTTTCCCTAAAATTTGATAGACAAACTGCGTCAGCTTTCTTTCTTACACTCTTGCAAACACCACAATTGCATTGTGTGTGTATTTGGAAGAAAAGCTGTAGAGAAACAGTAAACACTTGAATGAAGCCCTAGGTATTACGTCAAGATAATAAAAGAATTCAGCAAAATTTGTTACGAGAGCTACAAGAGGAGGAATTCAAGTCTTAACATATAAATTACTTATGAATGGATGAGATTATTTCAGTATTTGCTCAGTAAAGTGGATTCTCATGTTACAAAACAGAATGTCTTCTGGACATACAGCATTTCTAAGAATAAACTGTGTCACTGCGATTTCTTGATACATGAGAGCTACTCTGGTTTATGACACGGCACATTAATATCACATTGTAATCAACCAAAATAATTTCAGAAACGTGTCAAGCGATTTATAAACCGATGAAGGTGGAATATGTGAAGGTAAATAAACGTTTAGTACACTTTATGGGGACTATAAGAACAATTTTTAATTTTAAATAGTGTTACCACAACGGCAAAATTAATACAAAGTTCGAAACAGATGAAGCGCTTTTTAATTTGTCGCATCCAGAATCTAAAAACAAAGTAGAAAGGAAAGCTAAGAAAGAATTTTTGAGTGTGACCACATCCTCTATTCCGGCTTGCTGCATGTATGTTTCCAGATGTAGGGATGGATGGCTGTAGCTATGATTGTGGACATGAAGTCGAGTGCAGTATATTCCACCTCCCATCAACACACAAATGATAGCATACATTGTGCCCCTTGCCCCCCCCCCCCCCCCTCCCACACATGACCCAAGCTACTTTATTTTTAAAAATTCGACGAAACTAACTTTGAAGCCATATTTACAAACACACTCCAGACACGTCCAACAGCTGTAGCGACGCCAGCGCTCGAAGGTGAAAAGAAAGCCTCACGCCACAAGCCCGAAGTGCGGCACTCAATGTTACGAGCGTTAATGGGTAACATCGTGTGACAGATACCACGTGTAATCTACTCTAGCGCCCTCCGTACCAGCAATCGACGTGGATCACTTCTGGATATTAGACAGACTCACAATCTACAAGTCGACAGAGAACTCTCAGGGCGGACTTTCCAGCAATTCGCTGGGATAGGGAAAACAGTTTCAGTTAAGCTATCAAGGAAATTTAATAAACGCGATATTCCACTTCAGCAAGAAAGATGGCACACTAGCGTCCACTGTAACGTTTCTTTCCTTATGGGTAGTTAAAAGTGAGAGAAATATTCAAATAAATGAAAAAAAATAATCTGCGCATAATTATGAGTTTAACCCCACCGTGGCATCATATTTGTAACGTGTCCTTCCTGTGGCAGTATCCGTACGCGCATATATATATAATTAACCTTTGTAATCTACTGGACCATTACTATTATTTACCCTCTATGCCAACTCTGTTACATTCTTTCAATGTATGAGATCCTGGTGTTACTGAACACCTTCGTCAACCGCTGTTTTAAGGCTCGTTGACTGCACGACACTGCTGTCAATGATCTACTGGTCTTCCTGAAAACAGGCCTTCAGGTCCGACCTATGGAGAATAATTGCTTATCGCAATGTGCCGCTTAAGTATGTCGTTCATCTTGCTTTCAAATAACGTGACCACAATTTCGTGATACATCTACCTAAAAAGTATAAAATCATTTAAGTAGTTCAGTGCGGTAGTATTAAAAGGTTCACTACAATAACTGCAGAGACCGATATTTATGAATGATAATCTTATTATTCCATAAAAAAAAATAAGACGTAGGAATTTCGGCAACCCTCCTCTTAGTACATCGAATGTCAAAACAGAAGTGAATCATAAGAAGTTTTAAAACTTAATTTGTTTTTCCTACAGAGGTCTCCTTTTACGTTTCATACATACAAGCTCTGAGTTCTCATCAACATCTGTTACTAAATCAATTGCTTTATATATATTATTCGTGACACAAGAGTTTTTAATATTGGATAGTTCCTCTTTTTTTTTTTAGATACACTTCAGTAACCTTCTGAATTCTGAAAGCTACTGTATAACAGTATCTCATTCTAGCATTCAGGTAAAATTGGAGTGGTTACTTGACTAGACTACACACCAATTCCTTCCTTCACACATACTTGCAAGTTAACAAAAAATGACTATTTTGGGCAAAACGTTTGTGCCTTCGTTCCAGAAGTGTGGAAATATTTTGTCCTTGTTCCGGACTGATATATTGGTTTGATCACCAAGTTGTTGAGAAAATCGGACCTAAAAAACCAATCTGAACATTTGGACTTACTTAATTTCAATGTTTCTGATTACTTGAATTGTACTGCTTCTTACAGTCTATTACATCAACTTAGAAACTTCTTCTGTGTTCTACTATGGTGCTTTTAGTGTTTCTTCATACCGCAGCACGCAACATAGTTTTGCAGACGATAAGTGAAACTGTTTCATAGAGAAGAGAGGACAAAGAGACGATCTGGCATTAAGTCGATTCGATAGCAAATGACAAAAACGGGCGGATTTCTCAGGTTTTTACTACATATGAACACTTTTCACACTCTCCCGTGAAACGTTGCTGGTAGACCTCCCTTCATACAAAATTGTAAGTTCTTGGCTCATGTCAAAGGCAGCAAAGCCGGCTTAGGAGTCAATAATTGATAACTAAAACTTGAATAGTACTGCTTCTTGCTGTCTATATCATTAACTTGGAAGCTTCTTCTGTGTTCTACAATTTTGCTTTTAGTGTGTAAGCATACCGCAGCACACAACATAGCGTTGTAGACGATAAGTGTAACCGTTTCATAGAGAAGAGCGGCCAAAGAGACGATCTGGCTTTAAGTCGATTCGATAGCATAAGACCAAAACGGGCGGATTTCTCAGGTTTTTACTACATATGAACACTTTTCACGCTCTCCCGTGCAACGTGGCTGGTAGACCTCCCTTCATGCCAAATCGTAAGGTCTTAGCTCATGTCCAAGGCACAAAAGCCGGCTTAAAACTCGATAATCGATAACTAAAGCTTGAATTGTACTGCTTCTTACTGGCTATTACATCAACTTAGAAGCTTCGTCTGTGTTCTACTATGGTGCTTTCAGTGCCTCCGGATACCGCAGCACGCAACATAGCTTTGCCAACGATAAGTGTAACCGTTTCAGGCCAGACAATCGTGTGGTTCCTGAAGAGTAGTTGCAGGGGCAACAGTCTGGATGATTGACTGATCTGGCCTTGTAACATTAACCAAAACGGCGTTGCTGCGCTGGTACTGCGAACGGCTGAAAGCAAGGGGAAATTGCAGCCGCAATTTTTCCCGAATGCATGCAGCTTTACTGTATGGTTAAATGATGATGGCGTCGTCTTGGGAAAACAGTCCGGAGGTAAAATAGTCCTCCATTCGGATCTCCGGGCGGGGACTACTCAAAAGGACGTCGTTATCAGGAGAAAGAAAACTGGCATTCTACGGATCGGAGCGTGGAATGTTTGATCCCTTAATCGGGCAGGTAGGTTAGAAAATTTAAAACGGAAATGGATAGGTTAAAGTTAGATATAGTGGGAATTAGTGAAGTTCGGTGGCAGGAGAAACAAGACTTTTGGTCAGGTGAATACAGGGTTATAAATACAAAATCAAATAGGGGTAATGCAGGAATAGGTTTAATAAGGAATAGGAAAATAGGAATGCGGGTAAGCTACTACAAACAGCATAGTGAACGCATTACTGTGGCCAAGATAGACACAAAGCCAATGCCTACGACAGTAGTACATGTTTATATGCCAACTAGCTCTGCAGATGATGAAGAAATTGATGAAATGTATGATGAGATAAAAGAAATTATTCAGGTAGTGAAGGGAGACGAAAATTTAATAGTCATGGGTGACTGGAATTCGTCAGTAGGACAAAGGAGAGAAGGAAACATAGTAGGTCATTATGGATTGGGGCTAAGAAATGAAAGAGGAAGCCGTCTGGTAGAATTTTGCACAGAGCTTAACTTAATCATAGCTAACACTTGGTTCAAGAATCATAAAAGAAGGTTGTATACATGGAAGTATCCTGGAGATACTAAAAGGTATCAGATAGATTATATAATGGTAAGACAGAGATTTAGGAATCAGGTTTTAAATTCTAGGACATTTCCAGGGGCAGATGTGGACTCTGACCACAATCTATTGGTTATGACCTGTAGGTTAAAACTGAAGAAACTGCAAAAAGGTGGGAATTTAAGGACATGGGATCTGGATAAGCTGAAAGAACCAGAGGTTGTACAGAGTTTCAAGGAGAGCATAAGGGAACAATTGGCAGCAATGGGGGAAAGAAACACAGTTGAAGAAGAATGGGTAGCTCTGAGGGATGAAGTAGTGAAGGCAGCACAGGATAAAGTAGGTAAAAATACGAGGGTTGCTAGAAATCCTTGGGTAACAGAAGAAATATTGATTTTAATTGATGAAAGGAGAAAATATAAAAATGCAGTAAATGAAGCAGGCAAAAAGGAATACAAACATCTAAAAAATGAGATCGACAGGAAGTGCAAAATGGCTAAGCAGGGATGGCTAGAGGACAAATGTAAGGATGTAGAAGCTTATCTAACTAGGGGTAAGATAGATACTGCCTACAGGAAAATTAAAGAGACCTTTGGAGAGAAGAGAACCACGTGTATGAATATCAAGAGCTCATATGGCAATCCAGTTCTAAGCAAAGAAGGGAAGGCAGAAAGGTGGAAGGAGTATATAGAAGGTTTATACAAGGGCGATGTACTTGAGGACAATATTATGGAAATGGAAGAGGATGTAGATGAAGACGAAATGAGACGTAAGATACTGCGTGAAGAGTTTGACAGAGCACTGAAAGACCTGAGTCGAAACAAGGACCCCGCAGTAGACAACATTCCATTAGAACTACTGACGGCCTTGGGAGAGCCAGTCATGACAAAACTCTACCAGCTGGTGAGCAAGATGTATGAGACAGGTGAAATACCCTCAGACTTCAAGAAGAATATAATAATTCCAATCCCAAAGAAAGCAGGTGCTGACAGATGTGAAAATTTCCGAACTAATCAGTTTAATAAGTCACAGCTGCAAAATACTAACGCGAATTCTTTACAGACGAATGGAAAAACTGGTAGATGCGGACCTCGGGGAGGATCAGTTTGGATTCCGTCGAAATGTTGGAACACGTGAGGCAATACTAACCTTACGACTTATCTTAGAAGAAAAATTAAGAAAAGGCAAACCTACGTTTCTAGCATTTGTAGACTTAGAGAAAGCTTTTGACAATGTTGACTGGAATACTCTCTTTCATATTTTGAAGGTAGCAGGGGTAAAATACAGGGAGCGAGAGGCTATTTAAAAATTGTACAGAAACTAGATGGCAGTCATAAGAGTCGAGGGGCATGAAAGGGAAGCAGTGGTTGGGAAAGGAGTGAGACAGGGTTGTAGCCTCTCCCCGATGTTATTCAATCTGTATATTGAGCAAGCAGTAAAGGAAACAAAAGAAAAATTTGGAGTAGGTATTAAAATTCATGGAGAAGAAATAAAAACTTTGAAGTTCGCCGATGACATTGTAATTCTGTCAGAGACGGCAAAGGACTTGGAAGAGCAGTTGAACGGAATGGACAGTGTCTTGAAAGGAGGATATAAGATGAACATCAACAAAAGCAAAACGAGGATAATGGAATGTAGTCAAATTAAATCGGGTGATGCCGAGGGAATTAGATTAGGAAATGAGACACTTAAAGTAGTAAAGGAGTTTTGCTCTTTAGGAAGTAAAATAACTGATGATGGTCGAAGTAGAGAGGATATAAAATGCAGACTGGCAATGGCAAGGAAAGCGTTTCTCAAGAAGAGAAATTTGTTAACATCGAATATAGATTTATGTATCAGGAAGTCGTTTATGAAAGTATTGGTTTGGAGTGTAGCCATGTATGGAAGTGAAACATGGACGATAACTAGTTTGGACAAGAAGAGAATCGAAGCTTTCGAAATGTGGTGCTACAGAAGATTGCTGAAGATTAGATGGGTAGATCACGTAACTAATGAGGAGGTATTGAATAGGATTGGGGAGAAGAGAAGTTTGTGGCACAACTTGACTAGAAGAAGGGATCGGTGGGTGGGACATGTTTTGAGGCATCAAGGGATCACAAATTTAGCATTGGAGGGCAGCGCGGAGGGTAAAAATCGTAGAGGGAGACCAAGACATGAATACACCAAGCAGATTCAGAAGGATGTAAGTTGCAGTAGGTACTGGGAGATGAAGAAGCTTGCACAGGATAGAGTAGCATGGAGAGCTGCATCAAACCAGTCTCAGGACTGAAGACAACAACAAGTGTATCCGTATCATAGAGAAGAGCGGCCTAAGAGACGATCTGGCATTAAGTCGATTCTATAGCAAATGACACAAAAGGGCGTATTTCTCAGGTTTTTACTACATATAAACACTTTTCACGCTCTCCCGTGCAACGTGGCTGGTAGACCTCCCTTCATGCAAAATCGTAAGGTCTTTGCTCATGTCCAAGACAGCAAATCCGGCTGGGAAGTCAATAATCGATAACTGAAACTTGAATTGTACTGCTTCTTACTGGGTATCACATCAACTTAGGAGCTTCTTTTGTGTCAAATTATTATTTTCAAATCAACAGCTCATTGCATGCACTCCTTACTACAAACATGAATAATCTCCACAAAAATTTGGAAGTTAATTACTTTGGTGCAAGAAAGTCTCGATCATTCAGGAAAACGAATTTTCAATAACTTGTCAGCAGCCATAAAAGTTTTACTACTGTCAAAATTCAGTTTAAGAGCAGCCTAAAGGATTTATTTAACCATCTCCTCCGGCACCATTAATGAATTGAATTTTTTAGTAGAACTAGGGCGTGCGCGATTGAGAGTGAGTGAGGAGTGAGTGAGTTAGAAAAAGAGAGAGAGAGAGAGAGAGAGAGAGAGAGAGAGAGAGAGAGAGAGAGAGAGAGAGAGAGAGAGAGAGAGAGAGTGGGGGGGGGGGGGAGGGTGTCAAATAATACGAGTACGATCAGAAGTACGTTTAAATTTTCATCCCTCATTTCACGTCGATGATCAGTCCACTTGCGATCTGTGGAAGGTAAATTAGCATATTAGTTTCCCACTGAGCATCTCCTCATTATGGATCATTTGCAACAGAAACTACATATAGTCTAATCTAACCGTCTTGTCTGTCC
The DNA here is from genome assembly GCF_023897955.1 of Schistocerca gregaria. Lineage (NCBI taxonomy): Eukaryota > Metazoa > Arthropoda > Insecta > Orthoptera > Acrididae > Schistocerca > Schistocerca gregaria. Next base: position 42,544 of record NW_026062002.1, on the reverse strand, counting down.
TATCTCTGTTGAAGGGTACACATGAGACAGATGCCTTCTTATTGTTGTTGTTGTGGTCTTCCGTCCAGAGACTGGTTTGATGCAGCTCTCCATGCTACTGTATCATGTGCAAGCGCCATCTCCCAATACCCACTGCAACCTACATCCTTCTGAATCTGCTAGTGTATTCATCTCCTGGTCTCCCTCCTCGACCTTTACCCTCCGCGTTGCCCTCCAATACTAAAATGGTGATCCGCTGATGCCACAGAACGTGTCCTACCAACCGATTCCTTCTTGTAGTCAAGTTGTGCCACAAAGTTCTCTTCTCCCCAATACTATTTAATACCTCGTCATTAGTTAAGTGATCTACCCATCTGATCTTCAGCATTCTTCTGTAGCACCTTATTTCTAAAGCCTCTAGTCTCTTCTTATCCAAACTCTTTATCGTCCATGATTCACTTCCATACATGGCTACACTCCATACAAATACTCGGATAACACACTTCCTGATACGTAAAGCTATACTCGATGTTAACAAGTTTTTCTTCTTCAGAAACACTTTCCTTGCCATTGCCAGTATACAATTTATATCCTCTATACTTCGACCGTCATCAGTTATTTTGCTCCCCAAATACCAAAACTCCTTTACTACTTTAAGTGTCTCAGTTCCTAATCTAATTCCTTCAGCATCACCAAACATGTTTCGACTACATTCCATTATCCTCGTTTTGCTTTTATTGATGATCATCTTATATCATTCTTTCAGGACACTCCACTCCATTCAGCTGCTCTTCCAGGTCCTTTGATGTCTCTGACAGAATTATGTCATGAGCGAACCTCAAGGTTTTAATTTCTTCTCCATAGATTTTAATTCCTACTTCGATTTTTCTCTTTTTTTCCTTTACTGCTTGCTCAATAAACAGATTGAATAACATCGGCGATTGACTAGAACCGCATCTCACTACCTTCCCAACCACTGCTTCCCTTTCATGCCCCCTGACTCTTGCAACTCCCATCTGGTATGTGTACAAATTGGAAATGGCCTTTCACTCACTGCATTTTACCACTGGCACTTCAGTATTTGAAAGAGTTTTCCAGTCAACATTGTCAAAAGATTTCTCTAAGTCTACAAACGCTAGAAACGTAGGTGTGCCTTTCCTTAATCTAGCTCTTAAGAGAGGACGTAGGGTCAGTATTGCCTCATGTGTTCCAGTATTTCTACGGAATCCAAACTGGTATACCCCGAGGTTGGCTTCTACCAGTTTCTCCATTCGTCTGTAAAGAATTGGCTTTAGTATTTTGCGCCTGTGACTTACTAAACAAATAGTTCGATAATTTTCACATCTGTCAACAACAGCTTTCTTAGAGATTGGAATTATTATATTCTTCTTGAAGTCTGACGGTATTTCGCCTGTCTCATACATCTTGCTCATCAGATGGTAGAGTTTAGTCAGGGCTGGCTCTCCCACGGGTGTCAGTAGTTATAATGGAATGTTGAATACTCCTGGGGCCTTGTTTCGGCGTAGGTCTTTCACTGCTCTGCCAAACTCTTCACGCAGTATATCATCTCTTATTTCATCTTCATCTACATGCTCTTCCATTTCCAAATTCTGTTTTCAAGCACATTGCCCTTGTATAGATCTTCTATATACTCCTTCCACCTTTCTGCTTTCCCTTCTTCGCTTATAACAGGGTTTCCATCTGAGCTCTTGATATGCATACAAGTGGATCTCTTTTCTCCAAAGCTTTTATTTTTATTTATTTATTGTTCCGTGGGACCATATTAAGGAGAAATCTTCATGGTCATAGAACGAGTCAATACATGAAATTATAACACGATAGTAGAAACAGATAAAATGAAATATAAAAACATATTAAGGCGACAAGTCGTAAGTTTAAATAAAGAAAATTAACTACGTAACACTGAAATTTGCATAATTTTTTAGCTCTTCCAGGAGCTCCTCGACAGAATAGAAGGAGTGAGCCATGAGGAAACTCTTCAGTTTAGACTTAAAAGATTTTGGGCTACTGCTAAGATTTTTGAGTTCTTGTGGTAGCTTATTGACAATGGATGCAGCAGAATACTGCACTCCTTTCTGCACAAGAGTCAAGGAAGTGCATTCCACATACAGATTTGATTTGTGCCTAGTATTAACTGATTGAAAGCTGCTAACTGTTGGGAATACGCTAATACTGCTAACAATAAACAACATTAAAGAAAATATATGCTGTCAGGGCAATGTCAGAATTCCCAGACTATTGAATAGGGGCCAACAAGAGGTTCTCGAACTTACACCCCATATAGCTCGAACAGCCCGTTTTGAGCCAAAAATACCCTTTTTGAATCAGAAGAATTACCCAAAGAATATAATACCATACGACCTAAGCGTATGAAAATATGCGAAGTAGACTATTTTCCATGTTGAACTGTCACTAATTTCAGATACTGTTCTAATGGTAACTAAAGCAGCATTTAGTTTCTGAACAAGATCCTGGACATGGGCTTTCCACAACGGCTTACTATATATCCGATCGCCTAGGAACTTTAACTGTTTCGCCTCGCTTATAACATGCCCATTCTGTCTGATCAAAATATCGGTCCTTGTTGAATTGTGAATTAGAAACTGGTAAAACTGAGTCTTACTGTGATTTAGCATCAAATTGTTATCCACAAGCCATGAACTTATTCCATTAACTACATTATTTGATATTGTTTCAGTATTACACACAAGATCCTTCACTGCCAAGCTGGTGTCATCAGCAAACAGAAATATTTTTGAATCACCTGTAATACTAGAGGGCATATTATTTATATAAGTAAGAAACAGCAGTGGCCCCAGAACCGACCCTTGGGGGAATGCCATCTTAACAGAGCCCCATTGCGAATGATTATCACTACCACTCTCAATATCGCAGAGAATTACCTTCTGCTTTCTGTTCTTAAAGTAAGAGGGGAACCAATTGTATGCTACTCCCTTACTCCATAATGGTCCAACTTGTGCAGTAATATTTTGTGGTCAACACAGTCAAAAGCCTTCGTTAAATCAAAGAAAACACCTAGCGTTCGCAACCTTTTATTTTATCCGTCCAAAACCTCACAGAGAAAAGAGAATATAGCATTTTCAGTTGTTAAACCATTTCTAAAACCAAACTGTACATTTGACAGCAAATAATGTGAATTTAAATGCTCCAGTAACCTTGTATATACAACCTTCTCGATAACTTTAGCAAACACCGATGGCATGGAAATAGGTCTAAAGTTGTCAACATTATCCTTGTCTCCTTTTTTATAAAGTGGCTTCAGTAGAGAGTACTTTAATCGGTCAGGAAACCGACCACTGCTAAAGGAAAAGTCACAGATATGGCTAAGTACTGGGCCAACATACACAGAACAATACTTCAGTATTCTGCTAGATACCCTGCCATATCCATGAGAGTTCTTGGTCTTTAGTGATTTAATTATTAACTCAATCTCCCTCTTGTCAGTATCATGGAGGACCGTTTCAGGTAACAGTCTCGAAACACTTTTTTCTAAGAGCGCTATATGATTCCCTGTTGGGGCTAGGTTTCTATTTAGTTCACCTGGTACATTCAGAAAGTGATTATTAAATACTGTACATATATGCGACTTATCAGTAACACGAACATTCCCACTACGCACTGATTCTATATCGTCGACCTGTCTCTACAGACCAGCCACTTCGTTTACGACTGACCATATGGTTTTAATTGTATCCTGAGACGTAGCTATTCTATCTGCATACCACTTTGCCATACCAGTTTACATATGATTATATGAATTAAGGAGATCTACCAGCATCCTTTTACTTGCACAATCACTTTACAATTAATATTGAAATCACCACATATAAATAATTTTTTGTATTTCCTACAAAGTGTAGCAAAAACCTCCTCTAGCTGTAGCAAAAATGTTGTGAAATTGGCGTCTGTGGCTCTATAAATAACAATTAGAAGTTTAGCTCCATTAAATTTAACCATACCTCAACAACATTCTAACACCTTTTCAGTGCAGTACTTAGAAACATCAATTGACTCTAATGGGATGCTGTTTTTCACATACATGGCTACTCCCCCACACCAAAAAGAGCTCCTAGAAAAGCTGCCAGCCAACCTGTATTCTGGTAAAGGAAGCCTCTGAATTATCTCCTTATTTAAGAAGTGCTCAAATATACCAATAATTTCAGAGTCAACATCTATAAGCAGTTCACTAACTTTATCTCTAACATCTTGTATATTTTGATGAAATATACTAATTCTCTCATTACTTGGATACTTAAGCTTTGTCAAAAGTGGATCTTTTGTTAGAGAGACTTCCCTTAAGCAGGAACACCTATCAGCTGACTGGTGCAGCTCTAACATCAACTACTGCAGGAATTTTCCCATGAGTTATCCCACCACCTCGATCTATGCTGTCACTTTAATTTTCCTGTAGGCGGTGTCTATCTTACCCATGGTGATTTTCGCCTCTACATCCTTACATTTGTCCTCTAGCCATCCCTGCTTAGCCATTTTGCACTTCATGTCGATCTAATTTTTGAGACGTTTGTATTCCTTTTCGCCTGCTTCATTTTTATATTTTCTCCTTTCATCAATTGAATTCAATATTTCTTCTGTTACCCAAGGATTCCTACTAGCTCTCGGCTTTTTGCCTACTTGATCCTTTGCTGCCTTCACTACTTCATCCCTCAAGGCTACCCATTCTTCTTCTACTGTATTTCATTCCCCCATTCCTATCAATTGTTCCCTTATGCTCTCCCTGAAACTCTGTACAACCTCTGGTTCTTTCAGTTTATCCAGGTCCCATCTCCTTAATTTCCCACATTTTTGCAGTTTCTTCAGTTTTAATCTACAGTTCATAACCTATAGATTGTGGTCAGAGTACACATTTGCCCCTGGAAATGTCTTACAATTTAATACCTGGTTTCTTACCATTATATAATCTATCTAAAATCTTGCAGTATCTCCAGGTCTCTTCCACGTATACAACGTTCTTTCACGATTATTGAACCAAGTGTTAGCGATGATTAAGTTATGCTCTGGGCAAAAACCTACCAGGCGGCTTCCTCTTTCATTTCTTACCACCATTCCATATTCACCTACTACGTTTCCTTTTCTTCATTTCTCTACTATCAACTATTCTATTTTCATCTCCCTTCACTATCTGAATAATTTCTTTTATTTCATCACACATTTCATCAATTTCTTCCTCATCTGCGGACTACTTTTAAGATTATGGTAGGTGTGGGCTTCATGTCTATCTTGGCCACAATAACGCGTTCACTGTGCTGCTTGTAGTAGCTAACCCGCATTCGAATTTTTTTTTTATTCATCATTAGACCTACCCATGCGTTAGGTTCATATTGGCCTTCCTAATACTTAAATCTATATTCGATGTTAACAATGACGCCGGTGGACAGACTATATGAAATTACTGATCGTCGATAAAGTCGCGAATATAACCGACATGTTATTGGGCCCTTCGCAGGGAAAGGGTTTTCGCCGCAAAAAGCGGGAAACTGGAATCCAGCAAATGAGTAAAAAATATATATTCAGTGACAAAAAATTAGTGTACGTACACAACAATAGTCTGGGATTTCTGTATTACATAAAACAGTTTTTGTGATTGTATCTTGCAGCTTTAGTTATTTTTAATTAAAAGAGATTTTAAAAGGACAGAAAGAGCGTTTTGGTCTACGCTACACATCGTTCTGTTAGTATAGTCTTGACTTCGTAATCACTTTCGTGGACTTCTGCAACTCTCAATCAAAATCTCCAACCTAATCGAGACAATACGCTACGATACAGCCGACATCATGACAAGAGAATGGGCTACATCAAACTCGAAGTAATTTTATATAGATAAGGATCTCAATGACCTGTGTACGTCTAATATAAAACATCTCCTAACCATTCTCCTCAAATAGATCGCCATCTTCACTTGACCTTTAACTGAAACTGTTTCAGAATTAAAGACTGAATTCAAAGAAAATTTGGCTTCCAGTCACAAAACTAGAAAAATAAAAATAATAAAAGTGAGAATGTGAAACAGGTTAGCAATAACCACAAACAGGAGATTCTACAGAAAATCAAAGTGAGAAAGGAAATTATTAATATTATCGACCGTTTAGGAACTCTATGCTATGAAAGGGATGAAACCACATATAGAATAACTGGTGGAAAAGTTAGTGTGTTTTAAGATTAAATCCAAACAACAATTAGAGAAAAATATATCGAAGCTAGGCCTATATTACGAAAAATTGCTAAATCTCGAGGCAAATTGTGTCCTCCAGTATTAGATGAAGTGTTTGTGCCCCTAGCACGGATAAAACAGGATCTACAGCATCAACAGAAACTTCGGATATGTGTTTCATATTTCATCCAAGCCTACAGTCTATAAATACTAAAACAAAATACCACTACAGGGAAACTACCTACGAAGAAGTTCTTGGTAAAACTATGTAGCTGTAGTTGCCTTGGACTAACGACGTGTGATTATCAATGTAACCTGTACAGACTGTACGCTTTCCAAAGCTGTTATCCATGAAAAAGCTAAACGACGTTTCGTGAACAAAACACAATTTAAGACCGGACCACTAATAAAATTATCTGACAATAGGCACTGTTGAAAATTTGTGCCAGACCAGGATTACCACCCGAGTCTCCTGGTTACTAGGGAGAGGCAATGATCACTGTGTCCGAATTACGCAGTGGTCAACATAATAGCACGAACTGCCCGAGCATGCCGTTCGTCAGATCCAAATTCTCAATTTCTCCATAGACTGCTAATGCAGTGCTCCTTGAACATTATCCTCCTCGCCTTAATTTAACAGACACAGAATATATACAAGCTTGGCCTTACGAACATTGCAGACGCCGTCTATGCAACACGCTTCACATTTCAAACAGTTTACCAATACATTGCATTGTTTACTATCGACCACGGATCAAGCAACGTAAAAAGCACTGCGTCTACTGAGATCATGATTCAGAGTTTTTTTTTTTAAAAAAAAGAAACTAATAAGTCGCCTACATATTATAGTTGCTGCCGAAAGAGGAGAATCACTATTTTCCCACAAACGGAAATATAGTTAAAATTACGCTTCTAATTCGGCTAGTTTCGGCGGTTACTAAAATTTGTAGTGAAAGTTACATAGGGAACTCTCCCCTCCCCCCACCAGAAACGTAGTTTTCGTCGCTGTTGTGCGACTTTTGTACACAGCCAGAGAAAGTGTGTTAAACATGGCGCGGACGGAAACACTAGGCTACGCTACAGGGAAATCTGCTTACACAACGTTTACTCGGCATTAATAATCGTTGACGTAAACATCTCTCGATCAAATTACCCCCTTCCAACCTAACTTAGATCTCGGGCTACACTGCCCATAGGCCTGTCATCACAACCAAAATTTCAGTGTGTGGGGGATATCCTGTATTTCTCGCTAATCTCTCTCTAGGCAAAAATGTCAGTTATTGTAGATTGGTGGCAGTCTCAACTACAAGATTTACTAATGATAAACACTATTGAGGCGGCTCGTAATTTTAGAATAGTTCTCTTCGTCTTACTTGGCATAAATTGTTCGCTGGCGTCCCAGCAGCTAGCTCCTTCAGTGTCTGCTTCTGCCATCGCACCACGCCAGTCTGTTGTTATCCTAGCAGACAGAACGCACCGCACATCCGACAACTTCGGAACCACTCAACTGGCCAGTTAGCAACTGAGCCGAACACTGTTTACACCGTCAAAGGAAAACTATGCAAAGATGTACACTCGAATGGCACGACTGAGTAGTACACACACACACACACAAACACACACAAACAGTAATATCTGTAGAATGTCCATCGACACGCGCAGAACGAAATTCTTCTCGCGAACGTACAGCGTCTCCGAAAAAAATCTCGTGACTATATTCCGGCGTTACGGCCAGGTTCTCATTGAAATGAGCAAAGAATGTTATATATTTTTTTTGAGACAGTGAAAATACACTTGAAGGATCTGTTTGGGAGTTACGAGTGATCATACTATGAGCTTTATTTTAGATTTTCAGTAAAAAAAAATGGCGCCCGCAATTATGATTTGATCACGCGGACTGCGTGCAGTGTGGCCTCTCAGATGTTACCTGAAATCAAAAATGGATGACATCAGTTGATACTAAATTACTTCTCTGAAATTGAAAATGGAAAACATCAGTCGATATTACATAAAATTTATGGGAGCGCATACCTAACCGCAATGAAACAACCGTAAATTTAACGATACGGTACTAATTCGAACTCTGAGTTCGATTTTTTGGGTGGTTTATTTCACTCCTTATGCCTTCACAAAAATTACTTAATATTAATCAGTGTCATATATTATAGGTATAAGCTCCTAAGAAAAGTGTTTACTTTTCTGGGTCAGAGGTAGAAGTTAAGAGATTGAACCATTTTTAGTTAATGCTGCATGCGGTTCTGAGAAAATTGTTTCTCCAAAAAAAAAAAAAAAAAAAAAAAAAAGTTCAACGTCTAGGGAAACCTTTTAGTTATATTATTACTTCGATTTGCATGAACTGAGGGTTACATGTATATTTTTAATGTCGCTGAACACGAATCTGCAGTAAGATTTTCAATATTCAAAACGGCTAATGCAATACGGAGAGCACGGGATTATGCTTTGTCCAATTTTTACCAAAAATGCATTTTCGTTATTTACGTTTAGTGTGCAATCCAAGGAGCACTTTTCAACCCTTCCTCTGGCTGGAATTGTTCCTAGATAGCAACTCCCTGTTCTTCTTGGCAGGAAAAGCCGATCTGTCTAACCTGGATATGCAGCACTCGTTATTCGTCAGTGTTATCGGCGAGTATGTTTGCAGTATGAATCATTTTGTGCACGTGCGTCACGGGACGAGCTTTGATCTACATCTATATGGATACTCTGCAAATCACATTTAAGTGCGTGGCAAAGGGTTCTTCGAATCCCCTTCACAATTGATAGTTAATTGAAACCCTCAGCTGCCGACAGGTGGTGTTGATATACTTCGATGGGGACAGCTGAAAATGTGTGCCCCGACAGGGACTCGAACCCGGGATCTCCTGCTTACATGGCAGACGCTCTATCCATTTGAGCCACCGAGGACACAGATGAATACCGCGACTGCAGGCATTTATCCCTTACACGCTTCCCGTGAGACTCACATTTCCAACCGGCCACAATCCACAAACGTAATGTACGTAATAGGTGTTTGCCCATCCACTCAATACTGGCCCACACTAAGGTGACGATTCCCGTAAGATTTCGGGCAATCTGTGCGCATTCGCACAGACGAAGGTCAATGACTGGGTAACGTTTAACCATATATATGAAGATAGTAACTGTTCTCGAAAGAACAGGCGCCACTGACGACCGGGCAGCTTCTCTAGAATACATGATAGACCGGCCTATGTGGCCAAGCGGTTCTAGGCGCCTCAGTCGGGAGCCGTGCGACCGCTACGGTCGCAGGTTCATATCCTGCCTCGAGTATGGATGTGTGTGATGTCCTTAGGTTAGTTAGGTTTAAGTCGTTCTAAGTTCTAGAGGACTGATGACCTCAATTGTTAAGTCCCATAGTGTTCAGAGACATTTGAACCATCAGTCCCTGTGCTTTCACACTACTTACATTAACTTATGCTAAGGACAACAAACACACACAACGATGCCCAAGGGAGGACTCGAACCTCCAACGGGGGGAGCCGCGCGAACCGTGACAAGGCGTTTGAGACATGGCGGATACCCCGCGCGGCTCATGGCAGTCGTGACACTGCTTCAAACAATGGGCTGTAGAAACTTTTTTAAAGCACGGATTAAAAAAACAAAAACCTTTCCGTTCCAAGAGTCTGGACAAGTACACCTTAAAAAAAATGCAACTACAAAGAAATTGAATTTTCGAACTTTTTGGATGAGAACCTGTCCCTATGGAACACCGTTGATAAAATGTCACAGGGATTATGTACTCAGGTTTCACATGTGGATTAACAATTCCTAATCGAGGAATTTGCATCTCCCACCTTGGAATTCTCAGTACAGAATTTTTATCCATTACGAGATTCTCAGCCACTTGCAGAAGTGATTTCCCGTGATTCTGCAAAACTTTTCCGTTAGCCAATCGTAGCAACTATAATATTTGGTTCCTGGTGCATGACATGTCTCTTAACTTAAAGTGACCAACTCATTTGCATAAAGAGCTAACTTATCATCCGCTTCTTTACTTGCGTAGACCGTTTATGGTCTTCAAAGACTTTTTTTCTTTAATCTTTTTTTTATGTCTTTTATAAACTGCAACACTTTCTAAACTTAACGCCATTGAAGCATGGTCTTTTACTGAATGACCAAAAAACAATGCCGACAGCTGGAGTCGAAGGTTTTTGTTAATCAAGCCGTTTGTTCTTTTATATAACTGAGAAGTGAAATACCGGTTTTCATAGATGCAGATTTAACATATTTTAATATAACACAATAAATATTTCATTAAAATTTTCATCCCCTTACTATCGAAGTTCCAAAACCACTGAAACACATAGTTTTTAAAAGTTCTAACAGAGGAGCCGAATACGAATTGTCAGATACATTTAGTAATGCTTTCATAATGAACCATTTTGAGAAACATCTCACACCCTTTAGGAGTTAGGTTTTCAAAAACAATTAAACATGTATTCTTCTATTTAGAACCAAGGAGCCAAATTCAAATCTTCATCCATTTAATTCTAAAAATGCTTTCATAGTGAAATATTTCATAAAACTTTTCATCCCCTATTTCACTCTATTAATGAGTTAAATTTCCAAAAGCAACGAAACACATTCTTTTTACATCCAACTGAGAAGTCAATTACCTATTTTCATAGATGTAACTTTAACAATGCTTTAGTAGTTCTTTAATAATGATTTATTTTCAAAAAACCTTCACTATTTATTCTATCCCCCCCCCCCCAATGAAAGAATTTCGGAAAATGATAAAAACCTTTTTTTTGTTTCTGGCTGAGAAACCAAATGTCAATTTTCGTAGTTTTGTAGTTCTAGCTTCAACAGTGACATAGGGACATATTTTTTTTAAAAAAAACTTTTCAACCCATATTTCACCCCCTTAGGAGTGGAATTTCGAAAAATCTCTTCTTAAATGGTGCTTTCAGCGTAATATTTACACCTTCATCAAATTTCAAGTCTGTATACTTTGCAGGTTGGGCTGGAAGGCGATGAGTGAGTGGATACATGTGCCCCTATTGCATCTCCTTGGAGGTTGTAGTTCCAAAAACAGTGAAACACGTATATTTCAATAACAGAATTTCCATAGATTTATCTTTAAAAATTCTTTCACACTGAATTATTTTCATAAAACATTTCATCCTATATTCCCCCTCCTTATGAATTGAATGTATCAAAAACAGTGAGACATGTAATTTTTTTTTATTTTTACTTCAACCGAGAAGCCAAATTCAGGTTTAAATATATTTAGCTTTAAAAATGCTTTCATAATTAAATATTTCATGAAACATTTCATCCTCTATGTAATGGGATTGTGGTAGTGACACACCAAAATCACAATAGTAATCCGTTGTAGTTGCTACACATTTTATTACAATCAAAAGCATTATAAAATCACAATCACAAAAATACAAGAGATTGCCTTATAAGGCCAGATCACATGGACAAATAATAAATAAATTTCTTTACGTGGAACAAGACCCGTTAAACTTCAAATTTGGATATGACTAGGTAAATATACTTAGGTAAGGCTTTACTTAAATAGTACAAATGTGCATAGAATGCGCAGCAGAACTCTCATTACTTCCAATCAGCAGAGAAACAGATTAATCCTAAGAAACAGATTTTTTAACGTTTGGCTACCCAACTTTCCATAACAAAACTATATACAAATGATTAAAGCAATTAAGGAGGTACTTTAATTTTGACCAAACCGACCTTCAAATTTACTTACTCAATTGATTAATCAACAATATTCTTAGAATGATTACAACTACAACATGACCATATGACAATTCCCTTAAAATAAGGTTGCTTCAATATTTCGTGTGAATTGGCGATAGACGCGAGCAGACCAAGGATTCAAATCAATACGAGAGATCCACGAGACAGGGAGTGACATAGAAATATACTCAACTTGACAATGCAATTGAACTTTGGATGCTATAGTTCTCCACCGGAATGATGGAATCACGCGAAAGTGACAACATAACCGAAGATGTAAAGGAGAGGACATGGCCTTAAACATCTCTCTGCCGCCGTGGTGCTCTGTTCCCAGTATGCTAGCGTCGACCGCTGCCAATTATCTCTAACACAACACACATCAAGGGTAGAGAGTTTTCTGAGACATATACTACACAACCTTATCTGGAGAACAGGTGAGCATTACAACTGAACTGAAACAAATGAGCCTCCGTCAGTTACTTGCCCAGTGCCAGCCCTTAAACTTTGATTAATAAGTTCGCTAAAAGTCATGCCGAAGTTAAGATGACAAGATTTATCTCCAGGTTCCGCATATTAGGGGCAGAGACAATGAATTGGCGACGCTCTTAGCCGTATGTTCGCGGGAGAGTCTGGGGAAGGCAAGGGCCACGTGGAGCCGGATCTTGGAGCGAATTTCCTTCTCTCCGAGACACCCGGTTTCTTCTGCGACTCAGCCGGCAAACAGGTGTGGACCGAATAGGCAGCAGTAGGCGGATGGCGACATCGTTACTGGCTGTTGCCCTGTTGCCTTCGGGGGGGCGGGGGGCTCTTGTGTAAAGGGGGAGACAACCGTGGTGAAGTGAAGGTCTCTATTCCACAGGAACGAGTTAGCATGATATATCCACGATTCGGTGGTCGGGGGTCATTTGGCGCTATACAAGACCTAGAACCGAGTTCGGGAACACATGTTTTGGCCCAACCTATATCGCGATGTCAGGAGATTTGTTGGCAACTGTGTCCAGTGTAAGCGCGGTAAGCCCGATGTGGGTCCGTGCAGAGAACTACTACAGTCGCTTAGGGAGCAGTGTCCTCTGGACCGCGACTCAAAGATCGAAGCAACGATCGATGGAAACTGGCGCCAGAAACGCACCAGCTCACTCTATTTCATCCCCTTAGGGGTTGAACTTCCAAAAACACTAAAACACGTATTTTCTTATTTGTAACCTTGAAGTCAAATACCAATTTTCGTAAATGTAGCCTTAAAAATACTTTCATAGTTATTCCATAATTATTTATCTCAAAATAAAATGTTCACCCGCTATTTCACTTCATTCCCAGTAATAATGGAACACATATTTCTTTATTTCTGACCTAGAAACCAGATACAAATTTTCGTATGCCTCGCTTCAAAATTACCTTAATAGCTACATGTTTCAAAAATCCTATAATTTCCTGTGTCTCCCCCTTTCAGTGTAGGAGGGATAGTGTCGTACAAGAGACAGTATACTCAGTAGACAACGAACTGCTAGTTGTGAAATCAGCGACATAGGAACCGAGACTGACACAGAAGGTGCTGAAGGTGAAGCACACTAGACTCGTGTCTACCACGGCTTCTAATAATATCGATTTACCATGAACGGAAGTTCCGATAAGTGAGCAAGTAATTTTACAGTAAATTCAGTACCGATGGAGAGGATATACAACGAAAAACATTTCTATAAAATTTCAGAAATAATGAAATATTCCACTCAAGTCGCGCGGCAGAACACGCAATGGATATGTTTGCACTTAAGACGGAAAGCCCCACGTGCTTACGCAGGCTTACGACAGATCGCAAAATTCGGCAGTAGGCGTAAGCCAACCTCGTGTGCTGCTACCTGTTGTTGATGCCAGGCATCAAGGTCTCAGTAGTACGGCCATGCACTGGAGAGTAGTTGCTTTGTAAGCACTCCGTCTTCAGTCCACGAGTGGCCTACTGGGACGGGACCATCCGACCGCTGCGTCATCATCCGTGGAGGATGCGAACAGGAGGGGCGTGGGGTCAGCACACTGCTCTCCCCGTCGTTATGGCGGTTTTCTTTGACCGGAGCCGCTACTATTCGGTCGAGTAGCTCCTCGATTGGCACCACGAGGCTGAGTGCACCCCGAAAAATGGCAAGAGCGCATGGCGGCCTGGATGACCACCCATTCAAGTGCCGACCACGTCCGACAACGCACTTAACTTCGGTGATCTCACGTGAACCAATGCAACCTCAGGGGCAAGGCCGTTGCCGCAGATATTTTAGAGTAGTTGCTAACGTTTCATAATTATCTAGTTTACGGGGAAAATGTAAAAATGGCGATTGTCACCGAAGCTACAACTAATCTGAATTTCTGGTTAGTTATCAAGTGGTCTTGTGTGCGAGCCTGAATTTTTCATCCTTTGCGGTGGGAATGATTCAAACCTGTCATGTTCTTCTTATGAAGTGTTCTATTTATTTTACACACAATGATCATTTGTAGTTGTGTTGAGTTACTACCTTGATAAATTTTTGGATGGCGCACGTATCATAACTGAGATCTGCGCTTGCGCTTAATGGCTGAAGGTGAATTAGCGTAATGAGTAGTAGCGAATGTTATAGTAACATGTTTGTAAATTATATCAGGTAAATTACGTTAGTCGTGTAATATTATCCGTATACCAGTACAGTATGTGGGCCAATTACGTTAGTCATGGAATACTATCCGTATAAGACTATGTCACCTTGATGTCCCGGAATTTGCTTCAATTTTGGAATCCACGAAAGAACTGGAAATTTTCCTTTACACAGCTTTCCATATAACTTCTATTACAGTGATTCAGTCTTGTCTGTCACTCGACTTTTCTGATCGGGAAATAAATTCTATCGCTCAGATAATTATTACCTCTTCGTGTTTCTATTTGCCGATATTGCTCATAAACACTTACATATCTCAAAGTTGCTATGGACAGTGATGGAACGACACACTTTTCTATGGCGACACTGCAGTTTAGAGATAGAAAAACCGATAGGTTAAAACGATATGGGTATTTTAGTTCTGAATAACCCATGTCTTTCGGTATTTGTTTGCTCTCGGTTATAACAAGTATCTTTTTTTTCCTGATAACCACGTAAAAACAGATATATCGATTAGCCACAGCAGCCGCAGTAAAATTTTTAGTTTTCAAGTAAACCTTTTTTTAAAAGAGACGAGTAATTTTTATTCGTAAGATTTCCATAGCTCTGAAATACTGCGTTATTACAGAAAAATGGGAAAAGTGATGTATGCCACTTTAATAACACTGCTGACAGAAACGAGCAACAAATGGATTGGTCCAGCATTGCCGAGACAATATTGTGCCTGTTATACAAGCAGTGCGCGAGACTGGACGCAGTTTCTCGCTGTTGTCGAACGTCAGTTGTAACACAGAATGGCACCATCTGGAAGTCTGGAAGTATTTTACGATATGCGGTAACGAGTGAAGCACATGGGTTGATTTGGTCGACTTGAAACATCATACAAGGAAAAAAGTTAAAATTTCCGGGATAAAAATAGAAAGTGCCTGATCTGCTGCCTGTGTCTACGTAGTATGCCGTTATCTGCTTGTAGCCCTTGAAAACAGAGAAATTAAAACGAAAAAGAGTTCTCCAGCCGAAGTATTCACCCTTTATTGCAGGACTATACGTAACTCCCGCATAGTGCTGTGATAACCGATTACAATATAATTTTTGAGCAGAGCTTCTAAAAACTAAAATCAGTAGGAGAATACTGGCAGTTTTCTGTAGTACGGAAGCACTCGCCATATTTTGAGAGAAGCAGCGAACAGCTGACAAAGTTTTATTTGACTATTTATTTTAAATTATGTCCGAAAGAACAGACACCATACCCATATACGTATATGGTTCTGGCAATACCAGCCATGACCTTCTTCTGTGAAGATGCGCACGTATTCCCCGAACTGTTACGGCACTTGGTAAGAATGTCTTCCACGAGTAATGAGTGTGTTGGTGTGGGACACTACGAATGTAGTGTGTGCACATACTATGTGAGTCTCGCGGGAGGCCTGTGCGAGATAGTCCCTGCAGTCACTATCGTCTGTGCCCTCGGTGGCTCAGATGGACAGAGCGTCTGCCATGTAAGCAAGAGATCCCGGGCTTTAGTCCCAGACGGGGCACACATTATCACCTGTCCCCGTTGATGTATATCGACACCCGAGAGCAGCTGACGGTATTAATATAATTCTAATTTCGTTCTGGACGGCTGCAGGTCATCATAAAAGTATTTAATTTTACGTGTTGATTCCATTTATCAAGAAACTGAGAAAGTCAAATTTTTTAAATCTTTGTAGGATTCCTACGTTTACTAGAGGAAATAATGTAAATAAAAGACTGAAAATCGGTTATTACAAGCACTGGAATAGTGACGGGCTTTAACAATTAGGTTAAAGTGAGCCGAAAACCAGTTGTTTCAGCGATAATCGACATTCCCACTGGAGTTCTGCGTGGTAAGATTGACGCGCAATTGACGCATGGTGCACGGAATGGCAATTGAATCTCAATGTAGACAAGTGCAATCCGACAACAGAGGAAGTGCGTTACAATACGCTTGTTCGCCCACTGCTTGAATACTGCTCAGCAGTGTGGGATCCGTACCAGATAGGGTTGATAGAAGAGAGAGAGAAGATCCAACGGAGAGCAGCGCGCTTCGCTACAGGATCATTTAGTAATCGCGAAAGCGTTACGGAGATGACAGATAAACTCCAGTGGAAGACTCTGCAGGAGAGACGCTCAGTAGCCCGGTACGGGCTTTTGATAAAGTTTCGAGAACATACCTTCACCGAAGAGTCAAGCACTATATTTCTCCCTTCTACGTATATCTAGCGAAGAGACCATGAGGATAAAATCAGAGAGATTAGAGCCCACACAGAAGCATACCGACAATCCTTCTTTCCGCGTACAATATGAGACTGGAATAGAAGGGAGAACCGATAGAGTACCCTCCGCCACAGACCGTCAGGTAGCGTGCCTAGTATGGATGTAGATTTAGACATCTAGAACAGTTTTTCAGGAAGGTTACTGCAGCTCTGATGTTCTCAAAATGAACGGGCCAGCCATTGGCGTCCTCGAGGGGGAGGGGAGGAGGTGGGGAGGGGAGAAGAGGCAAAGGGGCACTTTCACCCATAGCCCCCAACCCTCCCTGGAATCTGGAGTAAAGAGGTTTTATTCGTTACAGTATACTCATACTCTTCCAGATAAGACTTCTCCACAATACTGCTAAACCTTAGCTTTGACCAGTTGTAGCGCTTATAGAGTAGGGTCTTGCAGCTTGTTGCATCTCGTAACTGACCAGCTGATTTGTACACACAGTGCCAGTTTCAGAATCATGCACTCCAGCCCCGACGCGCCTCGCGAACTCCCCTCCACTGGAAATATTTCTGCAGATTCCTGTCTGCCACTGTGCATATGTTTTGATAACATCCTGGTTTTAATAGCATCGAAGGAACAGCATCGTGCAGTAAAGGGTAGACCTAGCACAGAACACACCATTCACATTGAAACGCATCACTTAGTAGATGGTGAAGTACTCTGAAGCTAGCCAGATAGAAACAGAAGTTCCTGGCACTATATTTGACCCAAATTCTAATCTTACACTAATCTCTTGTATCTACCTACCACGCCCTCAAAAAGCCAACGATTTACTATTATCAGAAGTTCCGAAAAATGAGGAAGAAATTGGCCCACACTTTTTTCCGTTGTGTATTATTTCGATTCCCCCATAAAGGGAATGGACTTGTAGCCACAGGTTACACAAGCGATAGATGGCTTAAAATACATAAAAAGAGATGACAATAAGAGACGATTTTTAAAAACACAATGATACACGGTATTTTCGATTTTTACAGGAAAATAATGGATGACAAAATAAAGGTTTTTGAAAAATACGCTGGTGGACAATATTGGGGATTTTTTATCTTTATAGATGACTAGCGGAAAAGCATGGCGTTGACCAGGCATTTATTTACAGCTGTGCGTCCACGCCCGTACAATGCAGCGTCTGGCCTTGTCCTGAATTTTTATAACGTATCTCCTGAAACATGTGTCGTACAATGATATAATTTTGTAGGTACGTTCAGCGTCATATGCGGATACTGTCTGCGAAATTTATTGCGAATATAGTAGCAAAGAAGTAACAAATTTAAATGTCACGAATGCTGTGATGCCCACACACTTGGGTGCAACTAATGTACACGGAATGCTTGGCACGATCATTATAGCTACCATCACCTATGGTCGAAATTGGACCATCTGTGTCGACGTAGTGAAAATATAAATGTGCATAACATGGTAAACGTCCATTCTTTCGAGCCATCGGACCTGATCTACGATCAAAAATATCTTGTAAATGTGGTAGGGGCCACGGCCTTGCCGCAGTGGATACACCGGTTCCCGTCTGATTACTGAAGTTTAGCACTATCGGGCGAGGTCGGCACTTGGATGGGTGACCATCTGGGCCGCGATGTGCTGTTGCCATTTTTCGGGTTGCACTCAGCCTTGCGATGCCAGCTGAGCAACTACTCGACCGAATAGTAGCGGCTCCAGTCAAAGGAAACTACCACAACGAGTGGGAGAGCCAGCTCCTCCTCCACCCTCAGTGAGGATAACGTGGCGGTAGGATGGTCCTGATTGGCCACTTGTGGCCTGAAGACGGAGTGCTTTTTTAAAGTAGTGCTGCCTAGATAAAACTGACAGTCTAGGCTCAGGGACTGTCCACGGTAAATGCTGCATTGGACCTACGAATACTATTAAAATAACAGTTTGAGTTCTCTTTAATTGTCCAATCATCTGAAGTGAGTCCTTATTACAGTGCGCTGAAAAATAGATTTTACGTTAATGGAAGATAAATTTTATGTTTCCAGAATGAGATTTTCACTCTGCAGCGGAGTGTGCGCTGATATGAAACTTCCTGGCAGATTAAAACTGTGTGCCCGACCGAGACTCGAACTCGGGACCTTTGCCTTTCGCGGGCAAGTGCTCTACCATCTGAGCTACCGAATCACGACTCACGCCCGGTACTCACAGCTTTACTTCTGCAAGTATCCGTCTCCTACCTTCCAAACTTTACAGAAGCTCTCCTGCGAACCTTGCAGAACTAGCACTCCTGAAAGGAAGCTGTGAGTGCCGGGCGTGAATCGTGCTTCGGTAGCTCAGATGGTAGAACACTTGCCCGCGAAAGGCAAAGGTCCCGAGTTCGAGACTCGGTCGGGCACACAGTTTTAATCTGCCAGGAAGTTTCATATCAGCGCACACTCCGCTGCAGACTGAAAATATCATTCTGGAAACATCCCCCAGGCAGTGGCTAAGCCATGTGCCCGCAATATCCTTTCGTTCAGGAGTGCTAGTTCTGCAAGGTTCGCAGGAGAGCTTCTGTAAAGTTTGGAAGGTAGGAGACGGATACTGGCAGAAGTAAAGCTGTGAGTACCAGGCGTGAATCGTGCTTCGGTAGCTCAGATGGTAGAGCACTTGCCCGCGAAAGGAAAAGGTCCCGAGTTCGAGTCTCGGTCGGGCACACAGTTTTAATCTGCCAGGAAGTTTCAAATTTCATGTTAATGGCGGCAAATTAACTTTACCCTAATGACACACAAGGTCAATGCCGTTCTATCACATAAAGTATTCTCAGATCGAAATGTTTAGCATTACAAAATCTCCAATGTAGATTCATCATGCCACAATTATAATTCTCAAAATAATTTGGAGCTACGTTCAATGCATATTTAAATGCATCTTTCAAAACAATAACAGAATTCTCATTAGATCATCATTACCAGTGGCTAGAGAATTCCTATTATTTCGTCTACCAAAAACCGCGTCTCACTATGGCTACTTCAGTACAGTTTTGTTTTCCACTGCTGACAATAGAAACGATCTGGTAGATGTGGCATTGTAGATGCCCAGTATGCGTGTCTTAATGGAAATAAACCGTCTGGAACGTTTACCCTTGAACGTCCCTGGAATGGGATTTCATGGAACGTTATTACTTTCCTGTGTCCATTTCTATCACACCAGCTGATCGCCATGACTGGGGAGGGGGAGGAGGGGGTGAATTTAAAGTTGGCAGCACTTTGAGTGGCAGAAAAACCGAAGAAAACCTAACGTTTTCGTCATTTGTTTGACGTAGTGCCAGTTCGTCATATAGGACGCTTTTCTTTCGGAAACGTTTACATTCATCGTCTGGCAATCAATGTCGCCTGCCGAGGTATGCAGTCGCACCACTCTGTACGAAATAGAAGCTTAAGTTGATGGAGTCGACAAGTAAGGAGCAGTGTGTCTTGTTTTAGATATGGAAAATTCAATTATAGGCCTTATTTGCTGCCTTGTAGTTGACATAGGACCTTGCGATTTTGCACGACCGAGGTCCGGTAGCCACACCACACGGGAAAATGCGAGGAGTGTTAATGTGTAGTAAAAACCGAAGAAAACCTTACGTTTTCTACATTTGTTTTCCTAATAACGAAATGGGAAATCGTCAGAATGAACGCTTTTCTCTCAGAAACGTTTACATTTATCGTCTGGCAATTAATGTCGCGTGCTGAGGTATGCAGTCGCACCACTCTGTACGAAATACAGTAGGTTCTAAGGTGATGCAGTCGACAAGTATGGTCGCAATATATTGTCACCTCGAAATACATCGACACCTCGAAATAAATCAACACCTCGAAATAAATCGCCACCTCGAAATAAATCGCCACCTCGAAATAAATCGAAACAACGAAAGAAATCGAGACCCAGAGATAAATCAAAACCTCGATATAAACCGACACATCCAAAACAACCGACACTTCGAAATGAGTCGAAATATCGAAATGTATAGACATCAAGATGCATTACGACGTACGAAATGGATCGATAATTGGAAATAATTCGAGGTCTCGATATGATGCGTAGTCTAGAAACACATCGATATCTGGGAATATATCGATACCTCGTAATACAAAGATTTCTCTAAAAAGAGGGATATCTAGAAATTTATGGTTACTTGAGATATAGAGATATCTCGAAATATATCGATATCTCGAAAGAAATCGCTATCTGGAGTACACCTATACATGGAAATATATAGATACCTCGAAATATATAGACAACCCGTTTTGTGTCGGTATATCAAAATAAATCGATATCTCGACATAACCAGATACAATGAATCAATCGATATCTCGAAATACGTCGACTACTCGGTATAGACAGATATATAGAAATAAATCGACTGCTCAATACAAAACTGGGCCTCGAAATAAAATGGTATATCGAAATGAATCGATAATGTGATATGTATGGATGTCTCAAAATAAATCTGACCTCTAAGAAAACGATTCACGAAATAAATAAATAAATATCGAAATATATCGCTAACTCGATAAATAACGATATCTAGTGGTCAGATATATGTTTCAAGATGACAACACATATCAGTATAGTTCGATATACATGAAAATAGTTTCGTTTTCAATATATCGATAGCTTCCTAGACCTCGGGAAACAAAACGACGATCCGACCTCGGGACAAAAACGCCGACCTCGGGGTAAAACGCCGACCTCGGGGGTAAAACGCCGACATCGGGAAAAACGCCGACCTCGGGGAAAAACGCCGACCTCGGGGTAAAACGCCGACCTCGGGGGGAAAAACGCCGACCTCGGGGGAAAAACGCCGACCTCGGGGGAAAAACGCCGACCTCGGGAGAAAACGCCGACATCGGGAAAAACGCCGACCTCGGGGGAAAAACGCCGACCACGGGACAAAAACGCCGACCTCGGGGGTAAAACGCCGACCTGGGGGAAAAACGCCGACCTGGGGGAAAAACGCCGACCTCGGGGGAAAAACGCCGACCTCGGGGGAAAAACGCCGACCTCGGGGGAAAAACGCCGACCTCGGGGAAAAACGCCGACCTCGGGGGAAAAACGCCGACCTCGGGGGAAAAACGCCGACCTCGGGGGAAAAACGCCGACCTCGGGGGTAAAACGCCGACCTCGGGGGAAAAACGCCGACCTCGGGAGAAAACGCCGACATCGGAAAAAACGCCGACCTCGGGGAAAAACGCCGACCTCGGGGAAAAACGCCGACCTCGGGGAAAAACGCCGACCTCGAGGAAAAACGCCGACCTCGGGGAAAACGCCGACCTCGGGGAAAACGCCGACCTCGGGGACAAAACGCCGACCTCGGGGGTAAAACGCCGACCTCGGGGAAAAACGCCGACCTCGGGGGTAAAACGCCGACCTCGGGGGAAAAACGCCGACCTCGGGGGAAAAACGCCGACCTCGGGGGAAAAACGCCGACCTCGGGGGAAAAACGCCGACCTCGGGGGAAAAACGCCGACCTCGGGGGAAAAACGCCGACCTCGGGGGAAAAACGCCGACCTCGGGGGAAAAACGCCGACCTCGGGGGAAAAACGCCGACCTCGGGGGTAAAACGCCGACCTCGGGGGGAAAACGCCGACCTCGGGGGAAAACGCCGACCTCGGGGGTAAAACGCCGACCTCGGGGGAAAAACGCCGACCTCGGGGGAAAAACGCCGACCTCGGGGGAAAAACGCCGACCTCGGGGGTAAAACGCCGACCTCGGGGGAAAAACGCCGACCTCGGGGGAAAAACGCCGACCTCGGGGGAAAAACGCCGACCACGGGGGAAAAACGCCGACCTCGGGGGACAAACGCCGACCTCGGGGGAAAAACGCCGACCTCGGGACAAAAACGCCGACCTCGGGGGTAAAACGCCGACCTCGGGGGTAAAACGCCGACCTCGGGGGGAAAACGCCGACCTCGGGGGGAAAACGCCGACCTCGGGGGAAAACGCCGACCTCGGGGGTAAAACGCCGACCTCGGGGGAAAAACGCCGACCTCGGGGGTAAAACGCCGACCTCGGGGGAAAAACGCCGACCTCGGGGGTAAAACGCCGACCTCGGGGGTAAAACGCCGACCTCGGGGGTAAAACGCCGACCTCGGGGGTAAAACGCCGACCTCGGGGGAAAACGCCGACCTCGGGGGAAAACGCCGACCTCGGGGGAAAAACGCCGACCTCGGGGGAAAAACGCCGACCTCGGGGGAAAAACGCCGACCTCGGGGGTAAAACGCCGACCTCGGGGGTAAAACGCCGACCTCGGGGGAAAAACGCCGACCTCGGGGGAAAAACGCCGACCTCGGGGGAAAAACGCCGACCTCGGGGGAAAAACGCCGACCTCGGGGGAAAAACGCCGACCTCGGGGAAAAACGCTGACCTCGGGGAAAAACGCCGTCCTTGGGGGAAAAACGCTGACCTCGGGGAAAACCGCCGACCTCGGGGTAAAACGCCGACCTCGGGGTAAAACGCCGACCTCGGGGTAAAACGCCGACCTCGGGGGAAAAACGCCGACCTCGGGGGTAAAACGCCGACCTCGGGGTAAAACGCCGACCTCGGGGAAAAACGCCGACCTCGGGGTAAAACGCCGACCTCGGGGTAAAACGCCGACCTCGGGGGAAAAACGCCGACCTCGGGGTAAAACGCCGACCTCGGGGAAAGACGCCGACCTCGGGGAAAAACGCCGACCTCGGGGGAAAAACGCCGACCTCGGGGAAAAACGCCGACCTCGGGGTAAAACGCCGACCTCGGGGAAAGACGCCGACCTCGGGGAAAAACGCCGACCTCGGGGAAAAACGCCGACCTCGGGGGAAAAACGCCGACCTCGGGGAAAACCGCCGACCACGGGGAAAACCGCCGACCTCGGAGTAAAACGCCGACCTCGGCGTTATGACATGGTCATAACAGAAAAGACCCATTCTTTAGAAAGTTTAGAATGAGATGTTCTAAATATTACAGATAATCTATTTACAATAATCCACAAGTACTGCACAATGAGAAGAGACTTTGAAATAGCGCACAGCCAGGAAGACAGAGGTTGCATTGCTGTTTCTAATCTTCTGGTGTTTGAGATTCAGAATCTAGGATTGCCTATAATGAGAACAGCAGGAATGAATGTCCTGCACCAGTATAGAACATACTCTGAAACTCCATAGAAAATCACATGGCACAATTATTTTACATCATTCTCAGCAAGCTACAGAAGCCTCTAATGGACATAACAACGTCGTCACCTCCTTCACCAGTGAAAGATCTTAGTAGCTATTGAGTCATGACTAGGTGGCCAATTAATAATTTGTTGTTCAAAGCTAATTTCAGTATAAATGGGAATACTCAGTGGACATCTATTACAGTCATATTTTACTGTCTAAGATATATCAACTTTCCAGACTATAAGTATAAGCAGAGCTCGGACTTTCCCATTGCGAGTTTGTTTAGAATGTATCAAGGGAATCAGATCCACTGGGCATTTAGAGCAACCTGCTTTAAACAATATGAGCAGGCAGTAGACACAGACACGGAATTTTTCATTTCTCTCTGAAACGGTTACCTTCATCGTCTGCAAACTTATGTTCCGTGCTGCGGTACGTGGAGGCACTAATAGCAATAAGGTAGAACACAGAAGAAGCTTATAAGTTGATGTAATCGGCCAGTAAGAAGTAGTACAATTGAAGTTTAGTTATCGATTATTGCCTTATTAGCCAACTTTGGTGCCTGGGACATGAACAACGACCTTAAGATTTGGCATGAAACGAGACCTGGCAGCCACGTTACACGAAGAATGTGAAAAGTGTCCATATGTATTAAAAACCTGAGAAATCCGACCGTTTTCGTCATTTGCTATCCAATCGACGTAATGCCAGATCGTCACATTGGCCGCTCTTCTCTCGAAAACGGTTACATTTATCGTGTGCAAAGCTATGTCGCGTGCTGCGGTATGCGGAGACACTAAAAGCACCATAGTAGAACACAGAAGAAGCTTCTAAGTTGATGTAATAGACAGCAAGAAGCAGTACAATTCAAGGTTTGTTATCGATTATTGACTTTTTAGCCGGCTTTGGTGCATTGGACATGAGCTATGACCTTACGATTTTGCATGAAGGGAGGTCTAGCAGCCACGTTGCACGGGAGAATGTGAAAAGTGTTCATATGTAGTAAGAACCTGAGAAATCCACCCCATTTCTTCATTTGCTATCGAATCGACTTAATGCCAGATCGTCACATTGGCCGCTTTTCTCTATCAAACGATTACATTTATCGTCTGAAAACTTATGTGGGATGCTGCGGTATGCGGAGACACTAAAAGCACCACAGTAGAACACACAAGAAACTTTCTAACTTGATGTATCGGTCAGTTAGAAACAGTACAATTCAAGTTTTAGCTATCGATTATTGACTTATTAGGTGGATTTGGTGCCTTGGACATGACCGACGACCTTAAGATTCTGCATCAAACAACGACTGGCAGTCACGTTGCACGAGAGAATGTGAAGAGGGTCCATATGTAATAAAACCCTGAGAAATCGCACCGCTTTCTTCATTTGCTATCGTATCGACGGATTGCAAGATCGTCACACTGGAAGCTTTTCTCTCTCAAACGGTTACATATATCGTCTGCAAACCTATGTGGCGTGCTGCGGTAGGTGGACACACTAAAAAGACCATAGTAGAACACAGAAGAAGCTTCTAAAATGATGTAATCGGCCATTAATGAGCAGTGCAATTCAGGTTTCAGTTATCGATTATTGACTTATTAGGTGGCTTTGGTGTCTTGGACATGACCGAGGACCATAATATTTTGCATGTAACAACGGCTGGCAGCCATGTTACCCAAGATAATGTGAAACGTGTCCATAAATAGTAAAAACCTTAGACATCGCACCGTTTTCGTCATTTGCTATCGCATCGACGTAATGCGAGATCGTCACTTTGGCCGCTTTTCTCTCTGAAACGGTTACATTTATAATATGCAAACTTATGTGGCGTGCTGTGGAATGCGGAGACACTAAAAGCACCACAGTAGAACACAGAAGAAACTTCTAAGTTGATGTAATCGGCAAGGAGGAGCAGTACAATTCAAGTTTTAGTTATCGATTATTGAACTCATTAGCCGGCTTTGGTGTCTTGGACATGACCGAGGACCATAAGATTTTGCATGTAACAACGGCTGGCAGCCACGTTGTTGTTGTTGTTGTTGTTGTGGTCTTCAGTCCAGAGACTGGTCTGATGCAGCTCTCCATGCTACTCTATCCTGTGCAAGCTTCTTCATCTCCCAGTACCTACTGCAACCTACATCCTTCTGAATATGCTTAGTGTTTCATCCCTTGGTCTCCCTCAACGATTTTTGCCTTCCATCCTGTCCTCCAATACTAAATACGTGATCCCCTGTTGCCTCAGAACATTTCCTACCAACCGATCCCTTCTTCTGGTCAAGTTTTGCCACAAACTTCTCTTCTCCCCAACACTGTTCAACACTTCGTCATTAGTTATGTGATCTACCCATGTAATCTTCAGCATTCTTCTGTAGCACCACATTTCAAAAGCTTCTATTCTCTTCTTGTCCAAACTATTTATCGTCCACGTTTCACTTCCATACATGGCTATACACCATAAAAATACTTTCTGAAATGTCTTCCTGACACTTAAATCTATACTCGATGTTAACAAATTTCTCTTCTTCAGAAACTCTTTCCTTGCCATTGCCAGTCTACATTTTATATCCTCTCTACTTCGACCATCATCAGTTATTTTGCTCCCCAAATGGCAAAACTCCTTTACTACTTTAAGTGTCTCATTTCCTAATCTAATTCCCTCAGCATCACCCGACTTAATTCGACTACATTCCATTATCCTCGATTTGCTTTTGTTGATGTTCATGTTATATCCTCCTTTCAAGGCACTGTCCATTCCATTCAACTGCTCTTCCAAGTCCTTTGCTGTCTCTGACAGAATTACAATGTCATCGGCGAACCTCAAAATTTTTATTTCTTCTCCATGGATTTTAATACCTACTCCGAATTTTTCTTTTGTTTCCTTGACCGCTTGCTCAATATACAGATTGAATAACATCGGGGAGAGGCTACAACCCTGTCTCAGTCCCTTCCCAACCACTGCTTCCCTTTCATGTCCCTCGATTCTTATAACTGCCATCTGGTTTCTGTACAAATTGTAAATAGCCTTTCGCTCCCTGTATTTTACCCCTGCCACCTTTAGAATTTGAAAGAGAGTATTCCAGTCAACATTGTCAAAAGCTTTCTCTAAGTCTACAAATTCTAGGAACATAGGTTTGCCTTTCCTTAATCTTTCTTCTAAGATAAGTCGTAAGGTCAGTATTGCCTCACGTGTTCCAGTGTTTCTATGGAATCCAAACTGATCTTCCCCGAGATCGGCTTCTACTAGTTTTTCCATTCGTCTGTAAAGTATTCGTGTTAGTATTTTGCAGCTGTGACTTATTAAACTGATAGTTCGGTAATTTTCACATCTGTCAACACCTGCTTTCTTTGGGATTGGAATTATTATGTTCTTCTTGAAGTCTGAGGGTATTTCACCTGTCTCACACATCTTGCTCACCAGATGGTAGAGTTTTGTCAGGACTGGCTCTTCCAAGGCTGTCAGTAGTTCTAATGGAATGTTGTCTACTCCTGGAGCCTTGTTTCGACTTAGGTCTCTCAGTGCTCTGTCAAACTCTTCACGCAATATCGTATCTCCCATTTCATCTTCATCTACATACTCTTCAATTTCCATAATCTTGCCCACAAGTATTTCGCCTGCGTACAGACCCTCTATATACTGCTTCCACCTTTCTGCTTTCCCCTCTTTGCTTAGAACTGGGTTTCCATCTGAGCTCTTGATGTTCATACAAGGGTTCTCTTATCTCAAATGTCTCTTTAATTTTGCTGTAAGCAATATCTATCTTACCCCTAGTGAGATAAGCCTCTACATCCTTACATTTGTCCTCTAGCCATCCCTGCTTAGCCATTTTGCATTTCCTGTCGATCTCATTTTTGAGACGTTTGTATTCCTTTTTGGTTGCTTCATTTACTGCATTTTTATATTTTCTCCTTTCACCAATTAAATTCAATATTTCTTCTGTTACCCAAGGATTTCTACCAGCCCTCGTCTTTTTACCTACTTGATCCTCTGCTGCCTTCACTACTTCATCCCTCAGAGCTACCCATTCATCTTCTACTGTATTTCTTTCCCCCATTCCTGTCAATTGTTCCCTTATGCTCTCCCTGAAACTCTGTACAACCACTGGTTCTTTCAGTTTGTCCAGGTCCCATCTCCTTAAATTTCCACCTTTTTGCAGTTTCTTCAGTTTTAATCTACAGGTCATAACCAATAGATTGTGGTCAGAGTCCACATCTGCTCCTGGAAATGTCTTACAATTTAAAACCTGGTTCCTAATTCTCTGTCTTACCATTATATAATCTATCTGATACATTTTAGTATCTCCAGGGTTCTTCCATGTATACAACCTTCTTTCATGGTTCTTAAACCAAGTGTTAGCTATGACTAAGTTGTGCTCTGTACAAAATTCTACGAGGCGGCTTCCTCTTTCATTTCTTAGCCCCAATCCATAATTAGCTACTACGTTTCCTTCTCTCCCTTTTCCTACACTCGTTTTCCAGTCGTCCTTGACTATTAAATTTTCGTCTCCCTTCACTACCTGAATAATTTCTTCTATTTCATCATACATTTCTTCAATTTCTTCGTCATCTGCAGAGCTAGTTGGCATATAAACTTGTACTACTGTAGTACGTGTGGGCTTCGTATCTATCTTGGCCACAGTAATGCGTTCACTATGCTGTTTGTAGTAGCTTACCCGCATTCCTATTTTCCTATTCATTATTAAACCTACTCCTGCATTACCCTTATTTGATTTTGTGTTTATAACCCTGTATTCACCTGACCAAAAGTCTTGTTCCTCCTGCCACCAAACTTCACTAATTCCCACTATATCTAACTTTAACCTATCCATTTCCCTTTTTAAATTTTCTAACCTACCTGCCCGATTGAGGGATCTGACATTACACGCTCCGACCCGTAGAACGCCAGTTTTCTTTCTCCTGATAACGACATCCTCCTGAGTAGTCCCCGCCCAGAGATCCGAATGGGGGCTATTTTACCTCCGGAATATTTTACCCAAGAGGACGCCATCATCATTTAATCATACAGTAAAGCTGCATGCTTTGCTATCCTATCGTCGGAATGCCAAATCGTCACATTGGAAGCTTTTCTCTCTCAAACGGTTACATATATCGTCTGCAAACCTATGTGGCGTGCTGCAGTATGCGGAGACACTAAAAGCACCACAGTAGAACTCGCAAGAAATTTTTGTTGATGTTATCGGTCAGTAAGAAGCAGTAGAATCAAGTTTTAGTTATCGATTATTGACTTATTAGCCGTGTCCATAAGTAGTAAAAACCTGAGAAATAGCACTGTTATCGTCATTTGCTATCGTATCGACGTAATGCCACATCGTCCCATTGGCCGCTTTTCTCTCTCAAACGGTTACATTTATCGTCTGCAAACTTGTGTGGCGTACTGCGGTATGCGGAGTCACTAAACGAACCCCAGTAGGACACAGAAGAAGCTCCTGAGTTGATGTAATCGGCCAGTAAGAAGCAGTACAATTCCAGTTTTAGTTATCAATTATTGACTTATTAGCCGGGTTTGGTGCCTTTGACATGACCAACGACCCTACGATTTTGCATGAAACAACGACTGGCAGCCACGTTACGCGAGAGAATGTGAAAAGTGTCCATAAGTACTAAACACCTGAGAAATCGCACCGTTTTCGTCATTTGCTATCGTATCGACGGAATGCCAGATCGTCACATTGGCCGCTTTTCTCTCTCAAACGGTAACTTCTATCGTCTGCAAACTTATGTCGCGGAGACACTAAAAGCACAACAGTAGAACACAGAAGAAGCTTCTAAGTTGACGTAATAGCCAATAAGAAGCAGTGAAATTCAAGTTTTAATTATCTATTGTTTACTTTTAGCCGGCTTTGGTGCATTGGACATGAGCCAGGACCTTAAGATTTTGCATGAAGGGAGGTCTAGCAGCCGCGTTGCACGGGAGAATGTGAAAAGTGTTCATATGTAGTAAAAACCTGAGAAATCGCACCGTTTTCGTCATTTGCTATCGTATTGACGTAATGCCAGATAGTCACATTGGCCGCTTTTCTGTCTCAAACGGTTACATTTATCGCCTGCAAACTTAAGTGGCGTGCTGCGGTATGCGGAGACGCTAAAAGAATAACAGTAGAACACACAAAAAGCTTCTAAGTTGATGTTATCAAACAGTAAGAAGCAGTACAATTCAAGTATTAGTTATCGATTATTGACTTATTAGCTGGCTTTGGTGACGTGGACATGACCAACGACCCTAAGATTTTGCATGAAACAACGACTGGCAGCCACGTTAAACGAGAGAATGTGAAAAGTGTCCAAATGTTGTAAAAACCTGAGAATTCGCACCGTTTTCGTCATTTGCTATCGTATCGACGTAATGCCAGTTCGTCACTTTGGCCGCGTTTCTCACTAGAACGGTTACATTTAACTTCTGCAAACTTATATCGCGTTCCGCGATATGCGGAGACACTAAACGCTCCACAGTAGAACACAGAAGAAGCTTCTAAGTTGATGTAATCGGCCAGTAAGAAGCAGTACAATTCATGTGCTAGTAATTGATTATTGACTTATTAGCCGGCTTTGGTGCCTTGGACATGACCGACGATCTTTCGATTTTGCTGGAAACAACGACTGGGAGAAACTTTACAGGAGAGAATGAAAAAAATATCCACATGTAGTGAAAACCTGAGAAATCGCACCGTTTTCGTCATGTGGTATCGAATCGACTCATACCCGGGCCGTTGAGACATTGCACTTGACTTTTGCGTATGAAGTTGGCAGCGTAACAGAGTAACAAGTGAAGAACGATAGGCACTAGGCGTTCAGCGTGGGGCGCCAGCCAATCACGGCGCAGTGAGCACTGCTGTTACTCACGTGCTGTGACGTTAAAGTTACCGCGTTGCCGGCTTTGTTTAGTGAATGTGTATACAACGTGAGTTGTGTGTTGTTTGCCGCGTATTTTTGTTGTACTGTGTGCTATATCGTTGTGACTTTTGTTACGTTGTGAGTTTACGTACTTGGAAAATGCCACCGAAAAGACTTCGTTCACCTAGTGACAATCCTTTGCGTCGAGGGGTGCAGCTAAACAGCCAGGCACTGGACTTGCTACGCAGAACTCGTGAGTTTTACGAGCAGGAGAAAAGCTACGTAAGCATTCATGGACAGCCATCAATTCCTGCCGACAAAGTGGTGGAACGTACGTCGAAAACTCTTGGTATTAGTGCAAGAACGGTAGTAAGTAAGGGAGTATTACTACAAAACTTTGAAGATACTGAAGTGAGCCGTAACGATTCCGAGCTGTCTGGATCAAATAATACATTTTTATCATCCCCGGGAAAGAAGAAAAAGCGGCGTAGTCCTATCACAGATTTAGATTCTTTCCCGACTGATGCAGTTCGTAGGCATGTTTATGCTTACTACAGCAGAAAAGAGTATCCGACTGTAGCTAAGTTATTAATCTCTTTAAAAGAAAGTGAACTCTTCAGGGGTGGTAAAACATCACTAAAATTTGTGCTAAAAAATATGGGTTTCCGTTACAAAACGCTAGACGGACGCAAAGTACTGTTAGAGAGGGCACATATTGTTACCGCTCGTAGCATTTTCTTGCACAAAATTGTGGGCAGAGACATTCATTCCATAATTTGGCTAGACGAAACGTGGGTTAATGCCGGGGAAGCTGTCAGTAAATGTTGGAGGGATAACACACCCAGCAGTACCGGCCATCAGCCGACGGGAAGAGGAGCTAGATTAATTGTGGTCCATGCAGGCTCCTCCAGTTGTTTTGTCCCTGACGCACTTTCAGTTTTTAGATCAAAAAAGACTGGTGATTACCATGAAGATATGGATCACGCACGATTTGTTGAGTAGTTCAGGAACCTTTTAAAACAATTTCTTGTCCCTACAACAATTGTAATGGACAATGCTCCATATCATTCGGTGATACAGAACAAAGACCCAACTACAAATGTTCGGAAAGAAATTATGGTGCAGTGGTTACAGGCTCGAAATATTGCAGCGGATATGGGTATGACAAAGGTTCTGTTATATTCTCTTGTTAAAGAAAATAAGCCTACGACACCTACATACGTAGTAGACGAAATTGCCAAGGAGCAGGGTCATACTGTAATAAGGCTGCCACCATATCACTGCCATTTCAACCCTATTGAGTTAGTATGGAGTGACGTAAAAATGTATGTAAGGAACAACAACAAGTCCTTTACAATAGCAGAGGTGGAAAAGCTGTTGCGTGAAGCTCTTGTGACTGTGGATGCAGCCTCACGGAGAAAAAAAGTAGAGCACGTCGAGAAGCTTATACGAGCAGCACAGACAATAGAAGGCATTATCAGTGGCCTGAACAATTAATGATTTGTCTTGCCGATGACGACGATGAAGACGGTTTTAGCGATGAATCGGACAACAGTGACGATGGCGAGCTGGATGGAATTGCGCCATTATTGCTGTAAATTGGTGAGTGAAAAAATTCTAATATTGGTTATTTATTGCAATCTCGGTTATTATTTATTTTGTAAACTACGTACATTATTGATTTTCAAGTACCAGTCGTCAGATGCTTGTTTTTTGTATTTCTATGCTCCGTTATCGAAAGGGTGCGCACTGTTATGCTTTTACATGCATTATTATACGGTTGTTTACTTCCTGTCATTGTAGTACAACTAAAAACGAGTTTTTATATACATTGTAATTGCTCAATCGCTTGCATTTACGAGACGGGACGGAAAACTGTATCGTCTGCTGTGTGTATAGAGGCTGCTGTTGCAACATCGCTATTACAGTATAGCCAACCTAACTAGACAAAAAGCGAACTGTCAAGTGCATTGTTTCTCCGGCGGGGGAATAATGCCAGATCGTCAGTTGGGCCGCTTTTCTCTCTCAAACGGTTACATTTATCGACTGCAAACTTATGTCGCGTGCTATGGTATTCGGAGACACTAAAAGACCACAATAGAAGACAGAAGAAGCTTCCAAGTTGATGTAATCGGCCAGTAAGAAGCAGTACATTTGAAGTTTTAGTTATCGGTTATTGGCTTATTAGCCGGATTTAGTGACTTGGACATGACCGACGACCTTAAGATTTTGCATGAAACAGCGACTGGCAGCCACGTTACACGAGGGAATATGAAAAGTGTCCATATGCAGTAAAAACCAGAGAAATCGCACCGTTTTCGTCATTTGCTATCGTATCGACTTAATGCCAGATCGTCTCTTTGGCCGCTTTCCTCTTTCAAACGGTTACATTTATCGTCTGCAAATTTGTGTGGCGTGCTGCGGTATGTGGAGACACTAAAACACCACAGTAGAGCACAGAAACTTCTAAGTCGATGTAATCGGCGAGTAAAAAGCAGTACAGTTTAAGTTTTAGTCATCGATTAGCCGGCTTTGGCGCTTGATCATGAGCTAGGACCTTGCGATTTTGCATGAAACGACATCTGGACGCCACGTTGCACGGGAGAATGTGAAAAGTGTTCATATGTAATAGAAACTTGAGAAATCCGCCCCTTTTCGTCATATGCTATCGAATTTACTTAATGCCAGATCGTCACATCGGTCGCTTTTTACTCACTGAAACGTTTACATTTATCGTCTGCAAAGTTATGTCGCGTGCTGCGGTATGCGGAGACACTAAAAGCACTATAGTAGAACACAGAAGAAGCTTCAAAGAAGATGTAATCGGCCAGTAACAAGCAGTACAATTCATTTTTATTTATCGGTTATTGACTTATTTCGCTGCTTTAGTGCCTTGGACATGCGCTTGGACCTTGCGATTTTGTATGAAACGATGTCTGGGCGCCACGTTGCACGGGATAATGTGAAAAGTGTTTATATATGGTAAAACTTGAGAAATCCACCCTGTTTCACCTTTTGCTTTCGAATCGACGTAATGCCATATCGTCACATTGTCCCCTATTCTCTCTGAAACGTTTACATTTATCGTCTGAAAACTTATTTCGCTTGCTGCGGTGTGGGGACACTACAAGCAACAAAATAGGAGCTTCTTAGTTGATGCAATCGGCCAGTAAGAAGTAGTATAAGTGAGATTTTTGTTACTGATTGATGAATTATTGGCCGGCTTTTATTGCCTTGCATGTGACCGAGGACCCTACGCTTTAGCATGAGCCGAGGTCAGGCAGCCACGTTACACGCAAAAATGCGAAAACTTTTAATATGTATTTAAAAACTGTAGAAGAGCACCCGTTTGCGTCACTTGCCTTATTACGTATTGCTAGATAGTCACATAGGTATCTTTTCTCTTGGAAACGTTTACATTTATGGTCTGGAAACCTATGTCACGTACTGAGGTATCCAGTAGTAACACAAGGAACAAAATAGAAGCTTCTAAGTTGTTGCAATTGACTAGTAAGAAGTAGTACAAGACAAGTTTCGGTTACGGAATGTCAATTATTGGCCAGTTTTGGTGTCTTGCAGTAGATTGAGGACCTGGGAACTTATCTGTCTACTTACGCTCCCCCCTCCCCTCCCGTCCGGAAGATTTCTGTCTACCTATCGCTCTTCCGCTACCGCTACTCTCGTATTAGGTCTGCCTACCTACCACCCCTTGGAAGATCTCTCTCTACCTACCCCACCCATTGGAAGACATTTGTCTACCTACTCCCCTCCATGGAATATGTCACTCTACCTTCCTCCCATCAGAAGATGTCTGTCGACCTCCCCCTTTCCAGAGATGTCTGATTACCCACCCACGCAATGGGAAGATGTTTGTCTTCCTACCCCCTTGGAAGATGTCTGTCTACCTACCCCATGCCAGGATGTGTCTATCCCCCCCTCCTTGGAAGATGTCTGTCTACCCCCTCTTGGAACATGTCTTCCTACTCCCCCTCGGAAGATGTCTGTCTGCCAACCCTCCTCACAGAAGATGTCTGTCGACCTTATCCCTCACTCGGAAGATGTCTTTCTACCATACACACTGCTTTGGAAGATGTGTGTCTATCTACGCCCTCCCCCCTCCTGTCTTGGAGGATTTCACTCTACCTACCACCCCTAGGAAGAAGGCTATCTAACCAACTGTCGGAAGATGTCTCCCCCCTCTCGGAATATGTCTATCTACCACCCTCTCAGAAAGTATCTAACCCCCTCGGAAGATGTCTACCACCACTCGGAAGATGTCTACCTACCCTCGGAAAATGTCTGTCTACCTACCCCCTTCAGAGGATATCTGTCTACCTACCTCCCATCTGAAGATGTCTGTCTACCTACCCGCACCCTTGGAAGATGTCTGTCTACCTACCCCACTTGGAAGATATCTGTCTACATACTCACTCTCTATGAAGATGTATGTCTCCCTACCCACCCCTCGGAACAGGTCTGTCTACCTACCCCTCCCCCCCCCCCCCCTGGGAAGATGTCTGTCTACCTACCCTATACTTTGAAGATGTCTGTCTGCCTACCTCCCCTCGTAAGGTTCTGACTACCTTTTTGTTTAGCCCATCCAGTACTTCACAGAGAAAAGAGAATATACCATTTTCAGTTGCCAAACGACTTCTAAAACCGAACTGTGCATTTGATACAAATCGTGTGATATAAAATG
Organism: Schistocerca gregaria; assembly: GCF_023897955.1. Lineage (NCBI taxonomy): Eukaryota > Metazoa > Arthropoda > Insecta > Orthoptera > Acrididae > Schistocerca > Schistocerca gregaria. The sequence continues at coordinate 7,043 of NW_026062002.1, read as the reverse complement.
ATCAACTAACCTTACATGCACAGCCTTTTCGGTAACTTTTGCAAACACTGATGGCATAGAAATAGGTCTAAAATTTTCTACATTATCCCTTTCTCCCTTTTCATAAAGCGGCTTTACAGCTGAGTACTTTAATCGCTCAGGAAACTGACCGTTCCTAAAGAAAAATTACTAATTTGGCAGAATACAGGACTAACATGTGCAGCACAGTACTTTAATATTATGCAAGACACTCCATCATAACCATGAGAGTCCTTAGTATTCAGTGATTTAATTATTGACTCAATCTCCCTCTTGTCTGTATCACAGAGGAGTATTTCAGACATCAATCTCAGAAAGGTATTTGCTAAGAAATTTGTATGATTTCCTGTTGAAACTAAATTTTTATTTAGCTCGCCAGCAATGCTCAGAAAGTGATTGTTAAATACCGTACATATATCTGATTTATCACTAACGAAAATATTATTACTTAGAACTAACTTTATATCATCGACCTTGTGCTGATGACCAGTCACTCCCTTCACAACTAACCAAATGTCTTTAATTTTATCCTGTGAATAAGCTATTCTATTTGCATATCACATACTTTTTGCCTTGCTAATAACATTTTTAGGCACCTTATAATCCTGTTTGTAAGGGGCTATGGTAGCTCGATTGTGACTACTTCTAACATTTTGATGTAATTCCCGCTATGTTCTACATGATATCCTTATCCCACTAGTCAGCCAACCGGGCTGTCCATGACTGCTAGTACCCCATTTAGAATGTTCTAATGGAAAACAACTCTCAAAGAGCATGATAAATGTGTTATGGGAAGCATTGCATTTATCCTCTGTATTATTGGCACTATAAACATCTTGCCACTCTTGTTCCTTGACAAGTTTTAAAAAACTCTCTGTTGCTGTTGGATTGACTTTCCTATGTTCTATGTAACTAAATATGACATTGGTTGGAGTAAAAAAACCTTTTAGTGTTAAAATTTGTGCATTATGGTCTGAAAGGCCATTCACTCTTTTACTAACAGAATGCCCATCTAGTAATGAAGAACGAATAAAAATATGGTCTATGACTGTGCTACTGTTCCCCTGCACCCTAGTTGGAAAAAACACAGTTTGCATCAGATCATATGAATTTAGGAGATCTTCCAACATCATTTTTCTTGGGACCGAGCAAGGTGGCGCAGTGGTTAAGACACTGGACTCACATCCGGGAGGACGACGGTTCAGTCCCGCGTTCAGCCATCCTGATTTAGGTTTTCTGTGATTTCCCTAAATCACTTCAGGCAAATGCCGGGTTAGTTCCTCTCAAAGGGCATGGCCGACTTCCTTCCCCATCCTTCCCTAACCCGACGAGACCAATGACCTCGATGTCTGGTCTCCTTCCCCAAACAACCCAACCCCCCTTTTTCTTGCACAATCTTATACAAAATTAATATTGAAGTCCCCACATATAACTACTTTCTGGTACTTCCTACAAAAGTGAATCAAGAACCCTCTCTAGCTTAAGCAAAAATGCTCTGAAGTTGGAGTTAGAGGCCCTATAAACAACAGCAATTAGAAGTTTAATTTCACTAAATTCAACAAATGCTGCACAACTTTCAAATATCTGTTCAGTGCAGTGTCGCGACAACTCTATGGACTCAAATAACATACTGTTTTTTTATGTACAGAGACACTTCCCCACCCCGCAAGGAACTCCTTGAGAAACAGCCAGCTAATCTGTAGCCTGGTAAAGCAAGCCTATAAATTATCAATTTATTGAAGTGGTGCTCTGATGTACCAATAATTTCAGCATTAACATCTATTAGCAGTTCACTAACTTTATCTCTAATAAATCTTATATTTTGATGAAATATGCTAATTCCTTCTTTACTTGGAAACATTACATCCTCTGGAGGAGAGCCCTTAAAGGCACTTCCTTTAAGCAGGTATACCTATCACCTGACTTCAGTATTAAAAAGGTGCAGCTCTAACAGCAACTACTACAGGAACTTTTCCATGAGTGACACCACTACCGCCACCACCACCCACTACATTGTCACCTATAAGCTTACGTAGCCTCCCCTTCGCATACCTATTGAGGTGCAGGCCATGCCTAGTGAAACCAAATTTACTGATAGACCCAACTGGTACCACTGAGATGTGATCCATGCCCTCTGTCATCAGTGCACCCTCCAGCCCCACATTAACGCGCCTAACAGCCGCATTAAGGTGTGGCCGATCATGATGCTGAAACAGTTTCACGAAAAGCACATTAGTGCCACCAGTTTGAGTAGCTATCTTAACCAAGTCACCACTGACATCATACCCCCTGTCCCTATTGCGACTGCTCCCAGCTCCATCCACTATCACTACCTTATCCTCCTTTGTAAAATTCTTACATAACTCCCCTACGCTTTCAGCCACCTGAGCCAACCCTGCACTAGGCTTCACAATGCTTGTGACCTGGTACTGACTCCACAAAACTTCCTGCAAATGCTGGCCCACACCTCTACCGTGGGAACTACCTAGCAGCAGAACCTAGGCCTCCTAATTGCTGAGGACTGCTGCAAGTTACCTACATATACAGCTTCACGAGGCTCCTCTCCGCTCTACTCTGACAGTTTGTCGTATCTATTGCATGTATGCAAAGTAAAACTGTCTGACTACCTCCTTTTCCTAGCTATCTTCCTGCCAACTGCCAGTTCCCATTCCCTAGCACCCTTCACCCTCCTCAACTTATCTAGTTCCTTCTTTGCGCATTGTAACTGCACCTGAAGGGCACAGATCTTACACTCCTGCTCCTCTATTAACTTGTTTCTACTACAGATTCTACATTCCCAGGACAGGATCACCCTAAAATTACCACTGGCTTCCCCAATGCATTTCCCGCAATGAAAACACTTTGAACAAATCCCACAGTGTAATCCACTACTCACAAACCTACGACAGAACCCACACTTCTCACTCATGACAAAATTTTACAGTTACTAAAAAAACTATACGTCTACGTTACCAAAGTTCAGTTACAAAAGCAGCACTGTTTAAGAACTAACAACTATGGTCTCGAAATTCTCTAACTACTAAGAAAGCAGCTACTTGTATTAATACTACTACAACACTGCCGATACCAATACCAGCAAAACTTCACAAAATTATTGGCTAAAACCAAAAAATTAAAACTAAACGCCAGTTCAAAACTAAAGCACGAAATTTACTGAAAACTCTATAAAACACAGCGAGCGAACGATTACAAAAGTTTATTAAGTCATTATTTCACCACAAACGGCAAGCAACACCACTGTAATCCATTCAATTTAATAACTGTATTACAGAGCACAAACAAGTTCGTCAGTACTTAGCTTATAACCGCTACAGATGCAGTGCACGCCGCAAAATGTAAACACACTGATGAGGCGCGAGGCTTAGACGAACCACGAAAGCACACTCACAAATAATAGACCACTCGAGTCAATGCAACAGGAAGAAAGACGGAGGTAAATGAATATCCACTAATAAGTTGCTTTTACGGCTAAAATAATAACACAAACAAACTATAAAATACGTAAATGAAGCCTAAAAGTTATAAAACATTAACAAGCTATTTCAACAGCAGTGCAGCAGACTTGACGTCACACCCATGATGATCTGCCCCCCCCCCCCCCCCCCCGGGATGGTGCCTATCTACCCCACACTCGAAATATGCCTATCTATCCCCCTCAGAAGATATCTGCCTAGCTCCCCCCCACCCCTCGGAAGATATCTGTCTACCTACCCCTCCTCGGAAGATCTATGTCAACCTGCACCTACCTCCCCACCCCCTCAGATGATGCTGTGTACCTACCCACACCCTTGGAAGATGTCTGTCTACCTAACCCCCCCCCCCCTCCCTCAGAATATGTATGACTACCTACCACTCCCCTCGGAATATGTATGTCTACCTACCCCACCCCTCGGAAGATATCTACCTACACCTCCCACATCGGAAGATGTCATTCTACCTCTCCCTCATTGAAAACTGTCTGTCTCTCATCGCCCCACCACCTAATATGTCATTCTACCTACTTGCCTCCTTAGAAAATATCAGTCTACATAACCCCCCCACAGGCGATGTCTGTCTACCTGCCCCGTGAAAGACGTCTATCTACTTAACCCCCTCGGCAGATGTCTGCCTACCTCAACCCCCTAAGGAAGATGTTTGTCCATCTACCTCACCCTCTGAAGATGTCTATCTACATCCCGCAGAAAAACTTTCTCCCCACCTCGTAAGATGTCTATCACTCTGGAAGATGTCTCTCAACCCTCACCCCCCCCCCCCCACTCGCTACGCAGATGTCTATCTACCTACCTGCCCTCTCGGAATATGTCTGTCTACCTATCCCAACCCCCATCCAGCCCCCCGCTCAGAAGTTGTTTACCCCTATCATGGAAGATGTCTAGAGACCCCCAAACTTCAGAAGGTGTCTTCCAGCCCTCATCACCATTCGAAGATGTCTACCCCCTTGGAGGATGTCTACTCCCCCTGTCTATCTACTCAGCCCCCCTGGAAAGATGTCTGTTAAACTACCACCCCTTGGAATTTGTTTATCTATTATTACCAGCACAAAAGATGTCCATCAACCTACAATCGCCTTCTGAAGATGTCTGTCTACCTGTAGCTCCCGCTTGGAAGATGTCTGTCTACCTACAACAGCCCTCAGAACATGTCGGTCTACCTATCCCCACATCAGAAAATGTCTGTCTCATCTCCCCACCCTTGAAATATGTCTGTCTACCTACACTCCCCGTCGGAAATGGCTGTCTACCTAAGCTCCCTCAAAACATGTCCGATTAGCTATCCACCCCAAAAGATGTCTGTCTACCTACCCAACCGCCGGAAGATGTCTGTTTACCTACCCCTCCCCCTCGGAAAATGTCTGTCTCTCATCCCCCCACCAGAGGATATGTCTGTCTACTTACCTGCCCTCCCTCGGAAAGATCTCTGTCTACCTAAACCCACCCCTCAGAAGATGTGTGACTACCTACCCCTCCCACTGGAAGATGTATGTTTTCCTACCCTCCCTTCAGAATATTTCTGCCTACCTATCCTCTATCACGAAGGATGTCTGTCCACCTACAATTCCTTTCAGAATGTGTCTGTCTACATACCCACCCACACTCGGAAGAAGTTTGTCTACCTGCCCACCCCCTCAGGAAATGTCGGTCTACCAACCCCCTTAGAAGATGTCTGTCTACCTGTACCCCTCTGATGACGACTGTCTACCTAACCGCCCTCTGAAGAAGCCTGTCTACCTAACCCCCTTGGAAGATGTCTGTCCTCCTACAACCCTTCAGAATATGTCTGCCTACCTACCCCCGTCTTGTGAGATATCTGTCTACATACCCCCCCCCCCCCCTACATGATCTGTCTACCTACCCCCCTCCCCCGTCATAAGATGAATGTCTACCTATACTCCTCAGAAGATGTATGCTTATCTACCCCCCCCCCCTTCAAATGATTCGATTTTATCCCTCCTGTGGGAGATGTCTGTCTCCCTACCCCTACCTCTGAGGATATCTGTCTACCTACCCCCCCTTTCGGAAGATGTCAAACTTCCACTCCTCTCCGAAGATATCTACTCCAACATCAGAGAATGTCAACACCCCTCTTGGTCTGTCTACCAAAACGCATACTTTGAAAGATGTCTCCCTCCCCTTGAAAGATGTCTGTCTAACAAGGACACCACTCAGAAGATGTCTGTCTACTGAACTCACCCTCAGAATATGTCTCCTCCTTACTTACCCCCCCCCCCCCCACCTTGGAATATGTCTGTCTACCTACCCAATTCCCCATAAGAAGATGACTGTCTACCTTATTCCCCTCATAAGGTGTATGTCTACATACCACCCCTCGGAACATGTGTGCCTACCTAAAACCCTCGGAAGAGGTCCATCTTCCCCCATCTTGGCAGATATTTATTTACAGCCCTCTTGGAAGATATCTACCCCTGTCTTGGAGGATGACTACCTCCCTCTCGGAGGATGTCTACCCCTCTCTGAAGATATCTGTCTACGTACCCTCCTCTCGAAAGGTATCTCTCCTCCGTCACATGATGTAAGTCTATCAACCCTCAAATGGAAAATGTCTGTCCTCCTAATCCCCCTCGGAAGATGTCTGTGTACCTACCCACCCATGATGTCTGTCTACCTCCCCCTTAGGTATATGTCCGTATACCTACACCCGTTTGGAAGATGTCTGTATACCAAACACCCCTCCGAAGATGACTATCTACCTACCCTGCTTCAGAAGGTGTCAGTCTACCTAACCCCTCCTTGGAAGATGCCTGTCTACAAAACTGCACTGGGAAGATGTCTGTCTACCTAACCCTTTCCACAATTGATGTCTATTTACCAACCCCTCTGCCTCGGAAGATGTCTGCCTTCCTACAAATCTCACAACAGAAGAGGTCTATCTACCTACTTACACCCCTTGGAAGATGTCTCCCTACATAGCCCCAGTCATAAAATATTGTCTACCAACCCATACCTCGGAATATGTCTGTCTATCTACCCCCCAGAAGATGATTGTCTGATTACCCCCTCATCTGAAGATGTCTGTCTACCTAGCCCCCCACTTGGAAAATGTATGTCTATGTACACCCCTCGGAAAATGTCTGTCTACCTACGCCCCCTCAGAAGATGTCTGCCTACCTACATGAACTTTTGTATGATGTCTATCTACAATGCCTGCACTTCGAAGATGTTTGGCTATCTACCGCACCCATTGGAATATGTCAGTCTACGTACCCACCACCCATCGGAAGATGTCTGTCCACCTACACATCCCCCTCGGAAGATGTCTGTCTACCTACACCCATCAGAAGATGTTGTCTACTTACCACCATCGGAATATGTCTCTCTACCTATCCCCTCTTGGCAAATGTCATTCTACACCAACCCTCTGAAGAGGTCAGTTTACCTACAACCCCCCAGAAGAAGTCTGTCTACCTACCCCCCCTCTCGAAAAATGTCTATAGTCACCCTACCTCGGACAATGTCTCTCTACCTATGCCCCATCATGGAAGATGT